>NC_067469.1:642500-1267500 GCF_025434085.1 Hippocampus zosterae
GCTCGACGGGCGTTGACGCATTCATAATTGCCGGGCGGTGGAGGGGGGGAGGGGTGTCTCTTTAGCTTGCCAGCAATGTGCAGAATGTCAACTTGGTGGTCGGGGCGTGACCAACGACGGTCGCCCAGCTGTTCCAACAACGGGGACGAATCCAAAGCCGGAGGGCCGGGTTGGGGGCAGGGTGTGGCGCGGAGGGGGGTGGGGTGATGGTCCGTGGATGGTGGAGCGGCGGGGCCTGCGGGTGGGGGCCCGTGGGCGGGGGCGCTCGCACCAGGGCGACGGAGGCCGCTCGGACGGAGCGGCGATGCTAAATGAAGCCATTGTTGTCCGTCTCAAACGCAGCACAAAAGGGGGGGGGGGCGATTGTTGCGGCGGAAGGACCTCCGCATCCATCAGGCGACGAGACGCGACCAGGCGGAAAGGAGCGCATGACCGGTCAACGGCCGGCTGCTGCCGGCAGGTCACAAACTTGGCTCGTCTTTTTCACTTTGTTCTGTTCGTGTCGATCTGGAGATCCGTCGTTGAAGAAGATTCGGATTCTGAAAGGCTCCAGATGGGCTTGATTTTCACCACGGTTCTTACTTTGTTTGAATACACGGCCGACAAACGCTCCATCCCATTGCTGCCTCTTTGTTTTAATTAAGACCGCTGAAGAACAGAGCCCGTTTGCCTTTTTCTTTGATCAATCACGACTTTGTTGTTGAGGGGAAAAAGGAAAGAAAGAAAAGCCAAAGGTTGTGACTTTGTTTTCGGCGAGCTCCGTTTTGCGCCATTTCTGGTGACGCCAAACATGGTGGTGGGGGGACATGCCCCTGCACTTTGGGAGCCGGTGTTCCAAAGAACAACAGGTGCATTTCGTCCCGAGGGCAATGATCCAGAAGCCATCAGTCAAGTGCACCCCCCCCCCCCCACCCCTCACTCTTCCTCTGCGATGAGGGAAAAACGGCAGCGAAAGGGCGCATCTGGAAGCCTGCTGCCAGGAAGTAGACGGCGACACTTTGATGTGGAGGCAGCGCTCACCGCCTTGTAGCTTGCGCTGGCTCGCGGACACCGCAAACGAGCATTTTCTCACACGACACTCACGTGTGCGCTTCGCTAACTCGGCCCCAAGTGCGCCATTAACCAAACGATTTGACCGCCGAGCGAGCGCCGCCCGGAGCGGCCACTCATGACTGCTGCTGGCTCGCCAAGCAGAAAACAAACGAAGAGAGAAGAGCTCGTCTCACCTCGTTCCGTTGAACATTGTCTTCCGCGAGCTTCCGGGTCGGCTAGCAAAAGGCTCCGGGGGCGGGCGGCGAGACGCTTTCACCCAAAGCGACTGCCGGGCCAAAGAAGTCACTTGTCCGCTCGCTCTCTCGGTCCACCCGGCGGCGGGTCGCTCCAAATCGCGTGATGTCATCGATGTGCTCGGATCGTCGCTGCGCATGCGCCGAGCTGGGTCACCACTAAACCGGAACGGAAACTGTTGAGTCAACGCTCACGTCCAAAAGGCGTCTTGTTATTTGGGTTCTCTTCGTTTCATTTGCTTTCTCCTTTTTTTTTTTCATTGCATTGTTGAAACTACACTTTCATATTTTCATCTTCTTTGTATTTTGTTTTGAACTAAAACTCGTTTTTTGATAAGAAATGACATTTTTTGTGTGTGTTTAATATTGGAACTGGTAAGCGTGAAATACATTAAATGGGGCAGTCACAACCTAAAAGAGGAAAAACTCATGATCGTATAAGATAAGATATCCTTTATTTGTCCCACACTGGGAAAAATGGCAGCCTTTACAGACATTCCAGAATGTAGGTACAAAGAAGAAAAAAAAGCAACAAACACCGTTCAATGAAGTGCAATATATAATATAAAATGGATCAATCGCAGTGCTATTTACAATTGTCCTTCACGTCATTGAAGTATTATTCATTCATTCATTCATCTTCCGAGCCGCTTGATCCTCACTAGGGTCGTGGGGGGTGCTGGAGCCCATCCCAGCCGTCTTCGGACACCCTGAATCGGTTGCCAGCCAATCGCAGGGCACACAGAAACGAACAACCATTCGCGCTCACACTCACACCTCAGGACAACTTAAGAGTGTTCCATGAACCTGCCATGCATGTTTTTTGGAATGTGGGAGGAAACCGGAGCACCCGGAGAAAACCCACGCAGGCCGGGGGAGAACATGCAAACTCCACACAGGGAGGCCGGAGCTGGAATCGAACCCGGTACCTCTGCACTGTGAAGCCGACGTGCTAACCACTGGACTACCGGGCCGCCCTGAAGTATTATTATTCTTGTTATTTTTATTCAGCAGCCTGACACTCGGCGAAGGCGCCGCGATCATTGGAGTGTCTGTGCAAATGTTTTGCCACACTCTTGTCGACATTGGCAACCGCCAACATGAAGGGACGGAGGAAAAACAAGTTGCGGTTGCGGGTGATTCACCTGCGTGACGTCGGCGAAACGGGCGGGGCCGGCGTCTGTTTACCCCCCCCCCCCCCCCCCCTCCTTCGTTCACACGGCAAGTGCCAGAAGAACCGGACCGGACAAGCGCAACATGTGGCCCCGGCCTCCCTTGAGCTGCTTCTTGCTGTCGTTTGTGCTCGCGGCTCGCCCTCTCGGCGCCCGCGCGGAGGACTCGGCCTGCGCGGGCAGCTTCCGCTCCGGCCGGGAAAACTTCGCCGTGGACTTGGAGGACGCCGTCAAGGAGGGCGCGGTTCTCGTGGCCGTCGTGCGCGCGGCCTCCCTGCCCGAGTGTCGGGCCGCCTGCTGCGGGCTCCGGCGGTGCAACGTCGCGCAGGCCGACGCCAACCTGACCTGCGCGCTCTTCGACTGCGCGCCCAGAAACAAGTTCGTGTGCCGCTTCGTCCGCCGGCCCGGATACCGAAGCGTCATCGGGGACTCGGAGTTCCGGAAGTACCTGCAAGGCCCGCAGGATGCAGGTGGGGTTGCGCGAGGCCGCCCGAAAGAGCGGAAGTAAGGCGTCGGCGACGAGAACGCGCTTGCGCGATTGTCCTCGCTAAACGCGAAACTGGGGGCGCGCGCCCCCCCCACCCCTTCAAGGGTACGGTGGCCGTTCACAGCGACTAGCGTTTGGCAGCGTTGCCGACACCCAAGTCACGTTGCAATTTCTGGTCCACTATTGCGTTTTTGGGGTGGTGCAAAAGAAGGAAAGACAGAGACAGAGAGTGAGAACAATAGACCAAAACGCGGGGGGGGGGGGGGGGGCTTTATGTGGTCAACTCCTTTGATTTTCACACCAGAGCAAGCAAACGACGCGTGCCGCCTTTGATTTCATCAAGCCCCCGACTGTGGATAGGATGACGAGCACTGACCTCTCGGTGACGGAGCGGGTTGCAACATCTCGTCGGGGTCGACGTGCCGGGGCCCCCGATCGATGATTATTTAATGTTGGGGGGGTGGGCGCTTCCGCAGATGAGCCGGCGCCGCCCATCGCCATCGCAGGCGAGGACGTGGTGGCGCAGCCCGGCGCCACCGTCACGCTGGACGGCATCCAGAGTTTGGCGCTCGGTGACGCCCACATCGTCCGCTACGACTGGAGCCTGCAGAGCGGCGAGGCCGACGTCGTCCTGGAGGTGAGGCCGCTTTTCCGCAGCTCTTTTTCAACGGATGCAAGAGGGCCTTTGGGCCCCGCAGACTTGAAATCTCAGCGAGTCCGTCGCGACCCATCAAGAGTCATTGAGCGCGACGGAAAGTGGTGGCTTTCACCTTTTCGAGCGCGCGCAGGCACAGGCGCAGGCGCAGGCCACGTCATCGGCGCGGCGTCTCGTTGCAGAAGACGGCGCTGGCCGAGCAGGTGCGAGTGTCCAACCTGGTGGCGGGACGCTACCGCTTCCGTCTCACCGTCACCGACTCCAACGAGCGCTCGCACGACGCCACCGTGCAAGTGCTCATCCTCAGCGCCGAGATGTCCGCTCGTGAGTAGCCATCGGGACGTTCGGTTTGATTTCAACGAGTGAGTGAGTGAGTGAGAGCAAAGTTTGCGTTGCAGGTTACTGCTTGGCGGAGGTCAAGGTGGGACCGTGCCGCGCCGCTTTTCCTCGCTGGCGCTACGACGCCGTCGAGCAGCGATGTCAAGCCTTCGTCTTCGGAGGATGCAAAGGGAACCTGAACAATTTCCTGTCCCGCGACGACTGCGTCAAGGCCTGCGGCGGAGTCGCAGGTAACGGCCGCGCACTCGCGCCGGCGCTCGCGCTGGCGCCGGCACGGGCTCAGGGGTTGTGCTCGCTCCTCGGCAGTGACGTCTTCAGAAGTGCAGCGGATGGCCGTGCCCGCCGGCGGTCAGTCACACAATGCTCCTCTTCGCGTCAGCCGGACGCCATGTTGAGTGCGCGTGTGTTCAGAGGTGTGCGGCTCCGCCTGTGTTCCCGGCCAACTGAGTTGCGGCGACCGCTGCTGCCTGGACGCCACTTTGGAGTGCGACGGGGTCACGCAATGCAGCGACGCCGCCGACGAGAAGCACTGCGGCCAACGTAATGCGCGCGCGCGTACGTACGAGTAGCCCGTGATCCGGGCTTCTGGTGATTCTCTTCTTCTGCTTCTTCAGTCAATGAGACGTTCACGCAGCTTCTGGAGATCGACGTCAACCAAAGAAAAGGTGAGACCCCCCCCCCCTACCCGCGTCTTTGTGCGAACTGCTAATAAGCCGCGTGCCACCGCGGCCCCCCGCCTCCAGCGCGCTGCACGGAGCCGCCCCAAACGGGCCCGTGCCGCGCCAGCCTCACGCGCTGGTACTACAACCCGCTCAACACGCGCTGCCAGCGCTTCACCTACGGCGGTTGCCACGGAAACGACAACAACTTTGCCCAGGAGACCCAGTGCGACGCCTCCTGCCGCGGCGTAACGGGTACGCCAAGCGCGCCCGCCCGCGCGCGCGTAGGCCGGCAGGCGCGATGCTGATGATGTCGGCTCCCGTTGCAGAGCGCGACGTGTTCGCCAGAGGAACCTTTGAACGCTTCGAGGACAAGGAAGAGGAAGAAAGCAGCTCAGGTGAGTGAGAAGCTAACCGGGGAGCGCGCGACGCGAGTGTTGCGCGCTGACCGGGCCGCGCTGCGTCGGCAGGTTCCGTGGCGCTGGCGGTGATCCTGGCGGTGGCCGTGTTGACCTTGCTGGCCGTCCTGGCCTACTGCTTCCTGAAGAAGCGCAAGGAACGCTCGGGTGGCCGCGCGGATGCCGGCGCCCCCCGCCGGCCGGCGTCGGAGCAGGACACACTCGTCTATAACACTACCACCGAACCGTTAGAACACCCGCGGCTGCGGCTGGCCCACATGGACACGTCCTGATCAAATGTCGGCGCCAATTTCCTTCCGGGTTGCGACGCCGGCGGAAGGAAGGAGCCCGCGGCGACGCTGAGGAACCACGTCATGTAAATAGCCACGCGCGGCTTTGGCCCCCAGACGCTGCGCTCGTCGCGGCGCAGCGCCGGCGCTTTTCCAGAAAGGCGCTCGGCTGAAGAGAATTTCAAGAAACGCAGCGCTTCCACTCAAGTCAAGTGAATGGCTTCCTTTATTACTAAGCGGAGCGAAAGAAATGAAAGGGCAGCCTGCCACTTCAGCAACACTTTCAAGAAATAAACTTCCTCGTCCAGATGTGGTCTGATGGTTTGTTCAGCCGCCGTGGAAAACTACAACGCGATACACGCGTACGCGCGTGCGTATGGAGAAAGGGAGATATGTGTGTATTGATTCTTAAATTATTACCGGCCATAGAAGAGGATTGACACGGATGAAGAGAAAATGGTCGAAACGAGTGATTGATCACACTCGTCATTCCAAATGGTCGACTGCAAATCGATACTTGACAAGATCCACCCACTGGACGTGGATGGCATCTGATTTTATTTCGGACCGGACACGCAATGGTGCGCTACGCTGCGAGGGCTCTCTCTAGCGGTGGATGACAGAATAACTCAATTACTGTACTGTCTTGGCAAACACGCGCGTGCGGCCATCTTGGTGAGGTCAAACACGGCTCGACTGTTGATGGAGCTGCTCGTGTCTTCTTGTTCTTTGGCTGCGGTGAAGTCTGTTCCTCTTGCAAACCTGCACTGCCCCCTAACGACAAGGGTGTGAAATCGTCCCGCCAAGATTTTTTTTTCCAAGTGTGCGCATGCGCAAGCATAGGGGCGGCGCCACCGCTTGAAGTCCTTTGACGTGAAACAAATCGAAGCCGGGCAGTTTGGGGCGACTTTGCCGACTTGAGCTTCATTTGTGACCTCCGCTAAGGTGAGTCTTAAACCCGCAGTTCGTCTCCAAAGGGAGTGTAGTAACGCATATCGAAATAAGTCGGGGGATGTGCCAAAAGTAATTGTCGTTGTCGACAAAGTTTGCCGTCAGTCAACACGGAAGTCAGGAAGTGTTGAGTTCGTGTCATTTCGCTTCCTCTCGTCAGAAGTTCAAGTTGCAACTTGTTTCCACAAGGTGTGGCCCCGCGCACTCGAAGAAGAAAAAGAGGCGCGTTTGGGAACACGTCTGACAGTGAAAATGTCCCAATCGGGCCTTCCTTTGTAAAAAGTGTGCCTGATGACGTCAGCGTCGACTTGATGACGCGTGAGAAAGTTCATCCGTGTGCCGCGACTTCGTGGAAACGCAGACGCTACTCCCACGACCATGGCAACCGCATCCGGCTGACCGCCGAAAATCAATTTTGCAGCTGAAGGGCAATTTCTGGGGGGCAATATCCAAGGAGGTCCGGTCCGATGCCTTTCTGTCACTCTTGCAGCGTCTGCTTGGCCACCTGCCGCTGCTGATGCTTCCGTGTGCTCACGCTGACTTGCGTCCATGTTGAAGGTGAGTTTCAAACGCTCCGCCAGAGAAACTTTGCAAGCGATCGGTCGACGTCCAGGTGGCGGCAAAGGGCGGATCAAAGCGGATTAGCCAGGAAGCGGCCGGGGGGGCGGGTGGCGTCCCGAGACGCGCGCCGTCCAATTGGATCAGCATCGGGCTGTCGCTTCGTCTTGTCTGTTTCCCGCTCGTCTTTCCGACCGCCCTCCAGGTAAGAAAAGCGACAAATGTTGCCGTCCCGCTCGTTTTCCTCACTCCACGTGCGCGCGCCGTGCGTCGTTCCCGCCTGCAGCCGCATCGCGTCCGGAGCTCGACGGGTGCGTGGTGACTTTTGTCCGTCGATCGCTCGGCATCGGGTGGGGCAGACTCTTAATCGCCACGGAAACCCGCCGCCGCTTAAGGAGCTTACATCTCGCCGAGCTCCTTTTACAGCCGCGCTCGCCAGCGGCGTGAAGTCCAACCTGCTCGCAAACGACGTCTGCGTGTGTTTAAAAAAAGAAAAATGGCCCATTTGCTTGTCGCAAAATGTCCGTGCGGTTTTTGCTTTGAGTCAAACCGATGCTATCTGTCTGGAACGCCATAGACACTCTTTTGATCCTGCTGGAGGGACAACAATGCATGCAGGAAGAAAGTGACTGGAAGGGGCGGAGCCAGCGGACGCCGCGCCAGCTTGCCGCCATCATGGCGCCCACGTACCTGGACCGCGTGGTCTCGGAGATCATTGAGACCGAGAGGATGTACGTGAGAGACTTGCGGATGATCGTGGAGGTGAGAGACGGGGGGGGGTAAAGTTTCAAGGCCGTTTCCCACAACGCGAGCGTGTCCCGCTGGGTTAGGACTACCTGGCGCACATCATCGACCAGGCGGACCTGAGCATCCGCCCGGAGCAGGTCTGCTTCCTCTTCGGGAACATCGAGGACATTTACGAGTTCAACAGGTGAGCGGCCAAGCGAGTTATGTCATCCGGCGACGCTGCAACGTGTTTGTCCTTGCGCTCGGGCAGCGAGCTGCTTCAGGATCTGGACCTGTGCCGGCGTGATGCCGTGGAGGTGGCCAGGTGCTTCGTGCTCAAGGTGAGGAGCGCCGGTGCCTTTCACCGCGCCCGGCGCCCGGCATTGACCCGCGTGTCTTTGCTTTCAGAGCGCCTACTTTGACATCTACACGCAGTACTGCACCAACTACCCAAAGTAAGGCCACCGTGCGCGCCTCGGCCCGACCTCGGCCCCCCCGCTGACCGCGCCGGCTCCTCGCAGCTCGGTGGCGGCCCTGACGGACTGCATGCAGGACAAAAGTCTGGCCGTTTTCTTCCGCGAACGCCAGAGCGCTTTGCAGCGGCCGCTGCCTTTGGGGACCTACCTGCTCAAACCCGTCCAGAGGATCCTCAAGTACCACCTGCTGCTGCAGGTGAGCGCACGCGACAAATACTCGGTGGCCCCTCGAGCGCCGAGTAACACTTTGTGTCGGGGCACCGGCAAAAGGAACAACTCGGAAGCCGAAGCAGCTCCGAGACTTGCTGCGGGGCGGCCGCCGTTCGGCTTGAGGGGGGGGAGCTCAACTCTTTTTGTTGACAGGCAGGCATTTTGTTTCCTTCCAGAAGCCGCCTCCCCGCCAAACGCGACACAACGTCAACATTTTTGCTTGCTTGTCTTTTTGTTTGTTTGTTTTTTTTTGGGGGGGGGGTAGGAAATCGCCAAGCACTTTGACCCCGAGGAGGAAGGCTATGAGGTGGTGGAGGAGGCCATCGTCACCATGACGGGGGTGGCCTGGTACATCAACGACATGAAGCGCAAACACGAGCACGCCGTCAGACTGCAGGTTGCCTTTTCACGCCTTCTCTGCGGGAAACGCGCGCTTTGGCTCCCTCTGGTGGCGCGGCTTTAGCTTCGCACGCCTCCAGAAGGAAGGCCGGGGGTTCTCCCCCGCGGCCTCCCGTTACTTTTGTAGCGCCGGCGCCTGTACGGAAGGGGCCGCCGTAACGCTGGGACTCTCACAGGAGGTGCAGTCGCTGCTGCTGAACTGGAAAGGTCCCGACCTGACCACGTACGGCGAGCTGGTCCTGGAGGGAACCTTCAAGGTCCGCCGGGCCAAAACTGAGCGGACGCTCTTCCTGCTGGAGCGCGTGCTGCTCATCAGCAAGCGACGCGGCCAGCACTACGTCTACAAGTCGCACATCTCGGTGAGATGTGAAATGTTCAAGGGCCGCCGAATGGAGGCTCGAGGGCCCCCGCTCGAGCCCTCGCTCGTCGGCGAACGAAACCGCTTGAATCGGCCCCGTCGTTGTCGTTGTGGTGTCAGTGCTCGGCGTTGATGCTGATCGAGAGCACCAAAGACAGTTTGAGCTTCAGCGTGACGCACTACAAACAACCCAAGCAGCCGCACACCATGCAGGTCGGGGGGCCCGCCGTAAAAAAAAAAAAGGGGGGGGTGGACAGGGGGGGGCTCACCTGCATCACATGACCACCCGATTTCCTAGGCCAAGTCTGTGGAAGAGAAGAAGACGTGGGCCCAGCACATCAAGCGCATCATTCTGGAAAACCACCACGATATCATCCCGCAGAAGGTCAGCGCCGCCTCGCGCCGCCTTTTGCGTCCATGACGCGAAAGCGGAGCGTCGACCGACTTGTCCCGTTGCCCGTTGCAGGCCAAAGACACGCTCTTGAGTTCCAGATGTGAGTTGGGCTGGAAACGGGTCTCGGCTGCGCCAGGATCGCACGTGGAGCTAACGTGGCGCACGCGCCCCCCCCCTGTAGATCCCCACAGGCATCGCTACGGCCCCGACAGGCTCAAGAAAGTTCCATCCCGTTCGGCAGACGACGTTCCGCGCCCGGAAGGTGAAGGCCGCACGCGCCGCAGCGCGGGGGATGCGCACGAGCATGACTTTGGGAAATCTTGATGTTTCTGTTTCAGATGTGAACGAGGACACGGAGCTCAAGTGCCAAGGTAAACTCTCGCCTCGTTTATGCATCGGAGCTTCTTGATCTTACGGGTCTTCATCACGCTCCTCTTGTTTGCAGGACAAGTGGGCGTGGCCTCCAAGGTAACGAGCGTGTGAATCGGTGACGGAGATGACGGAAAAGGGCAAATTTAGGAGTGTTGAGGAGACGCGAGTCACGGATGGAGAGAGCACACAAAGGACTTTTGCCACTTTCTCTGCTTCTCTGACCTGCGCGCTCCGCACGGCGGGGGCAGGCGACTTGACCCGTTTTTGTTCGGGTCGCTGATCGTGGGGGGAGGTGGGAGACTCGCGTCACGTGATTTGACTCCCAGTCGGGCGGTCTTCGGAGTTGCCGCTTGCTACGCTAAATCTCTGTTCGGGTTGCACTTGACGGCGGCGGCGACGCTGACACTTTTGGGGTTGCGGCGTCGCTGCTCTTGGCCGCTCGCGGCGGCCAACCGACTAATGTGCGAGTTGTTGAAGGAGACGGAGAGAAGCGGCGATTCCAAGGACCAAGGTGGCCTCGGCGAAGAGGAGGAGGAGGAGGCAGGAGCCGTCGGAGCTTGCGAGCAGGTCGGTTGAAGTCCGCCTTTGGACGTCCCAAAGTCACCCCGCCTCTGGCGTTGGGGCATCCTCGGGGTTGTCTTCCCCCAGCCGCTTCTCCTCCGGTCGCACACGTCAAGGAACGCCCTCCTCACTCGCATCCCGTCTTTGCAGATGTCCACCGAAGAAGCGGCGTTGGCTTCCCTCCTCGCCACCGAGCCGGGCGCCTCGGAGGAACCCCGACCCGCCCTCCGCCCCGCGGACCCGCCGTCCGGCGCTTCCGAGTCGCGCTCCAAACCCGGAAGCAGCGGCGAGTCCTCCGAAGATGAGGACGGCGAGAAGGAAGCGGACGGAAACGGCAGCATCCTTCCTCCGTCCGTGTTGGACAAAGCGGGTGCCATCGCGCAGCACTTTGGCAGCGTGAAGCGAGGCGCCGTCGCCCCGGACGACGCCCGCTCCCCGGGGCTTTCGCCGCGTTTACTCGGTTTCGGCGACAGACACGCCGGGCCGTCCTCGCCGCTCCGCGGCGCCGACGCAGAGCGGGCGCTCTGGTCCCCCCGGGGCGACGCTCGCTTTGACGAGGAAACGGGCACCCTGCAAAGACGAGACTCCATCCTCTCCGGCCGCGACCAACTTCTCATCGGGAAGATCAAGACTTACTACGAGACGGCCGAGAACCGGGACGCATCCTTCGGCCTGCGGCGCAGGGAGAGTCTGACGTACATCCCGGCGGGCCTGGTGAAAACCTCCATCAGCCGCCTGAACAGCATCCCCGACCGGGCGGAGTCCAGGCCCGCGACCGAGGAGTCCGGTTCGCCGCCGCTCGACTCCAAAGGAGGCTCGTCCCGTTCCGGAGCGCCGAGACAACAGAGTGCGGAGGACGAGGAGTTCCGACCGTCCGGCGAAATGCTCAAAGTCTGGCGACTGATGGAGCAGCGACTCGGCGAGACCTGCCGCCTTTCCGATGTCGCGCGCGGCGCAAAACCTCGGGCGGAGCCCAACACCGTTTCGGAGGAGACCCGGCCGGCCTCGCCCGTCGGACAAACGCCCGGCGACGCGGTCCGCGCGGCCACTCCGGCCGTTCCCGCCCCCGTCCGCAGAGATCGGCTTCGAACTGCAGATGAGGACGCAAATCTGCCCGACGAGCAAGCGGACTCCAGGGTCCGCCATCTGGCTCGTCAGTACAGCCGCCGCATCAAAAGCGGCAAAGCGCTCGGCGGACAGCGAAGTTGCGCAAACCCGACGGGCGAGAAGACTTTGGCCTGCGTGCTGGAGGAAAGCCCGCACGACGGTAAGAAAAGCTCCGCTCGGCTCCTGTACGAGTCCACTCAAGGGTTCCGTTTCTTGTCCGATTTATCGTGTTTCTGAGCATCATTGACCGAAGGCGCGCTCTCATTGTCAGGTGCCGGTCCAACTCCGGATCAGGTGCCGGCGCAGAGGCCCGACCCCGTCTTCCCTCCGGCTCGGATCGGCTCTGACTGTCCCGTTGGCGTTCCTCGGTGCGCCCAAAGCTTCGACTGGCCCAACGTGCGAGCGCTGAGGTCCAAGTACGCGGAGCGCAGCGCGGCCGACGCCGCGGAGCAGATGTTTGACGTCAGGTGGAGGCGGCGTTCCTTGAGCGAAGCCTCGCCGGGCCGGGCCTACGCCACCCCGACCCCCGGCCGCCCGAAATCCCGCAAGGGGCTCCGCAGAGCTCATACCCTGGACCCTCGGCTAAGCTTGGCCGCCATGCGCGAAAGCCGAGAGCGCCGGCGGGCCGACGGCGGCGGTGACCGCGCGGCGGCGGCCCAGACGCCGCCAGAGACGCTCCCACGGCGGCGGCCCTCGCTCACGGGGGAGCCTTTGCGAGAACCGGAACCGGCCGAGACCTTGGACGTCGACCGCGACGCTTACGTCGAGATCCGATCGCCGACGAGCAGGGAGAAGATCTCCATCTTGGCCGTCATCGACCGCTGCCGGGCTTACCAGGAGTCGGACGAATACAAGCAGAGAAGCCAAAGCGCCGAGTCTCGAGACGGCTCCCGGTCCGTCTCGTCCTCCGGAGACCGCGTCCGCGGCGCCGGCGACCGCTCGGAAAGCTCCACCTCCGAACAGCGCAACTCGGTGAAAAATCTCCGAGAGAAGTTCCAGAAGCTCAACTCCTGAAGCCACTCCGGCGGGAAACGAGAATTCAGACGCTGAATCTTTTGGCTGACGAGTGCACAATTAACCCCGACCGGCAACGCCACGAGGCTCAACGAGGAGGCGCGGCTCGAGCATAGTCTCCTTCTAAATGAGCAGCGAGCGCGAGCGTGCCTCTACACGAACAATTTGGCGCACGCGTGAGATCCATCTGTCAATCTGTTGGATAAATTCATCCGTGGCTCGAATTGCGTCACGGTGAAGTCACGTGGCCCAATGACGGGCCACTTGAACGTCGTTGGCCAACGGTGCCCCGTTACCGGGGCAACGGCAAACAACCACTTCAAGGCTATCTCCCCATTTCTCAAGCCCTTTTAAACGTCCATCGCCGCACACAAAGTGCTGTACGTAGCGCTGTGACTTTTATTTTCTCGTGCAAAGGAGTATTTTTATACCGATAAGATTGGCCCCACGTTCTGTGTAATCTCCAAAGGTCATAACCACGTGAGGACACAACACCACGTGGTTATTTATGTTGACGGTGCAGCACCAAATCTTTCTTTAACCAATAAAACAACAAAACTGTACTCCGTCGCTCGAATGACGTCACCGCACCTCGTCCTCGGCTCGTCTGTCAAAATAAAGGTCACGTGAGCGTTGGCTCGGCGCTTCGGAGCGAAGAGCTCGACTCTGTTGCGCAAGCGCGCGTCCTGCGGCAGGTTGAAGATGCGCCGGAAAACGAGGAGCCTTCAAAATAAAAGCTCCGTCGCTCAAATCCGTCACACGGGAAAGCGGAAAGTGCCCGTTGATTTCACAGCAGGTGTGTTTGCGGTTAGCGTGCACGCACGTCGTTTTCGACACGCGGCGTCCGTCACCTCGAGACGAAAAGGCCCCCCCCCCCTTCGCCATTGTGAAGGCCGCGGGGTGTGCGTTTCCTCCGTGTGACTTCCACGCTGCGACTTGACACGGCGGTACGGGCGGCGTCTGCTTCGGTTCTGGTGCCGGTGCCGGTCTTACGCGGATGCCTCTGGGGGGGGGGCGTCGTCGTTCGCGCCCGACACATTCGCGTCCCCGACCGGTAGAGGAGACGACGGTCCTCGCTCAGCATCCCGTCGATCCGAGGTGAGAGCGGCCGGGCTGCGGCGTGGAGGAAGCAGGGAGAGGGGGGGGGCGCGGCCTGCCTGCCTGCCAGCCAGGCTCGCAGCAACGGTTCGTCACTTCGGCGTGGTGGACGCTGTCAGTTAGGCGTCGTCTCGGGAAGCACACGTGCGGTGGGGGTGGGGCTGCGGGTGGGGCTGTTGCTGATGCTGATGCCGTCCCTCCCAGAATGCGTTGTGCCTGACAAGATGAGCGTGACGTCGTGGTTCCTAGTGAGCGGCTCCGGCGCGCGCCACCGCCTTCCCAAGGAGATGATCTTTGTGGGGCGGGAGGACTGCGAGCTCATGCTGCAGGTGAGTCGGGCCGTCCCGCCGCCCTTGCTTTCTCCCCGACCGCGGTGACGCTTTTCCCGCGACGGCGCCGCCGCGTAGTCTCGCAGCGTGGACAAACAGCACGCCGTGATCAACTACAACGCCGCCGCCGACCAGCACCTGGTCAAGGACCTGGGCAGCTTGAACGGGGTGAGGCGGCGCTTTCGTTCTCGCGGCGCCCCATCGCGCGGCTCACTTCTGCTTGGATTGTTTTTCCGCAGACGTTTGTCAACGACCTGAGGATCCCCGACCAGACCTATGTCACGCTGAAAGTGTCCGACATCCTCCGCTTCGGATACGATAGCCTTGACCGCGGTCGCGCGTCTGTGCGCTCGCCGACCCTTCCCTTAGTCGCGCTGTGTCGCGAGCGTTTACGTTGCCGCCGCCCAAAAAGTACACGGACGTAGATTCGGAATGGCTTGGCGCTTTGGTCCGCGGCGTGTCAGAAAAGAGGCCCCAAAAGTCGATCCGTGGTCGCGGACCTTAGCAAAGGTGTTATTTTCAAACGACACAAAGAGAATCCGCCGGACAGACGGTATTTGCCGTTGGGGAGTCGGCCGACTCATCGAATCCACGATCGTCAAATTCCTCCGGGGACTCCGATGCCTTCATCGTTGGTTGCCCCTCTGGTCGATACGTTGCCGCTGATCAAGGCAAAGTCTTGACCTCTAAACCCGCTGGTGCTAACGTCGTCCGAGACGTTCCAGTCACGGAAAGACCGCGTCCTTTTCGCTTCGAGTAGCAGTGTGCGTTTCAAATACGCACGCAAAGCCGGCGCTCGCCGTTCACGACTCCGTATGTGTCGGACACGTCACACCTCCACGTTGGTCACTGGCTACTTCCTTAACCCGCTGGCACATTCCCATGTCTACGTTCTGGAGAAGAGTCAACACCAAGTCCCCGAAGAGGCTCTGAAGGTCAGTGCGCCGCCGTCGCCTCGCTTTGTCATGGAAGCGCGTCCGGGACTCGAAAGACGCGGAGGGAGTCGCGAGCGCCTTCCGGCCGGCCTCGGTGCCAAAGAGGCTCCTTGAAGGTCGGCGCTGAGTCTCGGCGCCCTCTGTCGTCGCAGCACGAGAAGTACACCAGCCAACTGCAGATTAGCCTGAAGGCGTCTCGGGGCGAGAAGGCGGAGCTGGAGAAGAACGCCGCCGGCAAGAGCTCCGCGCAAGGTACGTAGCCGACGCCATCGGGCGCCGCGGGGCGACTGGACCTACGTATCGTACGTGGAGGACGGCTGGGCGTCGCGTCGGCTCACGTCGGCGCTCGCGGTTGCCCCCAGAGCTTCCGGCCCCGCGGCCCACGCCGCTGTACGGGCAGCCTTCCTGGTGGGGAGAGGACGACTGCGGGAGTCGGGCGGTTGCTGGGGACCAACCTCAGAAAGAAGAGCCCGACAAAGACGCCCCTCGTCCAGGTACGATCCCGGCCGAGCGCCGGCCGGGTGACTCGGACCGCGGCGGTCATCGAAGGTCTGAGGTCTGCTTTGCGGTTTTGCTCAGAGGCGGCGAGGGACGTTCGGCCCGCGGATCCGGACTCGCCCGAATGCCTCTCCACTCCCCGTAGGAAGAGCATATCGCCGTCGTACCGGCGCGAGGCCGGCTACTTCGAGATTCCCACCAAGGACTCGTCGCTCCCCAAAGCCGCGGAGGCGGAGCTCCAAGAGATCCCGACCAAGGACACCGCCGGCGGCCTCGGCCCTGACGAGACTCCGCTGGCTATCCAGAGCCACGCCTCCTTCACCATCGAGTTTGATGACCTCACGCCGGGAAAGATCAAAATCAAAGACCACGTGACCAAGTTCTCCTCCCGCCTCGGGAAGACTCCGCGTTCGGCCAAGATGGCCCCCGCCGAGGCGTTGTCATCGCGGAGCAAAGTGGCCGATTGGCTGGTTGGCAGCCACGCCGGGGCCATGAGGACGCGACCCGCCTGCGACGACGTTTACAGCACCAAGAGCGACCTCGCCGTCAACATCAAATCGCTGAAAGGTGACCAGGACGCGATCGCCGATTGCCGATTGCTCGCTCGTCGGAGGTTCCGCATTGGCAAATTCGCCAGTGGCGAACCTCCGTGTATCGCGGCCAATACAGAGAATACGAGTTCAAAGCGTAGCCGTTCCGTTCCGATGCCATTCCCCCGCTTGGTTTGCCAACGCCGCTTCCCGTTTGCAGGTCATCACCACGACGACGGAACGCAGAGCGACTCGGAGGACCCGGCGCTCCAAGGACAGAGGAGCGGATCCCAGCTTTCCCAGACCCAGGTTCGGCCCCGGCCCGCGTCCCCGGAGCCCCCCGGTACCCGGTCCTCCGTCGCCGAGCCGTGCGAGCGCCCGAGCCAGCGGGCCTTCGTCATCGAGTTCTTTGACGACAACCCGCGCAAGAAGCGCTCGCAGTCCTTCACTCACAACCCCGAGCCGGACCCCGGACTCAAGGCCAAGCCGGAGCGGCGCAAAGGCGGCGAGCGTCCGGCGTCCGTTCACGGCCACGCGGGCCCCGCCCAGCAGGTGACGGTGAAGCGGGAGCAGGCGGACGCCGAGACCTCTCGCTCGTCCTCGGCCATCTTTGTTCGTCCTTTCGGCAGCGTGGGCAAGAAGTCCAAACTGGCTCAAGACTCGGCTCGGGGGTTTGCCGCGGAATCGCAGAAGGATTCTCGTCCGGACTCCTCGTCCGGCGGGGAGCCGATGACGCCACCGCCCTTGTCGGCGCCGCCGGTGATGGTGTCGGCCCCTTCGCCGGCGGAGGCTTCGGCCCCGCCCGCGACGGACGCGCCCCCATCCGTCGGAGCCGCTCGGCCGCCGCCGTTGCCGCCCCTGCATTTTCCCGGAGCGGACGGCAGAGGGTGCCAGAGGCCGCCGAGGAACGAGGAGGACGACAGCGTGAGCGAGGCCGGCACCTACACCATCGACAGCGACGCCCACAACCAGGAAGTGGAAGATGCTCGCAACATGATCGACCAGGTGACCTCGTCGTCTCTCGTCCGAAGCGGCCGCCGACGTTCCTCCCAACCCGTCGACGTCTTGCGCAGGTGTTCGGGGTCCTGGACTCTCCGGAGTACGCCGGGCCCAGCCCGGGAACGCCGAGGCCCGTCATCGATGAAAGCCGGGCTGAGCGTGAGAACGGTGCGAGCCGCGGCGTGATTCCGCCGGACTTTGGCCTGGCCACCAGCCCCTTGCAGGTAAAGAAGCCGCGTCGCGTGCGGATGGATCACCATGGCGGGGGGGGTACAAAAACGTTGTTTTCTCCCTTCAGGCTCCGGCTCCAGGAGGCCCAAAGTGGCTTTCTCGTTGGGCCGGTCTAGCGGACGGCTGCGCTGCGCCTGGAGAAGGTGCTTTTCTTTCTTTGGTCCTTGTTGTGTGCGCGTTGGCTTCTCCTTTGTAGAGCGAGGCCCCACCCTCGACATTGCCGCCTTCGTCGTAGTCGCGGGCGGGACGTGGTCTTTTTGTGGCCAAAGATTTTGGCCTTTTGATTGGCACGGCCACGGAAGCGCCCGCCAGCCCAGTCGGTCGCGTCGCGTCAGTGTTAGCGGCCCGCTAGGCGCCCCGACTCAGTTTGGCAAACACGTTCATCTTTGACGTCTTTGCGCCAGGCTCGCCGGCGCCGGTGCGGCCGAGCGAAGGTGACGGCGACGAGGCCTGGGAGTCCGAGTCCGGCCGCAGGACCAGAAGGCTTCTGCCTCGGGTTCCCTCCGAAAAGGGCGACGGCGGCCTCCCGGGATGCCGCGACTCTTCCCAAGAGCGGCACCGCGCCGACCCGGCTCCCCCGTCTCCCGGAGGCCGGCGGGACTCCGCCCGGCGCCAAGCGGATCCGGACGGTCTGAGTGACGCCGGCCGCTCCGAGGACGGGCCCGTTTCAAGGCCGGCAAAGAGCCGTCAGGCACACAACGCCGTCTCCTCGTCCTCCTCCGCCAAGCGCGCCCTCTTCTACATCGGCTCGGACCAAAACGCGGTCCGGCCTGACCCGGCCGGATTCTCGGCGGAAACTCCCCCGACCGCCGTCCTGATCCGCCACCTCGGCGGTCAGCAACCGCGACGGGGAGGCGTGAAAGCAAACGGCTCGGCGCCGGAGCCTCCCACGCGGAACTCGGATGGCGTCCCGATGAGAGACGCCCCGCCCCTCGTCCACCGGGAGAGTTTCACCAAAGTGGGGCCCGTCGAAAATGTCCCGGTGGAGAAGCCGCCCCGCGTCGGCAGTCGGCCGTCCATCGGAGACTCGGAAGGGAGGACGGACGCCGAGTCCTTCCTCCGGGAGGCCGGCGGCTTCCCGTCTCCTGGCTCCCGCAACGACGATTCGCTTTCGGGAGAGTCCGACTTGGACACGGCGAGCGGCGTGAGCCAGGTGAGCGGCAAAAGGACGCCCGCGGCTTCGGCCGACGGCGAGGACGAGACCCCCTCCGCTCGGCGCGAGGGCCGCCAGCCCTCGGCTCGAGAGCGACTTTCGGAGAAACGGCGAAGCCAGCCGCCCGCGACGCCCGCCGACAAGGCGGAGGCCGCCAAGCGCCTTCAGATGCGCCGCGGCGCCGGCGCCCGCGGCTCTTTGACGTCGGATCACGAAGCCTCCCGAGCACCCGGCCGCGCCAAGAAGGAGGACGGCGCCAAGGCGGCGCAGGCGCAGCCTCTGACTCGCTCCAACAGCTTGTCGGCGCCGCGTCCCACTCGAGCGTCCATGTTGCGTCGAGCACGGCTGGGAGAAGCTTCGGACAACGAAGGCGCCGACACCGACCGGGCCTCCCAAAGTTCCGACCAGGCCGCGCCGGCGCCGGAAGCCAAGAAACTGTCCAGGCTGGACATCTTGGCGCTGCCGCGGAAGAGGACGGCTTCTTTTACGGCGGCCGGCGACGGCGAGACCTCGCCCGCCGCCGGCCGCCCGGCTTTCTCCGCTCGGAACGCCGACCCGCCCTCGGCCGCCAGGAAGTCGGCGGCGAGCGACGCCCGACCGGCCGCCGGCAGAGCGGCGGGGAAAAATCCGCCGAGCCGCACCCGCTCCACTGGAGCCAAGCACCCCAAGAGCGGTGAGTGGCATGTCGGTTCCCCAAGCAAAGTCTGCCAAGTTTGAATGGCCAGAGGCGTGCTCAAATAGCTCGACGCGGCGTTCCGTCGACAAGGTTGACTTGTTGATTTGTTTTGGGCAGGTGTCCGTCCCCGCCGCAAAAACTCTGACTTGTCTTCTTCATCCGACGAAGACTACAAAAGCGTCGCCACCAACGCCGCCAAAGCCAAACGCTGCGCCCAGAGTCCCCGGGGCCGCCAGACGCCCGGCGCCCGCTCCCAGTCGCTTTCCCTGGAGACGGAGGAGGACCCCTACCAGAACTGGTCCACGCACAGCGCCGAGATTGCCAAGTACGCCCGCGCTCATCGCTACTTGCGCCCGTTTGAAAATGGAGCCGCGGCCGCGCGTCTGAGCGGCTTTTGCTCTCGCGCAGGCTCAGTCACGACTTGGCCAAAGACTTGGCCATCCTGGCCAAGGAGATCCACGAGGCGGCCGGCGACGGCGACTGCGCCGCCGGCCCCCCCGCCGCCGCCGCCGCGCCGGACACGTCGGCCTCGGCGGCGTTCGCCAGGCGGGAGGTGGGCCCAAAACAACAACAAACGCATGTCACTTTTGAATCGCCCGCCGGCCTGCTTGCTTTCGTTGCAACTTTCTTTTCCCTCCTGGAATTCATTTGGCTTTAAATGCCTTTTTTTTCTTTTTCCTTCCTTTGCTTCCGTGCGTCGGCGACGAGCGCCTTGCAGGACGCGCGGCCGCTGAGTCCGCTGCGCCATCTGTCGCGGGCCATCCGGGACAACACGGAGCAGCTGGCCACCAAACTCAAGTGAGACGCTTCCTCTGCTCGCCCGACCGGGCGTGTGCCGCTCTTTGTTTATGGGGGGGGGGGGGGGGGGGGGGCGATCGGGGCGCGAGTGGCGAGTTTGAAAAGTGCGCCGCCGTTTGCGTTCAGGCTGATGTTCCGCAACAGAGAGGACGCGTGGGAGCAGATCGACAAGCAGACCAAGGCGGACGCAGAACTTTCGCTCCCGACGACGTCCGATCAGGTCCCGAGCCAACGATCGAATCGATTTGCGAGTCGGGCGCTCATATTGGCGTCCCTTGCTTTTGCAGGAGATCTCGTCCATCGTGGCGGAACTCGCGAGAGTCCAAAGGCAGCTGCAAGGTAAAAAAAAAAAAGCCCAAATCAAATGATGATGAAACCATCCGCCGCCCGACACGTGGGGGTGGTGACTGTATTTTCGCTCTGCGTGTGTGTCCCCGCAGTCATCAACTGGGCGGTGGATCCCGCCGGGAGTCTTCAGGCCGCCGCCCAAAGTGCCCCGACCATCTCCGCGGAAAAGAAAGGCGCCGGCGGCGCTCAGAAAACGCGGCGTCACGTGCTGTGAAAAGCCACCGCCGCCTTCCTCGTCTTGCGCGGTCGTCGTTCACGCCAAAGTAGCGACAGGAAGCCTGCGATCAGCATCCTCCGTGCTTGGGCGCCCCCTTGTGGAAGTGCGCCGACTGTGTCTGTCGCCCTGGCCGTTTCTTTCAAGTTGCCCAAGCGGGACCGTACGCTTTCGTTACGCACCCCCCCCCCCCCTGTCATTTTGTGTCGATGTGGTCGCCGAGCCGCGCCCCCACCTGCCCACCGCTCGGCCCGCGTGATGAATGTTATGACGTCAGAATGACATGAAAATGTTCTTCCGTGTTATTTCTTCGAATGAGAAATAAAAGACGCCGTGGCCGTTACCGCTCTCGGACCAGTCAACTTGAGGAAACGAAAATGTATAAATAAATAACAAACAAAAACTTTTGTGCGACTCCAACTGTCTTTTTGGGCGTCCGTGGTTGGCCTCGCCTCCACCTTAGCTCCTCCGCCCCTGCAGGAGGCCTTCGGTCTGCAGACCGGACACTAGGCCCGGAGGCCTTTAAGCCTTTTCGGTTGGCGGTCGCCTCTCTTTGGAACGTTGGGCAAGCCCCCTCGCTGCCCATCTTTTAAAACGCGCCGTTTTTACACAAAGAATACAATTCATGCAAGATGTAAATACATTTCGAATCGCTGTTTTGAGGAACATTGTTAACAGTCATTGAATTGTTCCAAATGCATATTTGCAATTTGGGCGGCCCGGTAGTCCAGTGGTTAGCACGTGGGCTTCACAGTGCAGAGGTACCGGGTTCGATTCCAGCTCCGGCCTCCCTGTGTGGAGTTTGCATGTTCTCCCCGGGCCTGCGTGGGTTTTCTCCGGGCGCTCCGGTTTCCTCCCACATTCCAAAAATTTGCAATTTGGGCGGCCCGGTAGTCCAGTGGTTAGCACGTGGGCTTCACAGTGCAGAGGTACCGGGTTCGATTCCAGCTCCGGCCTCCCTGTGTGGAGTTTGCATGTTCTCCCCGGGCCTGCGTGGGTTTTCTCCGGGCGCTCCGGTTTCCTCCCACATTCCAAAAATATGCATGGCAGGCTAATTGAACACTCTAAATTGTCCCTAGGTGTGAGTGTGAGTGCAAATGGTTGTTCGTCTTTGTGTGCCCTGCGATTGGCTGGCAACCGATTCAGGGTGTCCCCCGCCTACTGCCCGGAGACAGCTGGGATAGGCTCCAGCACCCCCCGCGACCCTAGTGAGGATCAAGCGGCTCGGAAGATGAATGAATGAATGAATATTTGCAATTTAAAACTGTCCGCCAGAGGGAGCCCTCGCATGACTCGCCTCTGTGAGGAAAAACGATTTCATTTTATTTTGAGGAAATCCTGAAAAATACCTCTCCGTCAGCACGTTTGTGAGTTTAACACACTTAATATTGGTTTCTTTTAAATCATTTTAAATTGCTCCTCCGTTTGGTTGTCAGTGGCTACGCGAACGTGCTACGTCGAGCCAATGCGTCACATGCTGCCTTCAAGTGCAATGGGAAATGTAGGAAAATTCCGAACACCAGCCCACGAACGCACACACGCAGCATGGCTCAGTGGTAGAACGGTCCTCTCCCAACACATATTGTGGCTTCAATCCCTGGACCTTGTGACCATGTTTAAAGTGTCCTTGAGAAAAATACTGAACCCCCAGTTGTTCTCGAAGGCAGTGTCAGTATAGAAGCGGGCCGAGTGGCTTGTAGGTGGCAAAGTGCGATACAATTGAAAGCCGCTGAAAGACAAAACAACAAAAAATATGTATAGTAAGTTACTTTGGCCCAGTTATCTTGGATGTATGTTATCAACATGCTTTTGAAGGGAATTTAAAGCGGTTTGGCCGAAGTGAAAGGCAGAATTGATGGTAAAGTTTACGGCATGTCTCTGAACGCATCACTCGTTCCAGGGAACCCGCTGAGCTGAGCTGAGCTGAGCCCATCCGGGCGGCGAAGCGCCGTATCACGTCTCCAAGTACGTCACGAAACCCCGACAAACTGCCGATTTCCTTCTTTCCCACTTTCACTGAGCCGTCACCAGAAGCGGAGCAACAAAAGACCATGTAGGATTTGACCGCCGCGGACTTCGATTTGTTTTTTTTCTTTTCTTTCTTTCTTTTTTACTTTTATCGGCTCTTGGACAAATTGAAAATCTCCCCGACCCGCCGCCCCGTCCCATTCACCTCTTCGCCTTGCACCCTCGAACCGTGAACTTTGCTGAAAACTACCAAACAATTCAACGCGTCATCGAAATCCCAGCCTGTGTGTGAACTAGTCGACGGGACAACACTTTGACCATGAGGTAAGCGCCAGTTTGTGTTCAAGACACCATGCAGACGAATCTTTCGGTGCCGTGCGACAACGTGATGGAAGTTGGGAGCAGCGTTCGACCCACGGTCGATGCAAACGAGCTCGGCGTGCGGATTTCTCAAACAACAGCTCCCTAAAGTTAGTCTGAACGTCAATGAGATCCCAGAACCCCCACCGAGGGCCGTCCCCGCGAGGCTGTTTTTTAAGATCGGCTCATGTCGCGGTGTCAGCTTTGTGACCGCCGACTGCCTCGTCCGACGCTAACTTGCTTGTGCAGCATTTTGTGTTTTGGAATGGCGCGTGTGGTGGCCGTTTTCTGCTCCTGCTCCCACACAGCACGGGGGGGATTATGATGGGGTGCGGTGTATTTCATGCAACGTTAGGCGGACACACACGAGTCGCACAGAGACACGGCCAAACCCAGTGAAATGGGTGCATCCGAGCGTTTCGTGTGTGTGTGTGTGTGTGTGTGTGTGTGTGTGCACAGCCGAAATGTCCACTGCAAGAAGGAAGGATTGTCAGAGGAGACAAACATGTGCATAACGTCGGCAACATTCTGACCCGGATGAGAGAAGCTCACTGAGCGAAGTGCAAATGGGATTCTCCACTTCACATGCGATCAGCTGATCGTTTTTGTGGCAAACTGAGATGCGCTGCTTGTCTGTGAACACCAAAACCCTGAAGCTGGCCGTCTTTTGGAAGAGCAATAATAATCCCAAAGCGCAAGAACCCATCCGCCCGTCATTTCATTTCGTTCCCGAACAACTTCAGGACAAGCGTGCAATTTTGATTGATTGATTGATTGATTTTTAAACCTGTGAGAAAACCCATTGTGGATTTGTCTTAAACAAGGAGACATGCAGAGTGGATAAAGGCTTCTTCTTCAGATTTTTCCCCTTTTTTTTTTTTTTTTTAAAGAAAGGCAGTAAGTGAATCCAGCTGTAGGCCAAGCCGAAGTGAACAAAAGCTTGAGTTGTTGCTGAGGAGCAGCTCGCAGTGCACATTGCGGCATGAAAACAACTGAAGTGTCTTCACGCTTGTTGCCATCTTCTTGCTATTCTTTCTGATAGATGAGCTTTGGAAATGTCTGCCTACTGGAAGTGCATCTGCTGACATCACTGAAAAAAAAAAACCATGACGGCAGAGAAGATTTGCTTTGTAAACAAGCTTTTCGCCTTGCTTTTTTTTTTTTTTTTTTGCTGTGTTTGAAAGGGGGCGGATCTGCATCCAGATGGTGGCGGCGGCGGCGGTATTTCAGTGCGTAACGTGTCCGTATGAATGGCAGACTCAGCTGCCCACAGCTGACTCATGCGGGACGCCGAGCGGCAGATGGGCCGCGCAGCCACGCTTAACGTTTCGTTTCCAGCGGCCAGGACAGATACGGCGGCGCCTCTTCAAAGGTTCATTGATTGAAGAATTGAACAGACATGCGGCCGAGCGATTTGGATGTGGCTCGTGACGAATCCGCAGACAGAAAACGGCAAATTCCCGCACTGACCTTCAAGCCGTACGCAACGTTTGGCCGAGCCCGGGCCGAAATAATGAGCGGGGAAAAAAAAAATGGCGGCTGTCAGTTGATTTGCCTGCAATGTGTCAAGGCGCACGTCGCGCTGATGCGGGCTTGTCCAGGCGAGGGAGATAAGCCACCGAGTGCAAAGAGTCACGACAAAGGACAGAAGCCGAGACCCCTTAACGTGCCGCGTCGCAACTCGCCACTTTGAGTTGGCCTGCGACCAGTCGTTTGTCAGGCCATTTCGGGAATGCCAATCAAATTCATTCCATGCCTTCGTTTCAGGGCCGGAAAGTTGCCTTGAACTGAAATGCGTCCAATCTGCGGGTCGGGGGCACATTAGCGGCACGCTGTCCATTTTCAGCGGCCCACAACATAACGACCCCCCTCCCTGACGTCCCCTCCCCTTCCACGCGGTAACAAGAGCACCAGTGTGACTGCAGCGCTGACGGAAAGTGATGTTTGCCCCGGCTCGAAATATGTGCCTCAGTTCACGTGTGACTGACGAAAGGCTTGTTTGTTGACCCTGCGAGCGGGCGTCCTCGCCGCGCCGCCGCTTTGCTAAGTTCCCGCCGCTGACATCACGTCGTGGGAATGAAAGGATGGAATGCCGCGAACTTGCAGCGGAGCGTCTAGACGAAGGCCAGGCGCAGCTCGCAAACAGAAAAGTCGCCCGAAAACGGAACCCGAGACGGAGCGGCGCGGCTTTCGCTCGTCGCCGTCGACACCTCGGCTCCCTCTAGTGGCGCCTTCCCGAAATCCATCGTTGGCTCGCGGGAGATGACGCAAGCAAGGTTCAACCACTTGCGTGTCCTTAAACGACTCAACTGACGCCGGCCGACGGCGTACGGAGAGATGCGACCTGTCCCTTCAGACCCATGTTGCCCCCCCATCCCCCCATGTATCGGTCGAGCCTCCCCTTAAATCCCCCAAAAAGTCAAAAGTGTCTGAAAAAGTTCTCTCAAGAGGCATGCCGGTTGACGACGGGAGCGATTGAGCAAAAGTTTTTTTCTAATTGTTTCCCTTCCATGCAAGGCACGGCGGCGCCGCCCCCGTCGCTGCGTCGACAAGCGCCGCCGCCGCCGCCGCCGCGCGTGTGCTGAATAATTCATTTGAGCGTTTTGCAGCCGGCTCACGGCAGCTCCGGCGTGGCGAGAATTGTCCGCATCTATTTGGCTTTTCATCGCCGGCTTGCGGAAGGAATCCGTTTCCCCATGGAAAAGGCCTTTTTCTTTCTTTCTTTCTTTCTTTGGCCAGCAGATGCGATTTGCTCCTCGAGAATCAAACAAGAGGAAAGCAAATTTGCCGTACGGATGAGCGATCACGTCCCGTCGTCCTTTTTTCTATTTTCCGTTCGATTGGAGTCAAACTCGTTGTTGGAACTCGCTCCATTCAAGAAAACGAGCCCCCTCATGAAACTTTCAAGAGGTCTCGGCTCTCGACTTTGACACCCGAGAAGGTGGGCGTGCGCACACGCACCCTTGACTGTTTGGCAAGGGTGCGTCCAGTTCCTACCGCCCCCCCCCCCCCAAAAAAAATATGGGCACCTCACAACAACCTCTTGCCGCAAAGCAACGAGGGATCAGCCTCTTGTCCGAGTCTGCGCTGCAGAGGACGTCGGCAATGGTCCCGCCTTTGGGCATCCCGACGGGGCCAAAGGTCACCAACCGGGCTTTGCGCGGCGCTCCGTCTCTCTCTGCGCCGTGGAGCTGCGCGCTAATCCGGTCCAAACCAGATGCTCGGCGCTTCCTTTTACATTCACTGCCGTCCTCTCGGTCCAGGAATGACTGCCAACAAATGAAAAGCATGTTGCCTTTTTTTTTTTTTTTTTTAATAAACGCAACTGGGCCTACCTAAGCCCGTCTGAATCCACTCTTTGAATTACAGTTGGCCGTGGTTTGTTTTGGGGATGACGTGGGACGGCTTTCGGGATAATGACGAGATGAGGTTTGTATCTCTTCTGGCTTCAACACGGTTGCCATTTGCGAGCGAATCTTCCGGACGCGTCAAATCTCTGAATGGCCGTTCGGCACTTGGATGCGCCAGCACCAAAACAGGCGGCTGCTCCGTCTGTCCATATGTCTGCTCTCGTCGCCGGCAGCTGCGTTGCGCGCGGCTGTTCTTTTGACACGGGTCGAGACTCCCAAATTACCTTCCGCCATCGCTCTGCCCCCCCCTCCCATCAACCATTTGCCCCTACCTCGTGAGAGGCTGAGGCGGCAATGGCGTGAAAGTAATTGAAAATTTTGGACGGCGAGGTGATGCGCTACTTTTGTGCTAGCGATATATTGCGCAGCGCTATGCTAACGATTGTCCACCGTTGGTCAACGGCGACGTCGCTTCTTCTTCAAGTCCGCTAAAGATGAAGACAATTTCACTCGGGCTGTCCATCTTCTCTCTTTTGTTCCCTCCCTTCAGCCCCCCCGCCCCTCCGCCCCCCGCCCCGCACATTAGTATTCCTATCAAACGACAGAGATTTAACGCGCCTGAGTCACGCCGCACTTATGAGATAAAGTGTAGCTTGTTGTGTTCAGCTGCCGTCGCTCTTCGCCTGCGGACTACACAAGCGGGTTCGAGCTGCTTGATTGCACTTTCAATTCTCTCCGAGACTCTCTGCGGAGATTCGTGCACGGGGGGGGGGGCTTTCTTCTCTTTTCAGCATCCAATGCAGGCTGGTCTTCCCGAATGAGGGATTGTCCCATCTGCGGCCCCTTCTCAAGGTTTTTCCCATTTTTTTTCCATCAAAAAATGGGATTGGGGTTTTAGGAGCTTTTTTGTTGCCCTCCTGGGGGAGGGGGGGGTGTTAAGGTGAGGGGATGTCGTGTGGCCATGTGAAGCCTTTTGAGTCTGTTTGCGATCAGGTGCTAGAGAAATAAAGGGGACTTGATTGAGCGCTTGACTGAAGAGTGTTAAGGTAGTTTGAAACCTTGTTCCAGGTTGATGGAGTGTTGGGAGGGCGGGGGGGGGGGGGGCTTCACCGAAACCACTTTGCAGGTCGCTGGCGTCATCACTTATTCATTCGGTTCTAAAAGACGCCATCATCTGGTTGGAATGGGCAGAATTTGGACTGGTGGCTCCCTCCAAATCCCCCCCCCCCCCCCCCCCCCAGATAATCCTGCAGGTCGCAATATCTATTTTGGGTGAAGAGGAGCCATCCGTTCGACAGAAGAATTTCACAGCCCCTAGCAGTACACCAGTTGCGGCTGCTCGCTGATCCCCCCCCCCCCACCCCCTTGCCACCTCCCCCATTCCAATTTTAGCCCGTGCTTCAGTGAGGTGAGCGAATGTGGGTGCGTGTAGGCTCCAGCTGGCAGCCTGGCTGGGTGTGTGTGTGACCCCCCCTCCCCCTGCACAGTCAGTCAGTCTAAACCTCGGTCACCCCCCCTCCCCCCCGCCAGTCAGTCGTCAGTCCTCCAACCTCGCAAGCAGTTCTGTGGGGAAAGTGGAGGCGAGACCCGTCGGAACAAATTTTCTTGTGGGATCGCAGGTGGCGGATTCAGCCGTCGTCGTTGCCAAGATGACTCGTGACTCGTAAGTTTCCGGCTGCTCCGGCGGATTTCGGATCGCATGTCGGGATCAAATCTGACAACAGGACAATCGCTTTTGCCGCCTCATGTCGTCGCCTTCTGCTTTCGGGGGGAGGGGGGGGGCAGCCGTTTGCCACTTGAGACGGGAACCTACTTGTTCCTGAGACGTCCGCATGGGCGCCCCCCCCCCCCCCGAAAACATCTCATTCAGCTGTGAAAAGAAATACAAATGGCGCCATTTTAGAAAGTCTTTTTTTTGTTTAAAGCATATAAGCGTAAGAATGCAATTTTTAGAAAAGCCCAAAGCGGCTCGGGGCTAAAATCTGCCGCCGCCAGCAGTTTCTTTCGACTTGCGCCGGAGAGCAATTTCCCAAGCAAGCGCAAATGTCGGCATAGCAACCAGTAGAAGACTTGCGACATCTTCAAGAACCATTTGGGAGGTGCACTGGATGCCAAGTCGGAAAAAGGCTCCACCGAGTTGATGACGTAGCCAGAGGAAGTCCGCAGGGCGCGTTTCGCATCCCGTGTGGTTTCTTCTGCTGTCGTCAAACATTCTCGATGCTCTTCCCAACTTACCGAACGCACGTTTATCTCTCCCTGCGAGCGAGAGCGAGAGCGAGAGAGGCGGCAGAGTGAGGTGGGCGTCTGGCGGGCTCCAAATAGCGCATGCGGAGAGTCGCGCTGAGAAGCGAAGAGAGCAAAAGGGAGGGAGCCGCCGCCGCCGACAGATGAAAGGCATCACGTGCAAGCCGTGTGAGTTGGCCTCGGCACAAGAGAGGGACATCCGCCTCCCCCCACCCCCTCCGCGCCAACGGCCAACCTTCCACAGCCACGGCTATATGGTTGTGCCGGCTGGGGGGAGGGGGGGCAGCTTTCCCACAGCCTCTGTCACGGAGCCCCGAGAGCGCAAGAGCCTGTTGCCTGGATACCTGACCCGTCTTGCGGCTGCAGCCAGGAAGCCAGAACTGAATGAACTCTGCTTGTCGGCGGCCGCCGCCGTTGCCGCCGCCGCCATGGGAAAAGCACCGCCGACTATTCCGACGGCTCGCTGGCTTTCTCACTTGCTGACATGGCGCGTATGAATGAGTAAGGAATCCCCTTGATAGCGTCGTCCGTGGCTTTTGCTCGATCCCTGCGAGACGGGCTCCGCCGGCACTAAGATACGGCGAAGAGGACAACCGTTTGCTCCGGGGAGGGAAGGAAATTTGCTCCTTGATAAGACGGGGAGACGATTGAGGGGGTCGGGGGGGGGGGGTTCTAGGCTCCTTGAAAGGGAAGCGGGGCTGGCGGAAGGTTGCCGGTGAGGGAAGCCGCGTGCCGAGTCATGCAGGTCCAGTCTCCTGGTCCACGTTGCACATCCTCCATTTTCGTCCTCAGTGAAAGACGCGTGCCGGCGTCCCAAATGGAAATCCATCGGTAGGTAGCCGTTGGCCACGCCGCTTGCCAGATGACTCGCTCTTGCTTTGTTGTTGTTCTGCCTTCGCGTTGTGCACTGCGTAAATACTTATTTTTGACTTGGCGGCTGTGCGGGTTGGAGTTTTGGCGTTTGACCTTTGACCTTGCGCTCTGCAACCAACTTGCAGTTGCCGCTTTGGAGGCACAAGGAGTGCTTTATTTTTTCTTTTGGCGCTCAATGTGCTCCCTGTCCCCGCGTGATGAAGTCTCTCGTTAAACGTGCCGCTTTCCCCGAGCCCCGGCGACACCCCCGACGCGCCCCGGCTGCCATTGCATCATTAACCGTGCCCCCGACACCTTTGCGTGCTTGCTACTCAACTTTGTTTCCTGCGGTCTCCTCACGTGGACGTACTCGCTCCTTCTCGGTCTTCTCGGCGGTGACGGGTCAATCGTGGGAATTTGGTTGCTTGAGAAGTGGATACCCCCCTCCGCAGCCCCCCTTGCCCCTGCCCCCAGTCACTGGAAGACTGGAAGACTTGCGCCATGGCTGTGCATCTTGGCCACTCTATTTGGCCACTTGTGACAAAGTGTTTTTCCCACGATCGCGCCGCGTCGTCGCTTCTCTCCTGCTTCATTCTTTCTTTCTTTTTTTTTTTTTTCCTCCCACCATCTGGTTGAGATGACTCATAGTGATGGTTGGAGGGTATTTTCTCGTGGCTCCTCGGCAAACATCTCAATGGATGAAAAAAAAAAAAAAAGTAGCAACCGTGGCGTCCTTTGTTGAAAATTATGAGGCGGCGGCCGCACGAGCAAGAAATAAACGTCTTCCTTTTGACTTCTGAACATCTCATCTTTGAAGCGCTCTGAAAAATGTCCGTGCGATTGATCTTTCGTATTTTAGCTGCGACGGCGCAGCTGCCTTGCGATCCGGGCGTAGCGTCAGAACGCCAAGAGCCGCAGGGAGTCAACCGGAAAAGGTGGAGGCCGCAAAAAGAGGAAGGATGCGAACGTCTCGGGGAGCCTCCCCTGAGCTCTTCTGCTCTTCCAGTGCTTCCTCTTCGCACCGCTGCTCCAATCGTCACCCTCACTTTGCTTCCTTTCGCTTTCCACGGTGGGAAACGGGCGACCGTCGCAGCACAGACTCCCCACCGCTTTCTCCCCATTGCCATCAATGGAAAAATGCAGGGCCGGATCTATTCTGTCAGCGAGGGGGCTGTCGGCCACCCCCAAAATCGATTTGCCGTAAGCCCTCGAACAGAAATCTTCTCAAATTTTTTGGCTTTGGACCACCCGGCAGGAGACTCGGTTTGCAGTCGGACTCGTTTTGGGCTTTCCACTGTCTTCGTTCTTCATTCTGTTGTCGTCGTTTGGAGACGGCGCTCTCGGAACGCGGCCCAAGATGGCGGCTGGAAATCATTTAGTGTTTTGCGTCTCTCTCTTCCCCGCAGCGAACAGAGTATCTGCCAGGCGCGAGCTGCCGTGATGGTGTACGACGACGGCAACAAGAAGTGGGTGCCGGCGGGCGGCTCCACCGGCTTCAGCAGAGTCCACATTTACCACCACACGGGAAACAACGCCTTCCGCGTGGTGGGCCGCAAGATCCAAGATCATCAGGTCAGTGCGCATCCGCCAACCCGAGAAACGCGCTGCGGGTCGTTTGAACGACATTGAACAAAGCCCCCCCTTTGCCAAAAATAGGATCTGTGTCTATTTGAGGGTTGCGACACATTTGGCCACCCCAAAAATAAAAAAATAAAAATCGCCTTACCAAATATGGTGTATCGAAATGTACTGCGGCCGAGAGTTTGCTACAGGATGACTTCACAGCTTGGGAATTCTGTGGTAAGCTCGTGCTTCTCTGCTGCATTACCCCCCCCCCCCCCCCCACCTCCTCCGAGATGAGTTGCATTTGATATTTTCCCCAATTAAAAAAAAAGGCTGTGGGGAAACATTTCAAGTCGTATGTTTCCAGCACGCCGATGCCGTTTCCTCTGTTGAACGAGAGATGAGCACAAAACGCAAAGGTTGAATCCGACAATTCCGATTTTTTTTTTCTTTCCAAGCCTTGTGCTGCTGCTGCTTTCTTTTTTCCATGAGTTTTCTAAAACCAACCTTAGGGGGGGGGCTGTCAAATGATTCTCACCGCTGTTGGGGAATTCCCCCCCCCTCTGATTAGTCAGAACACAAGATGCCGCAGAGATGAAGGGATTGCGGCGCGCTCGGCATCTTTTCTGGGTTATTGTCGGCACTATGCGCGCAACGTTCCCACCCAATCTCGACGTGAAGAAATTAACAGCGGACAGTGACGCCAGGAAATCAATCAATCAATCAATCTCTTTGATCTCCTTCCATGTGCAGGTGGTGATCAACTGCGCCATTCCCAAGGGACTGAAGTACAACCAGGCCACGCAGACCTTCCACCAGTGGCGAGATGCTCGGCAGGTCTACGGCCTGAACTTTGGCAGCAAGGAGGACGCCAACGTCTTTGCTAGCGCCATGACGCACGCTCTGGAGGTGCTCAACTCCCAGGAGACAGGTAGCGTCCCAAAGCTTTTCGACTCCATCGGCTCGGAGTTTGTCACGGCCCGCGACGCTTGTGTTTTGGACTTCTTGAAAGCTAGCAGAAGGAACGTTTGAAGCATTGTGCTATTCGGAGCTCAACGGAAAGGTGTGACAAATATTCCCCCCTAGTGGCGGTTTATGACTGGCGCAGTCGTCGCGTAGCCTCGCGGTCTCTGACAGCGCTACTCCATTTAGCAAGGGGAGGGGAGGGGGGGGGATTGGGGGTCGAAACCCGAGGCAGAGAAACCTCCTCGAGCCCATAGAAACAGCCCCCTCGTTTTATTTTACAGGTCATGTGCTTGAGAGCACGGAGTCGACATTTTTAGAGTTTGGGTCATGATATTTAAAAGGCCCGTTGAGCTAAGCGGCTCCAATTGGCTGGCTGTTGCCCGGCTAAAAGTGTTCACTGACGCCATCGGTATCGCATCCGCTGCCCAACTCATCCATTTTTTTATTTATAAATACTTGGCTCTCCTGAAGATGAATTTGTTGAATCATTTCAAATCTCGCTTTGCTCCGTGAGCCCGCACCCGGCGCTTGTGCGTCATCTTTAATGGTCCGCAAAGAGAGAACGCAGAGCCGTCGGACCGCACGGTGTGCGCACCCGCATCCGCTTGATCCTCTGTGAAGAGATTTTTTTTTTTTAGGGGGTTGGAGCTAATATTTTAGTGGCAGGCAACCTGAGGTCACACGGGAAATTGAGGGCTCAGCTGCGGGTTTTGTACGCCAGCTCTCAGGAATGCGCCGGAGCTTCCGGCCTAGCGAGCGCCGCTAGCAGCGGCGGGATGGAATTTGCGCGGAGACGTAGCGACAGCTCGGGCGGGGCTTAGCTTTTATTCATCTGTGTTTTGCTCTCGACAGGTGCCACGTTGCCCAGGCAGTCACCTCATGTTCAGAATGGCCCCACGCCAGAGGAAATCGACGTTCGAAGAAGGTAAAGCGCCCCCCCCCTCAGATATTGTCCTTTTTGTCGCCCCCACTCCTTTTCCTTCTTTCTGAAATTCACCCTCTCACGATCGGTTCCACGCAATCGAGCGGACTCTTCAAATCCAGGATTCTCATTGTTCAGATTTCAAATGAGACCGAGCGTGACCCCCCCCCCCCCCCGCCATATGGACTCTGGCCCAATATTGGCCTGTTAATTAGTCGTTGAATGATGTCACAGCCCTGCTACAATGATGCTATTATTAACTCCACAAGTGTAAGCGGCCTGGTCCCCCCCACCGCCCCCGCCCCCATCCCCATGCAAACCTAATCATAACTAATACAATGACATGCCTCGCTAGTAATGCATTCTTCAAGTGTGACTCAGTGGATTGGCTTTTTTATTTTTTAGGTCAACTGCTCAGAGGTTACAGTACAGTATGCGCGTCTCATAGTACGGTCTGCTTTCCATTCCGTCTTTTTTCTCGCACGTGTACACGCTCGCATCCAATCCATCAGTTTCTGACGTCTTCCGCCGTCCGCCAAAGGACGCTCGGACAATCGGCCGCGACGGCAGAAAAAGTGCCAAGGGAAGAAACGCTCAAATGTTGCCAGTCGGCCCTTTTCTTTCCCCCGAAATGAGAAGAAGTTGGAAGCGATCGACATTTTCAACGGCAGGAGGCTTGGAGCTAGTTAACAGCATGTTGTTTGTATTTTCTGACTCACAAAGAACATCTGTGACAAATTACAGTTCCGAGCAATATTTTTTTTCCGCCCCTTTTGGCAAAATAGCCGTCATTTGTATGACAAATTACAACCTAGTTTTAGCAGTTAAGACAAAGTAGATCGCTAGATTCATTGGAGGGAACTGCAAGTCGCTGGTCCAACTTTTGATATGACCCCCCCAGCCCCGCCCCCACCCCAGCCCCCCTTTTAGCTCCGTGTACAGTGCTTTGTTTGGTTGATCACCCCTGCCCGCAATGGACAAAATGCGCCAAGTAGTGACCCTAATTTTTAAAGTTTCATCCTTTCTCTTCCCCGCCATCAACGCATACGCTGTATGCAGCCGAGATCCTTTGGGCCACTAGGGGTCGCTCTTTACCAGCAGTTCCATTTCTCCAAATGCGCGGATGCCCTAAAAAGGTGAAAGGAGACACATGAGTTGGTACTTTTGGCCGGGGATGACCTTTCATTCTAACTGGCCTTGCTAGGCTATATGAAATTAGCTAATGACCTTTACTTTCATGGAGACTTGAATCCTCCATGAAGTGTCTCCAGCTGGTCCAGAATACTGCTGCTGCTCGCCTCTTGACTGAAAAATCAAAAGAGGGATGGCATGACTCCTACTCTGGCATCCCTACGCATGAGACTTGGTTTTTTGTTTGTCTGCTTTTGTGCCTTCCACCGTCTTTCCCACCACACTGGGCTCTAATCCTCCTTTTCGAGGCCGGAGATGCTGACCCTCCAAGGGCGAGCGAATGTCAGCCTGACATATTTATCTCACGTATGAGCACATAAATGAAAGGCCAAGAGTGGAAAGATAAACCGCCGGTGGAGAATTCCGCGGCGCCTACCCTCAGATTAAAAAGACACGAGCTGCAAATAATGGGCTGCGGTATAAATAGCTACGCGGCACGTGGGAGTGTTGGAGGGGTGAGCAAAAGCCTATTGGCGAGGGGGCGCGTCAATGTGTTGAATGAAAGTGGAAGATGAAGACGTAGCAAAACAAAATGTGTCGGATGTCGAATCCATCTCGTATTTCCAGTCGTAGTTAGCTTCCGCTATCGCTTCCGCTAACTGCCGTGTGTTTGCTTTTGGCTCGGATAACATTCGGGGTGTTTTGTTTGTAGGGCGCGCACACCACACAGAGAGAGCGTTTGCGTATCGGATGCTAACGAGATCCTTGGAACCGAAGTGGCTCCATATGGTCCATCTGCGCTGGTATCCACTCGGTTGACTTTTCGTGCTGCTCCGAGACAAGCGGGCAGGCCCCAGCGAGTCCAGCTGGCCAACAGATTCTGCCAGACTTGAGTGTCGTGGAAGATTTAGCACCGTTGTCGCCACAGTGGCAAAACAAGATGACGTCACACTCTCCCATGTCAGACTCCGCTGGAGCCCGCGTGTCAAATGAGCATTTCCACCTGCGCTGTAGCTCATGTTGGACTGACATTTTTTCAAAAAAAGCACCACTCCAGTCTAGATCCCCGGAAGTTTTCTGATCATGCTCTGGATGACCTTAATTAGAACCAGCAATCCATTTTGCCTCAGGTTGCCTCATTTGCTAACAACAGGTTTGTAGCAATCGACAATGGCTTAACTAAGGATTTCCTTCCCAACAAGCGATATCAGGATCCGTTCCATTAGAGTTGATTCTTCTCGACAAATACAAGTCTCTTGAGAGCAATTTAGCGACTTTCTCGCTTTCAGACCCCACCAGCGACTCTTTTTCCAAAAAGCAACAAGCGACAAATCTTTTTCTGGTGTTATTGGAGACTCCCATGTGAAAGTATGTCTTGTCCTTATTGTTCTCGACATGCAGCGGGCGCTTCCGTCGGCCCCCAGAGCACTTGTAGGTGGCCCCGAAACCACCCCCCCCCCCCCCAAAAAAAAAACAAGATGCAGTGTGCCCACTTTCGGGCGAAAGCTGTTGCCAAGCGGAAAGAAACGCGTCTGCCGGTTGCATGTATGCATCCGTAGCAATTGCGAGCTCCCCGCCACCCACGCTCCATTGGCAAGGTTGGTTTCCTCGGCAACTCTTGTCAGGGGGGCGAGTAAGACGCCGGTTAAACAGAGCGGAGGGCTTTTCGCCGCGTTGAACCCTCCGATGTTTCCCACCAAGTTGCAGAGGGGGAGCGCTTTGCTCATTTTTCTCTTTTCCACATTTTCCCACAAGGCCAAAAGTATCAAGAACTCTTGGTCTCACCATAACAAAGCAAGACAATTCTATATTTTGAACTTTGTAGGAAGTTTTTGTATGAACGGACGCCCATTTAATCTGTTGATCCCCGTGCAGAAAGGCGCAATGTTTGAATATCGCAAATAGTTTTTCGCGTAAACTGCTCGTCTGTTCGTGCTGCAGCGACGAGCAAGATTGCACTTTGACCCAACGAGACGCCGAGCCAGTCGCAAGCCTGAAGCCTCTGTTTTGGCCTCAAGCCTGTACCGACACGTCACACGCTTGCCTCGCGCTGCATTCTGCTGACACCTGCCGGCCAAATCGTGAACCTCACACAACAAATACGCTCAGCCACACATCAACCAATCCCGATGGGCTTGCATCATGCGCAAAATGTTATTATTTACCATCTCTCTCTCTCTCTCTCTCTCTCTCTCTTTCTCTCCATATCGATATGAAATAATTGAGGACTTTTCTTTTGAGGGTATCGTTGTGCCAATTGCAGACTTCCAACTTTCCTGTGCACCAAAATGTTTATCTTGCATAACGTGGCTGTTATGCCTGGTTGCAAATGTTACATCATAATCATGTTATGTAATGTCACCAGTAGTTGCTCGCGGGTCACAAGGGTCACGAGCTGGCCCGCGCCCATGCCATGAACGTCTTTTCGCTCATTTTGTTCCACCTGACATTTTCAACGCGCGTTTGTTTGTTTTGAGACATTAAAACGCGGATATGCGTACGGCGCATTCTGTCAATTTGAGAGTCGGTGTGATTGATTAGATTTAAAGTCCACGTGCGTTTGTCAATCCAGGCAGCTCCAGGAGCAGCAGAGGCAGAAGGAGGTGGAAAGAGAGCGCCTGGAACGGGAATGTCAGGAACGGGAACGTCAGGAACGGGAGGGCCTGGAGCGAGAGACGCAAGAGCGCGAACGTCAAGAACGAGAGCGTAAGGAAAGGGAGCTCCGGGAAAAGGAGGCGCAGGCCGAGAGGGAGCGACTGGAGCGTGAACGTCAGGAGCGGCAGGAACGCGACGAGCGCGAGCGGACGGAGAGGGAGAAGGCGGAGCCAGAGCCAGAGCGGCGGGAGCAGTTGGACAGAGAGCAGCAAGACTGGGAACGAGGGAGACGCATCTCCAATGCTGGTGAGCCACGCGCTCGGCTCCCCGCGCTCGATGATGTTTTTTTACGTCTTTCTTGCAATTCCATGAATATTTTCCCCAATCTTTTTCGAATTGTATTGATTGAATGAGTGGCTTTACGGGAAATGACATTGCGATTGATTAACCTTTTTGCAGGGTGTGCGTGTGTGTGTGTGTATGGATGCAAGTGTAATTGTGTCGGGTGAAGTGTTGCATCGACAGATGCGGACACTCCATCATGCCATCCGCTGTTTGCTGTGAAACGTTGAAAAGAGTTTGCTATAATACGGCGCAAGCTATGTTTTAGTTTCTCACTTACTAACGTTCTAGTGAGGGACCGTCGTGCGACCACCACCGCATGAATTTGCTACTGCCTGGCTTCTGTAGTTTGTGATGTCACCACATAGCTGGGGGCTGATTCTGAGTCAACGGTTCATCAAAGGCGCCTCCAGCGGATTTGAGCGGCGCTGTTGCCGTAATCCGCCATCAACTGATGATGAAATTGCCTAGCGTCCGATTTGTCAGAAGAAGAAATGAATCGCGATTGACCGCCGGGTCAGAAAGGATGCCAGCGTCGCGGCGCGCTTGGTTGCTAGCTTGGCCCTATTAGCATATGCACGCGTGACCACACGCCAAGGCCGACACGGTTCAGCGGTGTTACTCACAAGCTAAAAATACATCAGGGAAAAATGCTGGCAGGACGCTCGGGGGGGTGGGGGGGGACTTGTTCCCCGCGTTAGCATGAATGCTTGCAAAGTCCTTGGGATCAGGGGGGTGGAGTGAAGATGCCAAAAGAGGCTGCTCTTTTTGGAGGTGCTCGCGTGTACTTTGCTACTAACACTTCTTGATCAGCTTTTAACTTTCATTGTTGACGCTTACTTGCGACACTTAATGCTGATTGGACGCTCCATCGGGATTTGTTCCCATTCCGCGATCGACTTTGCTCTTTCAGCTATTTGGTGCAGCATCTGTCCGCTAACCAAAGCGCGTCACCTCGGCTAGCTGAGACGCATTCGATAACCTAGAATCAAAATGTGGTTGAGCTGTGCTTTTTTTTTCTTTCTTTCTTTCTTTCTTGCTTCATCTGCTCCATTCTCTTTTTCCCCCTCTCTCTCTCCCGCCCTCCTTCCATCTCTCTCTCCCGACCCGTCGTCCTTGCACGGCGGGCGCCTCCTCCCTTCCGTCCCGCGTTGTCGTCCGTCCGTTGCAACTAGCATTCGAAAGCACTCTGTGCAGCCCCGGTCCCGCCGAGCGGAGCAGGACCTCGTCCACGCCGGCGTCTCCCTCCACACCGTCCCACCCGGCGGCGGGGGCCCTCCCGTCCTCACCCACCGCAGCGCCCACGCCGCCTCTGAGGCACTCGGCCTCCCGGTTCGCCACTTCGCTTGGCTCCGCCTTCCACCCGGTCCTTCCCCAGTACGCCACCGTCCCGAGGAGACAGCAGGCCTTTGCCCGAGCCCCGCCTCCCGCCCCGGCCCCCGACCCCGCCGCCGCCTACGGTTTCACTCCCTTGCCGCCGTCGCCCCCGGTCATGATCAGCAGTCCGCCGGGGAAGGCCGCCGGGCCGCGGCCCCTCCTGCCCGTCGCTGGCCCATCGCCGCTCACCCAGAAGCCGCCCTCGCCGTCTCCCAACGGCCCACCGATGTTTCCCGCGCCCTCCCCGGTCACCGCCGCGCCACACGGCCACCCTGTGGGCGTAGCCTGCCCGACCCCGCCCCCTCCGCCCACCCCGCCGCCGTTGGCCCATTCCTCTCCGTGCGTCTCGTCTCCCCCCGCCTCATCCCATGCTCCCGGTTTGCCCTCTCCTTCCACAGCGCCCCCCGTTGCTGCAGTTGCTTCCAGCGAGCACCTGGCCCTCCCTCTGGGCCAGGGCCCGCCGAGGCCCAACGATTCGGACGCGGCGGCGAGTGCGGAAAGCCAGCGGCTGCATTCGGGGTGCTCTGAGCAGCCCCAGCCTCAGCCCCCGGGTAAGGCTTTCAGTTCACTTTCTACTCCATTCCCCCCCACCCCCCCCACCCCCGCTGTCTTGAAACACTCACCTGGCATGTCGATTCGCCTATTCGATTGCGAGAACTAAATTATTTTTTTTTTTGGCGCAAGTATGTAATTTTGCATTGTCAACTAAAGGTCAAATGTTGTGTCTTTGTTTCTCCGCCCCCAACTCACCCACCAACAGACGTTGTGCAGCCAGTGGGGTCGACCACGCCCACCCCTCCCCCACCCCCACCCCTGCCACCCGGCTCTACCGCGACATCTGCGGCGGCCGCCACCACCCCGGCCGCCACGCCCACAACGCCGTCCGGACACCCTCCCCCACCGCCGCCTCCACCTCTGCCTCCTACGTTGACCCCGAGTGGGACCCCTACGTCCCCGCCCGGGCCTCCTCCTCCTCCTCTTCCGGGGGCCCCGACACCTCCCCCGGCACCTCCTCTTCCCGCCGGCCTTCTCTCTCCTGCGGACGAGCGCCCCGTCTCGGGCCTGGCCGCCGCCCTCGCTGGAGCGAAACTGCGCAAAGTGCCAAGGGTAGGCACGATTGACATTTGTAGAAATATGTGACACCTTTTGACACTTTTGCCTGTCGTCAAAGAATACTCACCTTGATTTTTATGTTGTTAGTGTCCAAAACTATAAAAAGAGGAATTAATTTGGAAAATGTTTCTAGGGTGACGATGCAGGGGTGGCTCTGGCAGCGGCCTTGTTGGGGTCAACTGGGGCTGCGGGGGCCAAATCGGACACCAGAGGCAACGGGCCTCTACCCGGAGGAGGCGGGCTCATGGAGGAGATGAGCGCCTTATTGGCAAGAAGGTACCACCACAGAGGGTTTTTTTTTTTTTTAAATCAATTTGAAGTTTTGTACGCTTGTGTTCAGTTGTGCGTCTGTCGCATTGTATCGGAAATAGCAAATGAAAGAAAATGATAGCGATGCCACTTTCTTACTCTTGCCCTTAATAGAAGAAGAATTGCTGAGAAGGGCTCTTCACCCGAACCCGATCAGAAATCAGTACGTCCAATCAGATCTGTTCGTTTCCATGTCTGCCATGACGCCATTGAAAACATTCTCTAAATTCAGACTTTGGGTGAAACATTTGAGTCTCTTTTTTTTTTTTTTATCCAAAAGGAGGAGAATGAGATAACAACGACCCCCAAAGTGTCAGCATGTAGCACACCAGGTGAGTCAAATCAAGAAATATATACCGTACATACATATATATATCAATTAAAATAGCGAAATAATGTGTTCATTGTTTCTTACTTTTCCTCCAGACATGCCGAGGAAGCCATGGGAAAGAACAAACAACAATACTATGAATGGTAGCAAGTCACCAGTTATAGGAAGGTACTGTATCTTGACCCCGGCACTGGGGGGGGGGGATGGGGGGGGGGTCTCTTTTTTTTTCTAGCTAATTTCTTTTTAATGATATGCATTGTTTGATTTAAGAAGATATGGTCAAAAATGCTTCGGAAAAAAGAAGTCCCCTTCCGGTATTGCTGAAGCAGCTTTGGGCAGGTTCAGCATGCTGCACCGTTGCTCAGCGCTTGCTAACATCACGAAAGCTTATGTTTGTTGAAAGCGCTCATCTGGCTTTCTTCTTTTTTTTCTTTTTTTTTTTAAAAGCATTTTCATTTTGGGGGAGATTCTCATCCACAAATCATCAAAGTATCCAAAAGGAACAGCCTGGCAAATTCACAAGTTCCCACACGTCATTGTCAGAGTCAATAAAAGTTGAAATGAAATGACAAATCCGACCTTGATTTCCCGTTTTCACGCCAGCGGGCTTTCATACTTGGGATCTCTTAAACGGCAGTGAGTTTTCGGTGCCATTCTCCAGACTTGGCTGCGGACATGCAGGCAGACGCTTGGGGGTTCTTTGCTAAGGCGCTCTTTCTGCTGCTCACACAGACGAGATTCTGCGTGGAGAAATCCCATGGCAACAGACTCCTCCAACAGGTAGACTTGGGGACCTGTGAGCCTTTTGACAACCCTCCTTTTCTTAAAAAGTCCCCCCCCCCCCTCCCGTTTTGTCATGGAGTTGGTATTAATGGAAGGTAGTGAATTTCAAATGCTTTCATTCACGCATTCCATTGCAGTTGCACTACCTTACGTGACCAACTCGCAGTCCGGCTCTGCTCATCTGTGGTTCCAAAAATGACATTGTGTGCGTTCTCGCTTAATCCATCGCCAGTGTGAGACTTTTTTTTTTTTTTTCTTTTTGCATGCTGCTCTGCCTGCTTTCCTCAAAACTGAAACCAGGGAAATCCATACGTGTGCCACATACTTATGTACACCCGCCCTCAAGTTCAGTGTTTTGGAACCACTTCAATTTAACACATCTTTTTTTTTGGGGGGGGGGGGGGTCATATTTATACTATGAGTGCCCCAGCGTCAGAGTGAAATTTGGGCAAAATAGGAGGAGCTCACCATGTTAAGAGTCATTAATTCGTGATGATTAATTGCTGTGAATTTCCTAACTTGCTCCTGTCATTGTTGAAGGACCTTCAGCAACGAAGCGAACACGACTGACGCACCAGCGAGCTGGTTTCCTTTTGCTGCACGTCTCTTTCCTGTCTCACTTCCTGTCTCTTTAGCATTACAGTGCAGTGGAACCTCAAGTCCTAAATAAGGCGACGCTCCGATTGACTAAATGGCGTATTAGCGGATGTCGTCACATACTGCTGATTAGATTTGCATCCAAATACTGTGCTGATTTCTGACCTCCCTGTTTCTGTCAGAGTTCATGAGCCCCCCCCCCCCCGTCCCCCCACCCACATAGTTGACCTCTCCCACTCTCCTCTTTCAGACCCAAATCTACTCCGACACCGACTGCATCCTTAAGTGCCAACGGCGTGCCAACAGAAGCTGTTGACTATGACAGATTGAAACAGGTTGGCCCAACGTCGTATACACTTGTCAGGCCATCAGCCAGCATTAACGTCACAATCGTGACATTTGGAGCAAAAGGAAATGCAAGGGTCTTCTCTTTTGTCCTCTTGTAGGACATTATGGATGAGATGAGGAAGGAGCTGTCCAAGCTAAAAGAGGAGCTCATTGAAGGTAAAATCTGGACAAAAATCATTTGTTTCAAAATGCAGCCGCGTCGCGGAAATGCGGCATAACAAAGCGCCTGACTAGCACTGAGCTCATTTTTGTATTGCTCTTGTGTGTCCTCAGCAATCAGGGAGGAACTGGGCAGGTCCAGTACAGCATAGAGGATCCCGATTCCCGCTTCTACAAATCCAAGCTTGCGTGTAACCCCATTTGGGTCACTCACTCTAAAACGAGACGATACAGCCGCCCAGAACCAGATAGCAAACCCAGCAGCGGCCATGACAATGAAGACGGCAATTACGAATACCTGAGAGGGTGTCCGGGGCGGCGCGGCGCGCCATCATCCTTCGTGACGTTTGTATAACTTGCATTGATGCGACTCCTCCTCCTCCTCACAATTTCCTCAACCCTCCCGCTGCCGCATCCTGGAGGACTCAGCAGTCTGAAAGAAAAGCGCATGTCTTTATGCAAAAACAAAACAAAACAAAAAAACATTTTCTGTTTTGTTCCTTAAAATGAGGACAAATGCAACAAAAAGAAGAACTCTTCAAAGATACTGTAAGCTTCATTGGTGCAGAAGCAATTTTTTTTTTTTATCCAAAAGCATGTTTTATGAAAAAACGGGGACGGGAAAATCCCCCCCACACCCCTCCTCCTGTAATGCCATAGTAGCGTGCGTGCGAGCGAATGAACAAGGGTGAATGAATGCCAAAGGGGGGGGGGGGGGCGGCACCGCCACTGCTGGACGCTGCAAAGCTCGTCTTCCTCCGATGCTATTTGAACTTAAATATGTACAAAAGAGAGAAGAAATGATTCCATTCGGGCCATATCACGTGCAGTAGCTCCATCATTGTCATCATCGTTTCATCTTCTTTGTGTCTGTCTTTCGGCGAGGGAAGTCCGACAGCAGCCGTGGTAGCTCTCTTGGCTAGAAAAAACAAAATCATTCTTCAATATTTTCATTTCTCTTCTCTTGTATGAAGCAGAGGGTTTAAAAAAAAAAAAAGTCTGCCAAGAAAATTCATCCTCTTTCTCATGTTTGTTCCAAGCAATAAGTGTAGCATCTGCTGTAAAAAGCCCCCTCCAGCCGTGTTTCCGTTTGGCCTACCAGAATTCTGTGGAAGGAAAATTACTCTTGTGCAATGATGTGGCGTGGCTTGTTTGCCGACTGTTATATCCAAAATCGTACTGCATCCTCAGCGACACGTGCCGTCAGATTTTTCAATTTCCCCGCGAAACTCGCGCTGGGTGTCCTCAAGGATGTCAACGTGCCATTCAGTCTTTCACGTGTGCTTACTTTCTTTTTTTTTTGCCTTAAAGTAACAAAAACGTTTCCAGACAATTAAGATCAACATTTTTTTATTTTACACCTTGTAAACAATTTGATACTAATCTCATTGAACGAGCTGTTCACGGACCCCCGCACAAGTCTGTAAAAAAGAACACGCAAAAACAAATAGCACAGCGGGTGTTGCAAAACTTCAAACCGATCTTCAGTGCACCACCTAAATTAGGAGGCGATGGAGCACACATGCTCCGACGCGTGGCTAAAGTATCAATATATTTGAAGTTACGTTTGTTCGATTGGTATCTTTTTGCCGCTAAGTGACAAAATTGTTGTGGGAACAGATAGACAGAAGCGACATAGGCGGTGTCCGGGAACATTGAAATCGATCAACATGTGATTTTTAATTTGTATTTTTTTTTTAATGCACCCATTCCTTTCGAACATATTGGAGCCAAAGCAGCAAAGACATACCCGCTTTGAATTCACTTTTTTAATACTTCATCTCAAAATCCACCACTTGATTTTTCAACACCCAACCAAGAGGCTATTGCACTTTAGTACGAAACCACGAGACGCGCTCAGAAAGGTCACGGCCGCAATGTGACCGTTTCTCACCAAAGGACTCGAACCAACAATCATCCTCAACAAAGTCGCCTTGCTTCGGTTTTTCACTCGTCGCTGCCGAGGGATTTCATCGTAGAGGCGGGCATATGTTACATGCGCTGCGCACCCGCTTATCGGACAGGTGAAATGTCGCAATCTCCGTCGAATCCATGTGGTTTGTGCCTTGTTCCGAAGTTGCATTTTAATAGATGACCAGTAATAATATTTGTGTATTGCTAGAGCGTAGATGTTCCTGTGAAGAAGGGAGCTCAATGACCTTGGTACTGTTCCTCTCCAGGAAGATCTGCTTGGTTGTTTTCCACCAAGTTGAGTCTTTTTTTTTTTTTTTTTTACTATGAAGTACAATCAGATGTTGACCTACAAGGGTTAAGGGGAGATCTTCACACTTAGTTTGAAAGACATGCGAGTCCCTCACCCCAGTAAAGTGTGTTTAAAAAAGTACTACTTGGGGGGGGTAATTTGGAATTAGGATAAGGAGTGTCTCTGTCCACATGTTCTGTTCAGTGATGGAAACACTCGTTTGTGTTGGCTTGTATGGCGGGGAAAAGGAATTGGGATTTTGCAAGAAGTTGTGGAGGGGTGCGGAGCTTGAAGGCACAGCACGTTTTGGAAAGGGTGGCTTTGCAGACGTGTTCTTTTAACATCCGCGTGGTGTACTATACTGTGTTCATGTTAACGAGTCTTTTCTTACATGCTTAACATTTTTGTTTTGTTTGAGCTGAGTTAAATAAAATTGCAATACAAGACATAACAGTCATGACTTGGTCCATCTGTTGTTAATGCGGTCGCACTTATGTCGCCGTTTGTAAGGTTGATCAAAATGTGGTGGAAACGCTTGAACAACTCTTGTCCAAGCTGTAGCCCGGGGGCCAATTGCGGTCGGTCGTCATGTATCACAGCTTGATCGACAGAACTACGTGAGACAGACAAAATTACTCAATGTCAACATTGTAACGCAAATTGTGGATTTTAAAATGATACGGGATTAAAAGGTGAAATTGCATATTGTTGCCTTCTACCTTCTGCAGTGATTAAAGTAACTGCAAGTATGAAAGGAAGCTTTATGCAGTTTATTGGTTGTAAAATGCGTTTCTGCTTGAGGGCGTGACATACCGAGGCCTGGCTGTGCATTTGCAGTTCGTTGGGACGCAGTTAAAAATCTCGTGACAACCAATGAGATCACGCAGAACAGTTTGAAATGTTGCGGAGCTGGCCAATCAGCCGCCTTCGCGCTTCCCCGGTCACCAGTGGCTTTTGTCGAGAGGGAGGGAGATACACGCCTACGTCAGACGTTCGTGGACTTGCAATTTCAAATATTAAGATTGATTTTTTTTTAGGTCGTAATTTTGTTGCGGGAAGTTTTTAAAAATATTTTTCCTTATTAGGATTCATCGAAGCGAGTGGTAAGTACATCCCTCTCTCGCACGCGTTTTGCTTCCCGTTTCTCTTCTCAGGGACTTGATTGGCATTAGCTGTAGCTAGCTCGGAACTAAGGCTAGATCTGAGATATCGTGACTCCGACTAATTCCTGACTTAGCCCTACTTGTTTCACCGATGCGGGGAACACAATCATAGCTTACGGTATATGTTTATATATATCTACCCCAAATTCACACTTCTGTTTGATATATTTCATGGCGCTATTAGGTTCTGTTCACGATTATCGTTGCGTTGTTGCAACTTTTTAACGTCACAAACGACTAGGGGTAACGTTCATGGTTGAAGTTCAGGAATTAGATACCGACTATGAATTTACGAGAAGTAAGACGTGCTAATTCAGATGACTACATGTCGTATTTGTTTTGTTTTGCTCCACGCGCTGTGAGGTGTATTTTTGTTCCCCACTGCGGTGGGTTCTTGGCCGAATGTTTCGTGTGCGAGGGTGTGCGTTTCGTCAACACAATTTGAATCCATGACGTTTTCCCTCCCTTCTGTCAGTGGAGCGGGACGACGTTCAACCTAACGTAAAAGAAGCAGTTATCGCGCGCGTGTGTGTGTGTGTGTACTTATCACGAATTAAACTTTCACACGCCCCATTATTTATGTCACGTACATTTTTTACCATTTATTACAACTCTTTGGAATTTTATCCCCTGTAAGACTTGTCATGTTTTTACTCATTTTGTCTTTTTGACCTTCAGGAGGAATATATAGAGACTTATGTGTGCGTGTATACACAACATATACGTATATATATATATCTATATAAACACACATATGTATGTATATCTATCTATAACAAATAGTCACCAAATTATCACCTCATCTCTACAGAAATAAAACATGAGTATCCCATAGTGATTATTTTGTTAGATGTGATGGGATTCATTACATACAAGATGTTTGACGGTTGGTAAAAGTTACATTTCCCAAAATGAAGTCATGATTAAACGAATCATTTAACACGGTAATGATATATATTAGCAAATCAAATAGATGCCCATCCATTTTCTAATTCGCTTATTCTCACACGGGGGAATCAAATAGATATTACAAAAAGAGCTCAAGCACTTAAAAGACAAAAGGAGTTGTTCTTGGTACGGGTGCTATGGTCAGATCTGTGGTGAGACTTTTTTCCAGTCTGATTCACATGTTGCACCCCCCCAGAACCCCTACTAACACACACGCACACGCTGGCCTCTGAGCCATTTGATGGGAAACTAACTTCCCATATGCACCAGGCCACGTCGCAGGAACTAATTTTGCGCATGTCCTGTCATTCTCTGAATTTTAAGTTTTTTAATTAAATTAATTTGTTTTTGCCTGCCTGACTGCAGTCATCCCGGTGCGCCAACTTGCCAGTGAGTAAGAAGTCAGCTTTGCTTTTTGGTGGTGAAAGTGGTTTATAACTGCGACCCATTTGATTTTAGCTTTCATTATTTGGTGAAACCTTTTGGGGAAGATTTTTCATCCTTATTGCTTTGACCTCTACATGGGTTACTTTAAACGATAAAACACATTGTTTGTTTTCCTCTGAAAATATTTGAAACAAAAGTCATACGTTTCAAGTCAAACTTTTCATTAGCGATGATTCATTAGGAAAAGAGTCATTTGTGAAACACATTTGGTGGCCCGAGCTAAAACTCTATTGTCTTCACACTCGCTGGCATAATGGACAGTGGCAGTGAAAGTGTTTGTTTGACAAAGTGGATGGTGGTCCTTCCTCAAATGACGCATGGCTCTCGTTAAACCGAGCACGGACTGACCTGTCAGCAGTTCAGCCGTGGTGTTGTTTTTCGACACACTGAGCCTCTCTGGTCACTGATGATGGATAATGCTGACCTTGCTGGGCCAACCTTATTGTAACCCATGGCATGTACTACAGCGGGATTCTACCATTCTAAATTGGTTGCCGTTGGAGATTAGGAGTCCCGGCGATACGCTGAGCAGGTGCAGTTCCCTTGTTTACAGTTTGGTATACGAGGTCTAATAATCCGAGGAATTTTGTCACACAATCTGATGGAAAAACAAACACCCCACTGTTGAAGAATTGGTCTGACAATACCGTAAACCACCAATAGATACTGTCTCGTTTCAAAGTACCCCGTTTACAACTCGACCAATCCTATAACGTTCACATTTCACTGTCATTCATTTTCCTTTTGCTTACAACGAACACCGTCATCATGCAAACTTCATTATAGCGACCAGATATTTCCCACAAAATAGTGAAAATGCCTTCGTTACAACGAACCGTGGGGAGGTAATTGCCGCTGGCACCCTGCTGACGAACCAAATGTATAGCGCGGGATTCCTTTCCGTCAATGAGAAATGTTACCGATTGACCCGCTACGTACATTGTTGTGCTTCTGGTTCTATGAAGACCATGACTTTTACTTTGCGCTTGCTTGAAATACAAATGACTGCTTCCCGCATTTGTATTTTTATTTTTCAAGCATTGCCCCCTTTCTTACTCTTCTGGTATTCTCCCATCCTTTGTCTTTTATATTTCTTCTTGGAGTAGAAGACAATGCCGAGCGTGAAGTACCACAAAGGGGACATGGTGATGGGCCGCTGGCCTGGCAGCAACCTGTACTACGAAGTGAAGGTTTTGGGTTTCGAAGCCAAAAGTCAACTCTACACGGTCATCTACAAGGATGGAACTGAGCTTGAGCTGAAGGAGCAGGACATCAAGGTAGCAGTAGCGCTTACAGTGGATTTAAAATATCGACACACATATAGAGGCCCAAGTGTTTTTAATGAAGAAAAATCGCACTGTCCTGTAACATAATATTTAAACAGAATAAAATAGACTCTCTTCACAACAGCTACTGTCAAAATGGATGCCTTTAAGGGGTGTGGCCCAGTGAGTGACATCTGGTGCTTGGGTCAGTTGAATGGACCAGTTACCACGCATTTAATTCAGTTTGTACGTACAGTGCTTGCTTGTGTTTTTGCATTTGTGTGTGTTTCTCGTTTCATTTGTTTCATCAACAACAACAAAAAAAAATCGTTACTTCATTTCAACACATTTTCAACTATCGCTTCCAGAATTCTTATAATTTCCAGCCGCGGTCCCACTCTCGCTCTCGTTCCCGATCACCGGGCCGCCGTCGCAGCCGCTCCCGGTCCCCTGGGAGATCCGTGCACCGTTCTACCTCACGCGTGGCGGCGGCGGCCGCCGCTGCAGCAGTAACGGAGAGCGTGCCATCGTCACACGAGGATGCAAAGTTGCAGGAAATGGTTGAAGTCCGACTCAGTCCTCTGGTAAGAGGCCTACCTGCCTAAGGAATATCCTTTGACCAAAGGAGTCACGCTTCCATTCGTCCACATTTGTCTTTTTTGTCCATTTGTCTGTATTTTTTTTTTTTTGGTTGTTTTTTTTTGGGTGCCTGTCCATCTCCCAATACGCTTCATCCGTTGTTTGACAGCAGCAGCCCATAATGGCTGCCGAGAGCAATCGCAACAGTAAGCACGAAAACAAAGAAGAAAATAACACTGCAAACAAAGTCAATGAGGTGAGTTGAATTTGATCACGGAAGCAGTGTTTTTGACACTTTAATGATGATGATCATGTTGTGCTTTGTTGCGTTTGGTTGCCGTTCTCTTACCTGATGCTCTGTGAGCCGTGAATTAGGTTCAACCTGGGCATTAGGTTCAATACCTAATATAAATATTCACATTTTTACGATGCACTTGGGTTAGAGCGAGAAGTTTCTCCTCTTTGCAGCATATATCCTCTTCCAAGAAAGTATTCTATTTGAAAGTAAAGCAACGTTCCAATTATTCCTGATAAAATAAAACCTGGCTTTTGTCTTGACAAGTCTGAGGCAAAGATGGAGACGGAGAAGAACCAGAGTCGCTATAATCTGCGCCGCAGGAAGCACGATGGCGAGACCAAACCACACCGCCTGGAGGATACCAACGAGGTCACGAGTTCTGCTGCAACGGTTTCCACCCCGCTTGACTTTGGGGGCAAGCTTGGTAGGTTCCTTGGATGCAGCTGAGGTTTTTGTTTACATTTTGCTTATTTTTTTAATATACTCACAAAAACAAACGGAACGAGGCAGCTACTGCTTTCGTCAGGTTAAGTTACAATTTCTAGTTGTATTGTGGTCATGGGGTTTCCGCAAATTGTAGCCTCCACTCTCGTCCATGCTGGACCTCAATGTCCTTTAAACCAGTGATTCTTCAAGTGCAGCACAAGTACCAAGAGTACCCAAAAGACTCACTGAAATAAATGTGTAAATCAACACAACTTGATCCGTTTCAATAAGAGCATGTTGCATCAAATGGAATTTGAAAAATGATTTCCAAATCCTTGTTCACAATTGGCATTTGTAGACATGCCGACATCACATCCAACTTTGAGCTTTTCTGAACGTGTTTGCTCCTCTCATCTTTCAGGGGCGTACTTCTGGTTGCTCTTCCTGCCATCCTGGGTTCTTTTTGTGATTCTTCAAGTCAACTTGCCGGACCCCAGCTTAGTCAACTTCCCACCCCCTTTACCGCCCCTGGAGACTTTTTGGGACGCTCGGGCCCTGGGCTTGGTCATCCTGTGGATCTTATTTCAGGTCCTCCTCTACATCCTGCCTGTGGGAAAGGTTAGGAAACAGTTGTGAACTACATACAATCACCAAATCTGTCCATTAAGCCGTTGTATGTTGTGCGCCTTAAATGATTCTCGCTTCGGCCGTGAGCGAAGCTATTAATTCTTCCCCCTCTTTGCAGCTGAGCGAGGGCATGCCACTGAGGTCCGGGGAGAGGCTGACGTACAGAACCAATGGTAAGCTTCGGGGGTTGGGGGTCTTGTGGTAGCTTTGAACTCTCAAAAAAGTGGACAAAGTGGCCTTTTCAGTTGAGGAGCACTGATTTAGCCTAATGCAAGCTAGCGTGCCATCTCAAAGTATTTGTGGCGAAAGGAGTGCATGGTAAGGTCCTGCGTCATCCCTAATGGCCGCTTTCTTTTGATCAGGTTTCTTTGCCATTGCGATGAGTGCCGCGGTTGTAGCCGCAGCCGTCCACCAGGGGATTGACCTCACGTACATCCACAGCCACTTCTTACAACTTGCCGTAGCTTCCTTCCTCACCTCTGTTCTGCTCAGTGTCTACCTGTACATACGTTCCCGCTACGCTCCGCCGGACCAGCATGCGCTTGGGGGAAGCTCCGGTAACGCCGAGATGAAGAAAAACGTACATGTCGTTACGCCCCGTCGGCCTTACGAATTCATTTTCTTCATCTATTTCCAGGCAACGTGGCGTATGACTTCTTCAAGGGACATGAGCTCAATCCCCGCATTAAAAGTTTTGATTTGAAATTCTTCTGTGAGATGCGTCCGGGACTAATCGGCTGGGTGAGTGGACATGAAAGGCAAGCCCAAGCCAATTCAGTAGGTTTGGTGCACGTGCAACAAATGAAATAGTCTCATGTGAAATTTGCATGTAGTATACTTTTCATTATTTTGTCATTGTTTCCGTTGGCGCTACTTTAAATTCAACTCTGAAGTGTATTCATGGAGCACTTTTAACACATCCACCGCTCCATACAAAATGCCGTATGCTGAATTGATGTGGAATTATTTGGATGTTTGAAGGCAGATTTTAATGAACTGGATTTTCGGGTCTAACGTTCATCGTCTTTGGATTACGGTGACGATGATAGCACGATTGAGTCCATCCCTGACAATCTGTTTTTCAGTGCTTGATCAACTTTGCGTTTGCGCTGGCAGAGATGGAGCAGCAAGGTTTGGACACGCCGTCCTATGCCATGATTCTCGTGAATGCCTTCCAGCTGCTCTATGTAGTCGACGGCCTCTGGAATGAGGTACACAGAAAACTTGTTGGCGGAACCTCAATGATTTGATTTTCCTATACCTTTTAGAAACCGAAAAGACCTCATCATGTTCGGACATTGATCACGTTAGCTGAATGCATATTTTATTTCAGGAAGCCATCTTGACCACCATGGACTTGATGCATGATGGCTTTGGCTTCATGTTGGCCTTTGGAGACCTGGTGTGGGTGCCTTTTACCTATACCCTGCAGGCCTATTATTTGGTTAGCCACCCAAATGAGCTGAGCCTCGCGGCCGTCGCTGCCATCGTCTTGCTCAAATGTGAGAAGAGAGCGCAACTCGCTAAGTTCGTCAGTTTGGTGTTGCACGCATCCCAGTAATCGCATTTCCTCCATTGCCCGTCTCCCGTTCAGTGATCGGCTTCTACATCTTCAGAACGTCCAACTCTGAGAAAAATGCCTTCAGGAGAAACCCATCAGACCCCAAACTGTCATGTAAGTGTTGGATCTTCTAACATTCATTGTTATTACGATGTGCTATTTTCCTTTTTTTTTTTAAAAAACAGATCTGAGGACTATTCCCACAGCAACAGGAAAGAGTCTGCTAGTGTCTGGTTGGTGGGGTGTCGTCCGTCACCCTAACTACTTAGGAGACCTCATCATGGCTCTGGCCTGGTCAATACCCTGCGGTAAGTCACTTTTCACAGATGCTGCTGATTTCCAAATTGTATTTGTTTATTTCCTGCCCCAAAACTATATATATATATATTTCTTCCCTTATATTTTTGTGCGTTTTTCTTGATTGTCAAAGTGAATTAACAATACTAGTCAAAGCACCAGAGTAGCAAGCTCGCAAAACCAAACTTTTGACAAAACAAATTCCTGAATTCCAGCTCCAATTACAAGTAAGGATGTATAATTATCATCATCATGACTATCGATCCTATTCTGTAATCAAAATAAATAAATAAAAGTCATGTTTCATTCGCCAGCAACTGTTACCGGGGACTATACAATCGATATGCTCTGGATACCCCCTTGTTAAAATATCCGACTTTTCAAATCTATAATGCCGAGACCACACTCAGTGATTGTAAGATGACATTTTGTTGTGTAGGCTTTAGTCACTTGCTGCCATGGTACTACATGATCTACTTCATCATCCTGCTGGTGCACCGAAACTCTCGGGACATGAGCGATTGTAGGAGGAAGTACGGCTCTGCCTGGGACGAATACTGCCGAACGGTCCGCTACCGGATAATCCCCCGTGTCTACTGAGTGGACTGATGCCGGATGCTTTTTGAGCCAGTATTACACGGGTGACTTTGTTTTTTGGGGTCATGACCCGAGTTAGCATTTCAAAAGAAAAGATTGAAACTTTTTTTCCCCCTCCGTTCAGTCCGTTTCAAGAAAGCTTTTACAACACGGACTTTTATTGACCTCAACTATTTGCAAAAGAATGAGGAAGAAAATGTCATCTTTTGCAATGTGATGCAAAAATGATGCCTCTGCAAAGAAAGTCTTGGTAGGATGTATATTTTTGTATATATACACATTTGTTTTTATACTTGAGGTAAGACAAAACCACTCATGTTGTTAGATTTTTAGCTCCAATTGAGATTTTTTTTGGTGTGTTTTTTGTCACGAATTCTCTTCGACGGAAGGGATCGAAATAGGATGTATTAAGGAAGATCAATTTGTATTTTTCTCAGGACCCACAAGTAGCTTTCCTGTACCGTCTCGAATTTTGTATAGACGTGTTTGCCTTGAGAGTTGTGTTTTTAATTACAAAATGGATTCCACAGTGGATTTAATAGGCTATAAAACCTCGTGTTGATTTGCTCAGTGTTGTTGAAGTGCAGGGGGACAACCAAAAAGATGATTATCATGCTGACTTAATTTAATATATTCCGTCACTTTTTTCTCTTTTTGTGGCTATCAGCTTAGTGCTTTGGAAGATAACCGCTCAACATCTGTTTCTGCTATTTCAGCTTTAACGCCATGTCATTCATGACACCTTTATACTGTGATCACTTGTCGGCATGGATTGCATCGCCCGTGTTTGCACACTCGGTATTTGCAGCATTTGATCATGACAGAAGTAGCAATGTTTGAACTCGAAGGACTTGTAAATATTTTATTCTTCATGGAGGAGACAAAACGTGAGTCATTTTTCTTTAGCGCTATTCAATGTTTTTTGGGTTGTTTTTGTAATGTGATATGGGCGATTGTAATTTTGTTTACAGATAGATCCGCCACATTTTATACGCGTATTTAAAACAAATGCATTTATGTTTGGAAGTTAAAAAAAAATACAAGTACCTCCGCAACCCAGTAAACTGGTTAAATTCTGTATACATGTTTCAGCCCAAATAAAAAAAAAAAGACAGAATTTGGCTTTACTTTCTTCCTTTTAGTTCTGATATTCATGATGAACACCCTTAAGCTTGCATTTGCTTTTCAATGGTGACTTCTTCGTGACGCACTTCACAGTATTTTCCCACCCTCCACTAGGCATAAGCATTTTAAAAAAATCATTTGAACATAAGGAATGAACATAAAATGACAGTCACCAAACTGGGCTTGAATTACTTTTTTAAATTGACATACATTGGAAACATGCAGTAAATTGTATTGACATGACAGAAAGAACTAAAAACTATTCAGAGATACTCAGGCCCACAAAGAATCAGTAAAACACACACACAAAACAACTTTTCCAGACGATCACGGACGGGGACACGAAAGGTGCTTCACTCATTTTCATTTTTGTTTGATTTCCGTCCAGAAAATGGCCGCTGGTTCTTCTGAACCTGAAGCTGAAAACATAAAAGTCCATGACACCTTTAAAATATCTTTTGAAGACAACATTTTTTATACATAAGTTTGAAGTCATATGGACCCTTTCGATAATAAACAGTCTGTTTTCTGCCGTTTGTGAAATCAAATGTGCAGATTTTGGAGCATTCTGGATTTTGTTCAAGCTCGGATATTATGAATATTAAAACCATTTGGGTTTCATATTGGGATGCAAACTATACAGATCCTCTTGATTAAAAGATATCTTTATATTCGTCGGCATAAACGGCAGACAATGTAGATCCAAGCCATCAGGACTAACCTTAACTCCCTCCAGTAAGTGTTGCTCTTTTTGCAGTGCATTGTTCAGTCCCTCCTCCTCCGTGAAACCCACCCAACAGAATCCTCTGTGGAAGCCAGTTTCTTTATCCTGTTACGAAGCAGGAGATCATGTCGAACAAAGAAATGAATAAGATCGGCCGAAGAAGAGATGTTCCACGGTTGACTCGTCTATGGGGTTACTTACAAATGGTATAAGACACCTTTTAACTTGTCCAAATTGTCCAAAGTACTCCCTCATCTCCTCTGAAAGACAAGTCAACGCATCCAGTACAGAACGATGAGCAATGGTAGCTAGTAGAGGTGACTGCTTAATAGACAAAGGGCGTAAACGCGTGAAACATTCGGTGAACGGACATACGCTTGTAACTGGCACATAAAATGAACGCTGTATTTAAAATGAAAATTAAAAACAACTCACTGCCAGCAACTGTCCATGGAACTTTTGACACAAACACCTCAAACACTTTTCTCGACGACGTCGCCATGTTCCGACCTGAATTGAAACTTTGACCTCGGAAGCAATGTGAAACTTCCGGTTCCTATTTTGCCTAGATTTTATTTTCGTTTTTTACAACTGTACCTATTTAATTAACTCAAGCATCAAGACTATTTACTATTTTATCGTTGTTCTCGACTGGTAATAAACTGTCACAGATGCGTGTGAGTCCTGACTCACAGCAACTCCCTCCTACCAGTTGGTGGCAGTCGCAACACCGACACGAGCCGTAGAAGTAAAACATGGCGAAGATGGCGGCGTCCGTCGTGGAAACTGGAGAGGATGCTTTTCGACAAATGTTTAAGTTGTATAAGCGCAGAAACCCTCCACCGGATTTCAGCGATGTTATTGATTTTTCCAAATGTGTGACGAATGACAAGGTGACGCGAATATAAATACATCAAGAAAAACACACACACTCCCGTGCGCATGTAAAACAATGGTTTACTTTAATGACTTACTACTCAAAATAGTTATGTATTCATCTAAATGTTCTTTTTCGGACATTATTTTAAACCATCGTCGTAATAAGGTGAAAGTAATTCTGGACATTTGCTTGGCAGCAACCTGTCTCCTGTAAATTGAACTGTGACGAGTACTTGTTATATTCTTCGCATACAAAAAAATGTGTTGGAAAACGTTGAAAATTAGACTGAATTCTGTGTGTATATGTGGCAGATACGTCCAGTGAAACTAGATCCAGCTGCCGTTAGTGACGGTGACGCTGCCAACGTTGGATTACATCATGTCAAAGACTGGAGAGCCTTCACCTTGCAAGGCTATCCGGGTAAATTAATCTACAATGTTAAGACCATGACGATATTGAATGGACAACTAAAACCGTAGTATGCTTTTAACTTAAAGGGCCTTTCTTTTGACTTTATTTGGTATTGTGTTTTTTAGGGTTCATCTTTATCACCAATCCATTCCTTCGCGGCTCCCAGCCCTTCTGGGTTCGACAGTGTTTGAAGACTTACCCTCAGAAGCCAAATATCTGCAACCTAGACATGCACATGTCTCCCACTGACACCCAGGACATCTGGGCCAAGAGTGTATCCAACCTCAGGTGAGGCAAGTGTACCAGACTGTATTTCTGCATCCCAATACTAAAACCAGACATGTCAGCAAATAGAACTTGTCTTAAAAGACAAGAACCTTTCAGCTGAGATTTGATGTTTTATGTGCTCCTACTTAAGACCCAAATAACGACAAATTTAAGATACAGAAATTAGTTATGCATTTCTTTCAAGTTAGGTAAAAAAAAAAATTATTTATGTAGTTTTTGCAAACCTTAAATTTTTTTTCAATGCATCTCGGCTTGTTTATAAAGTGAGGACTGTGCTCAAACGTTCCGCCAGTTGCCCTTCTGTTGGAAAGAGGGAGCCCAGAACTCTTCTGGAGAGGCTGCGCTGGGTCACCTTGGGTTATCATTACAACTGGAATAGCAAGGTAATCCAATTTGTTCTGGTGAAATCTTTTGTTCATGACATCCATAAAGGAAGCACTTTATTTTTCTTCCAATTTCTTGTGCATATTCAACTGAAGCCAACGTCATGTTTCATTCTTTTTTGTAGACTTACTCTGCAGATCACTGCACTCCATTCCCAACTGAGCTCCACCTCCTGTCTCACCAAATAGCAACTGCCTGCGGCTTTACAGGCTTCAATGCCGAGGCTGGAATCCTCAACTACTACAGGTCGGATTCGTCTTTAGGAATCCACGTGGATGAATCCGAATTGGATCACAGCCGCCCACTGCTGTCTTTCAGGTATGTCAGTAGAGTTCAATGAAAGCATGTAGCATTTTGTTTGTTGTTGTGCCTGTACAGTAAAGAAACCGATTCAACTGCAAACACGTGCATAATGTGTTTCTTTGATCAGTTTTGGCCAGTCAGCGATCTTTCTCCTGGGTGGCACTCACAGACAGGATAGTCCCACCGCCATGTACATGCACAGCGGAGATGTTATGGTCATGTCAGGGCTGAGCCGCCTCCTTTACCACGCCGTGCCTCGCATTGTTCCGGCCCACCAGGAAGTGGCGGCTCTCGACACCGAACGATGCAGCTGGCAGGGTGGCGCTATTGTGGAGCAGGTGTCCGAGGAGGACTGGGTTGTATGCTCCAGGTACATTCACAGCTCCAGGATCAACATGACTGTCAGACAGGTTCTGGGGCCTGGGCAGAGCTTCCCAGTGACACCTCCTCTTCCAGGACATGCAGAGCAACACCAAGCAGAAGATGGAAAGCATATGAAGAGGAGACGTTGTAGTGACTCACCTAATACTGAAGAGACATGATAAAGACCAGTCAAGGACAGTTATGCTGTTCGCAATATATCTTAGAGATATCTCCTCTACATATATGTATATGTATATTTATTCTGGGGCTGTCAAAACATAGGCATGGCACACAATTCTGAATTGTCATTTTTACCTTTTGGTCAAAATAAGATGATTTTAGAGCTTGGTGACAAAAATACCCCTCCGTTCTTTTATGACAATGAATTAGTGTTTGAAAATGACAAGTCAAATGTGACGCTTCATTTATTATTGTGGTTGTTCTCTTACTGCAGAGGAGCTATTACGGTAATTTCCAAAATAATCACGGTTGACAATCCATAGTCTTCATAGATGATCTACTTGATGGTTTGCCCTCTCGCCAGACTCTTTCAGATCCTTTTATGTGACTTGGATCGTACGTGATCGCTCGACAATCCGTTGCTTTTGCCTTGAGCTCAGCCAGACGGCCCAGACCGAAGTAGTCGCTTGGCACGAACGATCTGATGATGAGGGACTTCCTGGTCGGCAGTGACTGTCATCGAAAACAAATAACCTCAGATATTTGCCGTCTTTAATTGTCGTATCGTTGCGTCATTGTGATTTTAAGACTATTTAATGCTTCAAAAACAAGGCGGCTTTCACAAAGATTTGTCATCTTCAAAGCAAGCTTAACGTTGTGCGGCTAGTGACCTAGCGTCAACGTTTGCTGTGTGTTCGCCATGTCCGCCTCTGCTGGATGCTCTCCGGCGGGCCACAACTCGGCCCTCGGCTCGAGTATGTCAATGTTTCGCTGGCTCGAAGTGCTCGAGAAGGAGTTTGACAAAGCCTTCGTGGACGTGGATCTGCTGCTCGGGGAAATAGACCCCGATCAAGTGGACATTACGTACGAGGGGCGGCAGAAGATGACCAGCCTCAGCTCCTGCTTTGCTCAGTTGTGCCACAAATCCCAGACCGTTTTCCAACTTAACCACAAACTCGAGGTGAGTAGCTGACGATTCGCTATGCACGCTCTCGCCAATGTTTTCGGGACTTTGTTGAAACGGCCTCATACGTTTTTTTTTTCTCCAAGTACGCCATAAAAGTGAATTTTCAATCATGGTCTGATATCGTCCATCGTAAAACAAAAAAAGTACAATCTGATTGCTAAAAGAAAACCCAGCGATTTCAATGGTGTGTGTGCTCCTTGAGCTGTCCCTCACCACCTCCTTCCTTCCAGGCCCAGCTTGTAGATCTCCGTTCTGAGCTAAGTGAGGTCAAAGCCGAGCGGGCAGTCGTGGAGAGAGAAGTCCATGACCAGTTACTGCAGCTTCACGCTCTCCAGTTGCAGCTCCACGCCAAGGAAGGCCAAGCTCCAGACTCCGATTCCATCAAAGACAGACTCGTACGTAGCCGGTGGACAACTTTGGGTTGCCCGACTTTTAAGTTGACTATCGAGAGCGCCTCCGCATGCATAGCGCTGTACCTGGAGCCAAAATAATTCATACAACAAATGAATAACAAAGACAATAGAAAGCACGGAAGCAGTCAAACAAAAAATACAGTCTCATGAGGAGTGAAGCTTTAAAGATGGGTGGTGAACAGGTTCTTTCCCTACCGTGGGATCTTGTTGCACTTGACTCCCTCTTAATTGGGCTTCTAGCATCCTTTTCACTTGTCTGACTTTTCTGCGTCTTCTGCATCGCCATCATGACTTCCGAGCCCTTCTTTCAATCCTGATTCGATCCAAATTCGTACCTGCTCTGCCCAGTTGTATTAACTCCGTTTCATGCTTGAATCACTTATTAATCTGTGACTTCTTTCTCTTCTTCTGCCTCTTTTTCCGCTAAAGCCTGCCCCAACATTGGAACACATGGTAAGTTAGTGTGCGTGTCTTTGTAGTCGTAGTATTGATGGTGCTCGTAGTCCTCGCGGCAGCACCAGCAGCTCTTTTGTCAAACAGGTGTCACGGAAGATAGATTGCGCTTTCAATGCACACGCGTGCCTCTTTGACACAAGCACAACGTTTCAAATGGATTCCGCCAGTCATGAGAAAGCATTAAAAGGCATTCACGAAACGTAATACGTGCGCGTGTGTGGTGCTTACGCGGGATGTCCTGCGTTGCAGCAACAAGCGCTGGAGGACAGTAAAAAGGAGAAATTGGCAGAGGCGAGGCTCGAGGCCGACGTGAGACTTTTTAAGAAGGAAAACGAGGCCCTCCGTCGGCACATGGCAGTACTGCAGGCTGAGGTGTACGGCGCTCGACTGGCTGCCAAATACCTGGATAAGGAACTCGCTGGCAGGTGAGCCATTTGGCTTGAATCGTGTTGCCGTGTCTTCCAAGTGTGCCGCAGCGAGTCTGGCGTTTTAACTAACGTTGATCATTGAAGTTGGGGCGGACCCGCCTCACTTTGCTTTACCTTATTGCGGTTCTCAGAAGGGTTTTTACGGTCACCTTCAATTGCGGGATAAGACGTTTCAGTACTCGGCCAAGTACGTTTGTACTGCCAAATGCGTTCTCTGTATCAACCCATTTGTGAGACGCAAACCTTGACGCGCCAACCGAGGTCCCCACGGCAGCAGGTGAAGATCTTAAGCGCTTGTCTCGCCAAACGTGAGCGAGCGAACCTGTACTTGGACGAAACGGAAGGGTTGTTTTCATCCCAGGGTGCAGCAAATCCAATTACTGGGCCGTGACATGAAAGGGCCGGCACACGACAAGCTGTGGAACCAACTGGAGGCCGAGATCCACCTTCACCGCCACAAAACCGTCATCAGAGCATGCAAGGGCCGCAATGATCCCAAGAAACGGCTTCCCTCGCCTGTTGGGCACGTGAGTGTGAAAATGCCACCGTCTAGCCCGAGACGTGTTTCCGGAGCTCATTTCTTGGCTATCGTGGTAGGATCCAGACTTGCTGAAGAAAACGCAAGGAGTGGGTCCTATCAGGAAGGTGTCGCTAGTCAAAGAGGACCATGAAGGTCTGGGTATCTCCATCACGGTGAGCGCTCAAAGCCAGAACGTTGGACTTTTTGTATTGTTATGTTCACGTCGACAGCGTGTCTATGCGTGCGCCGTGTTCTCAGGGAGGAAAGGAGCACGGCGTTCCGATTCTCATCTCAGAGATCCACCCGAGCCAGCCCGCCGACCGATGCGGAGGCTTACACGTCGGAGACGCCATTTTGGCGGTCAACAGCATCAATCTGCGCGATGCCAAACACAAGGAGGCCGTCACCATTCTCTCCCAACAGGTACTGCGTGCGCACACACATCTGTTCCTTCAAAGCTCTGAGTGTGGTTGGTCGCTCATCCCAGTCAGGACAGATCGAGTTTGAAGTGGTGTACGTGGCTCCGGAGGTGGACAGCGACGATGAGAATGTGGAGTATGAAGACGACAACGGACATCGCTACAGACTCTACCTGGATGAGCTGGAGAACAATACAGCCCCACCTAGTGGCAACTCGGCAGCCGCGTCATTACAGGGTACGTTGGCAATCATCGCAGTTGTTTGTTGGCTTTTTAAAAGACACAAAATGCGATTGTTGTATGTGTAGTTTGCCAGCAAACTTCAAGTGGGAGTGGCATAATGTACTTTATTTGACAAAGTTTAATTTAATCCAATCCATAAAATAGATTGCAGCCTCTTTTTCACTTTTTGGCTGCTTTTTCTAAGTTACCTCAACCAATACAGCACTCGGATTTCCTAAACTTCAACTCACAAGTCAAAGTTAAAAAAAAAAAATGTCCTCACGACGGCTTGTATCTTGAAAAACTTATGAGTCCCATTACTCATATCTAAAGGCACTATTGTTCAGTATTTACAAAAAAATAAAATAAAATAGTAATACCGCGTTGTACCTTCCAGCGGGTCTGGAGAGAATGTCGCTGAACAACAGGACAGAAAATGGAGACGCCACAATCACCGGTGACGCAACATCAGAGGAAACTCCCTCCAAGCCTCCCGACACTCACGGCTCCTCTTAAGATCGCTCAGCCGCACTCATCAAAGTTTTATCGTGCAAATCCTTTATTATTTTTTTTCTTCTTGAGTACTGAATCGAGTCTGTGACAACCAGAGTAAGTTTGTCTCACCATTCTTTTCTGTAGATCTTCCAGTGTTTGGATTTGCTTGCGAGTGGGCTCGTTGAACGGTCGCATACGCCAACTGGGTTAGTCTGCAGGTTGTCTCACCAATTTTGCAGCAATTAAACGGGGGGGGCCGGGGGGAGCGATGCTGAGTGAAGGTGATGCAAGCGTCCAAAAAAGGACTCGGTCAACTCAGCAGACGACGAAACAAACATCAAAGGCCCTCATGCTGTGTGTTGTCACATTCGCAAGACCGAAACCGCACTACTGTTGATGGACAGATTTGTGTGTGTTTTTCTTTTCAGCTTTCCATTGTTGTTATCCACATCACCTTCTTTCCACAAAGCCCTTTCATGACGGAACCGCCGAGTATTTTGTTACAGCTTGGAATGCCTCCCTTTGCCAACCCCGACAGTGCCGTCGTGCCTGTCATCATCCTATTTATATGCCGGTGACTGTGGTTTAAATTCCTTCAGGTCTTGACCATGACACTACTCGACTCTATTCTGACGGCCTCCTGAACTTTGGTGATGCAATGTCGTTCAAATAATAAGCCTTCCTACAACCTGGGTATATGTTGGTGACAGTCTTTTGCTGCGTTTGGTGGTACATTCAATGCTTGGGGAATTTTCGTATTTACTCATATGCTTCTAATGACTTTGAGTAATGTGATCGATGCGATGTGGAAGCTGTGCGCGAGACCATGACGTGCTGCAAGATGTAACTGTAGAAATAACAGCAAAAGCCGACTGGATCACTTGAAGCTATTGGAGGTTCATCAAATGCATTTCTCAATCACGGCAGGGTTTTGCTGACTCCCGCTGGCCATGAGTTTGAATGTGATGAACTTGATTTTTAGGAGGGTGTGCACATTTGTGCAACCAAGTTGTCACAGTTGTCTATTTTTACTTATCCAGAAAAAGATCTGCGGTTTTTGTTGTTTTTTTTAATCAGGTTTACATTGGATGGAAGGAGTTTTGGAGTGTGTGTGTGTTTTTTTTAATACCCCCAAACTTGTTTTGAACGGGTGTGTAGACTTTTATTTCCACTGTATGTCAAAAATGCAAATTTTCTCTTGAAGGAGATTTGAACTCACTCATTGTCACCAACACAGGGGATCCCTGGAAGATGGTGTTGGCACCCGGTGAACCAAAACTCTCTGACCTTAACGCGTTCACATGATGTGCTGTTTTGCTTTTATGAATCTGCTTCCTCTTGTTTGTACGGAAGCTTTCACTTGTGTGCATCTGTATTGCTCAATGTATTCCGAGCAGTTTATTCAACCTTTAAATAAAGCTTCAATGGCGGCACGATTAATTTGCAGGTTAGACAAACGGGGAGGGGCAAGGAGCTCTCCCTTCCCTTGTTGGGTTCTCCAATAACAGTCGCTATGTTGAAAAATAGTCACGAGAGGTCAGAAAAAGTGTAGAAGTTGGCAACCAAGTTCCGCCATTGTACCCCCGCCCACAGTTGTCGTGGTCACGTTAAAAAAAATCCACAAAATGTCTCTAAGATTATCATTGGATATGTATATATTTGCCTTTTATCCAGTTTATCAAGAACAGAAGTCTTTTTATTCCAAGCCATGCGATGCGATTGGTATACGACGGCTGAGTTTAATTTTCAAATAATATCTAAATCACGGCACTTTGAAAGTGCTCTATAAATACAGTTGAGAAAGACGACGTGGAGTACTCAAACGGTCCTCTAGGGGGCAGTAGCCCATTTCTGTGTACAATTGTGAAAAGACACGGGCAGAGAAGAAGAGTAGTCAGCCTACAGTTCAGTAGAAACATCCATTTTCTGTTTAGAGACCCGCGGCCATCTCTGAATCCGAGTGGAAAAGAGAAAATATCATCATGGGAGCTGTTCTGGGCTTGTGCTCCATGGCGAGCTGGGTACGTAGCACGTTTGTCGTCGATAAGAAATGGACATTATATAAATATGCGCGTGAGTAGCGTTTGTTGTTGTTTTTTTTTCACCTGCTCGTTTGGTGGCATGACTGCGCAATAACAAAACTGAAGGCCGGGTGATTTTACGGTGACGCAGATCGACACTTCTACAATGGAGTAAATGTTATGTTACAGGATGAAAAGGTCACTCATAGTTGAGACTAATGTTATACCTTAATCGTCTGATGTTCAACGTTCGTGGAATTCAAGGCCAAAACAAGTCTCGTTGATTTACTTTATAATAGAAACTCTGTCATAACGACAACCTGGAGCATTGAGTAGTGTTCGTGTTAGGACAGGACAACCCGGTTGCTTTATTCCCCGAATTTTTAGTTAATTGTGTCCTGTGTCGTGAACGGTAAAGACGCTTTGGCGATGATGTCAACAAAAGAGGCTGCTAGGAGGTTAGCCATTGCGACACAGCCACCATGTAAACAAGAGTCCGGTATGATCGTATTACGATTCTTTAATCATTCGATTTCCGCACCGATATGCAATGACATTGGGGCCGAATCCTGCCCCTCCTTTACTTGCAGGGATATGAGTTTGGCTAACCTATTTTCCCCTTTTTTCTGGGCAGATCCCGTGTCTGTGCGGCAGCGCCCCCTGTCTGCTTTGTCGCTGCTGCCCCAGTGGAAATAACTCGACGGTGACGCGCCTCATTTACGCCTTCTTCCTTCTGCTGGGAGTGGGAGTCGCCTGCATCATGCTGATGCCGGGCATGGAGGAGCATTTGAAGAAGGTAACGCCGCGTTGGGAGGCTTACGTTTAAAATGTATGCCGAGACCCTTCCTGTTTACCTGTCCAAAAAAAAATGCCAGTATTGTAAATGTGTGCATCGAGTTTGTCTCGTGCACTTCGTCAAGGACTAAATTGCTGACGGCTCTCTCCGTTTCTGTCTTCCTTCAGATTCCGGGATTCTGCGAGGGCGGCATGGGCTCGTCCATTCCCGGCGTGGAGGGCCACGTGAACTGCGACGTGCTGGTCGGCTACAAGGCGGTGTACCGCGTTTGCTTCGGCATGGCCATCTTTTTCCTTCTCTTTTCTCTGCTCATGATCAAAGTCAAGAGCAGCAGAGACCCCCGAGCTGCGCTTCATAACGGGTGAATACCAGACCCAGAAAGATGTCAATGTGCTAGTTTGTACGTCCTGCGGTGGACTGTGACGATGAAGCGGATTTCGCCTCAAGTGAATTGGAAAAACACTTGTGGGGCATTTGCGACATTTGAGACGAGTCCGGGGGAAGCTTTTCATTCGCTTTCTTTTGCAGGTTTTGGTTCTTCAAGTTTGCAGCGGCTGTCGCCATCACCGTTGGGTCTTTTTTCATCGCAGAGGGTCCCTTTACGACCGGTAATGAAATGACCTTTCCGCAGCTTAGCGCGTCTCTTACGTCTGCCGGTATCAAACGTGGCTGGCCGACCTTCTTTTGACCGAAGATCTGCTTCTGCGATCCTGTTCTTTTGCAGTGTGGTTCTACATCGGAATGGCGGGTGCGTTCTGCTTCATCCTCATCCAGTTGGTTTTGCTGATTGACTTTGCGCATTCCTGGAACGAGTCCTGGGTGGAGAAGATGGAGGAGGGCAATTCACGCTGCTGGTACGCAGGTATGGACCTCGCCAACGGCGCGCTCCAGAAACGCTTCCAGATCGGAATGCCCGCGATGACTCGGTGGCACGTTCGCAGCCCTGCTGTCGGTCACGGCGCTCAACTACGTGTTGTCTCTGGCGGCCGTGGTCTTGTTCTACGTCTACTACACCCACTCTGACGGATGCACCGAGAACAAGGTCTTCATCAGCATCAACATGTTGCTCAGCCTCGGAGCGTCCGTCATTTCCGTCCTGCCTCAGATCCAGGTGAGGCATCTCCAAGCCGCCACTTTGACGCCGTGTCGCTATCGAGTGAGTTTTTTCTGACCGATGCCTCTTTTGCGCGCGTGGCCGAAGGAGTCCCAGCCCAGGTCCGGCCTACTGCAGTCCTCCCTGGTCACCCTGTACACCATGTACTTGACCTGGTCCGCAATGACAAACGAGCCCGGTAAGAGCTTTTTCATTCTTTGTTTTTTTTACATGATGCTCAACATCGTAACATGTATTTGTTACATATTTTGATGCATTTTTATTCTTGAGGAAACATTTTTGTCTGTATTTTGGGGGGGTATTGGAACAAATTAGGCCATTTATATGGAAAATCTGTCTCCCATTGACATTTTCAAGTTTAGAAATTTCTTCTTCCTCCAATTCATTTTGTTTGCCGTGTAATGGAGAGCCCTTTAGAACCTTGAAATGCATCCGTTTTCAAGACCCGATAGCTTTGAGTCCAGCTCCGCTGTCCAAATACGTCACCAGAAAAACATCCATCCATCCATCCATCCATCTTCTACCGCTTATCCGGGGGCCGGGTCGCGGGGGCAACAGCTTTAGCAGGGAAGCCCAGACTTCCCTCTCCCTAGCTACTTCTTCCAGCTCTCCCCGGGAGATCCCGAGTCGTTCCCAGGCCAGCTGGGTGACATAGTCTCTCCAGCGTGTCCTGGGTCTTCCTCGGGGTCTCCTCCCGGTGGGACATGCCCGGAACACCTCACCAGGGAGCCGTTCAGGAGGCATCCGAATCAGATGCCCAAGCCACCTCATCTGGCTCATTCTATCCTGAATCCACACGGTGTACTTCCGATGATTTCCAGCTGTACTTTCAGATGTTTTCGCTTGTGGTCGAACCAATTTCCACTTGTGCTTCCGCAGACAGGAAGTGCAACCCAAGCCTTCTGGGTATCATCGGGCTGAACTCCACCACCCCTGCACGTGAGGACCATGCGGTCCAATGGTGGGACGCCCAGGGCCTTGTGGGTTTGATCCTGTTCCTCCTGTGCGTCCTATACTCCAGGTAACCAGGAAGCAGCCGCGCTTTTCAAATTGCCCCCCCCCCCCACATCCAACCCCCGTCCACCACCTCGACCCCCGCGTCTCTCATGCAGACTGCCACCGTCTCTCGCTCTCTCTCGTCCCGCAGTATCCGTAACTCGTCCAACGCTCAGGTGAACAAGCTGACCCTGACGAGTGACGAGTCGGCCCTGATCGACGACGGGCCTCGGGCCGAGAGTCTCGAGGAGAGCGGCGGGGCCAACCGCGCCGTGGATAACGAGAAGGAAGGAGTCACCTATTCCTATTCCTTCTTTCATTTCATGCTCTTCCTGGCTTCGCTCTACATCATGATGACGCTGACCAATTGGTACAGGTGAGCAGCAAGGAATGGCGAGCCGCTCACACACGCAGATTCGGATTCATGAAATCAACTAAAATAGTGGTGGTGTGGGGGGGGGGGTCATTTAAAAAAGAAGTGGAAATGGAAAAAAAACCTGCCAAACTGCAGTATTGACTTCTTGATTGTGTTTTCCGTTGCAGCCCCGACTCCAACTATGAAACCATGACGAGCAAGTGGCCCTCCGTTTGGGTCAAGGTCTCCTCCAGCTGGATCTGCATCGCTCTCTACGTGTGGACTCTGGTGGCTCCGCTGGTCCTGGTCAACAGGGACTTTGACTGAAACACTCATTGTCCCCATCGCTTGTGCATACTTATGCAAATGTCAGCTTCGCCCGTGTTTTGTCGCTGGCTGCGTCAAAATCGTCTCGCTGCGATTCAGCGGTTTGAAAAGTTTTTGTTTTCCTAACCCTGAGCTGCAGCCGAATCCCATTTTGCGTGTTCCCGTGTGACTCTTAAGCAGCGTGTTCTTGTGGTTCCTGTTGTAAATACGTGACCTGGATGTTTCCCCGGTGTGTTCTATTCAAATTCGTGCATGCTTTTTACACACACACACACATTTACACACGCAATGCATTCCTGATTCTGTTGGAGGAATAGGTCTGTTTGTGACTTGCAACTTTTTTAAGTTTTTGCTGTTCACACTAGTTTCCGCACTCAGCACTTGTATTGTATTATGGCTATAAGCTCTGCTCTTATCCAAATATGACTTTTAAAATGTTAAGTGTATTGTAACTGAGTTGTCCCCAACCTTTTTTGCCCCACGGACCTGTTTAGACAACAGCCTTTAAGGTGTGTGTGACAGATAAAAACAACAAATAATATAATGTGACCTGCACGAAAACTGGTGTTTTCCAAACAGAATAATAAACATGATTCATGACACGAAGAACGTCCTGTCTGGTGTCTGGTGCGTGGGAATCTCCTTTTGAGATGAAGCTGTATTTTTTTTTCAGTTAAAAAAGGTCTGACTACATGGTCATTTTTTGGGGGTTAAAAAACAACTTACAAAGGCGAAAAAAACGTAAGGCGTTTTTAGCGAGAAAAACGACATAGTATAGTAAGGCGTTTTGGGCATGAAAAAAACCACATAGTATAGTAAGGCGTTTTTGAGCCGAAAAAAACCACATAGTATAGTAAGGCGTTTTTGAGCCGAAAAAAAACACATAGTATAGTAAGGCGTTTTGGGCATGAAAAAAATGACATAGTATAGTAAGGCGTTTTTGAGCCGAAAAAAACCACATAGTATAGTAAGGCGTTTTTAGCCCGAAAAAAACGACCATGTATAGTAAGGCGTTTTTAGCCGAAAAAAACGACAGTATAGTAAGGCGTTTTTAGCCCGAAAAAAACGACCATGTATAGTAAGGCGTTTTTAGCCGAAAAAAACGACATACTATAGTAAGGCGTTTTGGGCATGAAAAAAACCACATAGTATAGTAAGGCGTTTTTGAGCCGAAAAAAACGACATACTATAGTAAGGCGTTTTGGGCATGAAAAAAACCACATAGTATAGTAAGGCGTTTTTGAGCCGAAAAAAACCACATAGTATAGTAAGGCGTTTTTGAGCCGAAAAAAACGACATAGTATAGTAAGGCGTTTTTAGCCCGAAAAAAACGACCATGTATAGTAAGGCGTTTTTAGCGAGAAAAACGACATAGTATAGTAAGGCGTTTTGGGCATGAAAAAAACCACATAGTATAGTAAGGCGTTTTTGAGCCGAAAAAAACCACATAGTATAGTAAGGCGTTTTTGAGCCGAAAAAAAACACATAGTATAGTAAGGCGTTTTGGGCATGAAAAAAATGACATAGTATAGTAAGGCGTTTTTGAGCCGAAAAAAACCACATAGTATAGTAAGGCGTTTTTAGCCCGAAAAAAACGACCATGTATAGTAAGGCGTTTTTAGCCGAAAAAAACGACAGTATAGTAAGGCGTTTTTAGCCCGAAAAAAACGACCATGTATAGTAAGGCGTTTTTAGCCGAAAAAAACGACATACTATAGTAAGGCGTTTTGGGCATGAAAAAAACCACATAGTATAGTAAGGCGTTTTTGAGCCGAAAAAAACGACATACTATAGTAAGGCGTTTTGGGCATGAAAAAAACCACATAGTATAGTAAGGCGTTTTTGAGCCGAAAAAAACCACATAGTATAGTAAGGCGTTTTTGAGCCGAAAAAAACGACATAGTATAGTAAGGCGTTTTTAGCCCGAAAAAAACGACCATGTATAGTAAGGCGTTTTTAGCCGAAAAAACCGACATAGTATAGTAAAGCGTTTTTAGCCCGAAAAAAACGACCATGTATAGTAAGGCGTTTTTAGCCGAAAAAAACGACATAGTATAGTAAGGCGTTTTTGAGCCGAAAAAAACGACATACTATAGTAAGGCGTTTTGGGCATGAAAAAAATGACATAGTATAGTAAGGCGTTTTTTGACCCGAAAAAAAACGACAGTATAGTAAGGCGTTTTTGAGCCGAAAAAAAAAGACATAGTATAGTAAGGCGTTTTTGAGCCGGAAAAAAACGACATAGTATAGTAAGGCGTTTTTGGCATGAAAAAAACGACATAGTATAGAAAGGCGTTTTTTTCATGCCAAAAACGCCTTACTATACTATGTCGTTTTTTTCGGCTAAAAACGCCTTACTATACATGGTCGTTTTTTTCCAAGCTAAAAACGCCTTACTATACTATGTCGTTTTTTTCGGCTCAAAAACGCCTTACTATACTATGTCGTTTTTTTCGGCTAAAAACGCCTTACTATACATGGTCTTTTTTTTCCAAGCTAAAAACGCCTTACTATACTATGTCGTTTTTTTCGGCTAAAAACGCCTTACTATACATGGTCGTTTTTTTTCCAAGCTAAAAACGCCTTACTATACTATGTCGTTTTTTTCGGCTAAAAACGCCTTACTATACATGGTCGTTTTTTCCAAGCTAAAAACGCCTTACTATACTATGTCGGGTTTTTTTGGCTCAAAAACGCCTTACTATACTATGTCGTTTTTTTCGGCCTAAAAACGCCTTACTATACTATGTCTTTTTTTCGGCTAAAAACGCCTTACTATACATGGTCGTTTTTTTCGGGCTAAAAACGCCTTACTATACATGGTCGTTTTTTTTCAGCTAAAAACGCCTTACTATACTATGTGTTTTTTTTCGGCTCAAAAACGCCTTACTATACTATGTCGTTTTTTTTATCCTGGACTTAAATTATCCTCAGAAGAGGATAGTTCGAGCGTGGTTTTTTCCCCCTCTCCCTACCCAGCGTTTTCCTTTCTGAAGTCTGATTGTAATTTCCCCATTGCGGGACAAATAAAGGTTATCTTAGGATATCTTAACAGAGGATCCGGTCATCTTTCAAAATCCAACATCTTCCAGATTCCTAAGTAAATAAAAGTGCTGTATAAAGCTTTCACAGTTCTAAAAATAGAATAAATTAAACACTTCTTTACTTACTTGCATGTCGCACTTTAAGAAAATTAACTGCAGTTTGCACTGCTGTCCTCCCACCGACAGAGGGCGCTGCCGAAATTGCTGCTGCCTTTCACGGACGCCGACATGACGACGTTACGGCCGTTCAACTGCGACGATTTGTTTAAATTCAACAATATGTAAGCGCAAACCTTGTTTCGAGAGATTCATGAGTTTCTTCATGTTGCAGTTTCGCGACCTTGTACGTTCAATGCGTGTAAACGCTCGCAGGCTAATCCGCGTGTGTCCCTGAGACGTTCGACAGCACTAAACTCCGTTCACACAAAGGCTCATTTTATGTTCGCCGCGCGACAAACCTACCATGACACTCAATAAGTCATGTTTTATTGATTTATTGGCTTCCTGACTCAGTCGGTCATTAACTGCATTTTGCAAATATTTTGAATTTTCCTCGTTTATCGGGCAGTAAATAAAAACGAGCCACTTCTACTCGGTAGCGGGTACATACTGTAACTTACGTGACTTTTGTTGTTACTGCAAGACACTAAAGGAACACTTCTCGAATCATATTTTTATTTTTCACTAAGGGTTCGGTGGTTCCGCATATAAACTGGTTGGGTTCGGTACCTCGAACAAGGTTTAAGCATGCATGATAGTGGTCCACGACACTAAATTGTACCTTTGATTCCACAGAAACTTGGACCCTTTGACAGAAACTGTATCCTTTGAGCTCCTGTCAATTGACGACTGTGACAAGGTTAGGAAGTCGGTGTTAGGTCTTCAGCAAGTGGTTGACGTGGTTCAAATACAAAAACCACAAACATGGTCGTGAACACAGAAAAAAATGAGAATTAAAATGAATGCCTACCTGCGGAGATGTTTTGAAACACTAAATATGCAGAGTTGCGAGAGGCAGCTTTTAGTTTGAATCAGGCCCCCCCTCAGCTAATCTTGTCTAAAGGAGAAATAAATCAAAGACAAGTCAAGCCCCTTGTATTGAGGAGCCTGAACCCCGGAGGCCTGCGCAGGTTGCCATGAGCTTTTTGGACTTAATGTTCAATTGAACCGAGAGCTTGGACTTGATGAAAGTTTGTGTTATCAACTGGTGATGTGATGAAATGGATTTGTTTTCCCCTTGAGCTTTGACATCAGTATGGGATCCCGTTCTACCTGCAGTATTTGGCTCACTGGCCCGAGTACTTCATTGTTGCCGAGGCTCCCGGAGGCGAACTCATGGGATACAGTAAGTTGCTCATCATTGGCCGACGCCCCGGTCACCATTTTGGAATGCTTACGTAGTGGCCTGACGTAGTTCAATCAAGGGCCCGCCTCCAAGCCCTCTTGGTAGTGTTTCGGGAACGTGTCAATGATGCGCAACACGCAAGTCTGGTGCTCGTTGCCGCCATGTGCACACAGTCATGGGAAAGGCGGAGGGCTCGGTGGCCCGAGAGGAGTGGCACGGCCACGTCACCGCGCTGTCCGTGGCGCCGGAGTTTCGCCGCTTGGGACTGGCCGCAAAACTCATGGACATGCTGGAGGAGATCTCAGAAAGGTTCCGCTTCACTAAGCCGAGAGTCAAATGGCATCTGCCCATTTCCAAGCCGTGACGTGGATGTGGTCCCTCAGGAAGGGCGGCTTCTTCGTGGACCTGTTCGTGCGCGTGTCCAACCAGGTGGCGGTCAGCATGTACAAGCGTCTGGGCTACAGCGTCTACAGGACCGTCATCGAATACTACTCGGCCAGCAACGGCGAGCCGGACGAGGATGCCTACGGTCCGTTTAAGATGGTTGTCGTCATCATTATCGTCATGGCGATTGTAGTCCTGTGACAATGTGTGTGCCTCTCCCCGCGCAGACATGAGGAAAGCGTTGTCCCGAGACACCGAGAAGAAGTCCATCATCCCACTGCCGCATCCCGTCAGGCCTGAGGACATTGAATAACCACGCTTGTGGCTCACCGGTAGACGCCACAATTGAAAGGCCTTTGAGCGTCGCGGCGAGGCCGCCATTTTGAGGATTTAGACAACGGTAAACGATCGATCAATGGTTGCGCGTCTACTTGAAAATCGTACTTGCTGGCCTCGTATGTCTTACTTGGAAGGACGCGGTAGATGGACCGCAAGCTGGACAGCGAGGAGGAGGAGCAAATGCTCAAACTGCTTTTGTGGTATGCCGGAGAGTCACAGAGCAAAAAAGAAAAAAAAGCTTCAAATGCTCTTTAATTGCTGTACATTCTGAAATAAACTATCGTTGTAAAAAAAACGGTGTTGGAGTCATCGCAAAGGTGGTGGGGGGTGTGGGGGAGCTCTAATCTTGATCCTCATCACCTCTGTTGTCCTTTTTGTCCACAACCTTCTTGTCCCCGTCCCGTTTCTCCTCCTCACTGCTGCTGCTGCTGTCGTCTCGGTCATCAAAGGTGTTCTCGTCTTGCGTAACTTGGCTTGCCTCACAGTTGTGCGGGACGTCTTCAGTGGCGCTGGCCATCTCCTCGTTCCTCTGAGCTTTTTCTCGAAGGTCCTGGTTCTGGTCGTCGTCTTCGTGGGCCACCTGCTGCTGCTGCTTCTTCCACATCTTGGCCATGGCGAGCAGCTTGAGGTTGGGCTGGTTGGCGGCATCTTCTGGGAAAATGTAGTCGTAGTACTCCTCCCAGCCCGCGTCCGACTGCCGCCGCAAAAGGAAATACAAATACAAAAAGGACGTCATTTGAGTTCCTCCTCAAAAAGAAAATGGCATCTACACTATTCAGAAACACTTCCTCTTACGGGACTAACTTTAACTCCACTGATGCTAAACAAGAATTGTAACTTTTTTTAACACCCCCCCACCTCTCTCAAAAAAGGAATATATACATTCTATAGATCTAGAACACAACATCCGACACACTTTGTCAATTAAGAGCGCCGGTCGGCGTACCCCGTCTTCGGCCGTGATCTTCCTCCTCTTCTTGACCTTCTCGGGCAGCAGCTTGGCGACGCGCTCCCCGTCGCCGTCCGAGCCGAACTCGGCCTCGAAGTCCTTCCAGGCCTCGAGCAACATGAGCCGCTCCTCCTTCTCCTCGCAGCTCCTCAGGCTCTTGTTGGCCTCCTCGAAGATCTGCCGGCACCTGCGCTGCCGCTCGCCGCCTTCCAGCGACAACTCGAACTTGGCGTAGCTGATCCAAACCTGCCGCCGGGAAAGCCGGTCGGTGGACGGGCGTCGCTTGTGCGTCCGAGGCGGCGCGAAGGGGCCACGGGAACTCACCTTGACGTGCTGGGTGCGCTGCAGCAGCCTCTTGTAAAGGTTCCTGGTGTTCCCAAACTCCTCCTGCTCAATCTCAAAGTCGATGTAGGACTTCCACAAAACCTGAAGCACATCAGGCCGCTTTTGAAAATGACCACCACGCGGACGCTCAAGTTCGTCGGCCCATCAATGGCGTTCGGCAACGTAGGTTAGCATTACGATAAACGATTTTTGTTATGCTATGGCTCGGGTTGGGTTGGGCGAGGGGCGCTACACCTCGGGCATGTCCAGCCGCGGCTGTCCGATGGCGAGCTCAAAGATGGCGCGCGCCCGATCCACGTCGCCCAGGATGGTCTCCAGCTCGGCAAACTTGATCCAGGTGGCGCAGTTTTCCGGCGTGAACTCCAAGTATTTCTCGTAGAGCTTCCGGCAGCGGTCGAACTCGCGCAGCTGAAGCTCCAGCTCAATGTAGCCCTTCAGCAGTTTGTTCTTTGGACATTTGCCGATGGCCGTGCCCTGGAGAGTCCAAAAGTGAGCGTGTTGACTACATCGAGCAGCCGTTCTTGGTTGCTAGCGCTCAGCCATTTCATTTTCAAGTGTCAACCATGTTCGGAAGACATACGCGAGTCTTACCATGATCTTTCTGGCACCCTGCAAGTTCTTCTGTCTGATCTCAAACTGGCCGTACAGCAGCCAGATCTTTGCAAAGGTGAACTGAGTCACGGAGAAGACAAGCCGTCAAGTCAACAAAATCCGCCGTTGTCGTCATTCAAGAGCCATTACCTTTTTGTGTGGGATCAGATCCAGACAGGCCTGATAGACTTGCCTTGTCCTGTCCACGTCCTGCCCACAAATGCAAAGGCGGCGTTTTCAATCTATTTCAATATTTCATCTCCGGGTTGTCCAGCGAAGCGCGTACCGAACGACGCGCCGTCTGCTCCGAACTCACCGTGACCTCCAGCTCTTCATAGAGGGCGTAGTTGATCCACAAGTAGATGTAGCGCCTCCAGTGGCGCTTTTCCTGGATGGGCGGCACGTTGGCGATGGCGCGCTCGTACACCTCTCGCACCGTGTCGGCATCGGCGTCGCTCTCCACCAGCCGCAGATAATCGAACCAGGCGTCGTAGTTGTGCGGGTTGGCCTTCGCGGACACACCGGCCAAAGTGAGAGAGGGAAGCCCGGGCCGCGATGGGACTCGGTCGGCGCGCCTACCTTGACTTCCTCCTCGTACTGGAACCGCCTCTTGCTGACGATGACGTCCTCGATGCCCCGTCGGTCTCCAAATTTCTTCTCAAACACGGTGTAGTTCTTGAACAGCTCCTGGGCCTGCTGCTTGGGGATCCGGTCCAAAGCGTACTTGTAGATCACGCGCACGCGCTCAAACTGACGGGGGCAAACATCGAAACACTCAAGTCAAAAGGATTGCTCTGCTGCCATCTTGTGGCATCAATAGAAAGTTATCCATCTTTTTTTCCCCCAGGGGTGGCAATTACTCAGATTTTCGCTCGTCATGGGGAAAGTGACCATCATTAAATTTGACGCCCCCCCCCCAAAACGTTGAACCCCAATCAAGAGTGTCAAAGCTCTCGTTTTGCCTCAATAAAATTCATCAACACCAAAATGCCGCGTGATATCTAATACTAATAACCATTAGTGTCCAAAAGCAACAACTGACCTCCTTCTGGGTCTCCTCAAATTTGGCAAAGGCAACAAAGAGGTTCTCGTCCACGTGCTCCTCACCGAAGAACTCCACTGCGCGCTCAAACACCTTCCTGCTGTGAGCGATGTAGCCGTGCTTCTCCTCGAAGCGAGCGTACTTGATCCAATTCTTCACCTCGGGGTGGACCATGACGAGTGCGCACCAGTTAAAGACTTTTTTTTTCTCCTTCCCATAGGCGGTTGAGATCATAGTTATCGGCGGCTAGATCAGACGCATGAAAATCCTATAAAACACAATGGCACCCTCATACTCTCCCTACATCGATTGTTAAAATAAACAGCCTATTTTCACTTATTGACTGGCAGACGTTTTCAAAAGCAGAGTTCCCCATGTTGCCAGCAGCCATTTTGGAGTAGGACGGGGCACGGTAGCCAGCGGGCAGCGTGAGAAGGATATATCGCTCGTAGATGCTGCGGCCTTTGTCCACCTCCTTATAACGCAGCTCAAAGTTGATGTAGGAATGCCAGGCCTGCTCCTCGGGCTCCCACTCCATCCAGCGCTCAAAGGCCTGCCTGCAGCCCGCCACGTTGCCCAGCATCTCCTCCATGTATGTGTACTTGTACCTGCAGCCAAGCAAAGTCGCTGTGAGAAAATGTCCCCCCATGGGGGAGAGCGGTGGGGGGTGGGTCACCACGCCCTTGCTTTTTGTTTACCAGAACTGGTTGACACGGGGCAGGATGGTGATGGCTCGGTCCCAGATGTTGCGCGCATGGTTCACCTGCCGATTTTTCATCTCCATCTCGGCGTACTTCAGCCACAGGGTCACGTTGCGGTGATCCACATCCAGCGCACGCTCGTAAATGGAGCGAGCCCTAAAGTGGCACACAGGATGGAGACAGCCAATGTTGAGCCGGGCTACATATTTGGTATCAAACACACACACACACAACGGACACATAGCAATATGACAGCAAGTCAACAATTATCTCACAAAGAAAAAAAAAACACACTCATTTTGTTAAAAAATAAATAAATAAAAATAACATTCCAAATGACTAATGCAAATGAAACGTAGATTAGTGCTTCTGGTCGTTTTTAGCCAACCGAGAAGGCCTCGCTGGCCCAGACCACCCCGACATTGAAACCTAAAATAAAAACCCCATTTTGAACGTTTGTATAAACTACCTCTGGATCTCCGTCAGGCTTTCCTCCCATTGTGCGTATTTAATCCAGTTGCTGATTATTGTGCGGTTCTTTCGGATGTTGTCCTCAAACGCCTGCAAAGTAAGCAAACTCTCAGGCGCTGTTGGGGGAAACTAAGAGGAGATTTTGGAGGCGATCCGTCCGTATGGATGCTCACCTTCCTCTTCCTCAGCTTGTAGTCGTTGAGTTCTTCCTTGTCGGTGATCTTTTGTTTCGGTGGCGGCGGCAGAAGTTCCAATTCTCGTTCTTTCGCTTCCCTGAGGAGCTGCTCGGCGGTGATCTGCACCTCCGCCGGAGCTTTGTTCTTCACCTGAAACACAAACCTCGTTTACTTTTACCACGAAAGTCCAAGAGCCGCTCGTTAGCGTTAGCATTAGCTTAGCCAGCACCCGCGGTCCTTCTCTTGCTTGCGTTATATCTTACCTTCGCCACCTTGGGTATTCGCTGCTTGCCAGCCGCCGTCGAGGCCATTTTGCCAACAAAATATTTAAGAAAGTAGTCAATTCAATTTTTAAAATTACCCGCGGAAAAATCAACCACAAGTCAGACAGGTGCCCAAACGTTTCGTCGTGTACAAGCGAGCCACCATGACAGTTCCCAGAATGCTTTGCGACTTCCGTTTACGATATTTACTTTCTTAAAATAATAGTAAATTTAAAAAGTGAACGCTTGGACCCCATTTAGATGTGAGGCGTTAGATTGAATTTTAAATTTTGTTTTCCGTTACTTTACTTTCAATTTTTATCCCTGACGTCACATGACACGCCACGAACTCGCCATACCAGACCCCAGAAGGCGTTCCGACCTTCGGTTGCCACAACAACGACGTTTGCGTCGAAGGAGCGAGAAGCGTGAAAGCAGTGTTAGAAAAATCATTAGAATATGTTCTTCTTTTATGTTGTTTTCTCACTCATTTATCTTTAAATTTAACTCCTCAGACGAGACAATGAGTTGAGTCAGTTCCTTTAAAAAAAAGTAGGGGAAGCGTAGCCTCTTGGTTACATTTTTGGTCTTGTGTGGCGTTATTGTCTCGGATGCTCGAAAATGGCGGTGTTTTATTTGTGAATGTAGTAGCCGTTTGAAGACAAGATGAATAATACAATCACATCAAGCAGCGGTCAGGTGGCAAAAGTGACAGTGAGAAGGAGTGAATGTTCAGATGCTGAAGCCATTGAAAACCTCCTCAGCCCTGAAGCCTTGGAGCTTTTTGGTCCCATCAATGTCCTTCAACTCCTGTGAGCGCAAACCATAGAATGGCAGTCCAAATGGCCGTGATGACTTTGCTCTTCTTCATAGGGAGAAGGCCAACCTGGCGGTGACCTTGGCCAGCGAGGAAGGTGACGTGATGGCCCACGCCTCATTCTTTGACCATCCCGTCGCTTCACTGGTTGATCCACCTCACTGGGAATCTTTCTTCTGCAAGCACTTCAAAGCCGATGCCTTGACGGTGTGTGTGTTTATGTGTGTACATAGGTGAAAAATACACACCGTGCGCTGTGTGCGTGTGATTTGTGACGTTATTGTTGTCATCCTTCAGCCGTGGAACACGCTCTTCATTCATCTGTTTGTGTCCCAGACCGCCTTCTCCGCTGCAAGCTTTCAGCATATCATGAGGTGCCTCCACTGCAATCACATCGATGGTGGCTTGCGCATTTGGCCTCCAGTGGGAACTTCATGCATCCTTTTTAATCAGCACAAACACATCAATGTTATTATACAACCCATCAATAGTCCAAGCGGAGCAAATGGCAGCAACGATGTATTGTATCTGGTGTTCTGCCCATCACGATAAACCGTCGTGATGGATTATTTGTTGAAAAACGAGATTCATTTTCAGGACTCGCCGATAACGAGTGTGTTTTTTGTGTGTTGTCGGTGCCCCACAGTGCCGTGTTCAACACCACCGCCGAGCTGGACTTTGTGTGCCTGTTGAGCTCAACGTCGGTCCGCTTAGGTAAATCGGCCATCTTATTCAACGAAGAGGGGCTACAGTAGAAATCTGTTAACCTCCTCCAGTATCGTATTTCCGCTCCAGGAGAAGAAAAAAAGTCTTGATTTATCTCATCCATCCATTCTATCAACTCAGTGTGTTTGCGTGAATGTACAGATGCGGCATTGGATGAGTTGTTGGAGCCTCTGCAACGTCTGACTGAAGAAGAAAAAGAAGAAGAAGAAGAAGAAGAAGAGGACGAAAAAGACAAAGCAGCAGCTGAGTTGATGGCATTCGTGTGTCACCGACGACGACTTTGTCCGAGACTTCATGTCCGGCCTGCAAGGTCCTATCACATGAGTACACACACGAACACACACAAAAAAAATGTTGTTGCCGTTTTTTTTTAAAATCGTGTTGCTGCTGTGATGATTTCGGTCACTGCGTGGAGCAGAATAGATTGAATTTAGGCGGAGGCTGTCTTCCCGTTCAACTAATTGGCTATCTCACGAGTTCACGGCGTCACGTGTTAAATCGGGCAACGTCCGCGTCAGGGTTGAAGACCACGATGACGTCATGCACATCGTGGCTCAGCAGACGAAGATCTTGTCGGTCCTGAAGCGGCCCTACTTCCTGTCGGAGCTCATCGAGGCCCAGGATGAGAACAACCACGCCGCCGTGTGCGAGGTGTGTCGTTGGAGATGAGTCTTGTTGTTGATGTTGACGATGACGCTGTTGTTGTGGTTGTGCGGGCAAGTGCGACGGCACCATCACCGGTTTCATCAGCGTCACCGCAAAGGTGGACGTGAGGCGACTGCAGGAACATTTCGACCTGAAGCATTTTGGCGGCTTGTGCAAAGCCGAGCATGACGCCGGCGACGCGGACGACTCTGCAAGCCATGCTGAGCCTCATCATCCTCATGAAGCGGAGGAACCGCCGCAAGAACCGCAACCAGAACCTCGAGAAGAACCCGAATCAGAAGGACAACAAGAATGCCAGGTATTCAAACAACAAGTCATAATTATGGTTGACAGCGTCTATGAGAGCGGGAGCGGAAGAACTGATTGTCGTCCTCAGGAGGAGGACGAGGAGGTTCTGTCTGCAACATCTGACGAAACCTCAGGGGAACCCAACGCCTTCTGTATCCAGTTCTTCTTCTCTGAGAGGAACTACGAGATAAGGTGAGGACCAGACTTTTTTTTTCTGGCATTCCTTTGGACTAGAATGTCGCAAGTCCCAAGCTGAAATCGGAGTAAACATGCGCAGTTAGATGATCGTCCTCCGACTATAGGTCACGTGACCGTTGCGTTCACCGGCTGGCTCTGAGCTGATGGAAGGCCGTTGCGTTGCCATGGCGACCGGCAGATTGGTTTCACTCCTCCTCCTCCTGTTCTTCCAGATCACTGGACTTGATTCCATACATATTCCAACTCTTCCCAGTGAGTGTGCATAGAGCAGCAACACACATTTCAAATTGGACACAAAGATAAGAGACGTGAGACTAATCTAACGCTCGGCGTGGGAACGTTCCACCAGGATCTGGACTTCTGCATCATCACGGTCCCTACGATATCTCTGGACTTCCCGCTCCTGCAGAATTTCCTGAGAGTTCCTCCGCGACCCGGCAGCCTGTTGCCCTCCGACCTTTACATTCTGCACCGCGACGGGCTGAGGTGGGCTCCGCCGCGACGAGGCGGGCGAGACCTCCCGCCATCCGCGCCGGAGCGTCCTAAACGTGCCGCCAGTGCGCTTGCAGGAGCGTCGACGTGCGACCGGCGCTGGAGTCCGACCGGGACGGCCTTGCCGACCTGGTGCGGCGCGTGAGGAGGGGGAGAGTTGCCCTGCTGCGGGATCTGGATCTCCTCTTGGACAACCAAGCCCCTGCGCTTGGTACACGCGCACACGTTGACGGCAGCCTGACCCCGACGCAGGCCGAGTGTCCTCTGCAGGCCTTTGTGGCAGACGTGGACGGCATCCTGGTGGGGTTGCTGATCATCAGAGATGAGACGGTACGCTTCCGCAAGTTTGTTTGCCAATTCAACATGATGTCCCACGTTGCAATTGACAATTTGGGTTAGGGTGAGGTTTTCTTCCCCAAAAACGGTTTCGGGCCAGTTCCCGCCTTATGTCAAGGTGTCGGATCTCTGTGAGGACCGCCGATCGCAGCCGCGAAATCTGTCGCGTGCGTAAATCCTCTCCTCCGGTAGTTGGTGACGGCGTCTGCTGTTGCCCCGGCAGAACATGGAGTACATCCGGGCCCGCTACAATATCGAGAACTTCATCTACTTCAGCCATCACGGCGTCCAGGAGCACGCTCAGCTGCGCCACTTTGTGCTCCGTCGCTGCTTCCAACACTTCAGCCGACATTTGTTCAAGGAGACCCTGCGGTTGGCCCGCAAGTCCAGCCTGTACCACCGCGTGTACCCGCTGGGCTCGGGCCGGGAGGTGCGCCGGACGACGTCCCCTGGAGAGCGGCTTGGGATTGGGAGCTCAGGCTGAACGGCTTTTCCCCCTTGTGCTCTCAGGACGGCTGCGTGGATCATCTGGACTTTGTCCTGGACTGCGCCGTGCCCGTGCGTCCCCGCCGTCAGATCATCTACCCTCTCGAGGAGCTCGGATTCAACGCGCCTGCCAGGAGCATCACTGAAGAACAGGTGGGCTCAAACACACCGTCGGGAGGAACCTTTCCGGAGCGAGTTTGTCTTTTGGGGATGAAGATTGCGGATACCGATGAGGTCTTCCTGACTACGCATGATTTCAGTTTGAAGAGTCGGCAATTTTGCACGGGATGAATGACGGCGCTTTTGCTCCTCGTGGGGATGGCCTTTAGCATTCGAGATACCTACTATTGATCAAACAGCTAAATATTCATTTGGGCTGCCAATGAAAACATGATGTAATTGATTAATTTTTACACAAGTGCCGGGTGATTAGTTTTGCCACCTCTGGGGATGAAGACACAGGAATAAAGACACGAGTCTCATCCGTTTGTGTTGTGTGATTACTTTCATGTCAAGTCGATATTTACACGCGCACGTGTTTTATTGGAATCCAGAGTGCCCGCCTGCCCTGCTGGTGCGCAGATAAGAGGTACTAAGAGCTCGTGTCGCCGAATCGTTGAAAGTCAAAGCGCCGGCGCTGGCTTGTCACAACGCTACAACACAATGGACACCGTTGCACACCAATAGGCGATCGAAACCGTTCCTAAGCGCTTGTCGCGTGCATGCTGGCCTTTAAAGTCTTTGCATAAAGTCTTGCTAAGGGCTGAGCCAGAATTGGTCCCTCGCTCGGTTGTGGATTTATTTACGCAAAACCCGATGAAAGCTGCCACCTTTCTAAATGTTCCTCCGCCTGCAGTTTACTGTGTAACCAAGTAAACTCATCTTTGACCTTTGTCATCACTTTTGGAAATCTAAAGAGGCTTAGAGTTGATCCCTGGTGCACTCCCACCTTCAGCTTCAAGTCCTCTGTCACTCCCACAGCAAACTGTTCTGCTGCTCTCATACATGCCTTGTCTGACATTGTTGCATGTTTTTATTTATTTTTTTGGTCCTACAGGCTCCGTTTGCTCTCAACCTCATCAGCCGCAAGCTGACCATGGAACCAAAGGTCACAGTCAACGCCAGGATCGTCCTGGTGGGGGCGTCGGACACAGGCCTGTCCTTCCTCGAGGTGCTTTGTTTCTGGTGCGTGGGCCTACAAAGCACGTTTACTTTCTGCTCCTCCACCAGACTGTTCTGATTGGACGCCCCAGGCAAAGATTTATTGCTGCTGGCCACCCCCCCCCCCCACCCCACACACACAGACACCGTCGATGAGACACCGTCTGTCAATGTCAACAACTCAGCCAGTCAACTATCAATTGGTCCCCCGTCCTATTAGAAACCAGAACGGATTAAAAGCAATGACCTACATTTACAACCTAAATTCGAGTCTTTGTTGCTCGTTGTCACTACATGATGGGATTAGCAGCGTTGTCTAGCAACCGGTTGCGCTTTGTAACTCAAACATCTTGGATGGTGACACCATCTAGTGAAGTGAGTCGCTCAAATTGAACTCGTCAGTCAAGGTGACCGCATGTCTCTTTGGATTCAAAAGCCATTTCTCGATTGGCGCTCTTGTCCATTTTTACGCGCCCGTGACCTCGTGAAAGGTCATCCGTCGTGCTCCAAGTGAAAGTACGCAGAAATCAAGAGTGCACGCAATACTCGGATCTTGTCTAATGGTTCTTGATACCGAGAAAGGACTGAAGTGTCATCTGTGCAGCCCTCACCTGAGATTCAACAACCTCACCCTCATCTCCACGCACGGTTTCCCCGCCGACTATGGCCCGGCCGGCATCAAGTTCCTCTCCACCAGGCAAGTGCACTCGCCTTGACAAAATGTTTGGAAACAATACAGTAGATGTACCCGGGGTCCTTCCGGGTCGCAGAAAACTGCAAAAACACAAAACAAACAAATTTGCATGGTAACTCGGCTGTCACTTAGAAAGCGTTTTCCATGACGCGGTTCCGCCCCCTTTAGCCACGCCTACAACAGTAGAGAAATGGCGCAGCTGCCGCTGCGTTCCTGCGTGGCCGAGGTTGCCGCGAAGATGGTCGCCATCAACAGGAAGTCTAAACACGTGGTGGTGTCCGGCGGTGCCAAGATTCCCTACGATTACCTCGTCCTCTGTACCGGCCTGCAGTACCAGGTGGAGTTAGTTTTAAGAGGGGGGAGGGAAAACCGGTCAAAACCTGACTAGTTAGCACTCGTTTGTGCAGGTGCCTTGTCCAACGCGAGTGGATCAGGACCAGGCCGAGACAAATGAGCAGCGGAAGGAAGCGTCCTTCCCCCCCAGATACACCGGCACCGTGCCCTCCAATTTCTTCACCCTCAACGACCCGCACGACTGCAACACAGCTCGAGACTGGCTGCTCGAAAACTTTGTGAGGAAGTCAGGTACGCAAACGCACCTTTTCGGTGGTCCTAAAGATGATGAGTGATTATCCTGTGGGGGGGGGGGGGGGGGGGGTTGAAGAGGGATTTTCCTCCCTCGCGATAACACCCAGCAAAAGCCCCGGTGAGTTCTGACCATCCACCTGAGTGACGCTCTTGCCACCCCGCAGATAACGCCGTCGTCTACGGGAAGGGCCTTGACGTCTTCACCACCGTGGAGATGTTACTCCGCATGGGAGTGCGGGGGTCCTGCATCCATCTGGTGCTGACACCCCCTGCAGGTCACGTCGCAAATGACAACCCTCCTCCGAGCGATGCCACCGACGACACCAAAGACTCACCTCGTGAGACAACCGTCACCAGTGATTCGCCGCCTGAAAGTGATGTCACCAATGACCCGCCCCCTGAGAGCGACGTCACCAACTATTCGCCTCGCCAGAGTGACGTCACTTCCGATTCGCCCCGCCAGAGTGACGAGACCGACGACTCGCCTCGTACGACGACCGTCGCCAATGATTCGCCTTGTGAAAGTGATGTCACCAATGACCCGCCTCTTGAGAGTGATGTCACTCACGATTCGCCCCGGGAGAGCGACGTCGCCAACGATTCACCTCGTGAAAGCGATATCACCGATGAGTCGCCTGGCGAGAGTGACAACGATTCACCTGGTGAAAATGACATCACCAACGACCCGCCTCCCGAAACCGACGCAACCACTGACCCGCTTGCCGAGATTGACGTCGCCGACGATTTACCTTTTGAAAGTGATGTCACCAGCGATTCACCTCTCGAGACCGACGGGACCAACGACCCTCCTCCTGAGATTGACGTCACTAGTGATTCGCCTCCTGAAATCGACGACAGCAATGATTCCCCTCGTGCGATTGATGACACTAGTGAGTCGCTTTCCGAAAGCGATGTCACCAACGAGTCGCCGCCCGGGAGTGACGTCACCCAAAGTTCGCCTCCTGCGAGTGACGTCGCAGACGAGTCGGCTCATCGGATTGGTGTCGCTGGCAGTCCGGCTCTGGAAAACGGCACTTCCGGGGACCCGCCCCCCGATAGCGGCGTCGCCGATGACCCACCCCCCGAACCCCGCGTGGCCACCGACTCACCTCCCAAAATGATCTCCAACGAGCCGCCCCCCGAGCCGAGGGGCGTCTACTTTTCCGACGCGGGCGTGGAGAGCGCAGTGATGGCGGCTCTGGAGGCGGCTCAGGTCCACATCCACCGCGATTGCCTTCTGATGCAGATGAACAACGGCGAGCATCCCGATCCTCTCACGTCCGTTTCCTTCAGCACCGGCTCGGAAGCCCTCCAACTGTCCTGCGGCGTAAGTGCAGAGTCAAATCCGGCATTACCGTTAGCGATTGCGCAATGACGTCGTCGTGCAATGGCGGCGTTACGGAGCAACTCTCGGCCCGTCTCCGGCTCGTCCTGTGATTCCGGAGCTTTCTAAGCGGTCAGCGTGTCGTCTTCCCGTCAGGTGTTCATCAACCTGTCCAGCCGAGGCGTGGACTACGACGCCTTTGGCAGCATCAACAGCTCCTTCCTGGTGTTCGACGGCCGGCTGGTCATCGACGGCGCCTTCCGAACCAACGACGCCGCCATCTGGGGGGCCGGCCCGCTCACCAAGTTCTCTCGCTCGTACTACAGCGACGAGTGGTCGCACGCCAACTTCAACTCCAAGGAGGTGGGTCAGGAGCTGGCGACCATGTTGCTGAGGCACTTTGACCCGACGCTGGAGGCCCACCGCGAGATCCCCGGCGCCGCCGACCGCCTGGTTCCCGTTTACAAGCGGCCCAAGATCCAAGGTGGCACGTTGCCGGGACGACTAAACTATCTTTGCGTGACTAAACCGGTCGCCAGCGGCCCGCGAGGACCTTCCGTGGCATGCGTATGTCCGCCGCTTTTACCACATTTGTCTTCTCCCACGGAAGAAGGGAGAAGACTTTTTTTTTTTTGCTGCGTCGACAGGGCCGGCGCATCGCCACGGGCCGCCCGGAGAGCGGCGACTACTTCTGCCTGCATCTGGACCGCAACCAGGTGGTGGAGACCATCACCTGTTTGTCCCTCCAGCCGCTCCCCGTCCACAACCTGATGTGTTTGTACGGCAAACACCAGCAACTCCTTGGACAGCTGCTGGTCAGATTGCAGCTGCGGCAGATCCACGACCTCTACAGGTGGAACGCCACAGCCGCAAAAGCTCCATTTTTTAAAACGGAAGTGCAAAATGTACACACACACACACACACCAGCCCAGCCTGAGTGGTCAATCAATGTTTTTACCTGCTGATGACCTGTCAGGCCCACAATGACTTTACGAGTCAGCCCAGCCATCCTCTTCTTTGGGGGAGGGGGTTGGGGGGGTGGAGTTCGCTGATGTGTGGTTGGGGGAGTGACAAGTGGCAGTGGGTAGATTTGAGGAAGGGGAGGCTTTTGTTTTGTCCTGCTGGTCTCAGCCACAAAGACACATTAGGGGGGATGCATAAACAGATTAGGAGGTGGGGGACAATAAGCGTACATGTCTGCGTGGGAGAGGGGGGGGGGGTTGTTTGTGTTGAAATATCAGGAGCTCACATGCTGCGGACATGCGAGATGTGCGTCTGAAGACATCCCAAAAGTAATCCGTCAGTTTAATTGAATCCATTTTGAGCACTCGCTCTCTCAAGTCAAATCACGCTAGCCGTTAGCATGTTCCTTCAGCGCGTGTTGCCGTTAGCATTAACGCGGAGGACCAGAGGCCATGCGCTTGTTTTAAATACACAAAGTGCCATTGTCTTTCAAATTGTTATTCTCTTTTTTCAGCTTCTTCAGGCAGAGTTGGTGTTTGGCCATCTTTCATGACCGATTCTCCGACTTTGAGGAGGAGCTCCTCCAGGGCGACGCCAAGGTTGGTCACGCTCAAACTTTGACCGTCAAGCAAAGCCTTTTGCCAACACCCGCGCCGACTGGCCCGATCGCCCCCGCAGGTTGACTGCGAGGAGCCTCAGGGCGCCGCCCCTCGGGACTTGATGAAGAACCCCAGCAGCAGGGCGCCGCTGAGGATCAACGCCGCCAAATATTTGTCCTTTAACCGCAACCTGCTGCCCATGTTCACTTGCCCCGAGGACTTGTGACATCATCGCCGGTGACTCCTTCGTCATTGTCATCATCATCATCATCCCATTTGGCCGCAGGTGGCGACAGTAGGCACATCCTGCGGTCGAGTCCAACCGCAGATGCTCTCCAAAGTGGCAAAGCTCAATCAAGCTCAGGGGCCACGTTTGCTCCAAGTACGGCCTGAAAATAGGCACACTTATTATCTTCTGACATTTCTTCCTCCAAAGCAATAAATCAAAGTCATCCAAGCGTAAAAGCTGCTGTGGCGTGTGCCCGGGTCGACGACATGCGGAGGGAGGGGTTTCTCAGGGGAGGGCACTGTGTGTGTGTGTCCAAATTCAAGAGGGAAAACGAGGGAGGGGGGCGGGAACCTCCCTCTGATTGGTGGCAGATGAAGCGACTGGGAGTCGGGAGGGAGTCAATGCGGCCTTAAAAAAGGGTGCACTTGTTGAGGAGCAGCAGAGACCCGCTGGGATCCCCCAAAAGTGCCTTGAGCTGCTCAAGATGCCGAGAGGCTTCCTGGTCAAGAGGAGCAAGAGGCTCAACCCGCTGTCGTACCGCCGGCGGTGCCAGGATGAGGCGGAGGAGCGGAAACCTTTGGGGGCTTCATCGCAAGAGCTCACGAGCGCGTCCACGCGCTCCCGCTGGACGGCGGCACCGGAGCGCCAGTGCGGAGCCGCTCGCTTCGGCATACCGGAGGGGGTGTACCGAGCCCTCTGTAGCCCAACCTGGCCGGCGAGCGCAGAGCGGGAAGCCGAGAGGCACCCGGCTTCGGGTTTGGCTTCGCCGGCGTCGGCCGAGGCCTTCCCCGCCGCGCTCGCCGCCCTGGGGCACCTCTTCGACATGGGCTCCGGCGCCGCTGACCCCGAGTGCAAAGTCAAAGCCGCCAGCAAAAGGGTCAAGAACATGCGGAAGCTGCACTTTGAGGACCACGTCACCACCTCGCCCGTTCTGGGGCTAAAGATCCGGGCCGTTCCGGCCGCCGAGCGCCGCTCTCCGGGCGGCACGGACGGCCGGTTTGTGTGCCAGCTGTGCGGGGAGGCGTACGCCGACCCGCTCGGCCTGGCCCAGCACCGCTGCTCCAGAATCGTCCGAGTGGAGTACCGCTGCCCCGAGTGCGACAAGGGATTCAGCTGCCCCGCCAACCTGGCGTCACACCGCCGCTGGCACAAGCCCAAGGCGCAGGCTAAGAGCCTCCCCGCGGCGGGGCCCGGCCCGTCCGAGTCCGCTTCGGAAGGGGAGGAGCCGGGCCGGCGCGCTCGGGGCACCGAAAGGTTCAACCGTCAATCCTGCCTGTGGAACCACGCGGCCGTGCGGCACACCCCCATCGACCTGAGCGCAGCTGCGTCCGAGGACGCCGACGGGTTGCGCGGCCGGCAAGTGGTCGGCGCGTCTGCCTCGCGGTTCTGAGGTTCCGGGTTGCGATCTGGGTTCATTCCTGCGTCATCTCGGCTTCACTGGAGAATCGACATCTGCAAATGCGAATACGTGCTTGCCGGCGACCCGGCAGTACATTTGATGTCCCGTTGCTTCCCTGTCGTCATCCCTCCACGTGTGCGACTGGCACAGTGACGCTTGCTTATCAACTTTTGGCTCGTCAGATCGTACCGGAGCAAAAAACAAAGCGACTAGCGTCACCACCAATGCCTTAGGTCAAAAAAAAAATATTTGAAGGTTCAACTCCTTTACCACCATTTTGCTCTTATTTATGTATTTATTCATGTGCGTGTATTTATTCAGATAAATTATTACCTCTAAAATATCAAATGGAGCGCGAGAAGATTGTGCTTGCTGTGACTTTTTAGCAATTAGCAATCAACTCTGCAATTAAGGTTTATGTGTGTTCTGTTTTGCTTTTCTTTGTGTGGGCGTGTTTTGAGAGCTTGCTCATTGTTTTGGATGTTTCTGGACTCTTTTGACAAATGTCCAAAAAGAATAAAAACTAACAAGTGTCGTCATGGAAACACAAACACACGCAGTTAGCAGCGGTGAGACGCTTGTGACAAGATTGACGTTTCTTTGGCGGAAAATATGATTACGGCGCGGCGCAGGTGAGCGCAGATGATCAGGCTGCCTTGCCGGATCATAGCTCAGCTTAGGGAAGGTTTAATCACCTTCTCCGTGTCGAGCGAATTAAAGAGGAGCGGCTCCTCCTTTCTGGCCTCTTTTTAATCGCCACTTCTGTCGCCGTCTCATCTCTCTTTTAATCATTGATGACGAGAACGAGATGAAAAGGCTACAAATGTAGCGTTGGGAGCTGAGATGAGCAAGAATTTTGCAAGTATTCACGCTAATGTTGAAGCAAACATTGGAGGTAACAACTGACAGCAGTTGCCAGGGCAACGCCCTTCCCCAAATCCCACCCCCCAACCCCAATCCGTTTGAGGCGTGTCCAATCACCAGAAGTGGCCTCTGCAAAGGAGGGTTGGAGTGAGGGGGGGGGCTCCTATTCCAGGGGCCACCTGAGCCACTTGTCAGCAGAGCATCAGACAGTTGCCATAGCAACCAATGACAAGTGATGAACATTCACTCTGCTTCTGGAACAAACACTGGCCTCATCCTGCCCACCGCCCCCCATCTGCCCTTCACCAGAGTTTTTTTTCTGCGCAGGCATCGTTCACCATTTTTTGGGTGTTATTGCGCACGCTCTGACTCCACCTCCCCAAAGCGGCGGGCCGGTGGTGCGCCCCGGCCGGAGACGCGTACGTACCCCCCAAGGGGTCCTCAAACTTTCGGAATTACCTGTAACTTTATACAAACTGATGTCGGATGTCAGGTAGTCACCCCCCCCCCCCCCACACCTTCAAAAGAATCATTTAAACACTGCATTTGACGTTTGTTGAGGTTAGGTTTATCAGACCTTCAAATTTGTTTGAAGATCTTAAACATTAAAGAAAACATTTTAGAAATCATGGACAGCGTTAAAAGAGGGAATCAACACGTTGTGGAGCTGCAGAGTCCCGACAGTATTTTTTCACTTCCAAATGCATCCCACAAACTGGACTAAGTACAAACTGTGCTGTAGGGATTTTATTTTGGTAACATTTTGACTGAACTTTTCTGTCCAATACAGCGGCTGGTTTAGCACGTCCGCCTCACGGCTAATTGTTCATCTTCATGTCTGGACGGAGGCAAATGTGGAAAAATGATGAAAGCGGAAGCTTCGTGCTGAGCCATGCGCGTCAGGACATTGGAGTCCAATTGAGTATTTTCCAGCGAATATAAATACGCGATACAAAAATAGTTGATTCTTACATTGTCACATCCGTTTTTGGACCATAAAGGAAGGAATCTATCAAACGACTTCTGTCCAATCAAGCTGCCGCCATTCTGAGCCAGGTGGAAAAAAAATGCCACACTGGCATGGCAGCAACGCGGCAGCGTCCAAGAAACAAAAGTCGTACTTGTTCGAGAGCAAAGTCAGAATATTCATTGAAGAAGAATCAAGTCTTATTGTGAGGTCGCGCCAACGCCGTCGCAGCCCCGAAAAAGATCAAACGGCTCATATATCGCCAATCACGTCGACGTACTTGGCGGACCAAAGTGCCAAAACGCCTTTTGTTCCAAAACTCACCCGAGCGGGTCATTGATGTGTCCGAAGAGCGCCTTCGCACAGGCCACGCAAGTCGCTCCGCGAGCATCCGAATCCCGGGGCTCCACTTCAACCTTGCCATCCCACGTCAGTATACATACGGAGCGGTGGGGGGAACGCCATCCATCCCGGTGGGCCGGCGTGAAAGGTGGGCGGGGACTCGGCCGTCAAGCGCGGAAGTGGCCGTACCACTCGGCGATGTTCTTCCTCAGCTCGTCGACGCCTCGCCTCAGCTGGCCGACCTGGAGCGGCTTCAACGGCACGACTTCTTCTTGTTCGTCCCTGCGCTCGCTCTCCTCCGCAGACGCGTTCAAAGCTGCGCGGAAACATGAAGTTACCGCGGACGGACGGACACCATGGAGGACAATCAGACTTCCTGAACTCATTTCACGCCGGCCCGGTTTGGAAAATTGGCAGCCATTTTGGACTGTTTGTGAAGGCCTGCGGGAAATTTGACTTCTGTAGCGGTGTCGGCGTGCAACTCAACACAGCAACTCAAATCGACATTTGTGTGACATTTTGAAGGCGGCCGTGTTGGTCCACGTACACGTCATGCCCAGCAGCAGAGACAAGTTGAGCTCCTTCCCTTGCGCTCGCTGCACCAGGATGCTGCGGAGAGCCTGAAGGTCCAGCAGACACAGCGACAACTCCTTCAGGAGCGCCCCCGCTTGCGGCGGCTCTGCGTTGGATCCGCTGCGCTCCCGCAGCCACTCATCCACCTGTCCAGGCAAAGCCGACACGTTGAGGGCAGCTGGAGTCTTGGAGCCGGCGGCTGTTTAAGGGGTACCTGTGACAAGGTTGCGGAGTCACCGGATCGAAGCTCTTGGTTGTCAGGAGGACTCGGGTGTTGCGCAAGCTTTCTTCCCTTCTGTCGTCTTGTACCGGTCACCTATTGACATGCGGTAGGCAGTGAGTAATTGTTGGAGTCCCATCATCTCGCCGATAAAAGACCAGACCGGGAGCCGACCTTCAGCTGTGAGTTGAGCCTCTCAATCTGTTCTTTCTGATGCTCCATGAGCTGCAGGGGAGAGCGCGGCGAAGGCGTTAGCGACCGCTCAAGGACCGCCTTCGCGACGGCTACCGTAAGCGCTTGCAAAGCGTGCGCACCCACCTTGCCGCTGCGCTCTCGTCTCTCCAGGAGTTGAGAGTTTTCCACCTGGAGATGCTTCAGGTCCAGCCTCACGCCATCCTCCAAACACTTCTGCACCTTCTGCTGCAACCTTGACACGATAGCACAGGAGCAAGCCATAAAAAGAACATCCGAGACCATTCCTGTTCCTAAATCTAAAAAGGTGTCGATAAGCTTTTTGCTGCTCATCCACAAAAAATTCTAAGCATGACAGGGGCCTTGAAGACACCCGAAAGTAAAGTCGTAGCAAAGAGATGCCAACTCGCTAAATCAGAATGTGACCTGTGCACGGTTGCGACGAGTTCCTCCTCCCTCCTGGCTTGCGTCTCAATCGTGGCGTCTTTCTCCTTCAGCAGAGCGCAGCTGCCGTCCAGTTTTTTCTGCAGGCGCGACACCGTTCGCTCCAGATCCCGAGCTCTCAGCTGCACCGTTTCCAGCTGAGCGCGCACCCACACACACAAACAAAACAAAACAAAGCACGACGCGCAAATTAGCGAATCAATTGTGAAAAATTTGCATCAGGAAACTGTTTTACAAAAAGTTTTTTTTTGTGCTTTTGTTTTTTTTTTCCCTCACAGATTTAAAAACAATTGAATTGATGTCCTTCTCCAAGTTGAAGTCGCTTGTGCGTACCTGCAGGGCCTGAACTTGCACCTCGCCCAGAGTTGGCAGGTCAGCGAGGTACTTCTCCAGAGTCTCGATGCGTTGCTGCTTTTCATGGTTCTGCTCGCTCTCCCGCTGGTATTTCTTTTTCAGGCTGCTGATGTAGCGATCCCTTGTCTTGATCTGGTGGCCCAAACATGGTGGGTTGATTTAGGAAAAGAGGCAGTGGAAGTTTGCTCTCCCGCGGTTGCCAATGTGTGCCGCCCGCCCGCTACCTTTTCCTCCAGTTTCTTGAGGTCTTCGGTGTATTTGTGAGTGGCTTGCTTGTAAAGCTCATTGAGATGAAGAACTTCCAGTTCGGACACTGCCAGCTTCCTGCTGAGGTCTTCATCGCAACGCCGTCGATCGGGTGGTCCTTCCTTCACGGACTTCTGTTGGGCAAAAAACAAATAAAAATAATAATAATATGTGTGACCACAAAGAGCGTCTCCAGATTCCACCCGCACAGTATTTCCGGGCGGCTTGGGAAGAATCACCTTCATCGTGAGGATTTGAGGGTCTTCAAACCACCTGTGACTGTGCAGCACCTGCTGGGCTCTCAACTCGTTTTCTCGAATGCGGGCGTGGAGCTGCAGGATCTGTTGCTTCTGTCTACAACAAAACAAAACAACCAGGGAAAGCTCGACAACCGACAGCATTGCCGATGACGCCTTGAAGGCGAAGCGGTAGGAGAGCGCGGAAGGTGGCCACCAACTCACCGATCGATCTCCAGTTCTTTTTGTCTCAGCATTCCTTCTTTCACCTTCACCAGAGTGTTGACAAAATGGGTCGTCCCCTGCAGCATCTGACAAATGCACGAGCAAGTCTCGTTTTCCCCCAATAAAAAAATGCCACAGACATTTGCGGTGCCCCCTTGAGGCGGTCGGGGAAATAGCATCGAAAAATTAAGTGTGTGTGTGTGTGCGCGCGCAAGTGAGTGGGATTTATCAATGGAGCTCAGATTGATTGCTTTTACCTGGTTGATGCCTTGCTCAAGTGCCGCTCCCTCTCCGCCGCAGACCTTTGCCTCGCCGCCACCGCCCTGGCCAAGTTCTCCTGCGCGCTCCGCTTTCGAGCTGTACTCCATCTGCTCTGTCAGCCACATTTGCGTGCGGACGGCCGGCTGAATCGGGGAGTCAACCGGGTGGCCGAGCGGCGAGTCCGCTAGCTTGGACAAACCGAGGCCGTAAACTTGAGCGCCTCCCAATGGCAGTTTAGCTTCGGTCAAGCTACTACAGCTCGTGCCCAAGCCGCCGCGTTTAACGGGCGAGGAGAGGGTCGAGGACAGCGAGAGGTCCGTTTCCAAACCGGATTTACTGCTAGGTTTGCTCCAGTCGCAAGGACGGGCACCGGGAGAGCGTTGCAATAAGCTATGAGAGAGCAAGGAGGAAGATAGCGGTAAATACAGGTCCCGATTTAAAGCGCGGGGTTCTTTCCTGAAGCCCAAGAGCAGACCCCTGTCCAGGGAGCCGTGTGAACCTGGACTGTGATGCTGGACCGATGCCTTCCTGGAGTTCTTTTCAACACCGGAAGACAACTTGGTGAGGGAGGACCACCTTCGGATGGGCTGCTGGTCCTGCATGTCAACGCCGGTTTGTGCAGCAAGGGTCCGCGACGTGCTTGCGGGGCTCAGTGGGCAAGAGTTGGCCCAACGAGCCGTGCCAGCGGGTGAGCTTGCGGCTCTCACACTGCCGCAGGATGGCTTGACGTGGACAACCGGGACACCGCCGCCAAAGCCATCTTCCTGACTGGAGTGACGACGGGACAGCGGTCGGAGAGATGAAGGCGTGGTGCTTGAACAGGAGTCATCTGAAGGGTATAAATAAATACCACACATGAGGACACACGGTACACAATACAACTCATCAAGCATGTCATTCAACGTTCCATTTGCCATAGAAACACTTCGCCGTACCTTCCACGCTATCAGAGCAGTAGGTACCAATGCCGGTGTCGCCGCTGTCTGACACGGCGCTGTGGCGACGTCCAAATATGCCGTTTCCAGGTCCAGGCTGTTTGCTGTGCCACGATGATTCATGGCTTGGGATCCAGCCAGGAGAGCCGCCACGACTTGAACCTTAAAAAAATAAACATTGTACAGGAGTCAGGGGTCCATATTCGTTAGTGAGAACCTTGATGAAGGAAAACAAGTGTTTTCTTGAATGTTTGCCCTCCTTAAAGTGGTGTGAGGCCATTTAAAAGGTTTGAAAACAAATAAAAGGTTCTTACAAAGAACTCCAAAATGGACAGGGAGCCAGTGAAGGAAAGCCAGAGTAGGAGTTACATGCCAGTCAAGAGGCGAGCAGCAGCATTTTGGACCAACTGGAGATGCTTCATGGAGGATTGGCCGACTCCAAAGTCAAGTGCATTACAGTAAACCAGCTGGGTGATGTGACGAAGGGATGAATAACTGTTTCAAAGTGCTCGCCAGAGAAAGAAGAGGCTCGAGTGTGTCCATACTTGCGCAAGTACAATATACTCTGTTGATTTTACTTGGCCTGACAAACCCCCCCTCCCTCCCTCCATTGGAGTTGTTCAGGTTATGTACACTTTTATATCGACGATAGATAGATCGATCGATCGATAGAAGCTTCCCTCCACCACGCGACGCTTTCGTGCGGTATTGCCGCCAACGCGGTGACGTAAATTCAAGTCGTCGCAGTTCGGCCTTTTAAATCGACCAACGTCATTAATCTGCTTCCACGCACGCATCGACAAACAAGTCACAATCTTATGGCACGTTCATTTACAGAACGATAACAAAATCTCACCTGTTTTATTAGAATCGTATCCATCGTCAAGATCACCTCTGTTCCACATTGGCAGCGGGAAGACGTTTTACGTAACAGCCGGAAAACAGCTTTGCGGTCGGAAAGGGAAGAAAAAAAAAACCTCAGTGGGGAAAAAGGAGGGCAGTGAGGGATTTAGACGCGATTATTATCCACTTTGCGACATTTGAGCACGATACGACAGCTGCGGGGCCCTGACTGAATATCTTTTGTCTCGAGACATTTTCAAGTAACGGTCTCCTTTCGCTAACTTCCACGTGATGACTTCCGGAGTGGAAGTGACGTCACTCCCTCCCTCCACGACGCCTTAAAAACAGCTTAAAACACATATTTACACATACACACGTACACATTATATATATTTAAATACACACACACACACACAATTTATTTGGGCAATGTATTTTTTGTATTGTGTACAATACAATTGCCCAAATACAACACAAAATCTAACAATATATCATGCAAAGAATAGCTGAGATTATAGACTTATGTGGAAGGCTGGAGCCTGACTTGCACCCCCCCCCCTCTCAAAAATGCCTTCTAATAATTTAATAAATGAGATTGCCCAAATGGTTTTCAGTTCCCCTCAACATATTTTTGACAATGATTGCAAAAAGGTCTTCACTTGGTCATAGAAAAATACAACGTGCCATTTATATTGTAGTTTAGTTTATTTGCAGTTCATTTGCATACGTAGAGAAGGTCAAAGAACCAGATCTAACTTGCGAGATCGGGGGCTGTCGGCCACCCGAGACGTTTCAAACAATTTATGAGGTTTTTAAAAAGTGGACGAATTTTCAAGTGGGCCTTTGCGTTTTCTTGTCGGCAGCCCTCAAACGAGAAGGTTTGGACACCCCCTGGTCTACATGGAAGGTATTTCCGGAAGTTCGCAGGTGAAAACGCGTGCCCAGCTTTCTTGTCCGAGTGGCCCATTCACTCGGCAAGAAACGAGCCGGCGCCCCTCCTTTTGCGATGCCTCAACTTTAAGATCATCAGATGGAATATTTCAGTAATGTTGAGCATGACCGAAAAGACCGCCATGGCCAACATAAAGACGATGAAGACGTTTTTCTCGGTGGGACGGCTGATGAAGCAGTCGGTGTGGGTCATGCAGCTTCCGCCTCGGAACGTAATCTTTTCCGGCATGAGAATGGAGCCGTAGATGAAGTACTGGCCGGCGACGAAGGCCGCTTCCAGCAAGATCTTCAACAGGAGCTGCATCAGGTAGCTGAACAAAAGGAAGCCTTTGAGCTTCACCTTGCCGTGTTCGTCGGAATATTTGGGCGTCTTGATCAGGTGCCGTTTTTGCTCCGGGTGGTGTCGCCGAAGCTTATTCTCTCTGCGGATGACGAGCAGGACGTGACCCAAATAGATGAACGTGGGCGTGGAGACGGTGAGGATCTGGAGCACCCAGAAGCGCGTGTGAGATATGGGGAAGGAGGCGTCGTAGCAAGCGTTCTTGCAGCCGGGGCTTTTGGTGTTGCAGTCCATGTTTGCTTGTTCGTCTCCCCATATTCGGTCCACGCCGGCCGCCAGGATGAAGATCCTGAAGACGAAAAGAACGCTCATCCAGACCTTGCCAAAGATCGTCGAGTGCGATTCCACCTTGTCCAACATCTCCGACAGGAAGGACCACTCCCCCATGGTGGCGGCGGATCTCCGGCGGGTCTGGGGGGGGGGATGACACCACAGCCACACGCGCTGAGCCCAAATGACCTGCAAAAGCGCCGTGAGAACTCATTCGGGCGGACGGCGAGCGAACCGACGCTTCATTTTCACACGAGTGACTACGTTTCCTGTCTATCGTCATTGACATCCAAAGTTGTCGCTATTCATGAAATCTCACACTTGGGTTCCTCATTTCCTTTTTTTTGTGGTCCCTGCTTTACAAAATTATTTTTGTAAAAGATTTTTAAACTCATTTTAATTGGGTCTGCACGGTTTAGATTGCAACGGCACTCGCCATCTATGACGATAGCACATTGCTCCGCGTTCATACAATTGACGCGCTTCAATAATTGGGTTTAAAGTGGACGACAACCCACATTTCATATTCACACCCTTGGAAAAAAAAATGATGAATTCCGTCCATCGCGCAACTTGAATGAAGTGACCCGATCTCACTCGTTCTCGTTTCTTTCAGCCGGCTCGATATCAACACATCGCTAACGCCAAATCGGGTCAAACCGCTCCGACGGCTCCGTCGTCATCTAACGTGACCTTTACCCCGGGTTGACCCGTTCAATTCTATTCTATTGAAACACGAACGTTTCAGAAATGACAACGACGGGACCTACCGAAAGCAAAGGGTTCCCGCTTTCTTCAGTCCTGGCGCGCGCCGCAGAACGATTTCACTTCTCTTATAGCGTCGCTTGATTTTGCCGCATCATCAGAGTTTTTTTTTTTTTTTTTTTTATACGCCGACCCACTCGCACTCTCACGCGGTGATGACGACTCACGCTGAGGAGTAACGGCCTTGTTTACAGGCAGCGGGCGACACCTCAGTGAATAACCGGCACTCCTTTTGCATTGCAATGAAACGGCGTTCAGTCGCTCCCGAGTATGAAACCAAAGTCAACGATTTCTCGTGACACGCAGCCATCGTCGTTAATTCGCCGGTGCCCGGAATATTCCGTTATTAAAAGCTGTGAGGAAAACCGTTCATGGGCTCCAGCCTATATTTGGATTACAAACATTCTCCTGGTCCCAAATTCAACAAACACGCGGAGCAAAGAAGGCCACTCCCCCCCCCCCCCCCTCAACAGGTGTCAGTTCACAGTCAAGACATGCTCATCAGGACCAAATCCGCGTTAGACCACCCGGTGCTGCAAAATAGAGTGAGCATAACATTTAGTCTGTCACCAAATTTTTTTTGCTGTGCCGCTTTGAAGAAAAGGCCGCCCAAAGCTTTTCGTTTGAGGGCCGTCGACAGAAAAACGCAAGGATGAAAAGGGCCGCTGAAAAATTCTGCCATATTTTGAAAAGTCTGGCAAGAAAAGTTTCACTCGGCTGCACCAAAACCCCCCCCCCCCCCAAAAAAAGCCTTTCTTTGCAGGTTTTCCAAAGTAATGCACTCAAAGTTCACGTCCGAAGGGAGTGACGGCAGTTACGCGCCGCCTGGGCGTGGGCTACGTCCCTCCACAGTGGGAGGTAAAGTTTACGGAGGGAACAAATGTGGGTTACGCAGCGTGACTTAGCGCGCCGCCTCAGTACCAGGAAATTGAACGGATGAAATGTTTCAAAATAATCACGAGTTGGACACAGCGAAACAAGGGAGCCGTTGCGCAATTGTGAGTCATTTAGGCCACGCCCATTTCACTCGGACGTATTTAAGTCTGGTTGCCAGTGGTCAAAACGATCCTTTTTGAGAACTTCCTGGCAACTGCAAGTGTGTCAGGCAAGTATTTCTTTTTGGATGTTGAAATAATACCGATTTTGTTCAAATGAAGTACCGGGCGAGTAAGTATCACGCTTCCCCAGCTCGGCCTACATATACGCTGTAGTCATCAACGATGCCTGCGGTTTGTGTTGGTTGCTTCATTTCAGACTGCTTTTGGTCCGCTTGACCTCTTAAAAGGGGTGGGAGGGGGGAAAGAAACCAAGTTCTTTGTTTTGCGTATTTGGAATTGAATTGAATTGAATACAACTTTATTGTCAAATGTGTTGTACGTATTTAAAAAAAAACAGAGTCGCCGCTTGAAATTGAAATGGACTTACATGGGACAGGAGAAGACAACCAATCTTTTTTCCGTCAATGGATGCTCCAGCTTCTTGTTGACTTTGAAACTTGGCTAAGTTACTAAGTCACATTTTCGGGAACCCCCCAGCCCCCCCCCCCCCCCCGCCCCAGCTCTTTATGATGGCGGGAAATGCCGTTTCCTTACCTTTGGATGCCTTCCTCTCCCGCAGATGTTAGTCCTTCGCCATGAGCGACTGGTCGTACCTGTCCAATCTTCTCCACAAGGTCCAAGCTCATTCCACGGTGGTGGGAAAGATCTGGATGAGCGTCCTCTTCGTGTTCAGGATCTTCGTCCTGGGCGCCGCCGCGGACAACGTGTGGGATGACGAATTGTCCGAGTTCTACTGCGACTCGAAAGAACCGGGATGCAAAAACTCCTGCTATAACTGGTTGTTCCCCATGTCCTACGTGCACTACTGGGTGCTGCAAATCACCTTCGTGTCGACCCCCACGCTGGTCTACCTGGGCCACGCCGTCTTCATCATCCACAAGGAGAAGAAAACCATGCGGCTGGAGCAGAGCAAGATGAACGGGAAGCCAGCAAAGACATCCAAGTACACGGACGAAAGAGGCAAGGTGAAAATTAAAGGCATCTTGTTTTACACCTACCTGACCCAGCTGGTGTTCAAGATCCTCCTGGAGGTGGGCTTCACCGCCGGACAGTTCTACGTCTTCGGCCCTCTCAAGGTGGTCTCGGATTTCCACTGTAAGAATTCGCCGCCCTGCGCGCTGGGGAGCGGTTCCAGGTGTTATGTTTCTCGCCCCACCGAGAAGACCATCTTCATCTACTTCATGCTGGCGGTTTCGGGCCTTTCGGCGCTCCTCAATGTGGTGGAGATCGCCTACCTGCTGTGCAACAAGAGGCGAAGCGCAAAGAAAAAGATGGCGGCCGCGACTCACGTGCTCATGGCCGCGCCGTGTGCGCCGGCCAAGCCCACGTGGGGAACAAACCAATACAGGGGCTACCCCCTGCTGCCTCTACATCCTCAGGTCACCTCGCGCTTAAGCGGCGATGACGCTCACATCCACTCGGAGTGACAACCAGGACAACTCGAGCATCAAACGGAGCGTTATTTCCTACTTGCTGTTCTTCCGAGAGGTGTCATTAAACCTGCGTGTGTATATATAAGCTTTTATGTGAACTCTTGTGGTCAGTTCCCAAAATTGACATTTTTTTTATATTCCTCTTGTATTTGACTCTGAAACTTCAAATTGAATTAAAATGCGTGTCAATTCTGTGGTGTAATTGTGTACAGCATGACGATAGAGTCGCGGGGCGATACGTCATGAGTGTGCGCCGAGAGCGGGAGACGAGAGAGTGATTAGAGAGAGGATACACGTTTCGAAAAAGCTCAATAAAGTTACCCACGTTAACACGACAGCTGGACTCATGTGTGCCTGACTTGATAACACGACAAATTCAATGTCAGTTTGAATTCCACTGTAGGTTTCTTTAAAAAAAAAAAAAAAAGCACAGATACGCAGAAAATATCCGCCCAAATGACCTCAGTTACCTTGGCCATGTTGTCAGAACTGGGTATGTTTTATGGGACACTTTTAAGCGTACGTGTCTGCATCTATAAAATTCACTTGAAGATCGATTGACTGGTGAGTTGCGCAAAGGCAATTTACGTTGGTGAAGCCGATAGACGGACAAAAAAACATAAAACCGATCGGCAACAATTTGCGCTCCAGTCCAGAGCCCCTTTACTTGTAGTGTATAATTCAGCCGCCAGATGGCAGCATATACGGGCAAATCGAAACAAGAAAAGTTCACAGAGAATAAAATCATTTCCTTACAAAGTTTGTCTTATGAGCACGTTTTATCAATACATTAAAATCACACTTTTGACGCGATATGTATAAGTCACACGTGATGGGGCTTTTTAAAAGCAAACAAGCGGCAGGCTCGATGGCAAATGTTTTCGTGTGGAACAGCTCAAGCATCGGCGTTTATTATTATTTTTTTTACACTTTCCCGACAATTATTTAATAAGTCACCCACTTGTTGGTAAATTCGAATAACTAACTTTCCGTGGCGCTTTTTCTGTTGGCGTGCCTTTTCTTTTTTTTTTTTTTCATTCTCACGGAGCGCGAGAGGGTCTCGGTCTTGACGTCAAGGTCAGGTGACTCCCCCTCTTCTGACGGGACACTTATAAGGGAAGTTTGATAAGTTGGGCTCAGTTTCCCGTCCGTTCTCAAACTTGGATGTGGACCTCTCTGGAGAGAGATTTCCAGTTGACATCACGGAAAGAGCCCCAGCGGGCTCCCTCTTTTCCTCTTTGTAACTTTCCAGGTGAGTTTGAAGCTTCAAATGGTACATTTCAAGTCGCATTTGGTGCGATTGTTTACAAAAGTGATTGAAATATGGCCCCACACTGTCATTTAATTGATGTGGGAGGCAACTTTTAAGATGTGTGGACCGACGGACCGCCGATCCTGTTCCTTGAACCTTTGGAGCGAAAGATGTGATTTTACTCCGCAGTCGGTTTACAACCTCCAAAGCGGGACTTGGTTTTTCCATTCATCCTCTGTGTGTTGTGCTTCGTGCGGGCGGGCCTTTGTGTTCGACATGTCGGTGCCGCGGGTGCTGTCTCAATCATTTACCACCAAAACCGCTCATGTAGAAAGTGGCGGGAATGAACCTTGAGTGGCTGACTAACCTTTAAAAGAACTCGGGACTAAAATCCGCTCGGGTTCACGTGCTTCTCGTTTGCAGGTTTCAGATTAGCAGCCTCCAAATGGGGGCAATCGAAAAACAGAACTAAAAGCGGCCGTCTTAAAACTTTGAATACGCTGTGCAACACTGGAGATGTAGAAGAGAGGTGTCCAAACTACGGCCGGGGGGCCATTGGCGGCCCGCTATCCATTTTTCAGTGGCCTGCGACGTGACAAAAAAAACAAAACAAAACAAAAAACAATCAAATGACATTTGCAATGGGCTGCCAGTTTAGTTTAAAAGATCCCCCCCCCACTTTGTACTCAAAGGCTGATTGATGAAGACATCGCGTGAAGGATCCTCAAGTAACGGTCGCAAAAACTTCGGTCACTTTATGACAGTTTGTTTCTTTTTTGGGGGTTCTGAATGTGGAGATGGCAGTGCAGAGCCGGATCAAGGTTGAGAGAGAGCGAGGGCAGTTGCCCCCCCCCCCCAAATATTGTAAAAGCGCCTTTCATGCCACCCAAGGACACTGTACAGACAATAAAAAAATCCAATGTCAAATTGGCAATCCAAATTCCACGTGACCCCGTTTTGCTCGTCAAAATAAAGCGCACGGACGGAGGGCATTAGCCTTCCGAACGCGTTGCGTCACAACGCTCGGCGCAAAGAAGCTCACAGCAGGAGCACAACTGCCAAAGTGTACTTGAAACACTGCACGATAAGCACAATGAGCGCAGGGGGGAAAGGGCAAAAACCGAAAGGCGCGGGTGGTCGCTTTGCGAAAGGACCCAAACCAGTTTGGGGACGAGCCCGAGCTCAAGGGACTGCAGAAAATGAGAGCAGCGGGGAAAGTACTTAAGCTCAAATCCCCTCATGTGACCGACTGAATGAAATGTTTCGACTCGGGAGCTGCCACCGGTTTGATCTGGAATGGGGAGGCAAAGTCAACACCTTCCTTCCGAAAAGGTTTTCCAAATAGTCCTTTTGTAAAAAGCCTGCAGCTTTTCTATTTGGCTGCTTTTATGCGAGACAAAGCCAAAGGACAGCCAAACGGGCAGAAATGACCCTTGGATGGCATCTCGGGTCAAATTGTCCCTTCAAGCGCAAAACTCGATCCCAAAGACGGATTTGGACGTCTTTGAACGGCGCGGACATTCAACGGCCGGCACTGTTCAAAGACGTTTGGAACACCCGCAATTCTCACCCGCGCGCGGGTTTGCTTTGTCGTTGCAGCCGAGTTACCCGGACGATGGGCGACTGGAGCGCTCTGGGTCGTTTGCTGGACAAGGTCCAGGCTTATTCCACCGCCGGGGGGAAGGTCTGGCTCTCCGTCCTCTTCATCTTCCGAATCCTGGTCCTGGGCACGGCGGTGGAGTCGGCCTGGGGGGACGAGCAGTCGGCCTTCAAATGCAACACCCAACAACCGGGTTGCGAGAACGTCTGCTACGACAAGTCCTTCCCCATCTCCCACGTGCGATTCTGGGTCCTGCAGATTATCTTCGTGTCCACCCCGACGCTGCTGTACCTGGCTCACGTCTTCTACCTGAACCGCAAGGAGCAGAAACTGAACCGCAAGGAGGAAGCGCTGAAGGTGGTGCAAAACGACGGCGGCGACGTCGACCTGCCGCTGAAGAAAATCGAAATGAAAAAGCTCAAGCACGGCATCGACGAGCACGGCAAAGTCAAGATGAAGGGGGCGCTGCTGCGCACCTACGTGGTCAGCATTTTTTTCAAGTCCATGTTCGAAGTGGGCTTCCTGGTGATCCAGTGGTACATGTACGGCTTCAGCCTGGCGGCGGTCTACACCTGCGAGAGGGTCCCGTGCCCGCACAGGGTGGACTGTTTCCTGTCCCGCCCCACCGAGAAGACCGTCTTCATCATCTTCATGCTGGTGGTCTCCCTGGTGTCGCTGCTGCTCAACGTCATCGAGCTCTTCTACGTCTTCTTCAAGAGGATCAAAGATCGGGTCAAGGGCCAGCAGCGGCCCACGCTCTACGCCAGCGGGGGCACTTTGAGCCCCACCCCCAAGGAACTCTCCACCACCAAGTACGCGTACTACAACGGCTGCTCTTCGCCCAGCGCCCCGCTCTCGCCCATGTCCCCCCCGGGTTACAAGTTGGCCACGGGAGACAGGGGCACCGGCTCCTGTCGCAATTTCAACAAACAGGCCCACGAGCAGAACTGGGCCAACTACTCGACGGAGCACAGCCGCCTCGGCCAGCTCGGAACGGGAACGGGAACGGGGGGAGGCGGCGGCGGCGGCGGGGGCAGCACCATCTCAAACTCCCACGCGCAAGCCTTCGACTTCCCCGACGACCCCCCCCACGAGCACAAGAAACTGTCCTCTCACGCCGGGCACGAGATGCAACCTCTGCCGCTGATGGACGCCAGGCCCTGCAGTCGGGCCAGCAGCCGCATGAGCAGCAGGGCCAGGCCGGACGACCTGGACGTGTAAACCCGACCATCGGGGAAAACGCGCTCGCTGTTTTTTTTTGGGGGGGGGTCTTCCAGACTCTTAGTTCAGCGAGAGACGTGATAACTTGTGATAACTCCGTTGACACTGTCAAAAGGTACACATTTCTCCTCGGTTTTGACGACTCTCCATTTAGCTTCCTTCCACCGACCCGAGCCCGCCCCGTAGAAGTGGGCCCAAAGGCGGCCGCGCTCACCAGATCCAGCAGGACGGGTTCTGGTTCCTGCCTTGGTTGGAACTCGCTCGCCGGGCTAGCGGCGTGTCACAAAGTTCAAGCGAGACCGTTTGCTTGACTTCAGGCCTCGTTTGCCAACGGCGCACGCCGAGGCCGTTAAAAGTTCAAATATGGACATTTAAAAAAAAAAAAAAATCCCACCGCCGCCGCCAATGGGCCGCCGGGTCTTTCCAAAACGAGGTTTCGGGGGAGCTTGCTTTGGAAAGAAACCGCTCCCATCAACAATTGACCACTAGTCATCGTATTTCAACTTCCCACAAAGCGTCGATTGGCCATTTCGACAGTCGTAACTCGGCACTCGGTCTGGATGTGCTTTTCCTGATAAACTTTGAATTTTACTATTTTATTTTTATTTTTTTTCTTCTTAAAGGAGCGCGCGAGTGGCGGGATTTTTTTTTTGTTGGGAGACAGTAGAAAGATTTTATTCTTTTTTTTTTAAAAAATATTTGTGTGAATGATCTCTTTAGCGTTTTTTTTTTGTTTGTTTTGTCGAAGACTCAATGTCAGCGTTGCTACTTGAGAAATAGTTAGTACTGTAAATCAAGCTAACTGCCACAATGAAAATGTGAGTTTTTTAGAAGACTTCTCGGTAGGTCCGGACTAATATTTAGTCACTTGTATGTAAATACATGCCAGCGTAGCAACACAACGCCAAAAGAGTTCCAATCAATCTCCGTTTGCGCTTTTGGGAAGGCGTCGGTGCGTCGTTCCGTCGGTACGCGGATGTGTCACTTTTGGCTACTTTTGGCTACAATGGCATTTGCACTGAGATGTTCCAATGATGCGCCCACCACGCGAGGAGACTTTTCCGATATTACATGTTGCTAATTTATTCTAGAGCGGAGAAATCACGACAGTGCGGTAACACGAGCGATTCCACCGCTGGTCTACCAGATGTTCATATTCCACTGACAACGCGGGAGAATTTGTTAGCGTCATTTGTTAGCGTCATTTGTTAGCGTCATTTGTTAGCGCAGTTCAGACGGCGCCCATCCGCGCGTGCATGACGGCAAAGCAAAATCTCAGTCATTGTATCTGTCAGAACCATTTTAACCAATAAATGTTTTCTTCATTCTTCACGACGGGATGGAGTGCTTCATGGCTTTGGATTTTGCCGCCAAAGCCCTCTTCTACGTGACGCGGGGTGCTCCTCAAAGCGGCTCGGCCACCGTGAGGCTAAGCAGACGTCGTTTGGGAAAAAAAAAAAACATTTTATGGACTGTTTTTTTTTTTAAAGGTGCACCTTATATTATATACACACACACGTGGCAGCAGAGGGTTAGAGCGCCGCCTTGCCCTTCAAAATAAGGCTCCTCGAACCAGTCAGGAGCTTTATTTTGAAGGTCAGACGTGACCAGGAAGTAGTGAGAGCGCAGATGAGGGCTGACAGCCAAAATCAGCCAGGCAAGAGTTATTCTCTTCAAAAAATATAATAATAATAATACGAAAACCTTTATTAGTCTGACAATGGACAAAATTCCCAATTCACAGCAGCAAAGTTATGAAAGGAAGAAGTAGAAGAACAAAATCTAGGAGCTGCTGGAAAGGCAGCCACTCTCGCGGCGCCATTTTGAAGTCCAAATAAGACAAGACAACACAAAAAGGGTCATAGGAAAGCTAATTCTAAGTTCGTACACATACTCATGGTAAGGGCAGCGTTTTCAGTTCTACGGAACAGTCCGCCGGAGAATTTCAGGGCTTTTTTTTGGTTTTCACAGCGGGCTCAAGACTCGCCTTTCAGCTTGGAACTCATGTTGCCTTTGATGTACCATTTTTTTTTAAAGCATATCAGCAATTTGAAATTTTCTAGGTCAAAACGTGGTTTTGGGAAGGCAGGAACATGACGCAGTGAGGGCCAGGTAGGCCTTTTCAAGTGAAATAACGCATTAGCGGTTCAATTTGACGTCATTGACTTGAGTCGTTTCCTCCAAGTGGCGCGTCAAGAGTCCAACTTCTTGTCAAGGGCGGTTAAGTCCTCGCTCCAATCATGTGAAATTTCACATGCCCGCATTGAATGAAACATGCCCGCTTTCCTTCACGTTGACATTCCTCCTCCGTGACCAACATGACGCTGTGCCACCGGAATAGGCACCAAACATCATTTTCATCCTGCCGTCGCTCAGCACATCTCTCGGCGATTCCATTTTCTTTCTTGCTCACCACCGAACATGAAGAGAGAAGCGGCCAACTCCTGCTGGCGCGCTTGGCCAACACACCACATAAACCCGATCCCCATCCGCAATAAGGCCCCGCAGGTATTGGGCTCGGGAGCTTGAACTGGAGCTTTGCTAAAAGCTTCCGAGAGATGTCGTTAAATTCCGTTACAAGAAAAGGACAGCGCTCGTTTTCATTTCTCCCCTTGAATCTTTCCATAGCACTAAATCAAACCACATGTTGCGCGGCACTGCTGCAACGGCACCAAGACCACATGTGTCAGAGTTTAAACCAAAAAAACAAACAAAAGGTAGGTCGGGGCAAATGGGAATTGGAAACTTCTCCAGTGAATTTTACACCCGGACGCCGCAACTCGACAAATAAGGATTAGAGAATATAAATGTATTAATAAGCTCCCCGAGATTTCTTCAAGCATGTGCTCCAAAAGGCCACTGAAGTGGGGGACATCAGGATCCAAGCGGTTCAGGGTGCGCCCCCGCCTACTACCCGCCCCTGCGAGGATAAAGCGGATCCGCTAATCCCGTGCCAAACGTACGCCGCGTCTCATCTTGGGCAAAGGTCACACGTCCATATCAGTGCGCTTTAGCGCCTCGGCCTGAAAGGCGACAAGCTATCTGAACGTCGTTATCATTTTCACCCACTCAGATTTCGGCATTTCTGCATGTTTGACAAACACCGACACACACGATAGTCGACGAGCGATGTTTATTTTACGCCGATACGCGCACGGACGGACGGCATTTGAATGTTTCAAATGACAACGTAGGCCGTCTGGCTCGGGAACGGCCACAGGTGCTGCGCAGACAGGAAGTGGCGAGCAAGTGGGAAAAAAATGCCAGACGGGGCCCCCCAGGTCCAGGTCCATCACTCGAGTTAGTTTTACGAATGCACTTGCAGGGAGTCTTTTTTATTTTTTTCCTTATTTCTATTTCGTTTCGTCTGAGTTACTTGGTGAGTTTTTGCAAAGTGGGATAACTTGGCATCCGAAAACACCTCAGGGGGCAACGGGGTGGGAGGCGGAGTTACGAATGCACCGTAACGTTCATTTCGTCAACATGAGACAAACTTCATTGAGGCTCAGCTGACAGGTTGACGCGACTTTGAATTTCATTCATCTTCCTAACCGCTTGATCCTCACTAGGGTCGCGGGGGGTGCTGGAGCCTATCCCAGGTGTCTCCGGGCAGTAGGCGGGGGACACCCTGAATCGGTTGCCAGCCAATCGCAGGGCACACAGAGACGAACAACCATTGGCACTCACACTCACACCTAGGGACAATTTAGAGCGTTCAATCAGCCTGCCATGCATATTTTTGGAACGTGGGAGGAAACCGCAGCACCCGGAGAAAACCCACGCGGGCCCGGGGAGAACATGCAAACTCCACACAGGGAGGCCGGAGCTGGAATCGAACCCGGTACCTCTGCACTGTGAAGCCGACGTGCTAACCACTGGACTACCGGGCCGCCCTTTATTGCAAAAAAACAACAACAACAACAAAAACTAAAACTAAAACAATGCGAGAAGCGTTTGCTCCGCAGATTACAAATCTGGACTGAGCAAGAGGCTGCGACATCCATCAGGGAAAGAAAGAAAAGCTTTCAGCGGGAGGCGCGGGAGGCCTCCTGCATACTGTCTCCTCAGTAACCATCTCCAAACACGGCAGACTGACCGAGGGAAGGCAATTCAACTCGCACTTGGCCAGCTCGTTTGCTCTCTGTGGACATTGTTTAGAAAAAAAAAAACGTATGGCAGGAGTTTTGTATGGCAGGAGTTTTGATTTGCTTCCCTCCGATCGAAACGAAGAGAACCGTCGAAACGAGTGTCTTGGCCTCAGCTCGACGCTGGTGATTTCATTTGCTTGAAATAATTGCATTAGGCGGCTGAGCAAAGAGGTTCGCATTCTGAGAAAAAACACTCCAAAGAAATGCGGCGGTTCTTTGAAAGCCCACATTTCTCTTAGAAGTGGAATTCAAAGTTGCTTTTGAGGTTCCTGAGCACAAACAAGGGATATTGTGAAAGTTGCGGCTGCAGCTGCAAGACATTCCTTTCTCTCTCTCTTTCTTTTTTTTTTTTTTTTTGGTGTGCGCGCGTGTGTGTGTGAGTTCAAACAAGTCGGCATGTGGATTATCCAGCCCATGCGCAGTCTTACGCTTTACAACGGCGGAGCATCTCGCTGACTCAGTCTTGCGAAAAAGCGAGGCCGAACAGAGGAGGTGCGGCTTTCTTTCATCGGATGCGGCGCGAGGCTCTTTCTTGCCGAGTCAGTGGCGTTGCCGAGCGCGCAACTGTTTGCGCTGCGGCTTTGCCGGCCAAAAGCAGTTAAAAATACCCACGCGCTCTCCCAAACGAGCTGCAATTTGTTTGTTTCTCGTCGAGCCAGTAAAGTGGAACCATGTGAAGCGCAGGCTCGTAAGCTCGGGACGGACATTTTTGTTCTCGAAGACCCTCCGTAGCATCGGGACTCACGGTCCGCAGCCAAAAACGCTTGCCGCTAACTAGGATCCGCGATAACGTCTGGCTCGTTTCTGCTTCACGCTCGAGCGCATGAACTGCGAAAGCCCCAAAGAAGTTCACGCAAGACCGAGAAGTGCCAGAACTCGGGAAAAACTCAATTGCCCGGCGGCCTCAACGTCGTTTCAATTATTGACCGCGTACGCCTCAATGCGGCCGTGTTCAACGACGCCGGCGGCGGGTGTCCAGACTATGGCTCGGGGGCACATTGGCGGCCCGCCGCTCATGTTTCAGGGCCCGCGACATGACCGCAAAAATAAAGCTAACGCTAAAAATGAATGAACCTTCCGCTACATTCCAAATTTCTGATGAAAAATCCCATCATTCAGCTCCAAAACGCCGTCGAGATCTGAAAGGCTGCGGTTCCGAGAAGTAGCCGTTAGCGTTATCGGCAAATAGCAAATAGGTCTCGTGTGGCACCCGGGCCGGCGTTACCGTAACGATTTTGAGATGCCGTTCCAAAGTTATTCTAGGACATTTTACACTTTCTTACACAAACGATGGCTCATTCATGCAGACAGTCTGTGTGAGTATTAGCTACCAACAATGAGGAAGGGGGTCCGGGCCGCTTCAGCGCCACCCAAGGAGAAAGTACCGCGGCAACCGCATTGGCGCTATTCTTCCGAGCATAACAATCCAAACATATTTTAAAACCTGACACAAAATGTTTCCGTGTGTTGCCCAAAAGAAAAATCAGACTCCGGGCCACCGCACAAAAAGGTCTTCCTGTTTACCTGGAACCGAGTTGGAGTGTTTGTTAATGAGCACGAGTTTCCCAGCTTGAACACAAAGAAACTCAACTAAACGAAACGAAACAAAGCATCATTGGCACAAAGTCCAAAGCCTTGCGCTGGCAGAGTTTGAAAAATGAGGAGCTCGCTATTCACCACTACCGGAGGCCGAATGAAAAAATCAAAAAGCGCCAGAACCGCTTTCACCCGCTAAACACTTAGCAATTGTTTGCTATTGACGCCAAAAAGTCTACTTTGTCAATCACCCGGCAGGTGGACGAATTCCCGGGCAGTTCCTTTTAATAGAATCGCCGGTTGGCTAAAGCGTTTGCTAACAGTACCACAAAATCACATCCAATTGGAGTGAATTTACAGCGTAAATGCAAATATTCCTTGAAGGCGATTTCCGGGTCCCAAAAGGGGCCAGAATCCGGTCAAACGAAAAGGAAGGCCGTCGCCGAGGAGCGTGGCGAGAAACGCGCAGCTAACGGGTGAAGAGATTGTCACCCGAGTGCAAAGGGATCTCAGCAACGTGCCGCGGTGACGCACGCACACGCCCCGCCGTCGACCTTCGTCTCATGAAACATTCTGGGAAGCAATCCTGTCGCTCCGGCATCCTCGTGAATAAGCGTCTCCACAACTCAACCAACGCATCTTACACCTAGATAACACATCTGGATTTTTGTTTTTAAATAACTGTATACAACGCAAGACGTTAGGACTATTTTTTTTTTCCTGTCAATCTGTTAAGATACACTAAGACAAAAGTGTATGTGGCTTTAGACCACCGTGCTCTCTAGTTCAGCTGCGGCGTCATCACGCAAGTATAAATTCAACAATGGAGAGTAAGCTGGAAATAAGGAAAGAACTCTTGCAGGATGGCAAAAGTTTTGTCGCCGTTAATAGCGGTCAAGTCGCCACACACAAAACAGTAGACGAGACATTCCCAATCCTGCTCATAGTCCGAGTTAATTAGGAGGGGGAAAAAAAAAAGAACAAAAAACGCTGGAAATTCCAATGGCGGGATGTGACATCCAGTCCCTTAATGTCAAATGAGCGACATTGTACACACACACACACACACACACAATGTCAACATAGGAAGTATTCCCAGAGAACACTGACAGGAAATGGACATACGAGCAGTAAGCCATCCATACTTTGTGTTTACAAAAGCACTGAGAGAGCGCACACACACACACACACACTCACACACACACACACACACGGAGTGACAACTGACCTCCTACTTGCACGTGGAGTGACTTAACACATCGATGGCGAGTATCGGCGAATAAATGTTAGACAAAATCCATTTGTACAGGCCGACCCACTCAAAAGAGGGGCCCGGCCCGACCCGGCTTGGCCGTAAAGAGCAATGACTCAACGTGTCTTGACCATTTCAATTAGTCATTAAAAGTCATTAAAAAAAAAGATGACATCTTGGAAATGTTAAATCGAGTTAAAGTCCGCTGCAAAACAATCGAATGACCTCATTTTTTGACACAAGTCTCCCGAGAGAGCATCAAGTCCCGATTTTTTGGGGGGGGGGGGGGGGTGGCGGGGGGGGGGGGGGTGATAGTTCCATTTTCAAGCAGGAATGGACAATTGCCATTTTCATTACTCCCACGGGGGACAAATCATCGGAATATTCCGATAGGAGCAAAACTAAGGTCGACGGCCATCTTGGTAGGGGCTGTATTCGACCTCAGAGTTGTTCTCGTCTTTGTCGATTGTTTCCGGGAAAGCGTTTGGAGTTCAGTTAAAATGCGAGCCCATGCGTAGAAATGAAAACAAGAGACAAAAAAACAACGAATGAACGTTCGCGGCGGCGCCGTCACTTGGAAAGGAAAAGGGACGATTATAAAAGGGGATGACGTTCATTTGACAAATGGCTTCCTGGAATGCGAGCGGAGAAGGTCCGCCGCGCCTTGGGAGCGGAGACGTTTCGCTTGTTATTTGGGGCCAGGTGAGCGCAGAGCGTGCCGGCGGAGCAAAATAAGAGCCTCGGATTATTGTTTCGCCGCTTCGGAGCGAACGACTCTGAAATCTGAAATCTGAACGACTCCAAGACCCAAACGGCAAGTTCTAGCTTTGCCCTCGGTGGCGCATCTGTTAGCGTTCTTCAAATTGCCCGTCGTGGCCCACTAGACAAATAAACGCCGTCGCGGCTCGCTAATGGCCGCTAAACGCCACCTCCAACTGCCTTGACACAAACACACCCGCAAATACGCACGCCATCACGTGGCGGCCTGCGTTCTCGGCCATCGCGGGCTTTGGTGCCGACAGGCTTCATTAACTGGGAACGCAGATGAAACGGCAGCGAGGACGCATGTTTCCAAGCAGACCTGAAAGTCCGTGGGAAGCCTATTGTCTCTCAGGAAATCCAGTCCCCCCCCCCCCCCCCCCCCCCAACAAAAAACAAAAACACACAATCCCAGATTGGCTTCTGTCACAAAAGTCATTGCGACAGAGACGTCGATGTGAGGTCGAGACTCACTCAAGCAGGGGCCAACTTCACATTTTGGAGACAGAAGATGAGGACTTTGATGGATCAGGATCTTCGTTTCTGACGGAGGAGGACGTCAAATGACCACGCGCCATCCAAATCAAATGCGTTTCACTCAACGGAGGAGATGACCCCCCACCCCTGACACCGCCGTTCAAAAACTTGGAATGTGCTCTCTGGACGGACACACCTTGACCCTCGCGACCTTTTGAGTATGGACGCCGCCCAAAGGTGGCGCTCAAAGCTCCTCAGGAAGCGTTTTTTGCAACTTTTTGTTAACCGACGGCTTAAGAGAAGCGTCCGAAAGTGGTTTGTGATCTTGAAAATCAAATGAAATGTGCTCCCTGTCGATGTGAGACACACACACACACGCCGAGTGTTGCTCATTGGCGTGGAACAAAGCGAGCGTCAAGCGCTCGAGCGAGATCAGAGGAGTCACGGAGCCGCTGGCTTCCCTCCAGACAGTCGCGGAGCGCTTCTCCTCTGACCTCCTGCGAAACATTCGTCAAGGACATCCTGAAGACGAACAATGGCAGAGAACACAACCCGGCGCCGGTTCCCAAGACCCGCCCCCCCCCCCCCCCCCAGCTTTGCCCAAAAGCGAGCGTCGGGCACTTCTCATCATATTCCGTCAAGCGAGCGCAGGTGGACGAACGCAAGCCCTGTGAGCCATCAGAGCCATTTGAATATCGCACAGACACCACCGGAGCGAATATGAAAATGCCAATTTCATTGATTAAGCCACACAAACACCCCCCCCCCCCCAAAAAAAACAGCTTGGTTTGTTTTTTTGCGCACGTCTCGAGAAGCGATGTCCTCCCTGACACGCTCACGTCCAAGCGAGCGGCGTTGGATCCTTTTCCTATTTTTTGCAGCTGCTCCGGCCCCCCGACGGAGATGCGGGATTGATGTCCCCTCCCCTCTTTATTTATTTGACTTCACACATCTGCCCAAGAGCTCCGTTCCAGAAAGATCACGCCTTGTTTGTTGTTGTTCTACCTGCGAGCGGCTCTCGGATGAGCGGGGGGGGGGGGGGGGCGGGGCTCCGATTTGACAAGAGCAACAGTAAGGTGACTCCCCTTTCACTTGGAAAAACAACGCGGCGAACGTTGAGCCGGTGCCCCGCGCCGCTCGCACCCGCTGGGGCAGGGCGGGGGCCGAGAAACTCAAAAGAAGCCGTCCGGCAAGGCGCAAAGGCGCCACGGAGAAGAAGGGCAAACGAGTCCGTCGTCAAGTCACGTATCTTCATGTGAGGGGGGTGGGGGGGGGTGGGGGGGTCAAGAGCGGCCGCAAAATCCCACGGCCTAGCTAAGCTGCCCTTTCACCTTTGAGTCCAACTTCTCCTAAAACTCATCATGTGCTTTGCCACGATCCGTCTTTGCCTCCGGTCATAACCGAAGACCAAATGAAAATCTTTTTCAACTCATTCGCCATCGACTTTAATTTGTTTTTGAACTCTGACGAAACATGAAAACAAATGTTGCTATCAAAAGCTCATACTATTCACACCCCTCCCCCTTCCCCCAAAACAAAATGGAGCCATTTTGAATTTTAAACATAAAATAAACAAGAAAAATAATGTCGGGGCCCGCTAGAGCAATTTCTTTTTCAATATCGACAGCTGTCAATCGTCGGCTTTTGACTTTTTGTAGTTCTACGTCACGGGGCACTTTGAGTTTCCAGATGTGTCATCCGCGTCGCGGCGAACAATAGCGGGAAGCAGAGACGGCGCGCAAGCTAACGGACGGCAGGAAGCAGAAGAGTTAGCATGCTTCCTCTCCCATCATCCCGCCGCCTTCGTATGGAAAGAGCCCCAGAACGAGGGCCTGACACCGACCGGCTTCATCGTGTTTTCTTATGCGCAGGGTGGGGGTGGGGGGGGCAGCACGAAAACACACTCGCACCATTTAGCGGAATCATTCGGGTGACGGACAGCGTTCCTCACTGGATGAAGCGGCCGACGGAGTGCAGAAGAATGCGCCGATGAGCCGTCGTAATAACAGTCGCATTCCTCTCGGCCACTGAGCAGCGAGGAATGGAATGCAATTAGCACCTATTAGAGAGAGCCGCCCCGGGACAGCCTGTCAGGGCCCCCCCCGAGCGCCCCCGAGCGCCGCTTTGCGGTGCTTTTCCGCACTTTGACATCCGCAATGGGCAAACCAACTCATGACTCAATGCTCGCGCGTTTGACCAAGTTGCCTAAATTGTGACGCGCACTGCAATCAAGATGCTGGGAGACGGTTTCATTTGGGGGGGTGAGGGTGGGGGTGGGGGCTTCTGGTGGGATGCACTCCAGCCTGAACCGCTCACCGGTCAGTCGCAGGGCAGAAAAAAGAGAGAAGCAACCATTCGCACCCGCAAGTCCAGTCGGTTGAAGAAAAGGGGGGGGGGAGAGAGAGAGAGAGAGAGCAAGGCTGTCGTTTGGCTTGTCATGTTTCCCAGCGGCCGCGCGGACCTCCGCCACCAAGCGGCGAAATCGTCCGGCCGATGTTACGCAACCCCCCCGGCAACAAAAGCGCCGTGGAACTTTTGATTTTGGAAAAGGTGAAAAGAGCACACAGAGAACCTCTTTGGGCCCCTCGCCGGACAAAGTCGCAACGAAAAGCTCCAATTGCCTCTCGCTGGAAAGAGCGCACGGCTGACAAAGCCCCTTCCAAATCTCACCGCTCACTTTTATGAAAAGGTAACACCGCACGGGATTTTATTTGACTTTGCCGATATGGATCGAGTTGTTCTTCGGGGGAAAAGTTCCTCCGCGGCCTGCGCCGAGCGAGTTACGTGGCCGCGGTGAGTCGTCGGAAGCCGATCAAAATGTTGCCGTTTGGCTTCCCGACGAGTCTCTCGCCGTGCGCGCCGAGACTCGGCCGGAACTCAAACTGCACGTCATGTTGAGACTTTCCGCTTGGTACGGAAAATCGTGTTTCGGTGGCCTACGAGTTCATCTCAACTACACCCTCGAACCTCTCGAACATCAGCAGATGGCTACACAGAAGACAAAAAAAAATAAAAAATAGGCCCCGCCCACCAGTGTCAATCTGTCGAATCCTAGCTGCTTGTGTGCATGCGTGTCCGGTTCTTCCTGTCAATTCCCATGGCGAGAAGTTCCTGTTGTCCCGACTAAGTGCGTGAGAGGAGGAAGTGGGGCTGGGGGGTGGGGGGGGGGGTGAATTCAAGACATTTTGGAACGTTTAGCTGCAAAAAGCGCCTGTCCCCAAATTATCGGTGCATTTTCCGTCACGATTCCCGATAGCAGTGCGAAGTAGGAAGTGTCCTTACTCCCTTGCGCACGCACCGCCACTTTGTTCAAGGTGGCAAAGATTGCGCAAAGCAAAAAACAAAAAAAAAACAAAACAAAACGGTGGTGGGGGGGCGGGGGGGGGGTTCTTCCTGAAACTTGACTCACAAACTCCCTCTGCTGTTTGAAGAAGAAATGTGCAAAAGAAACATTCTGGAGCTACACAATCACTCAAGTCAGGACTGCCCCAACCAATTGATCGCGCTCGACTGGCACACCGCAAGTTGACCGCAGTGTGTGGGGAAAGGGGGGGGGGGGGGGGGGGGAGTTTGAAAGTTTTGAAACTTTCATGCTATGGAGTAATCCAAAAGTGCAACTTGAAGGACGTTTTTTTTCGAGCAGCCCTCCCGAGACTTTGCTCACAAGTCCATCAAATTGGAATCACGCGAGCGCGCGCGGGGGTGCGCACGACGCCGGCACCGGCGCCGCACGCATCGGCTCATGACAGAGTGCGAGATTTCAGCCTTTGATTGACTGCAGCCGACGTCTCGCACATATGGGACGGGCGAAAGCGAACGCTTGCGGTTCATAAACACCGTAGCAGCCAATTAACTGGATCATAAACAAACGTCAAATGATGCAAAGCCGCTAGCTGAAGAGAAACACGCTTCTTCACCCCCCCCCCCCCCCGCCCCCAACGTGTCCGCCCGCCCGCACATGCGCGCGCCGCCGTCTGTCAGTCAGTCAGTCAGTCAGTTGCTGAGCGATCGTACGTTCCGCGCCGTCGTCAATTCAAGGCTCCACGCAGAGTTGATCTTCCGACAAGTTTTTGCTCCGCATTTGTGCGAGCAACACAACAGGTTGCTCCGGATGCGAGCGGCGCCAGCATGCGGGAGGCCTGAGGCGAGTCTTGTCGTGCAACGACTGCCGAGCATCTGGCCTCAATGTCATGACCAAGAATCCTCATCAGATTTTTCAGCCGCTTTGTTTTTCGTGTCGGCGAAACGCGCGGATTGCAAAATATTTAGACGGAGCAAGTGAAACCAGCGACGCTCGATTTTGCCTCATTTCGCCCACCCCTACCTAAAAAAAAAAAGTCTTGCGGTAAATAGAGTTTGATCCGAACAGCTGCACTTTTTTTTTTTTTTTACCCTCAATGTCATGCAAACATTTACATATTTGGCGCTTTGGAACAGAACCGCAGAAACGAAGCGAGTAGGCGTCTTCAAAGACGTTTGCTTCTACGGCGCCAGTGTCTCCATGCTCCGTGATTTGATTTTTAATTTTTTGTTTTTTACTCCTGACGTATCCCGCGCGCAGGCGTGCGAGGTGCTGCGGCCTCTGGCGGCATTTCAGAGTTGCTCAAACTTTGGAGGTGACGTAACGCGAGCGTATCTGTATTCCGAGCCGTAAAGTTGCAGTCGGAAAGAGCTTCCGCCGCTGTGTTGCCGAGTTCTTTTGTGAGCGCTGACAAGACGGGTACATTTACTGAAGGCCGCGTTAAAAAGGAAATAAAAGACACACACACACACACACACACACACATGGACACACTCAAACCCAAAGCGCAGAAAAACACTACTTTGCTGTTTTAATGGTCCGGACCACTGAGCGCCCCCCCCCCCCAGCCCCCCACGCCGCCGCTGTCGGTTCTCACATCAAAAGCTGGCAGCGGTTCAGATCCACTTCTCGGGTGCCAAATGCCACCGCACTGGCTCTCTGTGCCAACCTTGACGCTGCCAATTGTTGCCGATGCCCTTAGCGGGCTCAACGCTCGCTATGGCGGCAACGTCGGGAAGCCACCAAACGCTTCTGATCTCGCTACGCAGACGTTACTCCAATGCGGATATCGAGAACAGCCCGTTTTGGTGTTAAGTGTGAAAACAAAGAAAAGCAAATGTCGGCTACTTGACATGAGCGGCCAACGACATCTTCAACGCTCTCAACGCCAGCCTGGATTTCTGCCGCAGCCCGCCTGGACTTATTTGAAGCTATTTTATGGATCTGTCACCTTTGTGGTTTCTCTCATTTAAAAAAAAAAAAGAACTTCTCGACTGGCGGCACCGCTAACAACTGCTTAGCGCGTCCGCCTCACGCTGCGCACGCACGACGCCATGTGATGCCGTCACATGAAAAGCAGGCCAAGTGCATTGGTGGCATCTTGTTTCCAATTTCCACCCTAATTGTTGGCAGTGCGACATCAAATTCCATCGGACATGAAAGGGGTCTCGCGACCAAAAGTTGCTCACAAAAACCGATAAGACTGCTTGCTTGAAATGATCAAAAGTCAACATGAAACACCCAACGAGTAGCGGCTATCTTTATGGCGGGAACCACAAAAAAGGAAAAACCAAAAAAAAAAACTCTGTAGGCGCTGTTACGTGAAAGCAATTTGCGAGCCGAGCGTCTTCATCCGGGGAGGTTTGTTCAACCACAGAACCAAAGACACGACCAAATATGTCAACAAAATGTCTGCCACAGACATTTTTCTTCCAGACACACGCGATGCTGCAGTGGTGGCAAAAGATGAGGACTCCCCACAATGACACAGGCTGTTCATTGTTTGGATCAATTTGCATAAAAAAATTTTTAAAAAAGAAGGAATGTGCAATTATTGGAAAGTGGAATTGGCCTACCGCGGCTTTGCTTTGATGATCTTTCGACTCTTTAACAGAAAACACCCGCATGCCAAAGAGCGCCTTGACCTCAAATGGAAACTGACCTCCGGCGCATCAGAAGTTCAAGAAGCTTGGCGGATCACACCCGAAGAAGAGCGGCGCCATAATTGGGAAGGCCTCCGCCGCTGCTAATTCAAGATGGCGGAAGAGCACATAGCAGACGCCGCTCGGGCTCATGGGACCACGATGGCAAGGTGAGCGCGGCTCTTTCCGAGCCCGCAGTCATCAATCAAAGAGGCAAAGCTCACAAGCTGGACGCCGTGGCGACACAATTTATGAGCGGGGGAACAATTTGTGACTTCGCTCCAAAGCTGGCGCAACACCTCGGGGAATGAAGAGCGCATTCCGCTTTCAAGACTTTCCAGGCACAAATGACAAAACAGATGACAAGAGACGCGCCCGCGAGGCTTTTCGGTTCAATGCGCAAGAAAGCAGAAAGCAAGCCGCCGCATCTGCAGAAGGCGGACCGGGCAACAAGAAGAAGTTTGGAAAGAGTTTCTCTGGGATTTTTTTTTGGGAGGGGGGGTCGGGGGTCACCAAAAGCAACCTTAACCTTTGCAAAGTGGCTTTTGGGTGTCTCGACAACACCGGAAGGCAAGTCCGAGTCAGCCACGAATGACCCCCGAACGGGATGAGCCGCATCTTAGGGAAGATGGTTCGGGCGGCCGAATAAGAAGGAAGCCGCATATCTGGAAGCGGGCCCCCCCCCCCTTTTTTTCTCTTGGCGGGGGCAGACAAAGCGAGGCGCTCGTCAGTCTTTGTGACAAAGCCGTTGATCAAAGCGCATCTCGTGGTGACCCGCCAATTGAAACATATGAGCATCTGCTATCCAGAGGTCGGGCCCCCCCACCCCCCCTCCCCGCCCCCAACCAAAACCATTTGCATCTGGCCCGGATGGTGTGAATTGGCCTTCAAATTAATCTTCGGTCATTTTCAAACACTCAATGGGACAAGAATTACTCGGCTGAACTTTCTTTTCAGAAAACTGCCGGCTGGAGTCCAATCAATTCAGGAATTCACGACGGCGCCGATTGCTCCGACATTGACCGTTTTTTAATTTAATTTTATTTTTTTTTATTAGACCATTCACTGCAGTGCACACCATCGCATTGCCAGAAAATGTAAAACAGGTATTTTGGTTTTCTCATTTGGACCCCCCCCCCACCCAAAAAAAAAAAGAAAAACACAAGGCAAAAAGCATTAACAGCTGAAGGGCATTCACTTGAACATTGTTGTTGGTTTTTTTCACAAGCTCCAAAGCCACACTCATCCCAAAGCAGAATGATCAAAAAATCTGGTGGGGGGCGGGGGGGGGGGGTCTTTAGGTGCCGACAGTCCACGGGAATACAAGACATTTAAACACAGCAACTTCTGAAGTCACACCCTTGTGTAACAACAGAAGAAAAGGAACAAAATGTGTGTGTGTGTGTGTGTGTGTGTGAGGGGGGGGGGGGGGAGTGAGGGGGGGGGGGTGCTGAATGAGTGAAATTTCCATCCGGCCATGATTTGAACGGCTTTTTCCTCACAAGGGGATGCGCCCCATTCAGAAGAAGACGCGTTGAAATCTTGCGATCCACATTCGTGGGAAGCGGACATCGTTGAGCTCGTAAGACTAGTAAGGCGGACGGACGGACGGACGGACGGACGGACGGACGGACGGACGGACGGACGGACTCAAAGAGTTGGGGAGGACGCTCGGTTGCTTCAACTTTCTCATCTTCACCGACTGAAAAAAATGTCCCGTCATTCCAATGACGTCACCAGCCGTCCTCGTCATTTCAATCAGATTATGCAACGTCAGCCCAACAATGTACAAGTTCATTTGCGTGTGTGTGTGTGTGTGTGTGAGATTGCGAGTACATGTGCCAATGAACACCCCCTTTGTCAAGTATCTGTGGAGAGGGCCTCCCAACCTCATTTGCAGCCTCCCCAGCTTTGTGCTGCGGAGGCCCGTCCGTCCGTCCGTCCGTCAGTCCGTCCGTCCGCCCGCACGCACGCTCGCCAAAAAAAGAGATTTTTCTAAAGTGAAAGGCAAGCCGCGGCAAAGCCCGGCATCGGAACTCGGGTCCAAGCGACATCTAGCCGAGGAGCTCCAGCGTTCAAAGTCTCAGCCGGGAGGGGGCACCCCCAACAAATGAGGACAAACGCCGCATTTCTTCAGCGGCAAGAAATCCCGCTTAGCAACAGCTTTGTCCGGCTCAACTCCAACAGCCGCGGGAACAAACGCGCAGGAACACACTCGCTGGCCGCAGTCTTCCCCATTCAGCGCGTTTCGTAAACAACCAGGGGCAAACTAGAAGAAGAGAAAACCATCAACTCTGGCGCTCGCTTCCCTTCCGCCGACGCGACGGTCGGGGGGGGGGGGGGGACAAGCCGCCCAGGTCAACCTGCGGCGGCCCCTTTCCGAACGTTGCCGGAGAAAGCCGGCAACCTGCTCGCGTTTGACAAATAAAGCGCGCTGCCGTTTTCACTCGGTTAGCGACTAGGAACTTTGGACTCGTTCACGTCGAAAATGAACTTTCCCGCATTTTTCCCGCAAGTTTGCCGCTTCTCAAGGATTGACACTTGCACGCAAGCGGTCGGTCTAGAGGACGGCGTCTTTGTTTTTGTAGCGCAACTTGTTCCGGACCTCTCCCTTGAGAGCTTTTCAGTGTCTGATCGTTTCTCGGGTTCAAGTCATGAATGTTGGCATTCGGGTCTGTTGCCGCTTGGATGCGTGCTGCTCTCTTGGGGGGGGGGGCACGTCTGGGCCTTTTGTTGCGTGACGGCCGCAGGAAATGAAGGTGCAGTTATAAAGGCCACGACTGAGCCCAAACACTTGTTTGGAATCCGAGGGGGGGGGCGGGGCCTCCCGGCCTTTCAGAATCAGCCTCCGAAATCCACAATCCAGCTCAAGGTAATATAGCGCTCAACTGAGTTATTGGATTTTGATCCTGTAGCCCTCAACCAGCTATACGTTTGTTTTTTTTTTGTTTGTTTTTTTACACTTAAAGCGGCAGTGCCCAATTTGCTCCGTCTACCTTGACCTCGGCGCTAACTGGCAGGCTGCGAAAGAGGATTCGAGAAGGCCCTCTGCTGGACTCAAACACGGCCAGACGAGAAGGGCCGACGTCGTTGTGCATCTCTCGTTGCTTGCCTACATGTGTGTGATTTGCTTTTTCAAAACATGTCGATAAAATCCTTCATTCGCGGAATCGGCGTTGAAACGCAGATCCATTTTTTTGGACAACTTGTGTCCCTTTGCGCGCACAGCAGCATGACCTTTGACCCGATCCTCGTGTACAAAACATGACATGCTGAATCTGCTCCGTTGCCCAAGAGGCTTCGTGAACATTCCCCGAGCGCTTACAGACAATTATTCAACACGGGGGGGGGGCTTTTCTTTTTTGCTCATTAGCGTCGCCGACGCCATGATTTGCTTTAAAGAGAGTACCTTCTTTCAAGTGCCGCTCACTCATCCTGAAAAAAAACCCAAATCATCCGATCGCTCCGGAAATTCCTCTTTGTGAACAACAACAAACGTCCCATTCTCCGACGCAAATAAATGGAAATTTACAGGTTTGGCACTTCGACTCGCCAGCTCGCTCAACGCGTGTAATGCGGCTAAACTTGCATCAATAAACGGGGAAAGAATTTCACTGGAACTAGTGAAATGAATCACGGTCCAGTTTCACACAATCAACTTTTCTATGAATAAGTGAATTTAATCACCCCCCCCTTAATTAAGCTTTCATTTTAATTGTCACCATATGTGCGAGGGAGGGTTGTTTTGGGATTGTGCAGGTGTGCCGAATGAAATGTCCAGCGAGCGGCCTTCCCGAGCCCTCTGCGAATCTCACGGCAAAAGTGCGGAGAGGAGGTCAAAGGTCATCGGCGGAGGGAGAGTCGGCGTGCGGTCAAAGAAAACACGAGCCCGGCTGGTGTTTGAACGGACGCGCATCCTCCCCGCGTACGCGCTCCGCTGCTCCCTCTTAACCCAATTCCTTCCGCCGGTCACAAGTGGAATTGCGAGTCATTCATCGAGAGTCGATGAGGCAAAGTGCCGTCAGAAGCGCGTTCGCAATTTTTTGTCAGCGAAAACAACACGCTTGGAAAAAAAGTCAACAGAGGCGACGGCAAGCGCGGCTAAGGTGCCGTACGATACGCTGTCAAAATATCAAGTTGTTCTTTTAGCGGCCCTCAATTAGCGATGCAACATGATTGCGTGATATTAGCAAGTGTTTGTGACGGCAATAAACGACCCCCCCTCCTCCCTGCCCCTCCCAACTACAGTCTGCCACAAAAAAAATCTTTTCTAAGGGTTCGCCTGTGTGCCGCAAGAATTTGCTTTGCACATCCAACTTGTTCATCCCCATATTTCCTCTCAACGCTCAATGCGGATTAACAAAGCAACAAATGAGGCGGACCCAAGGCTGCCCCCCCCCCCACACACACACCCACACACACAAGGCAGCAAACAGAGGCTCTCTTATCCACTCAACAAATGTTAGTGCAGCGACAAGCTGAGTATTTATAGCCTCACTAACTCAAAGATGCTTCATTAAAAGTCACAATGGTAGTAAAAGGGGGGCCCTCGCCGGGGGGGGGGGGGGCAGAGCAGCACAACCAACATTGTTATAGATTTCGAATTTGAACCCCTTGAGCCGAGTTCTACGTTGCGACATGCTCCAGGAAGAAAAACAAAAACCGTTACAAACATTACTCTCAGTGCGTGAGTGGCGGTGGGGGGGGGGGGGGGGGGGTTGTTACAGGCATAACCGCAAAGTCCAAGTTGTTCCACGAGTGGACGAGTTGAGGCCAGAGCTGAGGAAAGACAAAGAGTCTTCAAAAATTGCACCCATGGGGGGTGGGGGGGGGGTGAGGGAGGAGGCTTACTGTAATCGAAGACTTTGAACCTTACGTGGCAGGACAAAGTCTCTTGGGGGGGCATCAACGAGCCGCGTTCAAATCACATCATTTGTCTCGTGCTGACGTTTGCTCAACTTGAAAGCGAATCCGGTGACGATCGCCGAGCTCAACAACGATTGGTCTCGCCAGCACGGGACACGAAATGCGACTTCACGTTTGTACCCCCCCTGGCGTCCGATGAACCGCTTGGCTCGCCTTCATCTGACCACCGACACTCGGCGTGAGACTCGTTTTTTTTTTTTGCATATACGCACACAATCGATCGATCAATCAATCAATCAAAGGGAGTGTTCTAGGTAGCCACTTCACAAAGCAGATCTGTGCTCTCCGCCCACGGTGCAGTTCCTTCCGTGCTGGGGGGGGGGGGGGGCGCATGCTTCTTCATTCGATTTGTTCTTTTGCTGTGTGGCAACCTTGCACGCACTCCCTACCCAACCAAGACACAATTTAAAATAAAAAAAGATAGACGCATTGGCTTTGCTACGACTTGCCCCCCTCAATCGTGCCCATATGCTGTCAATTAAGCCCGACGGGCTGCGCGCACAGAAAAGATACAACTAGTTTGCGAGAATCAAGTCGAAAAATGCATTCCAAAAACTGGCGTGGCACTGACACGCGCGCGCCAAAGCGAAGCAGACAAATAAAGTCGTCACAAAGAGTTGAGGAAAAGCAAATGGTTGCCTACCTTGGCTGGGAGACCTGACGCGGAGGTATGCGAGCATCGCGCGGCTCACGCGTCCCGTTTGGAAAACGCTTCTCCTGATTGCCATCGTTTGCCGGTTCCGTCGGCGAATTGCAGATGAAACAAACTTTGCATGAGAATTGAAAAAAAAACCCAAAAAGATCCACGGCAGGGGCTCCGATCGCAAGCTGCAAGTGCACACTGCCGAGTGCCAACAACTTCCGGTGATGAAGGTCACGCGCCGCCATCGGTTAAAGGTGACCTGCTTGATTTTATTTTATTATTATTTTGAGGATTTTTAAGAAAGTGAGACTGATAGGGTGCACTGTGCATGAACACAAAAAAAAATATTTATAAAATGCAGACACACAAATGTTTTGTTTGTTTGTTTTCATCTTAGCTTGTGGCGAACGTGTGTGACGTCATGCACATTTGGGCAAAAAAGCCTCAAGAAGATGTGGCTCGGGCATCTTGTTGGGAGGCTTCTCCGGTGACGTTTTCCAGGCACTGAGGAGCCCACGTTGGCCGGTTGGCCCGGGAACACTCTCGGAATGCCTCGGAAAACTTTGGACCAAGTTGCCCGGGTGATGGAAGTGCGGCCTTCCCTGCTTCAACTCTTTGACGCCGTGACCCGACCTCGCTTAAACTGAAAACGGATGACGGCACGCGGTTACGAATGCCGCGTTTGGACGGCCATTTTGAAGACCTTTTCTCTCTCAAATCAAGGCCCGCCCTTCCCTCTATGATGGATGACCTTTTATTGTCATCTTAATAAAACTTTATTTCTTGAACTTTTGCCCAGATTTGACACTTCTTGCCATTTGACTTTTTGAACGCGGGCCAAAGCAAGCTCGATTGTATAATAGCATAACGCTAATTTGATAAATAAGCAGGAAACTGACTGACACATGCATGTTAAAGAACCCCCCCCCCCCCCCCCGCCCCAGCCCACTGTTCTCTTGAGTCGTCGCCATCAGCATCCAACCTCTGGCGGATGATTGTTTCAACCTGTGTGAAATGAAACGCATTAGTAGCTCGATTCGCTCTGGCACCAACGTTGCTCTATTTTTTCCAGCTCTTCAAAGACTCCATGTAGCGACTTCAAATTCTCGGGGAAAACGACTTCCTGCGCGTCTGGGACGCAACAACTTTTTTTGGTGAGATCACCTCATCACATTTGGGTGTTTGCAGGGAGCCCTGAAAAAAGGAACAAAACGGCATACCGATTGGATTACACGTAATCAGACGTCGTTTGACGGTGCCGTAAATTTTATGCATTGGCACTTGTCAGTGTTTAATACCTCTTGGCGGACTGGCGGCATCTTTAATCGCTCGCTTGAAAAAAAAAAAATCTGCTGGTGTCAGCAGTTATGGCGTCTTTTGTTTTTTGGGGCTTTTTTTTTTTTGGGTCCTGCAAGACCTCAATATGAATCAAGTAATGGGGGAGAACAACAACTATAAAACGAATGTCCAACGTTTTAAATCCAGTGGAAAATTCAAGTTCTTTCCAACAATTTGGTGCGTCACAGCACAGTCCAGTATGAAGCTTCAAACCTGCGATGAAAACACACATGCGGGAACAGAGTTGCGCACACACACGCACATGTGTTATTTTGTCACCATTGCCTTAAGACAGCAAATTCATTTTCGGATTGTGGTTGTGAAATGGTAAATACGGGCATTTGGAAAAAGACCAGAGTTGTAAAATCCAAATGAAAAAGGTACTTGTTGAGTGCGCAATGGCTGAATGTTTGAATATGTTTAGATTAGCATTAGCTTTAAATGAAAAAAAAAAAAAAAGAAAGTCAGCTTTATATGACGTTTGTGTACATGAGGAGTGTGACAATAATAACCCCCAAAAGTTGGCCTGTTACAACTAACTCCAAACCGGGGGCCAATTTAATTTGAGGAAAACCAGCGTAGACCATGCCAGAAAAACTCTTTAAAAAAAAAAACATTTAAAAGGAGTTACTTTGGGCAAGGTGAAACCAAACTTGAACTCGAACGAGGCACACGGAGAAGGAAAGCAACAGCCGGTGAACCAAAGCCTACGACATGATGTGTCGGAACACGATGGCGGCGGGGTCAGAGCGAGGTCGCGCGCATCCGCTCACTGCTGGCTGTTTGTTGCAGCGCATTCCAAGTGAACCCGAGGTGACCTGCGCTATGCCGTGTCAAGGTCACATGATACAATTTGTTGTTTTGTTGCAAAGTGCACCCGAGATGACTATTTCAGCAACACAAATGTTGAGGCGTTCTTTTTATTGAAACAAAGTGACGGCTACTACCAGTCAGCGCCATCATACGAGTGCTTTTTGGGAGAAGCCATCATGGTGAACTTCAAAGTGAGTTGGTCAGTGCTCAGTTGTGAGACAATGTTGAAATCGAACTGATTGAACTTTACGTTGCCAACAATGTGAAATGAAGTGGAAGTTGCAGCCAGGGTCAGGCCACTTCGACTCCGCCCTGACCCCCCCCCCCCCCATCTTCTTAGCACAAAGTGTATCGAAAAAGGCTACATTGTTTTCAAATGATTGTTTGAATTAAAGGTCAGGATAATACAGTGGACCTTTTTTTTTGTATCCATCTATTCTTTTAAAAATAAATTGTCAATGGAACGTAAACCCAGATGGCTGGCAATTAAATCAAGCGCAAACTGTGCTCCAGGAAACCCGGTTTATGAAATGGGATAGGAGTCCGTTAAAAACAAAACAAAACAAAGACAAGCTTTACTGTATATTTAAAACAAAATAATAATAATAATAATGAAGTGCTTTCGGGGCGCAAGACGTTTCCCTATGTCACATTGGCGTTTGCAATATACTCTACTCTTAATCTCCACTCCCTAATCTCCCTCGGTGTTAAAGAAAGCTCTAATTAGTGCCATTTGACAAGAGCAGGAGACGTCTTTTGATGTAACGTTACTGTCCAAATCCAATTAGCGCAACACTGTCAACATTGCTTTGCCGTGACGGTGCGCGCATTGCCTTCAAATTCGCCCACGGCTCGTCGACTGCCGACGGTGAAAAGCGCCAAAAGTCAATTCTTTGTTAGAAAAAAGACAAAAAAAGACATGCCAAGACTGATGTTGCGCATTTTCAAGGAGAAATAAAGAGCTACCTCAAGATACCGCTAATGCGTGAATTAATTTTACACCAAGATTGCAACTGTCGGGATTGACAGCGGATCAAGGTTTCCCTCTAGTGGCCAACAATGGCATTACACCACAACTTCCTTTCTTTTCCTTTTTTTTTTTCTTTTTCGGGGGGGCGGGGGGGCTGCTACCTGTAATTTCACACTTTGGCTTTCTTTGCGACCTCTTTGTCCCAGTCAGTGTCGAGAATGTCATCATTTAAGTCACCAGAGCCAAAAAGAGAAGTTTTGACAAGCACGCCTTTCGAGACGCTTGCTGGAGTGGCCGATTCCAAACGCTTCCTCTTCATCTTGACGCAATTAGGAAACGCCGCGGCTCGACCTTGACCCATTTTGACCCCGCGTGTTCCAGAAGGACTCGCTTGCGTTAGTTTTACGCTCGCGCACGCCGCTGGGCCACGTTGCAAAGGAGGCGGATGCCGCGAGGCAGCTTTGACCTCTGGCGTTCTTTTGGGTCTTTGCTCCGTCGTTCTGTCGGAAGCGCTCCTGGATAATTCTGCGCATTCTTTTTCACGTGAAACTTTTTCCATTTGCTGATTCTTTTCCAGGTGTGCCTGAAACGCGGGTCGTCGGGGTTCGGCTGCGCCGCCGAAAGAGAATCTTGAAAGCTTAGCGATAGTTGAGGGGGTGACTGCGAACTTTGCGGTGCCGCAAGTCGCTCTTAAAGGTGTCAAAGTTTCTTGGCTCCCCATGTCAGGTTTTTGGCCGATGGCGCCGGCGGTCTGCGCTCGTGGCGATTGGTCCTTTTGCAGCTCTTCTGGCGGGAAAGACGACGTGGTTTTATCGCTGACGCGGCTCACTTGCTTTTTCACGCTTGCACCTTGGAAACTCGGCTGCTTTTCGCGCCTTTTATTTTTTCCGCCGTCGTTCCGCGGAAGCGCACCCTTGGCCTCATCGTTGCCGCCAACCTTCTGTTGAACGTTTGGACCGTTTCCGCCGTTCAGCTTGGATGTCATCTTCTTGGGTTTGAATACAAAGTCTGAAAACCTGAAAGGAATATTTTCATCCGGAGCCGCCGCCGTCGTGTCCGCTAGCAGAGCGCCGGTGGGTTTCGTCGCCGTGCCAAATTGCGGCTTACTCCGAATCGGGTCCTCCTGGACGCTTCTCTCTGGTCGCTTTGGAGAGATTTTCTGAATTGCACTCCCAGGAGGCTCTGCGCCTTGCCCGTCAGGTGCGCGTAGATTCTCTTGAGCACCTTCCTCCGCCGTAACGGTGACTGCGGGCTCAGTATTTGCGCCCACAGCGGAGTCCGTTTTTCGATCGGCGTCAAGTTGAGTCGAAGTGAATACCGCAGAGGAGATTTCATCTGACGTTGGAGAAGGCGCCATGGAGTAAAACCAATCCAAGCCGCTCTCCAGCTCGGCACCGCTCGCAGAGACGTCCAGCACGTCGGATGGCGCGGCGGTCATGGCGTCAGGTTCTCCAGGATGAGGAAGGCGGCCGTCCGTTGGCTGCTCAGAGCTTGAAGCCTCGACGGTGCTGCTGCCAAGCCTAAAAAAAAACAAAAACAACGGAACTTTGATGAGGACGAGAGTTTGGCTTGCGGATTTTCTTTTCACTTTTGCCACGATTGTTCTTTTGGGGCATTTGACATTCGACTTCTTGATCAACGAACAATAAAAATAGACCAGGAAACCCCAAATATGGTTGGGGGGAAAAAACAAAAAACCAAAACGGCTCTCATGGGGAAGTAAGTGGCGAAATGAGAGAGCCACGCCCACAACATGGACCCACCCGTCCAATCTGTCCATCTCCTTCTGAAGTAAGTCGGGCAGTTCCAGGCCTCCTAACAGGACCTGACACTGCGTCCGATACTCCTGACGGGGGTCGTCGGGGAACGAGGTCAGCACTGCGTTCACACTCCCCAGCAAACCGCCACCCTAAAAGAGCGCATGCGTGTTTTTTTTTTTTTATTTTTTTTACAATTTTCATTTCATAATAAAACAACAATGTGCAGCTGGTCAGTTAAGCTGCGTCACGGTTGCCCCCCCCTCCCCGTCTCAAATACCTGCATGGAGCACTCCATGACGGAGACGGCCACGACGGCATCCTCGATGGTGACGGTCTCCCTGTACATGAGTCGGGCGTGGGCTGCGCGGGTTGAAAACGGTTCGGCCGTGAGGACGGCAATCGCGGTTCTTCGACTCGCGTTATCGGACGAGAATTTGGAGTCCAAACGAGGTCCTCACCTTCAGCCAGTCTGCTCAAGCTCTCCAACATGCGGATGGTCGTGCGCGCGGCGTTGCGGCCTTCGCTGCGCCTTTGCAGCTGATAGTACCTGGATAAGATGGAGTTGGCCTCCGCCGAAACCTGCGGCTGCAGACGCTTGATGACGCAGAAATAGGCCTTCATTTTCTCCATCGGCCACAAGGTGGAGCCCTCACACGGTAACCCTGAGAACGAAGAACCAGGGTTGAACGGGAACGCTTTTCATCCATTCATTTTATTTTTAGAATGCGAATTTAACCATCTTCTCCCTTACCTCGATCCTCCAGAACGAAGGATGAGATGATGCGGTCCCAGTCCGAATTTCTGTTGTCCAGCAGAACCAGAACCAGGTCAAAGCGACTTAGCAAAGGGCTTGCTAGCGCTATGTTGACTGACAGGGCTTCCTTTGGGTCATACTGGCTCTTTGGGTTGGTCGCTGCCAGAATGGTCGTTCGAGTGTTCAGCTTACAGACCATACTATGGAGGGGGGGTCGGGGGGGGGGGACAACAACAACAACAATGCCGAGGACAGAATCTTTGAGTGCTCTCTACACAAAGGGGTAAAAATTCACATTTTGGTCAGACCACCCCCCCCACACACACACCCACCCCCGAGGGGGGGGGGGGGGGCGGGGGGGGAGAAACAACAACAATGCCGAGGACAGAATCTTTGAGTGCTCTCTACACAAAGGGGTAAAAAAATCACATTTTGGTCAGATCGCCCCCCCGCCCCCTATCGAATAACCTTGCAATGAATCTCCTACCCAGCCTTGGCCACGCTAATGGACTGCTGCTCCATGGCTTCATGGATGCTGATGCGGTCGTGTTCCTTGATGCTGTTGAATTCATCGATGCAGCACAAACCGCCGTCCGAGAGGACCAGGGCCCCCGCCTCCAGATGCCAATCACCTCCGTCCTTCACCGCCGCCACCGTCAGCCCTGCGGCGATCGGGACAACGCGCACGGCGACGGGATGCCATCATTCCCGAACGAGCGAGTCCACTGCGCATCAGTGCGAGGATGCGAAAAGCCCGTCGAAGGGGCGCGCCGCCGTCGCCTCACCCGCACTTGTCGAACCGATTCCGGCGGTGAGCACCGAGCGAGGCATCATCTTGGCCGCGTATTTCAAAAACTGAGACTTGCCCGTCCCGGGGTCCCCCACCAGCAACAGGTGACATTCGCCTGAAGAGCAAAAGATAAGACGGCAAGCAACCGTCGCGTCGGCGTTCTAATTTCTCATTTCTAATGTCTAATGTCTAATACCCCTGGTCTTGGTTCCAGAAGAATCTATTCTCTGCACCCCTCCAGCTAGCACCATGGCAACGGCCAGTTTGATCACATACATGCCGAACACTTGAGGGCACAGACTCAGCAATATCTGGTTCCGACCTGCAGACGATGAAGAGAGAATTTTTTTTTTTTAATCTTCAATCAAAATCCAAGATTGGGAGCGGGGAGAACGGCTTTACCAGCTATGGGATCACATTTGTGGTGCTCCCAGAAGTCTTTGAATTCCTTCTGAACATCTTCTATCAGCAAAGAAGCGGCGCCCTGCTGGTTGTTGACTTCCACGTTGTTGGCTTTGAGAACCAGCTCCACGTCGCAGCGAGCGCCCTCCTGAAAGGCTTTCCAGCGTTGGCGCATCACTCCATAAACGGTCACGTCGTCTCCTTGGGAAGCCCATTTCATCATCAGTCCACACGCCGAATGCTCGTTTTTACGTTTTGGCAGTTTAGAAAAAAAAAAAATCTGTTGGCTTCCTACCTGACTTGCAGCAGTCCACGAGGTCATCCTCCAGAACCACAACCATAGAACGAGGAATGCTGCCCACCGACAACCTCTGCACCTGTCATTTGGATGCCGATTGAAATAATTCGTTCAGCGATGAGATGCTACAAAAATACACGGTTGACCTCACTTGCTCTTGTATTTTGATCTCCTGGTAATCCCTGCAGGCGGCAGGCTCCGACCCTCCGGACAGACAGCTGAACTTGCACGAGTGACAGCCGTCGGGATTGGGGCAGGCCGCCGGGGGGACGAAGGCATAGAACTGCTCAAAGTCAGCCCGCAGCACGAAAACATGGCTGCACTTGGCGCACATGTAGTCGCGCCCGTACTCCAGAACCTACGGAGGCGACAGGAGTAGACAACTAGTCAACGCCACGATCTTGTCCCCCTTTCACGGGCCCGCTAATGGGTCACAGTCCGTCACTCCCTTCCCCGGATTTCCCTCCGACGCTCCAATAAACGTGCACGTAGTGTCCAAACGACGGCCCGGTTACCTTGGCAACGCTCGTGCGTATGACAGTCCCGGTAACGGACAAGAAATGCCCAACGTCTCTCGACCGCGGAATGGTATCCCTTGTGAGCTCTGGACAAACCGGTAGACCTGAATACACAAGAAGGATGGTCTCACACACACACACACACACACATGCACGCTTCCCTTGAAATGCTAAACAAAGCGATAAGCGAAAGAAGATTTGGATATCTGACCTGTGATACGTGCGTGCAGGGTGCGATTCATTTGCGGTTGTCTTGGGCGCAGTCCATCCAAACGCTTAGCAGAAGCGTTGCCTGACAACGCCGTGGCTGTTTTGTGCAAAACCTTATCAAATATTGTCAGGACCTCATTGGGATAGGCGTTGAAATAGTCACCAATCTGAGGACGAGTAACGGGTAAATTCGTAAAGAAGTATGCACATTCCAATAAAAATACAACGACGCAATGGGCATGCGTGACATGTCAGAAAATATGAAGAGAAAAAATTGTGATTGTTGTTTTGTAGGTTAAAATCAGACGCAAATAGACTTTGTGAACCACTACAGAAATCAGGGCCAATCATCTGAAATCGCAGCGCGTGGACAATTTGAACAACGGCTGCAGACTATTGATTATTAGACAAGTAATCATTTGTGAACATCTTCTATTCCTGGTTCAAGTACCTCCATGTTGGCTTCAAACAACGTCATAGCGTTGATAACAACAGGCCGATGGACGTCATCGCTGGAGGCTGCAAGGAGCTTCGCCATGTCATCTTGATGATACTCTGAAATGTAGGCTTCGAACATCTGGCTGATCACAGTCTCCTGCTCTGCATTTAGAGCCATCTTGGAGAACCCCCCCCCCCCCCCCCCCCACCTGCAAAGACAGACGACGGCAAATGTTATGATCATGAGCATTACTGTGTATACAACGTCACCGTTTGCGGAAGCGTCTCATGACCAAAAGTCAGTGCAAATTATTTACTATGAAACGCACCCCTTCTTCTGAAAAACGAATTCCTGGTGAAATCTGCCGCGTTGTACACGATGTATTTGATTCATTGAGGTAGTTTTCGGCTATGTGAAACCAAAACGACATTCTTCCGACATTGTCGCGGTGTACGAACTTTATCCGTTTGGTTAGTCATCCATTTTGGGTCCAACTTCAAACTGCGCAGCTGGTTATAATGCTAAAGTCTGCAAGTACACTTAAAATTAAAAGCAGAAACAAGAAGCACGCCTCAACGGCCGACGACAAACAACATGTCGGCGGAAACTCGTCATATTCCCCGCTTGAGTTTCGCGCTCCGGGTGAATCTCGCCCCGCCCCCTCCGGATTTTGTTTTGAAGGCAGGAAGTGCTGTCGCAAATGAGCATTACTGAATTATTGTTTACAATCGTTGGTTATTTATATACGACAATGACACTATTAAATGATACGTATATTTATTACAGTTCGGTACCCATTTTTAACCGAGAAACATCCCCCCGTAAACCGGAAACGGAAACCACAATCCTGAGCGAACGCATTCACAAATGGGATTAGAAGATTAAAACGGGCATGAGAACACAGAACAAAACAGGTTTTTAAAGTGTCTCACCGAAGTCAAAATAAAACGAAAAGAAAATAAACGGACGCCATCTCGCGGTTCGCACCTTGTTTGCACGCGTGGTGTCCCACGTGAGGGTCATTACGTAAAACTCCTTTTTGACCAATCAGCACCAAAGCACTTGAAACGGAAGTTGTATGAGCCTCGTCCACAAAAACGGTAAACAATCGCATCCCCTTCGCCAAAATCGCGGATGCTTTGTGAAAATCATTCAGGTTTCGAGATGAAACACAACTCGAACGTCCCGGCTTTCCTCACCAAGCTGTGGACGCTGGTCGAGGATGCGGACACCAATGAACTTATTTGCTGGAGTCAGGTAAAGCTGCCACTGGTGCGCCATCAGCTCGCTCGTGGGAGAAGCTAACACGAAACAAGTGGCCAGCGAAGCCGTTTACCGTCGCGAAAACGCAGAGCACCGACCGTCGTCTCGCACTGATTTGAACATTAACAAATTCACGACTTGCCACGGGGTTGTGAAATGCCAACGTGATGTAAATAGAACGCGTTTGCTTTTCATTTTTTGACCAGACAACCCTGTGCGCGACCGGTTAATCGCAGCTAGCAAGAGCCTTTAGTGTTTGCAAGCTTGCTGCTAAATGTACCTCAGCCAACAATCCCTTTCATTCTTACATTTTCACACATCCAAAATATATCTCATTATGGTGTTGGCTCTTTTGAAGGAGGGCAATAGCTTCCTAGTGCTGGATGAGCAGCGGTTCGCCAAGGAGATTCTCCCCAAGTTCTTCAAGCACAACAACATGGCCAGCTTCATCAGGCAGCTCAATATGTGTAAGACACATTTCCTTGTGATGCGAGTGTTGTTTTGTTTTTTTTAGTCAATGAAGTTTGACTGCTTTTTTTTTCATTCGCATAAATTAGCGATTCCAAACGTTGGCAGAATTCAGGAAAGACTTTGAAATACTGTACACTTGACACAACGTGGAAATACTGTAAAGCAGGGGTCTCTCACGGATGTTTTCATCGACCGATTCGAAAATCTTAGCAATGCGACACATCCCGGTTGATTGTGCAAAAATTCAACTTTCATTCAGATGGCTTCCGTAAAGTGATGCACCTTGACCAAGGCATCGTCAAGCAGGAGAGAGACGGCCCTGTGGAGTTTCAGCATGCTTGCTTCAAACAAGGACAGGATGACCTGCTGGAGAACATCAAGAGAAAGGTAAAGTCTCGCAATATTTGAATCTTCTTGAATTTTCTTCCATAGTTTGCAGGTGGCGCGGCGCTCGACTGGTTAGCGCGTCCGCGATGGTCAATCCGGCCTGCCCGCATGGAGTTTGCATGCGTTTACACGACTGCCACACATTTTAGGTTTGGTGCAGTTACTTTTGACATGTCACGGCAGTGGTATCCAAAATACGGCACGGGGGCCATTTGCAGCCCACAACATGACCCAATAAAATCTACGTATAATACCAAAAAGGACATCAACAGAAAACCCATGAGATGAACTCGACCATACAAACCAAGTTATCATTGTTTTTGTGACCGACTTTGACGTGCTTGGAATTTTAAGGTGGCCTTCCATTCGTCTATACGCGGCCCTCAAATGGAAAAAGTTTGGCCACCCCTGACATAAACGTTGACTGAATAACTCGGGTTCACATCTGGACTCTGAACAGCGGCTCTGGAATGGAGAGACGCGACCCCAGTGACCGGAATATGCGGGAATCTGCGTTTTGGCGGAGTCTGGCATCCGTCATCATCAGTCATCTGGCTGAAGCACGCTGTACCTCTTCCGATCCTTCGGGAAATCCAAGTTCCATTTCACTTCCTGTCATTTCAACATCATGTCTGGAAAATTCAGCACAATCGGATGCACGTGACATTTGTTTTTTCCCTTCCCAAATTGCTCTATGGCAGGGGTGTCAAACTCATTTTTGTCGCGGGCCACATTTGAGTTAGCGTTTCCCTTGGGGGGGGCCGTTATGACTGAAACCATACAAAGAAGTCACAAATAAATTTACATTATTCGACATTTTGGAAAGCATTCCGCCAGTTGACACGTTTGCTCTGCTTTTGCGGGCCACGTAAAATGACGCGGCGGGTCAGATCTGGCCCCGGCGCCTTGGGTTCGACACCAGGCGGTCTATGGCATGAGAAACTGCTAAAAAAGATGACCCCGTGTACACCATTGTTTAAATTTCTGCCTTTTCTTGGGGGCTCTCAATTCTGGCAACCAAAGGTCTCAAACACGCGTCCCGAGGAAACCAAGATTCGACAAGAAGACCTGTCCACCATCTTGGCCAGCGTTCAGAGCGTTCACAGCAAGCAAGAAAACGTCGAGATCAGGCTCGCAACCCTGAAGAGGTCAGTCCACTGTAGCGTCTCGCCTCCCATGTTTGCCACAACTTGCTGCTGTCCCAACGGCTAAGCGGACCCGCCCGCCCGGCACTGCTTTTTGTCCCATAGGGAGAACGAAACTCTGTGGACCGAGATCTCGGATTTGAGACAGAAGCACGCCCACCAGCAACAGCTCATCAAGAAGGTAAACGTTACTCGGACCGAAGCGGGCGTCTTTTCTCCCCGCCGACGACTGACGACTGCTTTTTTGTTGTCGTTTTCTTCCAGTTGGTACATTTCATCGTCACGCTGGTACAGAACAACCACCTGTTGAATCTAAAGCGCAAAAGGCGAGTGCCGGCAAAAAAGTCAAAAAGCCCCGTCGAGCCGATTGCAATGTCGCGCAGACGATCGGAGGAAAAATACAAAATACTGAATTCATTTCGAGCGCCAGCAATTGACATCTGACGTCTCTTTTTTTGGCAGGCCGATTCTCATGAACGGCAACGGAAAGAAGGCCAAATATTTCCACGAGCTCTACGATGACAAAGTGTGCGTGGAGCAGGTCGGTGCCGGCCACTTGAATATTTCTTTTTTTTCAAATAGGCGGATGGATTCAGTCGAACCTTTTACGAGGCCGTTTGTTTTTGTCCCGACCCCGTTAGTCGCCCGTCAGCAGTCGGAATAGCGTGAAGGCTTCCGAGGCGTTGGATGACGTCATCATCTGCGACTTCACCGAGAACAACGTCGAGCGGGCCACCGACATCACAGACGGCTCGCCCAGAAACAACGAGCTGTGGTGAGTCTCCGCATCGACGGCGCACGAAAAATCGGCATTGAACAGAAATCGAAATAAAAGTGGACTCGGAAGCGAGCCGTCAAAATGGCCTCGTAGCGATTGGCGGCGCTGACGTCCGTCTTTCAAACGCCCTCAGCGACGTTGAAATAGTGGAAGTCGATTTGGAAGCCTGCCCGGTGCTGGAAGCCGAGGCCGAGGCTTCCGACGCCGCCTGCGTGGAAGACGTCAAAGAGGCCGAAGCGGCGGGACAGGCGAGGAGCGGCGCGGCGGATGCCAACGGAGCGACCGGCGGCGGCGGCGCTCTTCAGCTCAATAAAGCGTGCGGTCCCAGTCTGGAAGACCACTTCAAGATGATGGACTCCATACTCAAGGAAAACGGAGCCATCTCGCAGAATATCAACCTCCTGGGCAAGTAAGTGTCTGCCCATGACGAGATCATCAAAAGTCGGATCTGACAAAATGACGTTGATAAAGCGGAATTATGAGGCGTGATTGGTCCGTTCTGAGTCCTTCGCCGTTTTCTTCTCGTCTCATACAATCAAACTGTTGAATAGGACTTTAGAAATGGTGACATTGTGCCTACCGTGCAGCTAATCCTCTTGTGGCGATGTTGTGACCCCCCCGTTGTCAGGCTTGAGCTCATGGACTACTTGGACAGCATCGACTGCAGTCTGGAGGACTTTCAGGCCATGCTTTATGGCAAACCGGGCATCGACGTCGATCCCTTTGAGGTAAAAAAATAAATAAAATCAAATCAAATGACAGCACTCAAACGACATTTCCAGAGCCCTTTCCTACAATCATGGCTGGACACGGAGCCAAAAGAATTCGTACGGCACTCAATGAATAACAAAGACGGTGAAAAGCGGAAAAACTGTAAATAGAGTCTCGTGCTGGGTCAAAGGTCAAAGACAAAAAAAAATGAGTTTGAAAGATGGCCAGCGAGGGGGCCCGCCCAAAGCGGAAAAGGCTCCGTCCCCTTCGAGCCTCCAAATCGTGTCTGATTCGCCAGTACCAGTACTAGTACCAGTCAAGAGGCGAGCAGCGGTATTCTGGAGCAACTGGAGACGCTTCATGGAGGATTGGCTGACTCCAAAGTCATCCAGCCAGGATGTCATGAAGGCATAACAAATTTCGCCAGCTGCCAAAGGTGAAAGACGCCGGACGGGACAACGGCACCAATTTGCCGGTCCAATTTCAAATCGCTGTCCAGTTGAAGAGCCAAGTTCTGGACTGTTGGCTTAGGAGAAGGAGTCAAGGGGCCCCAAGATGGATGTCCAAGGGCCACCGGGACCAGACACTTCACTCGCGTTTTCTTTTCCTTATCCTCTGGAACACGCGATTGGCTTTACAAGTTGCTAACGCTTTGATTTTCCAGGAGAGCGCGTCCTCCAAACAAATCCCGACGCAAGTCGACAGAGGCAAGCAGGTGGAAAACCACACAGGTGAGCGGGGGCCGCAAAGAAAATCCGCGCCGGGCGGGCGCTCGTCCTCTCGGTTGACCGTCGTCCTCGCCGCCTTTGTGTTCAGACAAGCAGCTGATCCAGTACACTTCCTGTCCCCTGCTGGCCTTCCTGGATGGCTGCGCCGCCCCCGCGGAATCGGAGCTGGGCGGTGGGAGCGGCGCCTCGGCCTCCGCCGCTTACGTGGGCTCGGAGCCCCCGTCGGAGCTGATGGACGTGGGCGTGGAGTCGAGGCCGCCCGGGCGCAGCTCCCTCGTCCGCCTGGAGCCCCTCACGGAGGCCCAAGCCAGCGAAGAAACGCTTTTCTACTTGTGCGAACTGAGTCCCGGCGGCCCGGATGCCATCTGCCCCGAAATGGACCAAGTGTGAGCGCCGAGGCCACCTTGTGGCCTCCCCCTCTCGCTGCGGTTGTGCGACTTCACCGGCAAGGCTTTCACACTGAACCGGTTTACGGACAGAAATGAATAAGCTGATATTTGTTTGTTTTTTTTTTTTCGTTTTCAAAATCTAATTACTGTCGCGTGTTTCGTGAAACTCTGTTGCCGTGTCAAAATTTGCACTTCTACTACCGGCACACAACAGCGATATCTGTCGAGTTCAATGTCACCGTTTTCCCTGCCGTCACCGGACGTTGAGCCTCCGCGCGCTTTTGGCTGCCACCGCGAAGCAACTAGCTCGCGGTCCACAAACGGGGGCGTTTCTTGCTTTTAGAAGCTGGGGGGCTCGTCTTGCGTTCTGCGGAAGGGAAGCCTTTTCTGTCGCGCGTGTGTCGAAACGTTCAACGGGTTTGTTTTTGATCTGAATTGTTTTCAGCTTATGTCGAGTTGAAGCACAGACTGCGACCGGTGTAAATGCGCACCAGCGTCTCGAACACCGATAATATGCTTTCCTGAGCACGTAGGCTGTATAAAATATCTCTATTTATTCTCGTTTGTTTTTTTGTTTAGTTCTTGTCATTTTCGGTCTTTTCCACAACAGCTGTCATAAAGCAACATTCCTGATGTTAGCGTCACAGTTGGCACGCTTCCCTTTGAGTTCCCTTGGATTTGTTATTTTGTCCCCCCAAATTCTTGACAACTGGAACAAAGCTAATTGAATGAGCGCTTGGGATGTTAACGACAAAACAAGCGGTCGGTTTCCCTGTGTGATTCTGATTAGAAAAACAATGGCGGCTTGTACCAAATGAGAGAGCTGAGATACAATAGATCTTGAATTTCACATTTATGGATTATTTTTTTTGTGACAGTATTCCAAGTGAATGCTGTCAAATCCACCAGATGAAGAAACGATGGGCCGGTTAAATAGAGCAGTGCGCGCGAGCAGCATGATGATGGCATCGGATGCCTTTACCGGTCATTTAATTTATTTTCGGCTTTAAAAAAAATTAACACTCCAGCGGTGAGTCAACATATTTAAATAAGTTTTTGCCGTTTCAATGTTTAAAAATGAGCGCGAGTCCTTGAGGCCAAATTTCAATATAAAGCTCGTCTATAGGATCTCAGTACCCAAGTCCAATGCGCTTATGTGTGTGACCTCATGACCTCAGGAGTTGTTTTTTTTTGGGACTACATGTTGTCCGAGTTGTCAAGAAAGAAATGGGAAGCTTGTTTGTTTTCAGAGCGTTTTGGGAGAATGTTGGGAACTGACCGCTTGTATTTGGCCTCCCAAGTGGATCAGCTGTTTGTTAAGCTCTTTGGTGTCCACACTTTTCAACACGGGATCCAAAATGTCTCATCACTGATTTAAAAGTGCCTGCTTTTCCCTCCTAAGCATCTGTTCCATCAGATGGCTCTTTGTTGTTACAAAACCTTTGCAGTCAAATTAAAGTCTGGTGAAACTAAAAGTCTACTCGAGTACTCCGTTTTTGCAGTCAGGTGTTGCCAATTTAGCGATTTTAATCATGATACCGTATTGAGCTAGTTTTCAGAACCTCTCGGCACTTTTCGTTCGTGTATCATTCTTACCGTTTTCAACATGCAGCCGGTGCCTGCCTCTGCCTGAGTTGTCTACTGGGTCACTTTTGCAGGGCCAAACCAATAAAGAAAAAGGATTGGAATGAGGAGCGGGGAGGACAACAACAAAAAACAATAATCGACAGAAGAAAGTTGTAATTCTAAACATATTTAGGGGGGTGGGTGGTTACTCACCATTTGTCTCTCCCGTGAAGTTCTTCCTCTCCTCGAGCGTCCATTCCAACATGCACCTGGTCAATTATGCAAATCGGACGATGACAACGACACAATTGAGCGACTTGTAGGACAGCCAATAGCCACTTTCAACTTCCGGAGACGCTGCAGTTCTCTGCGCACCCCATAGATGGCAGGCTTGTTCAACGTTTCACTTTCATCACGTCTCATTGGGAAGCAACGATTTCTGTGTCTTTTTGCAATGAATGTCTCCAAGGAGAAACGATGCGCGAGAAGAAAGGAAAGGAGACGAATGCGACTGCAGTCGCCGACTTTCCAATCGGGTATTAAACTTGGGCAAGGGAGGCGCGCAAGCGTGTTCATCTGTCAATCAAAGCTCTCGATTGGCTCTAGCGGCCAGTCTCCAATCATTGTGACCCCAAGATTTCTATTTATTTAATATGTCTATAAATAAGGGAAGGAAAAAGGTGAATTCTTCCTTGAGTAATCGGTAGAGGAATTAATTAACATGAAAAAAAAATCATACACACCACGTCAAAATCAACATGACCGAGATGTCGTCATTTAAAGATCGGTTCAAGATTTGCAGCACAAATGATTTAAAAAGAAAAGAAAAAAGTCATTTCCACTCGTCAGAGGTTGTTTTCTGATTTCACTCGGAGCGTGTCGGTGAAGTCTCCAATGCAGAACACAACACGCAATGGACTAGTCTGAAAAGTCCTGCATTCACTCTTAGGGCTTCGCATGCCTTGGTTGGCATCTGCCGCTCCTCAATGGCTCATCATGTCCGAGGTGGACCATTTAAGGCCGCTCCTGCTTCCCTCCCACAAATTAGACTTGGCGTCCGTCCGAATGAAGATCCGGCTTGACTTCGCTCCGCCAGTCCCGTGTGTGAAATCGGAAAAGCCCGAGCTCGTAAGGCTAACGGAGCATTCTTCTCCACATCTGGTTCCTTTCTGGATTCTTGGCCCCGTGCAGTGCGAGAGTCCGACTTGGCGACTCAAAGCTGCATCGTCATAGACGGATCAGGAGCCGGGCTTGACCGTTCTGACGGAAACAATCAAAGGCTACGTCACAGATCTCAAATGATGATGACAACGACGGTCAGGTGAAATCAAAAGGGCCACTGTGGAGAAATGCGAGGAAAAGCGAAAGAACCAAGGGAGGCCTACAACCGGGTCACACACAACATGGCGGAGCGAACACGTGCCAGAGTCGACTGCAAAGCAAAATCGACTTTGGGAACGTAGTTCCAACATGCGCCAACACTTTGCATCCATCAGGGAGACTTACCACGACACGCGTCCTCGACGTCCATGCTGCTGCTTGCAATGGAAACAAGACAAAGCGAACAGCCCCCATTATGCGGGTCCACAAACGCACACAAACGTTCAATCCCAGCGCTCCGAAATTTTCCTCGACCAAAGAACTCATTTCAATTTCCACCCAAAATGAAAAATATGCTGCGTCCTGCTTGAATGTTACCTTGACAGATGGTCCTCCACGCCGTCGTCCGCGTCCTGGAGACAAAGAAAACAGGAAGTAAATCCATGCATTGCTTGCATTATTCCCAGCTTTTGACGTTCATCCCCTCGAGCTTGTCACACACACATTTTTATTTTATTTTGTTTATTTAATAAACACACACACAAACCGTTTTAAATACATCAAAATGCTGTCTCATGAATTAGCAGCGGCATTAAAAAGGCACTTGTGATTTTGGTGCCATCTAGCGAGGAACACTCGTAGTTGCATCTGCTCGCTGCTCACTTCATATAAAGTATGAAAGGCCGCGCATTCATTTCATTCGGAAAGTGAATGAAGTGCGCCGACCTACCCACGAGTCGTGTCTGATGGGTCGCCCCCGAGCAGGGTTGACGCGAGGCGACGGCGAGCCGACGGACGTGGACAGGAACGGCCGACGCGGCTTCTCGTCCACGCCGGCGGACGCGCACGCATCCGGGCCGCCTGAAGATGCAGACGCGTGGCTTAAAAAAAGATCATGGGTGGACGGTGGACCTGGACTTACGAGAAACTGGTTGGGATGAGCCAAGCTATGAAAAACCGTGAGACGTATCGTCGGAAAAATATGCTAATGAGTTATCGGAATGAGAAAAATCATGAGCGTGGCTCCTAATTGTTTCTTTCCATCATCTTACCTGCAGGAAGACGGTGAGCGTCTGTTGCTGCGCAGGTACAACTTGCGTTTCTTGCCTTTCTGCTTTTATCTACAAATAGAAGACCCCCCCCCCCAAAAAAAACCCTAAATGTGAAGACGATGGTTTTATTATGACGGTTCATTTTGTCGATATTCAAATGACCTTGTTGCGCAATCTCCCAAAGATCCAGAGCTACTTTGAAGGCCTGCGCGACCGTCAGCGTCACGGCTTGAGCCTGCAAAAAAATTAATACAGTATAAATATTCATTCGTTGCATGATCAATATTTTAAGTCGGATAAATAAATATGCAGGTGTAGAATGAGATAAAACACGCATGTGTAAAATGTGTTCAGCCAAAGCTCTGAAGTTGCCACGCACTTTAGGTCACTGTATGTACCTGTTGTAGTGTTTTGTAGTCCCCCCCCCCCCCCCCCCAGTCAAACCTACAATCTTCTTCTTTTGGCAGAGGAAGGCGTGACACTCCAGCGTCTCGTTGAAGGCACTCTGAGACACGTATGCAAACACCTTGTCTTGGCTTTTATCTGCTGTGCAGTAGGAGATTCTGGACAGAAACGAGGGGGGGGGGGGGGGGTGGGGGGTGGGGAATATATGTTGTCTATATTTAAACACGCCCGCATCTATAAGCATCTATAAGCTCGTGGTCTCATTATGCCGGCAAAAAAAAAAAAAAAAAAAGGAGGCATATCATTTGGATAATCACATAACGGGTGGACTGCACTAGCGTGCGTTCGATTCCCACAAGGCAGCATGTTGGGGGCGGAGCCACCACTCATTTATAGCCCGACTTCAAAGAGTCCGACGCTCATATTTCTTTCCCTAATCATGCGCAGTATTGTGCCGGAGCCCCAAACAAATTTGCATGAAGCAGCCTTCTCGGCGGCGCTTATTTGTTGCCAAGGCTGCATTTGTATCCGGCACAATGGCTCAATTTGTCGTTCTTTTCTAAAATAAAAACATTTCAACGCGTACCTCCAGGCATCCATTGCCAATTGATTATTTCCCAAACACCAATCACCTGTAGATGGAGACGTTTTCAACCAGGTCGGCCGTGTCCGTGTCCGTAATGACGATGCCTTTCGGGGAGACCGTCAACGTTACTTTGCGGAACTTCTTCGCGCCGGCTCTGGCCTGCGGATTCCCCAAAAAAAGAAAGAAATTCTCAGTCAGAAGCGCCAAAACTGCACCATGTGTGAATTGATCAACACTGACAAGTGAGAGCAAAAGGAGGGAGAGGTCGGGGATGGGGGGGTGGCCGTCTCATTTGCAACCCTGAATTAGTGATTGTGTGGCCATGAAAAGCTTTTTCTCACGCACGGTGGTGACAATCCTGCGGATGGCGGCGGCGGCCATGTCCTCCCCTTTGGGCTGGCCCACCAGGGTCATTCCCAGGTACTTCACGTTGAATGCCATGCCCTCCAGCAAAGTCTCTTTGGTGTCCGTCCAGTTCTCCGGGAGCTCTGCAGACGCAATCAACAGATTAGGACAAAGAGATCCCGCGCGCGTGGCGTAGAAGGACGGAGCAATGTCTCACTAGCACACACGCGCGGCCTCCCGCTAGCTTGCGCCGGCGCCTTCCAATAACTCTGAATTATTAACTCGACTTCAATGGCGCCTGGCCGAGCGCTCGCATGCCTTTGATGTTAGCCCGTGTGAGCTCACGCCTGCTTGACAAATGCGGCACGTCGAGCGCCGCTCCTCCGCAAGTCTGCTCTGAATCAATATTTGCTCGGGAACGTCTAGAACATGCCGTGCGATATGGGTCAAATTTTGAGATGCCAATTTGGCCCCCCGATTGAAAAGCATACAAATGCTGCAATCCCCAAAAACAAGATCCTCCGCCTTGAAGCAGGAAGTAGTCGGCAGATCCACCACAACAAATACGGTGCCGCAGGGTCAGGAATTGTCCACACGGTGCCGTCGGCCACTTGTTAGGAGTCTCGAGGCCCCCCCCTTGACTGACGAGCCGCCGCCCGCATGCACATCCCCCGCCCTCGCCACAGAAGATGATGATATTCTCTTTGCGTTGACATTTTTATTCATCGGAGGGGACTTTGAATCTGGGACACCGCCTTGATGGTGGAAAATAGGCCACGCGTTGAAGAATTCATTGGCAAAACCAAGGACCCCCCCCCCCCCCAATACGCCGCTGACCAACTAAAGCGCCGCGACTGTATTAAAGAGCACCGGGAACCTCGGGAGACGCAGCCGAGCAGCTGCTCCTCAAATATTGACAACAATAACAATGTGGGGGGGAGTCACAGGAGCAAACGGCGCACGTTGCCGGGCAACCGCATCCTCAACAAGCGAACAGATGAAGGCGGAGTTTGCAAAGCACATCGTTGAACGTCTTGGCATGAGCATCACCAGAGCGGCGAGCGGCCCAAGTAGCTAAGGAGTGCCACGTAACGCCAGCTGAAGAACCGACCACGACAACGACGCACTCGGATTGTGACATTCATCCACCCGGGGAAAGACAAACGCTGCCATCGGTATTTGCAGCGTGACTTATGCAAATGAGGCTTGGGTGACATTATTTTGTGATGCCACTTAAATGGGAGCCACTCAAGGAGTCAAATTGACAACGTAGTTGCAGTTTTTGCGCGAGTGTACTTGATGTTTTCCTTGACACGGCAAACAGGATTCTGCTCAAAGTTTCAAGTTACATGTATACATGTATACAAAGATACATGTATTTCAAAGAACTTGGAATATTTAGCTAGTAACCTGAACTCAAGCCAACAGTTTTTTAATGTTAATTTCTCTGCTCCGTTTGACCTGGACTCAGCGGTTATTTAAGAAAAAACAGCTGATTTTTTCCCCTGCCATATCAACTTTGACCCCAAGGAAACTTTTATTTTAACAAACACAACATGCTTGGATGCAAAAATCAACCAACCCCCCCCCCCCACACACACACACACTATTTAGCTGTTTGCACCATTCGCCGTGGAATCTCATCTGCCAGCTCCTCCAGAGTCACTTTTAATCGCCACTAAAGCATGTGTGACACTGACTTGTCCTCATTAGAATTTAGACGCGCGGCCGGCCACATGCCGGCAAGCAGCTGCCGCGATTTTTTTCTCCCTAATTGGCTTTCAGTGGAGCCTCCGGACGCCGACAATGTCAGCATTTAATCGGTGCGTTTGCTCCGTGTGCTCCTCACACAACTATCTTCTCAGTCTGCAGCCAAAACAAAGAGACAGTGATTTTGCAGATAACGGAGTGAGGTTGCCGTGGTGATGACGCGGGGGGGGGGGGGGGGGTGACGTTTACATATACATTGTTGAATTATTTCACTCTCTCTCTCACACGCACAGTCTGACTTACTTTGGTGCTTGGAAGTTCCCCACGTATGCCGCGGGACGCCGGGGCTCTTGATAATCGCCCTCCCGGCGTTTTTCAAGGCGTCCATCGAAGACGTGGCCGCTCAACTTCCGTCAGGTGGACGTTCCCCCCTCCAAGGTGGAGGCTCCGCTCGCCAGGCAGGCGGTGAGTGCGAGGGAGGGAGAAAGAGAGAGAGCGCCTCCTCGCCTCGTGTCCCGGTTTGGCACTCTCGAGGTGTCCCGCTTCCTCCCTGGTGCCGGCGAGCAACGACGACTGATGCTAAGCAGCGCGTCACACTATCCGGCTCGTCTCCGGTGTTGAGGGCGTGTCTCTCCAGGATCGGTAGGCGGGCGCCCAAACTTCATCCCTATTTGTTCATGTTGTCTTTTTTATTTTCTATTCTTTTTTTTTGGGCGTATCTGAAATTATTTGTAGATTAAATGCAATAGTGTTGATGACATAATTTTTTTTTCTAATAGTCATTATAGGAAAATACTACATTAAATACGTTTATTTGAATTGATTTAGAACAAGGTCGCGAGTGCTATAGCTTTCTTTTTCAAAATACAAATAATAATAATAATAATGATGACTGAAAAATAAATCACATTCAAATACATTCCAATGGAGGGAGCATTTAGCACCGTCTGCCTTTTAGCGCCCTCTGGCGTTTTTAGCGAGTCATTGCAGTCCATCGTACTCATAACATTTCAAACGCATGTATTAAAATCATGACTATATTGTAATCATTTCATATATATTTTAAATTCGACATATTATATTTTTGTAGTAATTGTTTAGGTCTTTTAATGCACTGTATGTACATATATGTTGACATGTACATGTCCCCCCCCCCCCCCCCCCCAAGTCAACAGATGCACAAACATGCCCTGTAACAGTGTCTGACATAGTGAGATATTTATTAACCCATCATCATTTCGTCACACTCATGAAGCAAAGCGGTTCCTGACCAGTCACCTTATTATTCTGCTCGTTTTATTCGTGGAGTGTTGGCCAGAGGTCGTGGCATCATCGTTATCATCATGCTGCTGCTGCTATATTGGTGGTGTCCTGTGATCATTTCCAAGCATCTCAATCCTGCCTGTCAGATATACGCGACACACACTCCGCTAAGTGTAACGCGTGTGTGTTTTAACGTGGAAGATGAACAGACAAAAGTCGTGGACAAAAGTCTTGGGCCGGGTCCTCTTGGTTAATGCAACACGTCTCACCGGGAGACATGGGCTTGATTGTTCTTAGTCCGTTACGTTAATAAAATCATTCGGAGGACGGGGAACGTTTTTCTTGCACTTGTACTCGCCACGTGCCCCACAACTTTTGTCCACATGACTTGTGACTTTGCCGCATTCCTAAGCGCCACAAAGTCACCTTCGCCGGCCGTTTCACGCTTGAGCGGCCCGGCCTACCTGTGCATGCTCAGCATTATATCCTGATCGATGTTATACCTTGTCTAGTTGGGGGCGGGTGGCTATAAAATCTTGCGAGGGGGGCGGTTTTCTTGTTAAAAGGGTGCTGAATGAAAGAATTAGCCCAACAGAGAAGACGAACATGCTTAAATGTCACCACAAAACGGAGGCTCTCCGGATTGCTGACAACAGGGGTGGGCAAAGTTTTGCACTCGAGGGTCGCCGTTTTGGATCATGAAAATATTGGCGGCGTTCACCTGCAAAAAGTCCGAGCAACCAAATAACATTTTGTTCTCATTTTCAATTCAATTATTTAGCAATTAAAAACGACTCAATTAAAGTCCTTCAATGAGATACAAATGCACAAAATTTCAGGGCTGGAGAAAAAAAAAAAATCTGACATAACATCATGTCATCGTCGTTGACCTGAAGAAGTGCTAACAAGTGAAAGACGGAAATGTGAGGAGGGGGCCATTTTTTTTCCAAGTCTGCCTGCGTCTGTTATTTTATTCTTCACAATCAATCAGTGAACAAAAGATTGAATTAGATAAATGTACGGGATTAAAAACATGATTAAAGGACCCAGAGGGCCATATGGGACCCCGGGCCACACTTTGCCCACCCCTGCTTTGAAATGACAGACACACTAATTCAGCACTTGTGCGCACACACACACACGCACACACACACACGTCATTCATTAGTGTCTTCCTCACACTTAAAGGCATCTGGTGGGAAGGAAGCAGAAGTCAGCCATCGGGGGTCCGTCGTTCCCGTGGCGGGAGTCATACGTCTTCCGACTCAAAGACGGGGAAAGCGTTCGCCGAGCGCCCCAGGGACTCCGTCGACAAACTGCGGCTGGAGAGGACGCTGCTGAGGCTGGACTGGCGAGCGCCTCTGGGCTGCCTCTCGATCTCCACGCGCACTTCGATGTTGGTTCCGTCCCTGCGGCCGCAGAACAAATCCAATCAAGTCAAGACATTGCGGTGGTCTCGGCTGAGCAATTTTCTTCAAAATGACAAATTTAGGTAGCTTGGGGGTGGGGGGGCATGGGGGCGTGACACCATTTACCTCGAAGCGCCGTCGCACCCCGATCGTCCGGCCTCTCGGGTGGGGTACCCGCCGTGGCGTTTGGGGGACTCCTCGGCCGCGTCGGATCCGGGTGTGGCGCCGGGGGGCGCGGGAAGTGCGGGGCCCGCTTCCTGCGCGCTGACCTCCTGCACGCTGGTGTCAGCCAGCGTCGGGCTGCTCTGAGCCCGCCAGTGGTCACTCACCATGTGAGAGAGAAGTAGATCTGCGAGGAAAACAACGCAAAGGCGTTAAACGAGCGGTCGCCAACCACCTGTAAGATGGAACGCAAGCGTGACTCACAGCCGGCGAGGTCCTCCAGCGTGTCGGGCGCGTCGGCGGGCGGTCGACACCAACCGTTCCTGCACAGCGACATGGGCACCACCCCGTACACGTACGTCAACATGAGCGGCACGCCCACGCCTGCGCACATTCACCACGTTGCCTTTTGACTGCGTTGCCGCGAGGGATCACGTCGAACGGACGCGCCGAAAACGCCCTTTTTCTCACCTACGGCGACGGCGGCGATGACGGGCGACACAAACACCGACATCATGACGCCGCTGGCCACCGTCAAGTAGTGTTTACTTCCTGAGATGTTGTTTTTCTTACAACGGCCGTGGACCTGCAAAACGGGCAAAGGCCGTCAACCTGGTGGCGAGCGCCGGGATTGCGCCGCGTCATGTGAAAAACCCGTTTGCCGTTCTCGACAAGGAAGGAAGTCGTTTTCATCGCAGGCGGCGCGTACCTTTCGGCCCATGTAGATGGGGATGCCCACGATGACGACGGGGATGGCGAGGCCGGCGATGAGCGAGATGACCACGGGGGCGCCCAGCAACATGCCCACCTGCCACAGAACTTTGCGCGTCTGAGACCACGGCTTCTTGCCCCAGAAAGTACACCCTGAGGGACTGAAGCGCGAGCAGTCATGAGACTTTTTGTTCAATTTCGGGAGCTAAACACGGGCGTTTACCTGAGGTAGTGCACGTCGGTGATCTCTTGCATGCACAGCCAGCAGAACTGACAAGCGCACACCGTACAGTTCATGCGGTTACAGCTGCCGTCGTTGGTCTTCATGATGTAAGCGCCGCAGCGAGGGCACGGCTTGATCTCCTCTGCATCTGCGTCGAAAAAACGGCGTCCAAAGTCAAAGCTGGCGCGCCGGTTGTTGAGCTAGCGCCGTCAATGCGGTCACAGCAACAACACGGGCTATTTGCCTGCTTGTTGCTAGGTAGATTAGAGGCACCACCCTCGGTGCGGACCATTGTTGCGACGGGATCGTTCACGATTGGCGTGATAGGACGTGCGCACCTCCTCCGGGTTCTTCGCTAAAGACGTAGAGCGCAGAAGCGTCCTCGCCGCCCGGCCCTTGGTGCGCGCGCTGGCGCCGCGCCTGGTCGCAGGTCTGGTTGGGGTGCCAGAGCTGGCGACAGTGGTAGCAGAACTCGGTGTGGCAGCCGTCGCGCCCGCACTTCAGCTTGGGACACTCGGCGCAGCCGTAGGCCATCACCGCGTAGCTGTGGACCGAGGACTATGAGTTGCTAGGCTGAATCCGTGGCTTACAATCAATTCTTATGCGCATCAAAGATCTTACAACGGTTCTGTATTCATTGTGAAAATGAACTTGTTACTAGGCAGACATTCTTCAGGCATTCTTGCATACCTGCAGTCCGGTGCGGGACACCAGCGCGTGTCCGGGTCAGCGGCCAGGAAGCGCCGCAGGTGGTACTCCTCAAACCTTTCCAGCAGCGCCGGGTCATCCAGGATGGTGCGCACATCCAGGGGCGCCAGGGCCTCGGGACACTGCGGGCAAGCGATGCCCACGCGGCTCTCGGAGATTTCGATGCGCAGGTACTGGCGCAGGCAGTCGGCGCAGGTGCGATGCGGGCAACTGAGCAGTGTGGGGAAGCGGCGCCGCGGCTGGCTCAGCAGGCACAGCGGGCACTCCTCCAGGTGCTCGTCCGCCGCCGGGACGTCGGCGCCGCCGGCGGGGCCCGTGCCCGCGGGCAGGCCGGACGCTGTCGACGCCGCCGCGGCGCAGTCCTCCGCCTGCGCGGCACCGCCGTTGCTGCTTTCTGCTCCCGAGAGTCTCCGATCGTCAGAGTCTTTGGTCGTCTGATCCTAGGCAGACGAAAACACGCGCTCACGTTCTTCGACGTTTTTTTTTTTTGCAATGAACCAGTGAGTAAACCGACTTAAGTCACGACTGCAGATGGATGTTGGTCTAACGGTTGCTAGGCAACCTCATTGAGGCAAATTAGCAATTCATTAAATCAACACACTAATGGATTTGGGCTGTAACGGGCGCAGGCAGCAGCTGAGCCACCCAAAGTTAATCATCGACAGCCTCGCTCTCATCTTATGCTCCCCTCGTAGCGTCCTGTCGGCGTTTCTGTTCCAGGACGAATGCTTTGAAAGGTGCCGTCGAAACAAAGGAGCATTAACACGAGAGCACGACACGTTAGTTGACCTTTGTCAAAGTTTGACAAGGTCTCTGCCGTTTTAGTGAGCGCAAGTATTTTAATGACAAAAAAAAAACACGTTGCAGTTCCAATCCAAATTCCAGGTCCCAAATTTCGAAGGATCCGCCCTTACCTGGTGCGGCAGCTGTTGGCTAAGGGTGAGCGTGATGGCCACCTCCTCTTTGGGCCGAGCCTCAGCTGGCTTTTCGGGCCGCGCTTCCGATTTGGGCTTTCGACTGAAGAAGTTGAGGAAGCTGAGCGGCCCCCCCGTCTGCTGCTTGGGCCTCTTCATGCTCGGCGGCTGGAGCGGCAACTGAGGACGAGCGCGGGTCTGCGACCATTAGCGCCAGCGCAGTGTGTGTGTGTGTGTGTGTGTGAGTGTGTGTGCATTCTCACAGTAAGAAAGGGAGCGATGGTGATGAGCAAAAGGAGGTGACCTCCGTCACTAAGGGAACATCACCGAAACTGATACATGGACAGCTTTCTTCTTCCGCTGGATTGTACTCGAGTACTTTTAGGCCTCCTTTTCACAGCAACTGCAAGCAAAAAAAAAAGTAAAAGTTATTCAAAGGAGGTGGTTCCTAATTTTTGGGCTACCTTATTTAGGGTGAGAGGGTCAAAATGTTCGAAAGAGCTCTCAGTATAAACACCCCAAGGTTTGAAACTCTGCCAAATACAACCACGATAAATGAACAACCATTTTTCATGAATGAATTACCTTTGATTCATGAACACATTTGAAATCAAATGAACATGTAAAAATGATTTAGAAGCATATTAGAGCATTACTGAAGTTATGTCTGCCATCTAGTGGCAGACACTTTGAAGTGCCGCGACGCCTTCCCCGCGCAACCCTGGCCGGACGGCAGCGCGCAGCAGCAATGCAGCTTTTCGCGAAGGGTGACCCCAGCCTGCCCGCCCGCCCGCGCGCGGTCAGCGGCATCCTCTCGCACACGGCTGCGGAAGCCCTCATTAAAAATCTGTCAGGACCACTTTTTTCCTTCTTTCTTTTGCCGTTTGTTTTAACACCGAGTAGAAGTACGCGTGAGTCGTGTCATAGTACTTTATCATGCCAGTCAGTCGTGCCATTCTGATGAATATGATTTGGGGGTTTTTCACACAGTCTGAACACTAGGGGGTGCAATGACAAAGGAGCGACGACGATCGGAGACAAAGAAGAAATAAGAGCCAAAGGAGCAGTTTCTGACAAGACGTATCTACGATCTCAAGTTCACAATCGGCAATGAAATGAATGAAAATAGAATTCATCTATTAGAGTTACTCCCTCCCCCGCAAAACACCCAAATGTGTGTTTAGTTCCGCAATAAAATTGCAAGATAGAAACAGTAAAAAGAAAATAAAAAGTAAAAACATCTGCTATTCACATAACCTGTCAAGATATAAAATGTGTGCACAAAACGCAAGTGCACTCAACGTGGCCTTGCTTCTTCTTCTGTGGGGTTTATTTGGCGGATGACAAAGCAGCTTGACTGTGCATCGGCGCCACCACCTGAGACTGTCTTGGCACTGCAGGGAAACCAGTACGAAGTGGTGGTGGCCGAATGTCAAGGCAAGGCTCGGGACCTGCGTGCGACACGGAGCTTCCTTTCCAATTTACACAGCAAATTGATGAGATGACGAGTTCTGTTGTCGGAAGTCGCGAAACGCCGTTTTGCCTGCCTGGTGTTGAATTTCCGAACGGTTGCGGCGCGTTAATTAGCAAAAACGCAAGCGGACTTCACGTGCAAGTCCGAGCGGGGTGTCGCGATGGCAAGCGAGGGAGTGGCGCTTTGCAATAGCTTGGCACGGAAAAGAGCCCCGCAACGCAACAAGATGCCACCAAAACATGGAGAGCAAGATGCATTACGTAAACGGCTTCCTACCTCGCTGTGCGCGGCGCATTACACAAATGGCTCCTCCCCTAAAGCAGCATGGAAAATCCTCAGGCGGTGTCCTCCTCTTGCCCGCTCTCTCTGTCTCTCTCCCCCAACGGCTGGACGCGCCTTGAAGCCGGCAGGTGCAGCCCGCTAACAGGGTGCAAGGGGTCGACGGCCGGGCAGGAGGCGACGCGAACCGCGAGGCGCGGCGAGGAGATGGTGTGCCTCGGCCCGGCGTGCACTTGCTGACGACGGGCCCGGAAGGGGGGTGGGGGGGGGGGGCACACTGCGGTGACATGGACCAATGGGATGACGCAGGAAGCTGAGGGTTCTCCTATTCATAAACAATACAAATAAGATCAAATAGAGGGCGGCCGCGCTCATGCAAGCACCGTTCGTCAACAACACGCACATTGTTCCTCTATATGATTCTTTTTGTTTGTTATAAAACAAATATGGGATTCAGCTAAGGTTTCTTATTTGTACCCAAAACGTTTTGTTTTTCCTCGCACTCCTGTGTGGATCAGATCAGCTGTTGTGATTAATATTTGTCAACTGTGGACCTGACCTGTGCAGCCCTTCGAGACGGTTTTCTGACTAAAGGCTATTTAAATAAATTACTTGACAAAAACACCATTACAGAAAGTTCAAAGGACAATCAAGGTTTTGGCCAACGGTGGTTTGTGAAGATAAAGCCGGAAAAACACGCACACACACACACACGAAAAAAGCCCGACTTTTGTTACTTGTTGGCTTCATCTGGCCATTCAAATTAGATCCTGTTCTTTTTCAATTTTAATGCGCCAATTAAACACTGCATTCTCTGACCTTAGTTTTGTCATAAAACGATTATTATTTTCGACATGTTCGAACGACGGCTTCCTCGTTAAATTACCCCCTCCTCTACCACGACGTAATGTCCCGTACAGATTTCGATCGTTTCAAAATAAAAGTTTGTTATTTGCCAAATAACTACGAAAGGAGTCTGAAGAAACCAATCCAGTGAAACGTAGAATTGTTATAAATTATGTTATAAATTATGTCTATACAAGACAACAATTGAGATGTGATTGTTATGCCGGTCATTAAAAACGCAGTATTTAGCCAGCGCATTCATGCCGAATGTTATGCCCCCCACCCCCCCCCAAAAAAATCTATCTCAATAATGACGTCATGAGATGACGAAAAGCTCCAGTTGTTGTAAAAACGAACGCTTGAAAGAATGGCACAAACAACCGCAAGAGCGATGTGCCCTTTACTGCGAAGTAACGCCCTCCCCCCGCGCCGGAAGTGTCCTTGTTGTTCCTCGCTGGGAGCTCACACAGGCGAATCAGAAAATCAATTAAGTTATGAAAAATAACATTAATTGCCTTTCTTCGTCGCCGCGGCTCGCGAAGAAATGGCGGACGTGCGTGAGTGGCGGGCTCGCGGAGCCACATGTCTCCTCTAAAAGGGTGCGCTGCGGCGAGGACTACTTTCTGCGCTTAGGTGAGCTAGCATGACGGACTCATTTGGTCAAGTTGACGTTAGCTTTCACCCCCGGCTGGGTTTCCAAAAAAAAAAAAACAACGACGAGGGAGCTTTGACGTGACCGCCCACTAATACATTTAAGGACTTGCCACGTCTACGAAGGGCTTTTATGTCTACCGACGTGTGAATCAATGGGTGTCTTAAAATGCCGCGTCGTGCGGTGTTTTCTGTCGCTTCGTCGCTTAGAAGCTGCTAGCCGCATGCTCTTCTTTTGTGGACATGTTGTCATTAAGTCGTCACCCCCACCCCTCGCCTCCGCTTTTCTAAACGGCTGCGAATATTGTCCCGATGTGCGTGTTACGAGATGCATTATTCATTTATTCCCCGACCACGATAAGGATTTTTTTTATAGTGTTCCAGTATTTAGTTACCTTATCGGTCAACCGAAAAAGAGTTTTCAAACACTCGGGCGCGTCGTAAATTAGTCATTGCTGTCGCATAATTTCTGCGTCAGCGGGGAGGGGCTCCCATCATTGTGGTCATTCATGATTTTGAGATGTGTATTGTACAAAATGAATACAAATAAAACGCGATCTGTTCATTTGTGTTGTGCTTTGCAATTTGGGATCTGTTCTTGCCTTGAGATACAAGTTGATTATGTTGCCTGCGCTCACAACTTAAAACACACTCTCAAGTCATACGTCTCCTGTGAAACGGAAGGCAAGGAGTTACAGCCTTCCCCAAAATGCCAACCAAATTTAGGTGACCTGCTGCCAATAAGAAAAATAGCACTTCCTACGAATAAAGGATATCTTATCTTATCTTACTGATCTCAAATCACAAAAGCCATGAAACGCTGCCATCCACAGGGAGGCATCAGGTCTTTACAGTGGTTTACAAATGTGAATGAAACCCGTTTTCTCAAAAGAATATACCCAAAAAAATAAGCCATTTTTTCCCCTTCCGTCTACAGACTTCTCTAAAAATCACTGTCAGATGCACAACGGGCCGATGGTTGCGGCAGTCCGTGGGGAGACGTCGTCAGTAAATGAGAGGCTGACTGGAAGATGCCAAGGAAAAAACAACAGCATCCACAGCCAGTCAAGTGTAAGTACTCCAAACAAGGAGTATGTACACGAGAGTTCAGACACCTTACCGGTGACGTGTGAATTCTTCTTCTCCCCCTCCCCACGGTAGTGGATTCAAAAGCTGTTGTAGTTGCCGCGAGTGCAGGAAACCTCGCCTTCGATACAGACTTCCTCCTGGACCACGACCTTCAATTTGCTGATCCTTATCATACCGGCAAGATTCTTGGCCTGGAAAAATTCTCAGGTTGGTCATCGTACTGTACTTGTTACGACAGTCCGACCTCTCTGCATGTGGCGAAATGCGTTTTGGAATTGCCTTGCAGTAGATGTGACTTTAGGCTTTTGTAAAGTGCCGCTTTGTCTTGGAAATTTGTGCATTTTCACGTTTTGTCCTGTGATCTTTTTTTTTCCATAAAATTGTCTTTCCTTCAAAACAACCAAACAAAAACACCCATTTACTTTCCTGTCTCATGCCCCAATGAAACTCTGAGCGATACAAACCGAAATATCCGTTGGCGTACTTCCCTTTGGAACAAAAACACCTTACCTTTAAGAAGCCGCATGCAAACTGCCTCCGTGTCCTGTTGCTGCGCGACAAAATAACGGGCGGAAGACTGCAAAACCTACAAAGGATATGTGACGCCATTATTATATCAAGTATAGGAAAAAAAAATAGATCTCTGACCATTACCATCAAGGAGACCATCATGAGAAGACGGTGCATTCATCATCATCATCATCATCATCATGTGCTGTTACCTCTGCCGCTGCCAATATCATAACCCCATCATCATCATCATCATTACCATCAGCCACCCTCACAAGCATGGTCATCATCATCATCATCATCATCATCATGAAGCTCTGTAATCATCCACTAAGAGAGGGTGGGGCTGTCTAACGCCCCAAAAAAAGGGGCGACCCAAACTCTTTGGCTCCGCTCACATATCGCTCTCGACGTCTTGTGAGGTAAAGCCGCGTTTTCCGAGCCGAGCATTTTGGCCGTGGATCCTTGCAATCCGTGAGTATCAAAGAGTGACGGTGGACGTCGTGAAACTGGAGTCACAAGGCCGTGTCGCGCGTGCGCGCCTTGATGATGATGGTGATGGTGATGATGATGAGCGCGCTTCTTTCCATGCTCTGAGCTCAAAAGTGCTGAGGTTTGGTTTCGGTGTGGCGATGCTTTTTTGCGATCTGAACGGCAAGTGGCAAGGGAGGTTGGTATGAAGGGTGTCGGGGAGTTACAATGGTCTGGCAACAGGGGAACTTTACAGTTGAGTTGCGTTTTCCAGTACGAAACCTTACCAGGGGGTTTCGTATATTGAAATATTGGGTGGGGGGGATGTAATAAACATTAATTTCGTGTTCAAAATTTGTGTGGATTTTCACTAGTTGCGGTTGGGCATGGATAGCGACGGTCAACAATAATGTGATTGGCTTTTGTCTTGTTGTAAAAAGGCTGCGATTGGCAGAGGAGAGAGAGACCAATCCCTAGCCAGGAAATAGCGAAAATCCGCAAGTAAGTGACGGCAGCCCAATCAAATAAAAGGGGGGCCTCGCAGTTGCCTGACGTTACCACGAGATGGCAGCAAAGCGCAACCATTTTTCCTTTTGTCTCCAAACTCACTCCGACATAGTTGTGTGGAAGCAACATGCCACAGAAAGGTGTCAAAGCGCTACTTTTCTTGCTTTTGCCTGAGCACGCAGACGGCAAAACAAGCTGGATTATTCCCGTTTGTTCCCACGGTAAGTTTTATCACTTGCCGGAAACGTTGCCACCCCGTTACCCGTTTCGCTGACGGTCGAGTCCGCCGATCAAGTAGTTGACAGTATTGACGCTGCCGTCTCCCCCCCCCCCCTCCGCAGAGGTAGCCGCTGAGATCGGTTTCTCCGTGTATCCTCCGTGTGATGAGGATAGCTCCGACTGCAGCAGCAGCAGCAGCAGCAGCATGGATAGCGAGACGGAAACCTCCCACGGCAGCACCCCCGACCACGGGCGGGAGGACGATGGCAGGGCGGGCCGCTCGGAGGCCCCCTTCCCGCCCTACCTGTCGTGCCGGGGCTGCGGCCAGCTGCGCGACGACCACTCGGTGGACCTGGCGGCGGCTCCTTACTGCCTGCGCTGCTGCAAGGCGTCGCGGGAGCACAAGAGCGGCGACTTTGCCTTCGGGATGCAGGCGCACTCGCCGCTGGACAACGTGGCCGACGGCGAGGACAAGAACAAGCTGCACTCGTGCCACCTGTGCGGCTTCTCGTCGCGCTACGCCAACCACGTCAAGCGGCACATGAAGACGCACAACGGCGAGAAGCCCTTCAACTGCCCCGTGTGCGCCTACGCCTCGGCGCAGCTGGTCAACCTGCAGCGCCACCTGCGCATCCACACCGGCGAGAAGCCCTACAAGTGCGAGAGCTGCGCCTTCGCCTGCAGCTCCCTGGGCAACCTCAAGCGGCATCAGCGCATGCACATGCCCGTGGGCGCCGGGCCCGAGCCGCTGCAGCAGCCCGCCGCCGGGCACGCCGGCCTCAAGAGAGGCGGCCGCAGGGCCAGCGAAGACGACGACGAAGCTGCCAAGGGTACGTTTGTGAAAACCACCGCGTATAGCTTTTTTTTTTCTCCTTTTGGGCCACTCGCCAAAACGCTAAAGCTAAATAGCATCTCTTGCAGCATTATCTTCTGCATTCCTAATCCGCGCGCCGTGTCATTTCAGAGGTGGCGGCGGCCTCGGCCCACCTGACTCTGGCGGCTCAGAACGCCGACTACCTCTCGGCCTTTGAGAGTCTGAAAGGGGCGTCGCCGCAGTCCGCGCCGGCCCCCGGCGCCGCCCCCTGCCACCCGCCGAGCAACGGCCCGGGCGCCGGGGCGAGCCGGACGCCGCCGTCCTCGTCGCTGTTCCCCTTCACGTGCCGCCTGTGCGGCGCGGTGCTGGAGGACGAGGACGGCTCGTCGGCGCAGATCTGCGCCAAGTGCACGCTGGAGATGCTGACCAAGGACTCGTCGTCGTCGCCCGGCAGCCCCGGCGAGCGCGGCGACAAGGTGTACACGTGCGCCGCCTGCCCCTTCCTCACGCATTACCCCAACCACCTGGCGCGCCACATGAAGACGCACAGCGGCGAGAAGCCCTACAAGTGCCCGCAGTGCGACTACGCCTCGGCGCACTTCGACAACCTCAAGCGGCACCACCGCGTGCACACGGGCGAGAAGCCCTACAAGTGCCACCTGTGCGACTACGCCTGCGGCAACCTGGCCAACCTCAAGCGGCACCAGCGCGTGCACTCCGGCGCCAAGCCCTTCGCGTGCGCCGTCTGCAACTACAGCTGCAACCAGAGCATGAACCTCAAGCGCCACATGCTGCGGCACACGGGCGAGAAGCCCTACAAGTGCCAGGAGTGCGGCTACACCACCGGCCACTGGGACAACTATAAGAGGCACCAGAAGAAGCACGGACACGCCACCGACGGCTGGGTCAAGATGCCGCCCGCCGCCCTCGGGAGGAACCAGGACGACAAGGGCGGGGCCCGGGGCGGCCACCGGAAAGAGGCGGCCGCCGCCGCCGCCGCTGCGCCGGAAGTGGCCTACATGGCCAGGGAGGGCGCTCAGACTATGCAGCACCCCAACTGGAAATTGGAAATGGTCTAAAGACGGCGTTTTGGTCAACTCTATGATGCCTGCCCTTTGCCTTCTGTCGTCGTGTGTCACCCTTCTGCCCCCGACTCCTTCAATGCCAGCCTGCCAGAGGACAAGGATGGTCACAGTTGTGCCGCTACAGGTTGGGTCAACTTTGTGCTCCCAAATGGAAGTTTCGTCCAAAAGGCAAATGCATCTGCTCAAAGATGTTTGCATAATTGAGCAGATTTACACTTTTTTTTCTGGAGACCAAGGAGTCTCTTACCGTAAAACAAAAAGGTGTAAAGTACCCATTTTTTCGTCTGCTAAAAAAAAAGGAAACGCCAGGTCAGTTTCACATGAGGGGCACAAATGGAAATTTTTTTCCCCCACAGGCCACACTTTTTTCAAAGTCTGCCACTACCTAAAGCCAGAAAATGGAGTGCTTCACAGCATTGAATCTAAATTAGTGCTTCGATGAATAAGGAAGACAAACGCCAGCCAGCCCCCCGCCCCTTTTCCAGTATTGGGGAATTCTTTACCCATCTCAGTTTTCATACTAACCCAAAAGCCGTAAAATTAAGTCTAGCCCCTATTCTGCATCAGTGCCGTGGATAAGGAAAAAAAAGTGATGCCTTTTGGGGCGGGGGGGGGGGGGGGGGGGCTTCTGTGGAATCTCCACACACAAGACTGACCTTGACGCGACGGCTTAAAAAGCGCAAAAGTGGCGTGAGCAGGAGCGAACGGCGTCAAAACAAAAATGGCATCTTTTCCAAGCAATTTGGATGGGCACTGGTGAAGGTGCGTGCCTTGAAAGTGACAAACTCCCAAGCCAAGTGCTTCTTATATCGTCGATGGCTCTAAAATGAACTACGAGCCTTCCCAAATGTGAAGGACGGCTCGTGTCGAGTTTTTTTTTCCTATTTTGGTCATCGGTGTGTAGCTCTTACGTGTATTTGTGCGCGTGTTGTGCGTTTATTTTCTCACTGTGAAAATAGCCGTGGTTTACTGGAAAACAAAAAGATGGCATTATTAGAACGTCCGCATGTGTCCATTTTTATTTTTCTAATGCCGTTACTCTAAATACATTAATAAATATATATACATACACACACAGACACACGGATATGGGATAGGATGGTGGTTGTCTTTGTAGTTTTGCCCCAAGGAAGCGGCGAGGAACTAATTTTTGCTTTGATGTATGCAAGGGAAGAAATGCGGTCGGGTCCGAGTTGGCGCTATCCAAACTGTCGTTTCCCCAACGCCCGCCCGCCAAAGTTATGGTGATCGCCTGCGTCCTTTTATGCAGCATCCGTCTCATCAATGCCTTAACAAGCAGCACACAAATAATTTAACACTTATTAAATGTCTGATGACTTGTCCCCGTACAATAAAAAAAAAAAAACACTATTTCCTCAGAATGTGGTCTGGTTTATTTTCACCCAATGCTTATTTCAAGATTTGGAAAAGACCGAAGAGTTCATCTGCTCCGTTGCTGCTTAGTTTGGGCTACTTTACATTTAGCAACGGTGTCATCTTCCAAAGGGTATTTTGATCCTACAATTTGGGATGGTGTTTAATTGTTCTTAGCATATGGGAGTGGGGGGGGGGGGGGGGGTTCGACACAAATTGTATTGACTGCATGAGAGATCATGATGACCTACCTCTCAAGCTCAAAAACAACAAAACTAGTTCTTTGAAATGAAGATTTAGCTCACTCATGTGCCACAATTGCTCGACAAAGCATTTTTGTACGACAGACGAGAACTCAGTCTGTCATACAAAACACTGCCCTCTTGTGGTGAACTCTATTTTGCCCGATTGGAACCAACCTTCAGTTTGGCTTCATTCCATACATTCACTTGGAAAGCCTCCAACGTTGAAAATTCCCAGACTTTTGCACCCGTCGTCCTGACCGTGAGGCAGCACATGCAAACATGAACGAGCCGATGGAAAAACGAGTCGTCCAAAACAATGACCTGAACAGATGAGAGCATTTATTATTCTTGTTTGTCCAAGCATCATCGACTATTGCTTACAATTGAGACGTCTTGTTTTCGCTTGCCATCGGCGGCGTTTTCCGGCCATGTTTTTATTTGCAGTTCAAAGCCACGAAATCGATCTTTTAAGCTGTTGGCAGAACACCACAAAATACAAACAAAAAAAGCAGCACTTTCGGGAACCTTCTCGACAGAAGAATGCTTTACTGAGTTGACTTTGTTTGCCGACAACGCATGAACATTGATGAAGATGAGGTGCGCCTTTGAGATGATTGGCACGAGCAAGAAAGAAAAAAAATAATAAAAATCACGTGAAAATCTGTCAACTAAAAACAAGAACCAATCATCATCCTGTTAGTTTATTTCTGCTGGAGATTACACGCGCTCTATGGAACAAGACATTAGCAGGAAATGTTTGGAATACTTAATCGCACATACAGCGAATTTTTAAAAAAAGGTGACGTACATGTTTATTTTTGTGCAAAATGCTTTAGTAAACTACAATTTGGCATTTATGAACAATCCTTTTACCAAAAAAAAAAATGTTTAAAAGGAAAAAAAGCAAATGAATTTCCAACCTTCCAGCCAGCCACACACACCGACTCCGAGAAAGCCCTTTGAGCATCGACTCCCACTCGGCCAGCACGCGTTGGATGAGACCAAGTGCTCAAAGGGCTTTTCGCCCCCACCCTAATTGTGGCTAGTGTGCAAAGTGCAAGCAGCTGGGCCAGAGGAGGCAATTTCATGATGACTGGAAGAAATGATTGACAGGCAACCACGAGAAGGTAAGGCTTCAAGACTGAACGACACCGGACACCTGCGCACGAGGCCCATTTTGGGGCGCATCCATTCACACGACATCGAATGCATTGCTGGCTAAGTAGCGCCTGAACAAAAATGGCCAAAGGGCATGCTGATCTTTTACGAATTTGGGAGCTTAGGTTTTTCGGGCAATGTAGTGTTAGATTGCCGCTCTACATGCCGCACCGTTTGTGTTCAACTGTCTATGACTTGAAGCAACTGCCACGTGGATGGGAGTGTCCCCATGAAGCGTTAGCATGATGCGTCTCTCGCTCTCTGCCAAACTGCTGCCTATTGCCAAGATGAGTTGACTCCCGCCTATCGGCGCTTGTATCATAACATTTGCGTTCCAAAGTCAAAGTGAGAAATCAGCTGCTTGTACTGTAGCTCCAAAAAACTCAGAAGTAGGCTCACTTGTATGTCAAGGTCGTACTTGAATTTGCAAGCCACTTTTGACCAATTCAAATGTGCTTAAAGCGTGAGCGAGGGGTAAAACTCTTTGGGGCACGTTCCAATTTTCCGGAGAATTCCGCGTTTCGCCGTCACATGAACGCTTTGCGCGTCTACCGATTGACTGTGTAACATCGCCCGCGCTGTGACCAAGAAATGGACTTGAAGCGAACGCGACGGCGGCCATTTGTTTCTCGGCCCGGTTGCTACGAACCCCGCAGAGGCACAACGGGGACGCACATGGGACCTAAAAGCTTGTGACCTTTGTGGGGGGCGTATCATGGCAAGGAGGAGGAAGGAGGGGAGGGCGGGCTAGCGAGACGTTACAGGTCGTCGTCGCCGATGCCCTCGAAAGCGTAGTTGCCGTGGAAATCGCCGCCGCTGATGTCGCCGGCCGAGTTGGAGGCGCTGATCCCACGCAAGGACACCGAGCTCAGCTTGGTCTGTGGAGTCCGTGGCGGGAAACATTCGTTATTGAGGGAAAGTGGCAGAATGGCGGCGCACCTTTTGGGTGTCCACGTGATCGTTTTTTTGGCTTGGTTTGTTTTTTTTCACCCCCCCCCCCCCCAGCTGTCACTTAGCTGCCAGCCGTTCATCCAATCACAGTCAGGTGCCATCGTGGCCTCTCAGACCTTGTGTGAGTGGGCGTGGCTTCGTTACAATAGACGATTTCATCGATCTCAAGCTACAAATTGCGCCATTGCGGCCTGCTGGTTCAATTTCCGACACATCCAGTCGATCGATTACAATTCTGTGTTTCAGTTCATCAGCGCATAGACATTTAGGAGTAATTTCTACAGATATCATGTTCTCCGGTTATTATTTTATCGTCCTCACCGATAGTTTGATGATCTGCTCGCGGCTCTGGTCAGGAGAGTCCTGCATGGGGGGGGGGAGTAAAATAAATCAATACATACAATTCTAATTTAATAAGCAAATGGATGTGAGGGAGGAGTGTGTGTGTGTTCATGTTTTTTGCATCATTTCTCACCAGCAGCGGGGGCGATTTCACACCTGGCTGACAGTCGGGCCGCTGCACGGAGCCGTCGTGTCGTTTCCTTAACATCTAAGCAAGACACAAAGCGCGTCGTTTGCAGAGCCGTAAAACCAATTTGACACTGCGGGGACCTGCGTTTTGGAATTTCATCTTTTTTTTAAATGAACCGTGAATGCAAAGAATAAAATATGATGGCTTGATTGGGTTGAACATAACCATTTGACCTTGACCCCAGCCAATCGGCATGTATTCATTCATCCCGCATCAAAAAGATATTTTATTTCATTTGTGTTCAGAATGAATCATCATCCAAAAAAAAAAAGCATCAAAAGTATTGTATCGCACGGGTCACAAAATATGAACGAACCTTCTTGATGCTGCCGCCAGACTTCTTGATCATCAACTCGTCCACCATTGACTGAAGGCAGATGCTCATCATGATGGCCTGAGAGCAAAGGCACAACTCTCGTTATTTTTCAAGCGCAATTTAAGGTTCCACGACCGAGACTGAAGAGGTGACGAGCGCTCACCTGCTGGCTGGTGATGGTAACCCAGCGCAGGCGGTCTTTGCTCATCAGATACTCGAAGGCCAGCTCCAGTTTCACGTCGCACTTGGCCGACCCGCACGGGTTGTTGGTGCCGTTCGCGATTGGCACTTGCTGCAAAAAAAATAATCATCGTACATCAAAGACACGGGTGGAGGTTGGGGGACCTTTTTTTTTTTTTAGGGCTGGGGGTGTGCCCGATGTTGAGGCATATTCCGGCAAATGCAATTTGATGAGCATCAGTGCTGCACCTAATGAGCAAGATGGGGGGGTCTAATGGCGGCAGAAAATGAGCTTAGAAATTCATTGACTTGCAAAATGGACGGGGGCGGGGGTCTGTAATGAGCCAAGCTGCGGCGCATGTTAAGTGAACTCAGCCTTTGTCGATGTGCTTGGCGGTGAGCAGAATTATGCAAAATAAATAAATACGAATAAAATAGACGGTGTGCGTCCGGAGTGTAACGTAGCCATATTTGGGCATGTAAATGATATGACCCCCGTTAGTGTTTCTTCAAATTGGGACTATTAAAAGTCATGAAGAAATAAACGGCTATCCTGTAGTTCAAATTTTAAGTCATCAATAATCATGATGCGAATGAGAACAAACGCCGAGGACATCGGCGCGCTTGAAGAGAGAGAGAAGGAGCGGGCGTGCACTTACGGACGACGTGACTCTCCAACAGCGCATGCGTGTGACCTTGAAGCTGCCCTCCTTCATCTGCTCGTTGGGCAGCTTGACGTGGAAGTTGAGCTCGTTGTTGCCGGCGCCCACGATGACTTGGCAGCCCTTCTCGGGGAAGTCGGTGGCGCACGGGTCAAACTTGATGTAGCCGTAATATTTCAGCGTCTGGCCCAGGTGGATGAACTGGGGAGTGGGGGGGGGGGGGGGGTGGTTTCACTTCAATTTAGCTCTCGTGTGTTCAAAGTAGGCCGTTGGGCAAACGGGCGGCGCGTGTTGCTCCTACTTCCTTCTTGGAGCCTTTCTCCTGCAGGGACTTGAGCTGCCTGTGCTGGTCTTTGTTGACGAGCATCCAGCCTCGCTCGATGTCGGACACCGTCTGGTTGGAGACACAAAGCACAGCCAATGGACTCCTCTGAACGTAAACGCCCCCCCCCCCCCCCAAAAAATGATTTTCTTACCTGGGCATACAGCAGGTTGAGGCCAACTCTGTTGTCCATGACATCGGCGTCGTACACCATGTCCCAGTAACTACAGAGAACCAGGCACAGCCATTACAACACACTTCACTCAATGGTGTCACTTTTTAATTTCAGCATGTCTCTGAACAGCTTTCTGTATTTTGTTCTCTCTGGCTCTTGTACACTGGCGGTGTGTGTGCGTGTGTTGGTCTGCTCGGCATCGGCCTTGCAACTTTTGTCGGGTTTCACATTCCAGCTTCCCCCCCGCTGTTCCACATGCGCAGCAAAAAGTACTAATTCGAAACATGGACACTACCTTTTCCGTAGGAGGATGTGAAATTCTGAGCTGCGGAGGCTGGTGATGGACACATAGGGCAGCTCGAACTCCTGAAGCTTCCGCACAACTACAAGGGGGGGGCAAAGGACACGCTCAAGACGCTTGGATGACCAGAGTCAGCACGCCACGGAATGACATTTGAAATCATTTAAAAATGTCACATTCATGGGGGCACCATGTGAAATTAGAGGAAATGTGGATTTTGCGCCATGTGTAAAAATTATTCCCGGGGGGGGTAGTCACGTCTTGCACAGCACATTGCAGTTAGCTCGATGAGCAACGTGCAACCGAGCACGGCGCTGATTGTGTAAGCGGGTCTTGTTGTTTGGATATTGGTGGTGGTGTTGCGTAACGTACATGTAAGGCCTCCCTCTTCTCCTTCCCGGACGAGGAAAAGACTGAAGTAGGCCACAAGGTCTTCGGGGAGATCCAGTTTGGTGGCGACGACCTACAGACAGAACAGGCAGTCACTCGACATTTAATCACTTCAGAGAACACCCTGAAGGTCACCCCAAAAACGATTAAATTACAAAGGAAAAAAAAAAAGGCGCTTACATCCAGCACGTCTTCGGTCTGGTCGGAGCTTAGAATGTTGATCGTCACCTTCTGACCGTTAGCCAGGCAGATGTCCAGAGCAACTTCCTCTGTCGGAATCTGCTGAGTCTCCTGCGAGAGTCACAAAAAAAAAAAAGTGTCGCATCTGGAAAAGCTTTTGTTTTCTACGATAATGCTGGAGAATGTTGACATCCGTGTGGAGCGAGCAGCAAAAATCTGTCACGAGCCTTGCGGAACACCACCACAAGTCATTGTGACATTTATGTCGCGGTTCATGTCAAAAATCTTTGGACCTCGCATGGAGACTAGTGGAACCCCACCAGAGTGTATATCTGGAGGGAGGTCCGAGTTCACGATGAGAGCTTTGCGCCGAACCTGCTGTGCTTTTCTCAGGAAGCTGTTGAACAGCTCGCTGGCTCCGAGCTGCGGGTCCTGGCGTACTGTCGAGACGAAAAGAAGAAACGCGACAAGGAGTCAAAAAAAAGCCAAACGAGGTGAAAAGTGACTCCTGTTAAATAGCCGCAGCAGGTTCAACCGGAAATGAGGACGGTCGTTATCTACGATGATAAGAGGAGGCGCGCGAACATGTAGACTGAGGCCTTTTATTCAAAACGGAGGCGAGCTCGGAGGCCGCGCTCATTTTTCCACATCTAAGCCTCGCCTTTGGCCAAGAGCGGCGCACACTCGCGGACTCTTGAGCAAACGGGCGCTCCGACAAAGCCTCCTTGTTGTGCGGTGGCGGCGGCCGGCGCTGAGAGGATTAAAACAGACCCGCTTGGCTAGCACGGCTAGCTCCGCAAACTGGCTTGTGTACACGCGCGCGGTTCACCTTCAGGGTAACATGCTTTAAAAGTGCAGATCAAAGTCCGCGGTCGGGCGCCGGAGCGCGACGTGAAAAGCAGACGGAAACCCAAACGGAATTCGAGCCACAGGCAGACGTAATCAAGGAAAACACTTTTTGTTTGTCTAGAGAATGTGCTGAAAACGTTGTAGCTGCCATTCAAAATATTCATTTGCTTTTTAGGGCAGGCTGGGGGAAAAAAAAGCTCAAGTGACCTGAAAATGACTTTCCACATCAAAGGAAAATAGCAAGTCCTGTTTTCTTGGAGATGGCTTTTCAATCAAACGGTGTTTTGAGAGCAGAACTTTCTTGGTGGGGGACCCTGTACATGTCCAAAATGACTCCAAAAATGTCAACAAAGTGGCGATAAGAAAATTTTCTTTAAATAAATAAACAAATAAAACCCAAAATATGTGCTCCTTCGACGCAACGGTACCATTAGCTACTTGGATGTCATGTCCTTGGTTATCGTAGTTGCTTGTGATTGATAATACGAGTGTAGCCTGAACTACCCGAGACAAATTCCTTGTGTGTTGTGTGTGTGTGTGTGTTCTTGTACTCATGACATTGTGAGGACCGGCATGAGTTTTTAACCAACAGAGTGAGGACATTTTGGCCAGTCCTCACTTTGACACCCTCTAAATTGTGTGTGTGTGTGTGTGTGTGCGCGTTTCATAAACAACTGACCGGCCTGCATGTACTTCTCGAGCTGCTCCCTCCTCTGCTCCACTTCAGCGAGAGTCAGCGTGAAGATCTTCTTTGGGGGGAAGGAAGGCACCACGTTGCTGCCATATTCCTTCTTGATCTGTCGGCGCAAAAAAAAAAATAATAAAGCGGTTCTCGTCAAGGCTGACGACATTTTGCCGCCTTCCATCCGTACGTGATTCATCAACGGTTGCACATTCATTCAAACAGCTGCCAATTTTCATTTTTTGATGTGAGCCGAGTTCCCTGCGGCCAGACGTGACGTCGTGTTGCTAAAGGCGCGGCTTAAATGTGCTTTTCTCGCTTGCCGACTACTTGTCGAGATGTCATTAGCCGATACGTTGCGCTCACAACACATTTCGACAGCGCAAAGACAGAAAACACATTGAGAAGTCACTAACGTGACAATGAAAGCGTGCGAAAAAGCGCCACGCGGCCGGTTCGGTCCTACCTGCTCGTGGAGGCCCAGCAGTTGACTGTAGCGCACCCGACAGTGCAGAACGCCGTTGACGTGGATGTTGTAAGCCTGCGGGAGGAACACAAGCACCCCCCCCCCCCCACGTTTACGTGTGTTTATTTATTTATTTATTCGGCGGATTCTGGTCGACTTTTTTTTTTTTTTACTTTGGTGTGGACATTTTTTGCCCGTCTTCCGAGGTGTTACCTGATCCACGGTTTTCGTTTGGCATCATTTGCCTTGAGATACAAGTTTGGAACACGAAAATGGTAAATCATCTTTCCCCCGTGAAATAAACCCAAGTGTCATGAATGCGATCACCCCGCGCCACCAACCCCACCCAAAAAAAAATTAAATCATGAAAACAGATCTCTATAATATTCCACCATTTGCGTCAAATGTCTATTCCACCTATCGATCGATGCTAACTGTTGACCCTACTGCATTTTCCTTTGATGTGTTGGGATTAAGCTAGTGGGGGCATGCTTGAAAAAAGAACCGGTCCAACGGCCAGTCTCTCGAAGAGCTTGGCTCACTCTTATCCTAAGGCACCACTTGCCAAAGCGAATCCAATCAAGATCCGTCGTCGTCGCTGCTGTCGGGTTGTGCAACGGGGACTGCATAGCTCCTCTGTGAAATCACCACTTGGATGCAGCGACCCAAACATCACCGAGCCAAAAGTGCAAAATAAATCGGGACATACGGCAACGGGTTACTCTGTTGTACTCTGCATCCGACTTGCTGCCACCACACTTGGTTGGCAGAATTTTGTGAAGGGAACAACTGTGTGTGTGTGTGTGTCGCGTGTGTATATATATATATATATATATATATATATAAATATATATATATATATATATTTTTTTTTTTTCTTTTTAATGTGTGTCCTCCTCTGTGGCAGGAAGTGCATTCTGTATGCTTGCAGTAAGAGGCCGTTTCCCATGCGGGTGTCGAGAGACCACGGGTGCTTTGAATCTTCTCGCTTGCCTGTGTCCATTTAATATTTATATTCAACAACATCCTGAGTCATCTGTCCAAACAAACGCCGAGGGAGGGCCAATTCTGCCACGACACCCAAAATAAATAAATAAAACAACCTGGCCTTTTCAACAAGGGGGGGAGAGAGAGAGAGAGGAAGGAAGGTTAAAGAGTGTCGAGGAGAGCAAACGTGGGTGGTGGGGGTGCATGAAGACAGGAAGCTAGAGTGACTAAACCTATGACTGTCACCGTGACATGGGTTTTGGAATGGCTCAAAGGCACCTTTCGGCTGGTTTGTTGTCCTCGCTTAGACTCGCGCGCGTACTACCAGCTTACTCCAAACGCTGTTTGGAGAGCGGGCTGGAAAAAGTGTCAACAATCCAAGTGCGGCGAGATTATTCATTCCAGAGATGCCCTTTTTATCCACGTAGCTGACAAAACAGCAGAGGGCCAAGCAATTCCCGAGCAACAAAATTTGCCCTATGAATTGGCTTCCTGACATTTTTAGGGAGTCCAATCACATACACAACGCAAGTCGTCAGGAAAGCAAGGTGGCGTCTGTAAAGCTGAAGTCCTCAGTGGTTCAACATTTCGCTCTATTGTCTTAATTCAGCCATTTTTTTAAGTAGAGGTGCCCATGTTGACAGCCGTTTCGGAGCATTTGCACTCCAAAGCAAGAGTAGACTTTTTTTTTAACACAAATATATTTATGGTTTGATTGATTCTTTCATAATCTGGGTTTGGTTCTGCACAAACACTGGTTTCTGATCAAAAAGTGGAGAAAATGGGCTTGGTGGGGAAACGAAACATGTCGAAGCAGACCAGTTAAGTCCATGCTGACATTTTTGATCGTCAGTGGAGGGTTATAACATGGTGTTCGACATTCACTCCATCATCTTTCCTCAGATCACAAACGTTCTAGTACATACCACAACACATATTCAACAAAATCTGTCTGTTATCATATGTCCCTGCTAGAGCTGTTATCCATTCTAAGAAGCAATCCCGCAATGAGCTCGTGCTGCATTTCGCGTTCAAACACATTGAAAATACTCAACAATACAGGTGTCTTCATGCTCACCACATAGGTAGATCCATTTTCTCCAGAACGAACCTCCGTTTCGGGTATGGAAAAATGCATGTTTAGCTCCCAGCCAGCGGTACCTGAACGCCAACTCGGCTAACGATGCTCAAGACGCCACAGTTGTCCGGAATTGGAATCAAATAAAACAGATAAATTCCGCTGCGGTGAGAGTCGCTGGTGACTTGAGAGGCGAGGGAAGCATGCACACGGTTCGGCTCGGTCCAGTGAGGCCGTGTCGGGCGGCAGGGGAGGCGAGTTAGCATCCACCTCCGTACGAGCTAGCTTCGTCATGAAAAAAAGTAAAGGAAAAACTCGTCTCACGTCAGTCGTAAACTTTTCAAACTGCCACAGTAAACATGTTACAAGTCTGGAGGAATTCCACTCCTCCAAGCAGCGCCGTTAATTTATCTCGTCATTTAAAACTTTTTTTTCCAAGTGGCTATTCCGTTAAAACGAGTTTTAAGTTTAAAAACTTATAAGTGCTCACATTCGCTAGCAGACGTAGCTAACGAGATGGGCGATGCAGCTGGTTTCTCCCGACTCGATGGGAAGAACCAACCGCGATACAAGAGGGGTGGAAACGGTTGTACCTTTTGGTTCACGAAGAGACCCTCAGCTCCTCCAATCAACGAATGAAAAAAATAAAATCGCTCAAACTCTAATAAAGTCGTATAGAAACATGAAATGGCTGAAATGTACATTTTAAAACATCTTGTATCGGTCACTTGAAACAGTCCTGGCAGATAGCATTTTCCTAGTTGGGGGGTGGTTGAACCAACAAGTATTAAAATAACATTGTGAAAACTGCGTTTTTTTTTGTTAAGCCATTATGTTAAATGTAAAATTTAATAATTGGGTGATTAATAATAATTGCGAATGGATGAATGTCTTTAACATGTGCTGAAAACGCCCGCCCGACCTCTGTTTGGTGCGATCCAAAGTGTCAACCATTAGAGGGCGGGGCATATATATGTACTGTAAAAACAAAACCAAAACAAAACCTGATTCATAAAAACATTTGAGCAGTAGTATTTATTGTCATGTACGTTGTATTTTAAAGATAGACTCTTACACTGCGCTTAAATGGGTAAAAACAAATGGAATTAATGGTTTGAGAAGTGCTTCTGGTCACGTGTCCACTACAGTTGGTCACATGACTTCAGTTGTAAAAATGAAAACTGGGCAGGATCTTCTGACGCCTACCTGGCTTGTTTTCATCCTTTCTTTGTGTATTTACCGCAGCCAGCAACTGGTCGAGCCGCAGGTATCACCCAAAATCGCAATTTTGTTTATTACGCTATCATTAATAGACGTCAAAACAAAGAAAAAGAGACTACAAACCAGTAGGAGGCTCATTCGATATGCGCTTGACTGTCAAGCTTGTGTTTTTGCTGTGCATCAATAACAGAGTAGACGCAACCCATGACTATATCACGTTGTGATTCTGGTGTCCGTTCACAGGTGTGCAAACAATGTAGCGGGACTGTGCCGCAAGGCTCCGAGGTGGGCAAATTTTGCTCCTCGTCCAACGGTCGGGTCGTCGGACGTTGCTGCCTGGCGAACGAAACGAGTAACCATGAACGCATCATCGGGTACGATTGTGTATTTATAATGTTGTTACGATGTTATTTACCGCTCCATCAGCTGGAGTCGAACCACCTTGCGGTAGGCAGAGTGGAAATGATACACATACTGTGGAAAACACTCCCAATTATTTTTTTCCATTGTAAACACGTTTTGGTTTGGACCGTTTCGTTCGTAAACGTGCGTTCTACATGATGCGAAATATGATAGTGAGAGTAGGCTGTATTTACTTTACAAATGACAGTAATGCCTGGAGGTATGATTAACCAACCCGGCATTTCGAGATAAGAGCTGTCGATGTGCTTTGAAGTGAGAGTATTTTGAGGTACGAGCTTGGTTACGGAATGAATTTAACTCGGATTTCTAAGCATTCCTCGAGCCACGGTGAAGCCGTCATTGGTTAGGATTGAGAATGACGCACTGGAGCTTGTGGGAATTAGGACAATTACAATTTTCCCCGTTTAGGTACCGCTACATTCGGCTGAATAGTTTCCAGTTTATTAACATATAGGCCATATTTCAACTCTGACCTACTTAAATGTGTTGCTTTTGTGTTTGGTTTTAGGCTGGATTTGTCCAATTGTTCTTTAACGCATCTGGACAATCTCCAGGAAGCATCAGACGCTTTAATAATGTATGCACGATTCACACACACTCTTCCCACTAGACCCATCGTGGATGCATTGAATGTGTTCGTTCTAAAAGTCGCCTTTTTTTTTTTTAATTTTGATTTTTGCAGAGATCTGTCCTCAAACGCCATCATCAACATGAGTGACTCAGCATTTCAAGGATTCAGCCAGTTACGTCAATTGTAAGTATAGTAGTGTCATTTTTTTTTTTACTAATCCTTTTTTTTAGAAAAAAAAATATTCGGCTATATAGTTTTTTGTTAAGTAAATGAATAAATAAAGACCGTACTCTCCATTTCAAGATTTTTGCCAGCAGACATCACTTGTCCAGGTGGGAATTCTTCCTGGGACAAAGTGAAGACAGATGAAGGAATACGCCTTTGCGAAGGCCAGAGAAACATGTGCAATCAGTCTGGGAAGATGCGTAAGTTGAAACAATGCAAACATGTATCGACCAAATCAAATTGGCAAAGTGACACTATCTCGATCCGCAGCTGTTCACTGTCCGGAGTACTCCCATTGCACCGCGTACGGGCCCGGCTTCTTCGAGTGCAGCTGCGCCGACGACTACCACGGATACAAGTGCCTGCGAGAGGTCAGTTTCTTTCTCAACGCTCGTATATTGTACACGTATTCGTCGATTGGTTTTTGACATCCGGCATTGGTCCACATTGTCCCCAACAGGGGGAGTTTCCAGCTCTGTGGGTGTTTGGGCTTCTGGGAGCTTCCACGCTTGCCCTTTCCCTCCTGCTGTGGTTCACTCAGAGGCGAAAGGCCAAGTCGCTCTAGGCTAGCTCAGATTTTTTTTTTTTGGGGGGGGGGGTTGTTTTGTTCTATGTGCATTCATCTTCTGAGTGAGCTGAAAGGGAAGTACATAGTACTGCAAGAGATTCTTAGCTGGTTTTTAGGGTCACTGTTACCTACTTTGTGTAAATAGTATTTTATTTTTGGAGCATAGGATAAAGCGCTTCACATAATGTATATAGCTTTATATATATATGTGTGATTTTACAAAGGCTGCACATTTTTCTGTGTCACCATGTATAAGACGAGAACTACATTCTGGAGGCTTTTGGGGGGTACAAGTGCATAGTCCAACGAACAGTGTTTTAAGTTAAGCCGCTAACAGCCATGAACGTTTCATACAGTTTCATGTTTCATTTGACAATAAAGTTGTACATGACTTGATGTTGATGGATGGAACTGATGGTCGGTGCTGATTTTTTTTTCTTCAAAATTTCCAGGGGGGCGCTACCATAAAGTCTTCCAAAGAACAGTTATTTTATTGCATCAATTCAAGCCATTCCAATAATGTCTGTATCTGTGTGTGTGTGTGTACATATCTGTATATTTATTGGATGCCAAAGCGCGTTAGGTCACATGCGACGTGGCTCACTGGTCGACGCTTTTGACGCGCAGCACCACGGGCACCGACGTGCATGGGATCATGCCCAGCTCCGTGATGACGGCGTCCACAAAGTCGGGCGGCGTCACGTCATACACCAGGTTGAGCAGACCCAACGAGTGGACCTCCTGCCAGTGCGCCAGCTGCGTCTTGCCCTTCCGCGTAACGATCAGGTTGTCGGGATCGTCTGGAGAAAAGAAAAAAAAAAAAATGACATCGCAGGGTGGGCCATCATGCAGTTGACTTGGAATTCCCATTTCAAACGCTAGCATACTTCATTCGGACTCCCATCCTAAAAATCTGAACAGTAAGTTGCAAGCACCGATGAAAATCTCCTCAGCTTGTTAGCTATGCTATGCTATGCTATGCTAGTGGGATCGTTTTACTTACCGAGCTCGTTTGAAACAAAGGAGTCTGTCTGCACCCTTTCACAGAACTTGTACGTCTCGCAGCACACCAGCACAGGCACGTTGAAGGCTTTGGCCACCAGAGCGATTTGGGACGTGCCCACGCGGGACATCATGTAACCGTTGGCGAGCAGTGCATGGGCCCCCACGAGCACCTTTGACACCTAGGCGGCCAAAAGGTCACAGCTAAGTCTGTGTGTGTGTGTGTGTCTCCAGCTCCAATGATCTCCAGCTCTGATGATCCGTAAAATGCTATCATCGACACACCATCACCCCAAAAATCATGTCCTTCAGATATTTACTCGTTGAGAGCTGAACAAAATATCAATGACGTCTCCGATGATCCAAAGTCGACTTGACTAGCTAGCATCACAATCGCGTCAACTCCCAAAAACTGTCGGCGTTGAAACCTAGCGTGTGGGTGTGGTTCACCTCTGGGAGGATGTAAGAGACAACCGAGATGAGGATGTAGGTGCAGCTGATGCCGTGCTGGACCAGGCGCCGCAGGGCCTCACGGCCCTCCAGCCGCGGCCTGCTGTCCACCACGATCACCCGGAACTTGCGGCCCATGTTGAAGGCTTCGTAAAGGATGTGGTTGACCAGCGACGAGCTGTGCGCACGGCCCCCCCAAAAAATAATAATAATAAATTTAAGCGATCTCACAAAGCGTCCAGAACATCCGATCTGATTTGAGCTGACCATCCGTAGACGAGGATGACGTCGCCGTCACTGATCTTTTCAATGGCAATCTCCGCGACGGCTTTGGCCGCCAGGACAATCTTTTCGTCAATGTAGCAGTCGATGCAGTTCAGCAGCTTGCTCTTTGCCTGTGAGGAAGACCGGGGGGATGCTTGGGTCACACAAAGCACTTACTTGGAATGACGGGTCAACATTTGCACTAACGAGCTTGTCAATGGCATCTCACATTCGATGTGGGCATTAATTAGCCGAGTGGTTTTCATGAGATGAAAATATATGGTTTGGTGTTTAAATGCACAAGGTTTGAGTGTCTTTCGTTTTCATACGTCAGTTTCAAACCCTGCCATCTAGAGGGGACAAAAAAATAAATAAACCTCGTCTTCCTTGCAGTGATTTGGAATGTTGGAGATCTCCTTCTTGATATATTTGATTGCATTTCCCATGCTGGCCGACAGAGGGCGACATTGGTTCAAGAAGCTGCAGAAAAAGGCAGATATACAATTATTTTTTGTTTTTTTAAACTGTAATAAGTAATCGTTCTTACCTTATGTAAGGTTTCAATCTGTTGACCAAGTCTCTTGCTAGCTCTTCATTGGGCGGTGTGGTGTAGTCCCTTATGACCTGGTGGGACACATCGTGTGCTTTCACTTGTACTTCCGTTATCGACACAATAGCCCAATTTCATACGGGACTGGGTGGCGTCACACCTGTTTGAAGGCGTGGAGCAGTGCCACGGAACGAGCGTTGGATCCCGCCACAATGCCTTGCGAGTACTGGAGGCCCAGTCGAACGATCGCGGGATGGATGACCGACGAGGGGATGCTGGCAAGGGACAGGGAAGACGTGACATGCGTTTTTATTTATTTGATGATCCGGTCGATCATCCAAAGTCAAACACACCAAAGCTACAACACATGGAGGACCCCCCCATCACGGGTAACATCTTCCCAGACCCGGTCGATGCATTCGATTGGTCGGATCGATGAACGAGCTTACCCGACTTGCTGCGTCAGAGGGGCTTTGCGGCTGTACTGGTGCAGGTGTGAAAAGAGGCTGACCTTGTAGCCGTAGTCTGACCGCAGCGGGATCTGAAACCAAAGCACAGCAGGATTTTCACGTATGGAATGTAACACCACACAATAAACTGGGGCCCTTTTGGACAACTTTTATGTGCTCTCTAACATTAAAAAAAATATATTTATTTGTACTTTTTGGGCTTTTCTAGAATAAGCTACCTGTTGTCTTTCCAGCTTCTTGGCCAGCTTCTTGACCACATCAGGGTCATCTACCTGGACGTGTTCGGGCAGCCTCTTCACCACTACCACACACGACATACCAATGAGTCTCTCCGGACTACGCGACGTTATTTCCCCAATGTGGCGTTACCAGGCTGCAGCTCGCTCGGCGGCACTTTGGGTTTGGCGGCGGATGCGGCCTGCTGCTGGCTGCTTTCGCGCTTTTTGCCCTGTTTGGAGGACCTATCGGAGTCGTGTCGAGGTCTCCTCTCCGCTTTCAGCTCCACTTTGCTCTTGACCGCTTTGTCAGATGTCGCGGCAGCATCGGCACCGGCGGCAGGCACTGAGGAAGGTGCTTGAAAAAAAAAAAAAATTATGTCGGCTCAAGTGAAATGAAAAAGGCAGAGAGGAAAAAGTTGTCCACCTTTTTGTGACGGCGGCACAGACGAAGCATCAGGCTTTGTGGCGTCATCTTTCTTTTCTCTGTTTTTCTTCTGCTGCTTCTTCTCTTTCCTCAACCGCTGCTTCTCCTCTTTGGTCAGCTCTTTGCCTTCACTCTGTGTCGTCCAAATGCAGGGCAGAATATAAACTCGATTTGTGGCACACATTTCAACAAACAAAAAAAGATGGAAACCCACTCGCCTTGGAGCGCTCAATTTCTGATTTCTTGTCGCTTTCATCTGCAGGTTGAGATACAGTTTGAAAATATCACTTTACACTTCAGTGATAATCATCGCAGCTCTATGTAAAGCCATTTGAGCATTTATTCAATATGATCTAGGGCATGAACCCTAGCGTGCTTTGTCCTTACAAATAAGACATTAATTTAGCCATTCTACTCGTGTGTGTATGTAATTTCTTTCCGGCGTGAGGTCGAGGTAACTAGTAACTAACTAGTACGCTCTGTCCGCACTTTTGTAAGACAAATCTGCGTACGAATAGATTGACTCATCTGACTGCCATCGATTATTTCCACCGTGAGAGCAATTTACGTTTTTGTGGCTCTTTTTTTTTAAACATTTTAGCACAGTAAGTGAACTCTACCTTCTTATCTCCAATGAGTTTTTTTTTTTTGCTAACTACGAGTATTTACGTCTAAAGATCACCAAAACTGTGCGTTAGCTTCCGCGATTGCTTCGGGGAAAATACATTACCTTCGCTGAGACTCGGAGGTCAAATATTTCAAGTGTGGCTGTGTAAGCGCGGGTCATTTCTGTCCGATCTCTCGCCACAAAACATCAACAGCACGCGAGAAGTGTCACTAAAAGCAGCGCTTACACGGACCGCACACTCACCTGTCTCTACCTTGTCGGCCATCATTCCGGATGCTGCCTCACTTCCGGTTCGGGCAAGAGGGACGCAAAATGTGTTTCGCCCCCTACTGGCTGTGCCCGCGCATTGAACAAGAAAGAAAGAACGACATTTTGATTTTCAAGTGAGCGTGCCTTTGTATTATTGGAAGCCATAAAGAACTCAATATTGATAGAAACTGTGGTCTAAACAAGGGAATTTTTAAAACAGAAAAAGTGATTGAAACTTCCAGTCACATTAATTTCATCTTCATTACAATCTGAAGAAAAGTACAAGCGTTCTGGCCTGTTGTATGTTGTGTTGTGCATAAAAATCCTAACGAGTTTAATTACAGTACAGCTAAGGTTGGTAAAAAAAATCTACACACTTTTTATTTTATGATATTGATAGAATTATAATTCTATCAATGATGCTAAGGTGATGATTGCCAAGTCAATACGTATATGGTATAGTAGCATAATGCATTTGTATTCCAGGATTAATTGTTGTATGATTTAAACCATCTATAGTAGCACAATAATAATCATTATTATTATTACAACGTATTTTAAATAATACTGTACTGCATATTCAAATCATACGTATAGCAATTAGGACGTGTGGATTGGCGTGTAAAAGTTGTGCAAAAAATACTCATGTTATCCAACAGTTTCTTAAATGGATTCAAAGTAGCGCTTTATTACAGCTGCAGCTGTTCTTTCAGTCACCTTTCGTAGTCGTAAGTGTGACACGTGTACCTCATGCAAAGTGTTGTGCAACAAAATCACCAGTGCTTCCGTTCTTTTATTAATTTATTGACTTTTCGCATGCACAGCCACACACAGGAAACGGCGAATTACTCCACGTTGGGCACGTCAACTATCCGGCTATCATCGTTGCTATGACGACCACGTCCGCTGACTGAATGCACGACGCAGTAGCTGGTTGAAGGGGACCAAACCTCACAGTAAACACCTGACTTGGTTCCGTTTGACCAGCCACGGCAAGGTGTTGCTTCAGCTGAGCAAAGAGAGAGAGACGAAGAAGAAGGTGCGCAAGTGTGCGAGAAGGCCCACGCGTCCTCGTCACGCTTACCTAAAGAAACATACACAACATACACAGACGCTTACTTCTTTCTTCAACGTTTGCAGGGTAGAAAAATCCTTATTTTTAGACCTCCTTCTTGTCCAAATACAGCCACCATTGACAGCTTTGCATCCTCGGGTGAACCCCCCCCCCCCCCCATACATGCGTCTATAAAGGGGCCAACAGCTGTGCTCTGTCAATCCTCATTGACTGTTGGGCCAGGCTAAAATCAGCAGCCTTCCTTTCACCTGTCGTCCTGACACACGTGCACACACATAACACACACACACACACACACGGACCTGACATTACACCCCCCCCACACACACACACGCACTACCATAGAGACAAAGGCTTAACAAATGTTTTATTTGACTGTATATTCTGACCATTTGTGCCTGAAATGCTTCTAAAAGCTGGACGCAGATGACCCCCCCCCCCCCATTGCCCGGCGCTGGAGTCCCCTCGGAACCACACACTTCCTTACATTCCATAAGTGGCTGTATGAATATGGGGATATAAGGAAGCATGTCCTCCCAAGGGGCAATGACAACTGGATCCTGCGTGAAACACAAGGGGACCTTTGAACGCATCACACGGTACAAGAACCCCCCCAAAAAATCAAGCAAAATTGTAAAAACTGAGAGGGGTGGTCGGGGACTGCATGACACTAAATGTGTCTGCGAGGACCCGGGCATGTTTTTCCATTTTTTTGACACGGGTCTCACTAAATTTGCCCCAGTTGAACATAAGAAGGCAACATTCCGACTTTAAGATGATTCCGACTTTGATTCCGGTTATTGCAGAAAAACGTCCTAATGCGCACCCCCCCCCCCCACCACCACCAAAAAAAAAAATACTAACCTCTCTCTGGTTTCACTTTGAAGCTGAGTTAACAGTAGCTGGTCTTTACAGAAGTGTAACCTCATTTTTGCCTGTGTGGATGCCTTTCCTCTCAAGCATCAGGAATCGTAAAACAACAAGAACAACAACAAGAGAAAAAAAAAAAAGAAAGAAAGGAAGGCCTGGTTTTCAGCCTACGCCAAGGTGAAATCGAGCATCTCTGTCAAAACATTTCGTGACAAGCACAACTGGGCCCCTTTGCTCCCGTCCGTCCAAACGTGCTGCTGCGGCCCGGCCGCTCGGCCTTTTCTATGCCACCCGGGCGAGGCGAGCTGCCCCCGCCCTAACTCCGGAGCGGCCTCCCACCTGTCGGTGTCCTTTAGGCGCGGCGGGGGGGTGGTTGGGGGGGGGGCTCTCCTTTGCGCCCGCTGTCCGGCCCAATCGGGGCCCCGCGACAGTGGGGAGCTGGCCTGTGAAATCACACCTCTCAGCTGTTCACACTGGCCTCCAGACACCCTACACCCGATGCCTTGAGCCTCGCGCTATAGCACCGAGCGCCCCCCCCCCCCGCCATCCCTTTTACACTGAACGTCAATGGCTTCTTTTTTTTTTTTTTTTTGAGAAAAGGCCAGTACAATGCAAAGCCTGTGGGGCAGACATGTGTTTAGCAGCTGATTGGTTTCGTTGCGGTGAATGAAACGTTACCTTGGCCAAGGACGCTGCGTGAGAATTTAATTGTGAGCTGGTGAGCAAAGTTCGGCAAAAAAAAAGGACATTTTCAAACCACTAATGGAACGGTTTGGATTTTGGACAATTCTTAGGTATGTTAGAATCAGGTCTGATGTTCTTGCTTTCCTCAATGAATAATGGGGACAAAATGGCCAATTCTGGAGTCCAGCTTTAATCGCCCGGTCGAATTTGGTTCGCGTCAGCAGTTTTTCAACACAATGGCACCATTTAGAGTAGCTAGCTATGCCGACACATGAAAATACATCTCCACCCTTGGATAGTTTGCTGCCGTGACTTTTTTAGAGTGCCTCGTTGTTGCTCCTGAGTGCGTGCAGAGCGTAAGATGGAAGAGCGAAGGGATTTTTGGGGGGAGAAGCTTATGCGCTGGTATTAGTGTGCGTCACAATGCCTTTTTGTACACGTATTGAGCGATTATAGTTTTGGTTGCACAAGCATTTCCACGAACACGTCTTTCTTCAGGCTTGCGGTTGAAACCTCGGCCAATGCCGGCCTGTATTTGACCACACAAAAGGAATCTTGGGGGAACATCGGGTCGTCAGCAGCCCTCTGGTTCATTTTCCTCTGCCGCAAGCACAAGCCATTGCGCTAAGGTCAACACCTGTGTTCTAAAATCAGCATCCGGGGTCGGGGCGTGATCGGAACCCGGGGCCCTCGTTCACAGAAAGCTCCAGCTCAGAGCGGGGAGCTTATATTGAAACCCGACGCGCCGTCCACAAATAGTAACGCAGTTATTTATTTATATGTGTGTGTGTGTGTGAGGGGATGAGGGGGGGGGGTCTCTTTGAAAGGATGTCGTCCAAATTGTTCAATATTTCCCATGGCCACCGGCCAGGGTGCAAGCCGCTGACCTCAAATGCATCATTTCCACTCATGTCAGCGACGCTCTGAGGCCTCCCTATAAAACCATGATAAGCCTTTCATGAGGATGCCCGGCATGTTGAAGTTGAATGCCTCTTTAAAGTGGCCCTCCTATGTGAGAAATAGTGAGCTAGCACTTTAAAACTCAAATTCAACCATTCCCCCAAATATTTAGAGTAGACAACGACCCAAAAAGGCAGGACAGACACGGACGGACGTTTTGTATCACGTTGCTGACTCATTAGCCGCTGATACGGGATTAATGCCAGTCTCTGTCCTTCCCCGGGCGCGCCAGTTGCCCGACACTGAGGTTGACGCAGCTGCCGCAGGGAGAGAGTTCAAAGGTTGCCGGCGTTTAGACTCAAAGAGAGAACAGGTGAGGATTTGGTATGGATCCTCCGAGGTCATTAGAGTTGCGAGCAAAGCGAGTTGACTCTGAATGCGTTTGTCTTTTCCGGGTGGCCTCAAATGCATCCATGAGACGCTCACGGGGTGGCATCAAGGCCGCTTTGGAGCCTCTCGTCTTTTGTGGGGCGTCCGAATGAGGTGCCTACGTGTTACCGCCACACCCGAAAGGTGTCGCCACAGGAAAGCCTGATCTCACTGTTACAATAATGGAGGATTGGGGTGGGGGGGGCAGTGATCCACTGGAGGACATTTCAATGAAATCAGTGTTCTCTCCCAAGACTTGAATTCTCCTCGAACTAGCACGCTTTCAGAACATAACTCCAAGTTTAACAAGTGTGTTGGTGCCTTGTGGGGGTTGCGGCTCAGCTGCCTGACCAAAAGGGAGCGGCGACAACTGCACGCGGGGATGAGAGAGAGTTGGAATTAGACTGCTTGATTCCGAACACAGCCGCATCCCCGGTGAGGAACGTCTGCAGACTTGTGCAATTATTCATTATTATTTCCATTATTTTCACTCACCCTCTCAAAAAGTCTGTCTGACTACATAATCTATCCATCGAGTTAGCTATCCATCTATCCAAACTAAGAACAGTTAAGATCAACGTCGTCCTGACAGCTGTGGCTTCGGCAGCCCTGGGTCACATGACCAGGACAGGTGGACAAGACGAGAGTATTTGTGGTACTTTCACCCACTCCCATTCCTCCATCTTGTTCTTTGGCATCCCGCCTCACGCAGGGTGTGGCCCTTTTGGCACAGTTGGCATGCACTTGACATATTTCTGTTTTCATATGTGCCACATTGATGTCATACCACAGACACGCAGTCCATCCACGGCATGGTCTCAAACGCTTGTCCTCATTAGGGCTGCATGGGAGCGGAAGTCCTGCTCAGCTGACTTTGGGAGTGCCAAAAACCGGGTGCCAGTGCACGCACGAGGTGCTCCGAGTGGGGACACCACGCTAGCGAATCAAGTAGCAAAGTTGGAGCCATTTCAAGCATGAACTGCTGATTGATTAAGAACATAAATTGAATTAGGAAATTACTAAATCACACACACACATACATTTCAACTGTGTTTATAGAGGACTTTAAAACAACCACCTCTGTATACAAAGTGCAGTGTTGTCAGCGTGAATTTTCGAACGAGCCCTAAATTAATAGGCTTAGCGTGTGGCAACGTAAAATGGCCACCGGGGGCGTCACTACTCCCGACGGCAGGGAAGCAGCATTGTTTGTCCTTTCATACGTCCGTGGGTACACCCTGGACTGGTTGCCGGACAATCGCTGGGCACATTAGATTATTGTAAGATTTTTCTTTTTGTTGAAGCTAGAGTTTAAAATTCTAAAAAGCCAAACCACCTCACGCTGACGGATTTTCCCCAAGAGGAACTTAATACAAACGGACCATTTTCGGTGACAGATTTGACTGATGGACTGGTCCTCGCTCTCACACTCGCCTATAATCTATACATATTCATCGTACCACTGACGGTTATACATAACTCGCCAAAACAAATATCAAAAAGATTAAATATGACAGACATGATGGCGGAAATTCTCGATGTTCTTTGAAAGTCTACGAGCATTTGTGAGCCCTCAAAAGTCGACTTCCGGTAAATAAGGCTCGTTCTGAAAACGGTTGTTTTAGTAGTCATGCTAGAAATTAGCTCGTTTAAAAAAAATCGAATGCAAAGCGAACAGTTGTTTGCTTGGCATTTCTAAGTCATAGTTTGCTCATGTTGTAGTTGTTCTTAATTTGTAGAGACAATGTTGCTGACGGCGTGTCGCCTGTCCAAAGCGCTGCAGCTCACCCTGGCGGTCATCAAACCAGACGCGGTGGCTCATCCTCTCATGCTGGAGGTACCTTGATTCAAGCACCCCCTCAAAAATACTTGGCTGTACTCTGTACTCAACCACTGTGCATTGTAAAAAGCAACAAAAAGTGATCACACAAAAAAAAAAACAAGATTTATATTCCTGTTAGACACAAAGTCATGTTTTCCAAATCTGTCTTGCAGGCACTTCACCAAATTATCCTGGATAACCAGTTTGTCATCGTTCGACGCAAAGATGTGGTGTGGAGACGACAAGACTCTGAGAGGTTTTACGCTGAGCATTCAGGTGCAGGGCGCATTTGTTTGTATGAACAAAATGCCATGTTTATAGTATTGTCAAGAAAAAGTTTGGGTGGACTTGCCCTTTAAGCTTCTTTGTCATGCCAATTTTCAGGGCGATTCTTCTACCAAAGACTCGTTGAGTACATGTCAAGGTAAGCAAGGACCTGCGATCGCTTGTCTATAAAAATGGTTTGATACGCTACATGTTTTTATTGAATTATATTTTTGCTCGCAAGGCAAAACACGTAAAAAAAATGTCAACGGAATTTGGAGAGTACTCACAGTTTTGCTCGTTTTGTCCTGCACACAGCGGCCCGATGCGGGCATACATTTTAGCCCGAGAGGATGCCATTAGCCACTGGCGGGAACTGATGGGTCCCACCAAAGTGTTCCGAGCCAGATACACCTCCCCCACCTCTCTGCGGGCTCAGTTTGGTCTCACGGACACGCGCAACACCACTCACGGATCAGGTGTGCTCAACCTGAACCGCAGTCAACATACACATAAGCATCTCCGATGGCGATTGTTGACCGCGAGTCTTTTAGAGACGAGCGCCACTTTCTTTTCTTGCTCAAATTCCACTCTACTTTCCTCCAGATTCTGTCGAGTCGGCCCGCAGAGAAATGACGTTCTTCTTCCCGGACTTTCGGCCTGAGGAGTGGATGGAGAGAGAGGAGCCCTCGTTCCGGTCGGGACGCATGCTTTATGATCCTCAGCAACGCATCCACACACACTCTGCTCAGAGCTGACCCCAGAGCTGCTGTTGTGGAAAACGAATTGTCCTTCTTACAGTGGCATCACTGCCGCCATTTTTATTGTCATTACAAAGCACAAATCCAGACAGTGCTCAAGACACATAGCGGTTCAAACAAAACATATACTACCCCCAAAGCCCCCCCCCCCAGAGGCATCACTGTAAAGTGCAATCTTCAACTTCAGCTTCCTGAGCCACAGCAGAAACGACTTATTTGCCCTTTAGCATCACTAGAAAGTATTTATTTGTGAGTTTTGACCCTTGCTTCCCCCCCAAAAAGATGCGCGGTCGTGCCACTTGATTAAAGTCCGCCCATGTACACAAGCTTTGTGTCGTCATTGGTCACGTCGTGAAAAAGTTTGGCTTTCACCCGTCCTGCACGGTCACCCCAAAACAATGATTTCATGCTACGGCTACGCTAGCCCTTGAGGGGTGTAAGAAACCACGTTTGGCTAACTTGAGCCAAAATGGACGCCTCATTTTAAACATGAAAATGAAAAACGATTTATTATCTGAAATATTTTTGAAGAAATGTCAACATTACGGAGATTCTGCACACCTCTACCGTTTACATTTTAATTTTACAAGTAATGTCGAAAGGGTTCAAATATACATTTAGTACCATCCAATGAAAAACATGGATCTCCATTCTGGGGGCGGGGCCGAAAGATGAAAATAAAGCTCCATTAAACCTCATTGCCCTCGCGCTGTGCAGGTGTTGAGCGCCGCCACTTCTTTGACGGCCTCGGCGGGCTTCATTACCTCGTAGGTGGTCAGTGACTTCTTCACCTTGCCGTTCTTGTCCACCTGGTGGATGCTCTGCGTCACCGTGATGGTCACCTGCTTGGTGGACATGCGGTTGTCCTGCCATTTTGTCTGTCGGGGAGGACACCACACAGCACGTCATCTCAAAACTTTGCTCGAGCAAGATGACCGGACAGCACCCGGACGCCCCCCCCCCCCCCCCCCAGCGCCTCTCGTGTTGCGTTAGCACTAGCATGGGCGTCACTCACAATCTCTTCAGTGTGCAGGACACTTGTGCGCTGCACCGTGGTGCCCGAAGACGCCAGTGCCGCATCCTGCGCTGGAGAGGCGGGCACGTCAGGAGGGCTCTTGCCACCGCCGCCGAGGCTGGCTTCCGATGCGGTCGAGCACACTTTGAGGTACGCTTGAGCAGGAGGCGGGAGGCCGTCCTCCAAGAATTCGGCACCTGGAAGGCAGAAGAGAAGACACTAAAGCCGCGTGATGAATCGCTAATGAATGCGGCAGCCTGGTTACGTAAGGTTGTGTTGCTTCAACGTTGTCATGAGAGCCAAGTGCGCTCTTTTCATGTTGCCTATTGTGCCCGGTTTGGCCATTCGTGTCCTCCAGGCCTCAGCAGAATATCCCCTCGCAAAGACGGTTTGCGCTCCACAACGCGTTGTCATCAAACAAGCAAGATCAAGTAAAAAGCAACAATTTACCATTTCAGTTGCCGTTGCCGTTGCTTTTTAGTGCAACAACATCCTTACCTGGACCGGCGTTTTTCTCGGAAGCGAAGGAGGCCTCGGAGCCGTCAGACGGGATGCTGTGGATGGACGAGAGCGGTATGTCGGCCTCGGTGCCGGTCAACCAGGTGGACTCGGTCTCTTTGGTCCAGCTCTCCAGGTAGCGAGGCTCCAGAGCGTCCGTCCTGCTCCCGCCGCAGCCCATGGCGCTCACGCGTGCTCCCTTCCACACCGACGTGACATCCAACCTTGGATACACCGTCGTGTTCAGTCCCAGCATCGATTTGTAAACCGCCAACTATTCCTTAGCGCTGTTTGAAAGGCAAATCAAAGCCCCACAAAAGCATTGCCGGGCTCTGGCAGCTGGAAATTGCTGCAATGTACTTACGCCACGGGCCCTAACGGTCCTCATACGACAAGGCCCGTCTCGAATGTGGCTGGAGGGCTTCTCATCACTCTTGTCTGGTGGCCATGGTAATTCCAGCCGTGCTCCATGCGTCTGTGGCGACAAGACCCAGCGTGGCGATGATGATGATGATGATGATGGTCAATCAGCACGCTGCATTCTATCCTCACTCACAGGACACTTCGTGACGGATATCCAACCAGTCTAATTGAAGCAGAACAATCCAACAATATAACAGTACTTGCAGGCATATATTCTTGATCCTCTGCAAAGAGAACTCCAGACTTAAGAGCGTTGGAGTGAGAAAAGGAAACCTGGCAATCGTTAATGACGCTGGCTTGAAAGTTACGCATAAATACAAATGAACCGAATTTCCTCCTACTGCAGCTTTTAAAGCAAAAGATGAAAAAAAAACAACAACACCCTGCTTTCAGGCTAAATAACACAATTTGAGCAACTCTCTTTGAGGCCGACACATTAGCGGGTGACAATATTCGGAACGGTCTTTGAACACTTCTTCCGACCACAATTTGCTGAACTGAGCGCCTCCGTCAAAACCATTTTGCCAATGGATGGCCCTCCACTGCGCACACACACACACGCGCACACCACACACGCGCATACGTACGTTGCGCTGCGGTCCACGCGGAGCAAGAAACGCATCCGCACGTTCAATACACGTACGAAGTGCCAAACTGTTGTTGTGTGCAGGCCGACCGAGGCGAAGGAAATCGGCGACGGATTGCTGGTTGATGGTGTCCGTCGAGCTGGTGAGCTGATGGAAGCTTCCTGCTTGACGGAGGAAGATGAAGCTTTCTTGTGGTCCCTCCTCAGCTGCAAGCCTGGCACCCACCGCCCCCCTCACCCAATCTCTCTCTCCCTCTCTCACACACACACACACACCACTGCACCCACCGTCATGTTGTCACCTCAAACGATCCCCGCAGCCGTATCTGCGATTCTTCCAGTCCGACCATAATGACGGAAATTAAAATGCTGTTAAAAAAAAGCGCATTTTATGTTAGTTACATTATGCAGAGTTTAAACATTCAAATCACGATAGAGTCGATGTAAAAATGTTATGTTTCAGTAAACTGAAACGTTAATGTACCAAATTATAAGCTTTTCCGAGTGGTTCCGGATCGACTGGATGTTTAGGGTGTCTCCTTTCTGCGATTGGAGGGGCAGGGGGGGGGGTGTCCCTCCTATTTCGACGAGTCCGGGTCATCAAACAACAAACAACAAACATTTGCTCGCGTGCTCGCTGAGCTGAGAAAAGGCCACGCGCTCGATCGCTTTCTTGCCGCACCTGTGCAGTGCACTTGAATCCTCTCTTGGGCAGCTGTCTCCACGTCACTGGCAGGGCTGACGTCACGTACGCCTATCCAAAGCTACCTTTGCTGCTTCCTTCACGGTGCTTTGCACACGGGCGTCACCTGGTCACCGTTCACGATGAGCGCTTTGGCTTGTCGTAGAAATTGTTGGTTACGTTTCACATGTCCCAGTTTCTCGTTTAGAAATTGGTCATTCATAAACGGAAAACGGGCCTTTGTCAGACCGTCTATGAATAAATCTCTCCCCATCCGGTTTATTTTTTCACCGAGTTTCAACAATCCGCAGACGCTGCAGTTCTCCGAGCACCCCGTAGATGTCAGGCTTGTTCAACATTTCACTTTGATTGAGTCTCATTCGGAAGCAACGATTTTTGTTGCCTGCGATTGGCTGGCAACCGATTCAGGGTGTCCCCCGCCTACTGCCCGAAGACAGCTGGGATAGGCTCCAGCACACCCCCCCCCCCCCCCCCGCGACCCTAGTGAGGATCAAGCGGTTCAGAAAATTGATGGATGGATGGACGAAAGAAAAGAAAGGAGATGAAGGCGATTGCAGTCGCCGACTTTCCAGGTGGAGGCTTGAGGGTTACAAAGTAGGGTTTTATACTTGGGCTAGTTTCAAATTAAGGTTTTAAATTTGAGTTATGGTCTCAAAGTAGGGTTTTAAACCAGGGTTGGAAATGTACTTATTTTTTCAACAATTAATTATCAAATTAGGGCTTTTAAGTGGGGCTATGGTTTCAAAGCAGGGTTTTAAACTCGGGTTAAGGTTTCAAAGTACGCACCCCCCCACACACACACACAAAACAGGTCGAGTCGCGGTTGTTTTCAGTGGTTTTATTGAAAAAAAAAGCTTTTTTTCCCTTTGTGTGAGAAATAAATAAAAAAGTTGTCCTTTTGATTGACAATCTGAAACAAAATAAACATCAGACATGCAAATGAAGGGCGTGGCTACATAAGATTTACAGGAAGTGGCTAATAAGGAGCGCTGATAAATAGTGAGTTAGCGTAAGTTAGCAAAAGGCCTTTTGCTGCTGCTGCTGCGCACGGCGGATGATACAAAAAAACATAGCAAGTATGTTACAAATGTTGACACACGCAAGCACACGCGCGCACACACACACACACACACACACACAGACACACACACGCTAAAGTTGTCAAGGTGTTTCGTCATCACAACAAACGACGAAGAAGATGGCGGACGTCTAGGATGCGACGTTGGCAGCTAGCGAGCGCTTCCGGCGTCGCCTCTCGGCCGGTTGGTCTTCATCGAGCGGCAGGGCCACCGGCTCGCTGTCGGACGTCGATGGGGAGCGGCCTGCTCACAGAGCATTTCCTGTTGTAGTTGTCGTCATGGCAACAAGGCGCACGACTTCTGGTTTGAGGCTAGCGTTAGTAGGTGGGGGGAGGTGGGGCTAAAGGGGGTGGGCGGGGCAAGGGCAGCTGGTTTGCATGTAAAGCGTTAGTCAACATTCATTCGTTCTTACGTTGGTTCAGCACTTTGCACCGCGGCAGCTTTTTTCGTTGGTTTTCTGCTAGTGAAAAGCGCGACACAAACGCGTACGCGAACCTCTGGCGGGAACCTTGAGGAACTTGGGTCAACTCTTGCAGCATGTCACACATGCGTCATCGTTATCATGTTATCCAATACAGTGAAGCCAGCCGATAGCCGTGTTGACAGCGAACGGCTTCACGTGAAGAGGTCACGTGGAGGTCGGACAGGGCGAGATTCCGCCGGATAAAAGCAAGGTGGTAAACCTCTCAAGATGACGCGGGGAAAAGTGGCGGCGTGGACATGAACGGTTGATCGGCTGCTTGCAGATGAGCGAAAAGTCGTTTACACTTTGCGTGTCGGTTTGCCTATCCGTGTAACTTTGAGGCCTGAAGGCGAGTAGGAAAGTAGTAATTAGTCTGCTCTTAAATGTACACGCGAGAGTCCGAAATTTGGAGGATTTCAACGAGACCTCTAAACAATGAATCAAACGCGATGACCGATTCATCGATTGATTTCCGCGCATGCAGTTTGTGGCTGAGGCTCATCTCTGACGAGAGGTCTTGAACGGTCAAGATCGGAATTGTAATCCACGAAGGTGACGGCGCGGCTTCACTGTATGACCAATTAGAAATAAAGACGAGGTTTGTTGTTGGCATCGGCAAGCAGCAGGTTGAGGGTTGCTGGGCAACAAAGCATCAAGAGTTCATCTCCATGTTGTTAGTATGTTCTGGTTGTCGCTGTCGTCGTCATGCTCCTCGTGGTCGTTTGCCGGCACGATGCAAAGGGGCCACAAAATGGCCGCCACCCATGTTTGCTGTTGGTTAGTTCCTGTTCGTTGTTGTTGTTGTTGTTGATGTTGTCGTCGGTGCAGCAAAGTTTGTTAGCGCTTCCCTCAAACGTCTCGAGCGTTTCGGGAAGTCATGAAAGCGGCGCAGGCGGCAAAGAAAAACTACGCGGAACCTGCAAGGAGCAGCACAGCACACGGGGGTCAGGAAACACGCATGCACACTTCCTGCTACGCTACGTACGTAGCGCACGTAGCCAAACGACATCCGACGCGTGCGCTCGTATCACTGATAGCGCGGCTGCGGCACACTCGGCGGTTTGAATCAAGCGGACGCTTGATTGTCAAACAAAAGACATTTGTCGCACGATCGCAGCACGTTTGGAGGATCGCGGCTTCCTGTTAGCGTATTTGTGCAGTAGAACGTAGTTTGTTGAGCAGCACACCAGTGTGTCGATGCATCGTAGGTGTGCCGGTAACGCGATCGTTTGTGAGCTTTTCACAGCCACTTTCGAGCATGACCGGAGCCACTCGGGTCACCCGTTTGTCACGCGAGTGGAGAAAGATGGTGAGCGTTCCAAAGCGTTAGCTTGACGCGCTAACAGGAAGTCCTATGACAGCGGCGAACGGCGTCCCGGCCGTGAGACGTCGGCGGCCTACTGACCTGGGTATCCGTGACCGTTGTAAGGAATACCGGCGCACTGGGACGAATCGCAGTAGCCGGCCGCCCCGGGCGAGCCGCGCGCACCGGCGTGACCGGGACGCCCGGGAGGGCCGCGAGGTCCCGTGGAACCCGTCGGCCCGGGGGGCCCCGTTCTGCTCTCTCCCGGTGGACCTGGTGGGAGCGACGCCGTTATCGATGATGACGCGGACGTTTCCAAAACCGAAGCGAACACCGTGTCTGTCCCCTCCCGTGTCTTAAATTAAATTGGGCGGAGCGTACCCGGCGGTCCTCGAACGCCCTTCTGTCCGACTCCCGCCACGCCTTGCTCGCCCTTCTGTCCGGGCGGACCCGTCTCGCCGGCCTGTCCGGGCAGTCCCGGGTTCCCGGGGAAGCCATTCCTTCCGGTGGGGCCCAGCTCGCCGCGCGGTCCCGGCATGCCGGGGGGTCCGGCGGGTCCCGGGGGCCCCGGGTTGTTGCCGCGTTGAATGCCGCTGGGGATCTGGTTCAGCAGGCCGTTGACGCGGTTCATCTGGGCTGCGAGGAGGACGGCGACGTCAAGCTCCGGCTTTTTTTGGACAAGATGAAGACGTCCGACTCACCGTTGACCAGCTGCTCGCACACCTGCCTGGCGATGGAGCGCATCATGTTCTGCGGAGCAAAGTCTCCCTGGGGACCACAAAGTCGGGCAAAGTTAGTCTTCCCAACGGCGGCCACTGACATCCAGTTGTACTCACGCGCTCGCCCTTGTCTCCTTTTGGTCCCACCGAACCCTGAAATACACAAATCCGCATACACAAATGGGTCAGTCCAAAGAACGCTCGCCCGCAACCGGGCCACAGGGTGTCATGACTCACAGGAGCTCCATTGGGACCCGTGTTGCCGGGTTTTCCTTCAGGACCGGGCGCTCCGGGTGACCCCGCGGGTCCCTGAGGGGAGAAGCCAATGAAAGCGAGATCAACGCCTCAAACGCACGACCACAAAGGGTCCACGGGGCTGCATTTTGCTCCCGGCTCACCATGGGCCCGGCGGGTCCTCGCGGTCCCGACATGCCGTCCTTTCCTTGAGGGCCCTGAACACCAGACAGACGAGACCAAAGGTCAGCCGGGTCCCCCGACGCGCAAAGTCGGTCCGGCTCGCAACTCACCCTCACTCCGGCGGGTCCGATGGGGCCGCTGGGGCCGCGGGGTCCCGGTGAGCCCTGCGCGCGCACACAAATATCAACAGGAGACCCTTGATTTGGTCGTCAATAAATGACAGGCCTCCAAAAGAAGTTTCGCAATTGCCTTTTGGGGCCACGAAAAAACTAATGAGCGAATCACGAGACGCTGCCCGCCTCCACGAGCAGAAACACGAAAAAAAAAACAGGCAGGAGCCAAAACTTACTTTGAGTCCGGGTAGACCAGAGTCTCCGGGTTCTCCCTTAGGTCCGGGCCGACCCTGAAGGCAAAAAAACCCCCCCAAACACAGCAAACGGTATCAAGGTGGTGCCGGTTTGTTCCAAAAGTGGACACCGATCATATGACGCTTCAGTGCCTGCTTTGTCGATGATCGTTTTCCAAAGCAGATGTTTCCTTTTCAATGAAAATCGTTCAAAAAAAATTGATGAGCGCCGAGTTGCAAATGTCATTGTCGCGCCTCTCGATGCAACGCCGACAGCGAGCTTGCGCGGCGCATCTGCGGAAAGTCACGACGCTTCGAGCTGCCGGTTACTTGCAAGGCATCCAGTCAAACTTGCCGTTTTTTCGAAAATAAACGCAGCTCAATTTGTTTCGGGAGGCGGTGGGAAAATGGTTGCGGCCAGGACACGACTCCAATTTGATTTACGAGCCGCGAGGCTTTGCGGAATGGGCCCCTGACGTCAAGGAACCTTTTCTTCACATCTCCGGAGTAATCCCCGCTCATCCTCAGATTTATGTGCGGGGCCCGCGAGCGTCTACTCACAACCTCTCCCGGGATGGAGCGTCCGCTGGGTCCTTGCGGACCGGGCAGGCCCATGGGTCCAGACGCTCCCGGGTCGCCCCGAGGGCCCACTGGCCCCTGCCAGACCAGAGAAGTCTCTTAAGGTGCTGCTGTTGTTGTTGTTGTTGTCGTCATGGTGTGCATTTTTGAGTTGAAAGAAACTTACAGGCGCACCGAGCTCTCCTCTTTCACCTCGTGGTCCTTTTTTGCCGGGGGCACCCTGAGGGGGAACAAGATCAGGAGAAAGATCAGGAGAAATCTTGTTTGGGGTTTTTTGCTTTTAATTCAGTTGATGTGCAGGAAAGATCCGTGAGTGGCTCGCGTGGTTGCTGAAAGTCGTTTGTGTCGCCGTGGCAACCGGCCGGCCACCTTTGGCCCTTGTTTGTTTGCATTTCATTTGCGTGACGGACGTCCTGGGCAGCCGCAACGATTCAAACGTTCGACTAAAACTAGTTGTCACCCGGACGTGCGCCTGACGCGTTTTGAATTCGGAACCAGGAGGAATCTTATCGTCTTTGGTTTGGCAGAGTGAGCCGCAAAGCTCTCAACTCGCAAAGGAGTGAGTGAGGTTGCAGCGCACCGAGTCGGACTAACAAAAGATGAAGAACGGCGATCAAGGCAAGCTGATTTTCAGCGGCAGCATGACATCGCCGCCATCTGCAGCTGCGAGGCGTCACTTCGCTTCCACATCAAATGTTCCTTCCTTCCGTCTGCCGTGAAATCATCTCCCTCTATAATTTCCTACCCTGACTTCAAAATAAACATTTGAAAATAGAATTTGATCATACCGCTGACCCGTCATTTTCGGTATGCCTTTCATATATTAAAATGCTTGCTACATTGCAGCTCATCAGGGTTTTTTTTTTTGAGGGGTGGGGGGGCGTATCATTTCTTCCGGGCTGAATTTCGCCTGCCTTTGGCGCAGTACCGCTTCATGCCACCACATGCTGGGTGGCAGCACTGAGGTCCGCCGGAAAAGAGTCATGAAAGGGAAACTCCACCCAAGTTTCTGATCGATATCGAATTATCGATATCGAATTTACAATTAGCATGACATTGTTACAAAGAGCCCGTCCGACAATATGGAAGTTTTTTTTTTTTCCTTTCTTGCATGCTCACCACCGGTCCCTGCGGTCCCTGCGCTCCGGTGGCCGAAGTGGTGCACTTGCAGGCGTTGGGCAGCGAAGGACATTTGCTCTCGTCTCTCTGAGCGACAGCGGAAGAGAAAAAGAGGAGAAGCATAAAGTCATTTTCGAGTGTTGCAGTCGATAAAGAAGTGCGCTTGCGTTTCCACGGACCAGAGCGGGCAGGTCGCAGCAGCGGTCTCGGCTGGTCCAGGCCACGCTGCAGACAATGTCGAACATCTGGAGCTGGAACTGAAACAAGACAAAGATGCCCGGCGTCAAACCGGAAGCCCGAAAAAGCGCCGCCGCCGATCCCGAGACAGAAGCTCAAAGGGGCCTTCATATTTGATCGCAAGCGCGAGTGAGAGCGATCGGAAGAATGTCTGGAGATGACTTACGGTTGCCGAGTCCCCCCCGTAGCCGACGGACTTGGCCATTTTCCCCAGGACTTGGTATCCGTCTCTGGACGTGTTCCCGGCCGCTTTGATGCTCTTCTGGGCTACGTGTTGGCAGTCCACGTTGAGTTGGACGCCAGTGGACGACACCAGGATGTGCAGCTGGACGACGAGGCACACACACACAAATGCTGGATTGGCGCAATCCTTCGGAAGCGTCTGACTCCATTTTGGAGTGTTGTTGCATATTTGACCCCCCCCCCCCTCCCCCGCCATTCCCCTCAGCCCCCCAAGAATTCAGCTGGAACTCAACAAGGGGCCAAGCGCTTCCAGCGCAAACGCACGTTTCCCAAGAAGCGCAACAAGCTGCTTAGCGTTCGCAGTTGGAAGAAGTTGTTCTTGTTCCAAAAATTGGAAAGCATTCGTCTTTTCCCTCCAAATTCGACACATCAACGCGCCATAAAGAAGACGCGCCGTGGGAGAAAGCCTCCAACATCTTGAAGCCTGTCTTTTAGAGGCATCGAAAAAAAGGGGGGGGGGGAGCGTGGGGGGGGGGGTGTTATCTGTAGCAATTTGCGGGAAGCAAATGAAGATGGAGCATTTTGGACGACCACAAATTGCGGAGAAAGTGACGTGCGGCCAATCGGTGCCGGATGCAGCGTAACTGCTGCCAGGGAAAAGCCAAGCGCAGGATGAAGCACGGCGTTGAAAAACGTCCTCGTGAAGCGCGATGAGTGTCAAAGTGATGAACGCTTTGCTTTTGCGCTCTCATCGCACTGCCCCCCCCCACCCCGTCACCTCATTTGCCGCTGCGGAAAAGCGCAGGACCTTTTCCAGGTGGCCGCGTGAACAAATCGGCTCCTCATCATTCACACGCGCGCGCAAGCGATTCGCTACTACTTTGGGGTGAGGGGGGGGGGCAGTGGGCGGCTGACCATCTAAATCATTCTCGGCGGCTCTGGTGATTCCAAATTGCTACTTGAGCAAGCGCGACCGCAACAAGTCCCGAGTGAGCTCCCAGAAGCGAGAGCGAGCGCCTACGAGCCCCCCCGCCCCTCCTCCTCCATCCCCATCCCCCCTCCCCGCCTTCCCCTGATGTCATTGTTTGAGTGCGCTGACCCAACACTTTCCAGGCCGGGACGCCAGCGAGGCGGGCTGAGGCCACGCCGTGCGGTTCTGGGACGTCTTGACTATTGTTGACAATCAAGGCAGTTTGGAGTCCGAGGACCGGCTTGGGAATCGTCGGCTCCTTGCCAGCTCCCTCGTCACGCTATAGCGGACGCATTTTCATACGGCGGCCTGTGAAGTCCACGAAAAATGGCTGCGTTGTCGGGAATAAGCTAAACGCTCGCAATTTTTTGGTTTTTTGAAACCTTTCCCCCGCTGGAAATTTCGAAGCGATTCCCCAGCCGCTTCACGATTCATTTATTGCAAAATGAGCGTCAATTCTCCGTGAATTGTCACTATTCGTGCTGGGTGCTATTTTTTTTCGCCGTGCGAGTGGGATCACGCTCACGCGCTCACCTTGTGGAAGCTTCCGTGGAAGAGCCGCTTGACTTCGGGCTCGTCAAAGGTCACCCGCTGGATCTGCCCGCGCTCGTCCTTGTTGTAGAAGGAGACGCTCTGCCGGGAGGCTGAGAGGCGACGACAACCGCGTCAGGATCTCAACGACGGGACCGAAGGGCGCCCCTCCCCCCCGCCTACTCACGGTCAACGGTGACGCCGGTCTCGGGCTGGTGGTCGGCGGAGGACACCCGCCACACGTCGAAGGCGTCGGCCGGCGTGTCGGGCAGGAGGCGCAGCATGAGGATGATGGTGTAGGCCGAAGGGAGACCCTCCGGGTGCACCTCGCTGCCCCGGGGAGACGCGAGTTCAAGTCAGGCTACGCTCAAATCCTCAATCGCGCAACAATGGCGGCCGCGGATGGCGCTGGCGCTCGTAGGAAGGAGCCAAAGCGAAGCCAAAGTGCGCGGCCACTCGGAAAACTTCCTGCGTGCGCGAGAGAGCGTCACGGCGCAATCATTTCAAGCGAGAGAAGCTGGCGCCGGGACGCTTCTTCGCACGATAAACAATGACGAGCTGCCTTTTCCCGCTCGGGCTCCCTGTTTGTCCAGCCGCCTTGTTGCCAGGCGACAAAAACACCTTCCAGCTACGGAGTCAATGGTGCAAAACATCTGTAATTCAACCATTTTGCATCTCGCCAGATGTGAAATGGTTGAAACCACCTCTGATATGGGGGGGCAGGGGTCTGGTCTCGCCTATTCTGAATAAGCGGCCAATCAAACAACGGGCAAGTGGTTGCGAGCAAGGCGGGGGGGGGGGGGTTGTTGACTCACGCGCTGGGTGCGGTGAGGAAGGCGTTGGGGTGCAGTCGGTAGGCGGTGAAGCTGTTGAAGGAGCCCGGCTCCATGGACACGCCCCTCACCCGAGCGTACGACTTCTCCGTCAGGTTGAAGGCTTCCAGCATCCTGAAGCCTGTCGCCGAGCAACAACAGCGGCAGCGAGGCCGCGATCAAGACAACGGGACGGCCTGGCGAGATTGCCGGGGCGCCAACCTTCAGTCCGGCTTTTTTTTGGGGGGGGGTTTGGGAATGGATCCATTCGGGGTTTTTTTTAACGTGTCGACTGCGAGGGACATCTACTCACCGGGAGACGTGAAGCCGTTGACAAAGATGAGCGGGCAGCCTGCGGCGCAACAGAGCAACGTGAACAGGCGCAACGTGAACAGGCGCGCGCGGTTTGGCCACGGCGCGGCGGCGGCTACGGCTACTTACTGGACGTGGCCGTTTCGCAGATGAAGCTGATCAGGTTCTCCTTGATGGTGTCAAAGTGGTCGAAGTCGTCCACCACGAAGACGTGCCTCTCGCTGGGCTTGCTGCTGATCTCCTGCAGCTCCACAAAGTCCACGTCGGCCACGCCCACGGCGAAGACCGTGTAGCCTGAGGGCGGCGCCGGAGACATGTTAGCAAAAGGAAAAAGCGCGGCGCGTGGTGCACGCTGGCGCGCGGCGCTTACCTGCGTGTTGCAACCTGGCCGCGTTCTTCCTCACTTCGTCCTGCGAGCGTCCGTCCGTGATGACCACCACCACCTTGGGGACGTTCCTTCTCATGCCGTTCTCCACCGTGAAGGCTCTCTCGTAGGTGTGCTTCAGCGCCACGCCTGTCGGGGGCGTGGCCGGCGTTAGCGACGCTAACGTCTAGCGACGGCGCACGCGCGAGACTGACCCGTTTTGGTATTTCCGCCTTTGTAGCGGATGTGATGCGGCGCCGCCATGGCGACGCCTTTGTCTTGATACGAGTTGAACTTGAACTCGGTCTTGGCGTCGTCGCTGTACTGCACGAAGGACACCTGCGCGCAAAGACGGCACGGCGGCCGTCGTCGTTGTCGTCTTTGCGGTGCGTTTGACGGCCAGCGAGCTTCCCGAGGACGAGCGGACAAACCTGCATCCCGGCGGGCCCGACGACGTCAAAGGCGGCGATCATGTCGGAGACGAAATGCGCCACTTTGACGAAGCTCTCCTCGCCGATGCTCCACGAGCCGTCGATGAGAAACAGAACGTCCGCTTTGGCCCCTTTGCAAACTGGGAGGAGAGGCAAAAACGAAGCCAGCAGAGTCCAATCACAATTTTAGCAAAGCTAATGCTACAAGTCCAAGTATTAACGACTTAAAGCTGACTGGAGTCCAAGTCGCGTGACTGTAATCGCCCGCCTCTGGCACTTTACGCAGCCAGGAAGCTTTCAGGAAGCAGCGAACTTTCCCCAGAGGACAAGTGACGGGACAAGAACGTCCGAGCTGAAAGTGCAGCCGCGTTCGTGTACGACGACTTGGATTTGGTTTTAACGAGCCCACTGGCGTTTTGAATGGTCCCGTTCCCCTCATGAAGCAGCACCACATGTGGCGGCCATTAACGCGCTGGCACAGGCTCGCTACAGAAGGACTTTGGTTGGTGCTCGCTAGCTCCGAGTCTGGCCGCCGCCACAGCGCCTCCTTGGCGGCAGGCCAGACCGGGCCCGCCCACCCGCCCTGAATGAACGGACGGCGCATCCATTGAGCGCGTGAAAAGCCACTCGAGAAAGACCGTATACAAGTGTACCGTATTAAAAAAAAACATTTAAAAAATCCGCTACGCTAACCAATCCACGATAAGCAAACAGCCTACCTGCCCAGGACGGGGGGATGGTGGGCGGCGGACTGGGAGTGGGCGGGAGCGTGGGCGCGGGAGTCGGCTTGACCACTGCGACAAAGCAAGCGCGCGGGGGGTGTGTTAGAGCAACGCCTTCGCAAGGGGCGGGGCACGGCGGCGGCGCTTCGGGGACGGCTCGCTCACGGGTTCGCTCCTTGGCGCTGACGCCGGGTCCCTCCAGGTTGGGCGTCTGGACGTAGACGGCGGCGACGTAAGGGGCGTCGGGGGAAAGTCCGTCGAAGCAGTACTGCGGCAGACCGGCGGGGATGGTGACCTCCTGCTGACCTCTGCTCGACGCTGCGGGTCAAGAAGGCGAGGTATTGCAGCGACCATCTGTGCTCGGGGGGGGGGGGGGGGGGGGGAGAGTCCACTCACGGTCCAACGGGTTGAGGCGGATGCGGTAGGACGTGGCCGCTCGGTGAGGTGTCCACTTGATGCAGAACTTGTCGTGAGCGATGTCGTACGTTTGGATGTTGCTCACGTTCAGGAACACTGCAAAAAGACGCCTTTCATACTTTTGATTTCACCACTTCATCCATTCATAAATCTGAAAAGTTCTCTCGATGCAAAACTGTTGACATCACTCGTTATAGATCGATTTTTTTCTTCTTCATGACTATATTGAGAAATTGCAAAACATTTCAAACGTGTGATGCAACTGTGACATAACAACCGGTCTTATATTTGAACAAAGTGGCCTGAAATATGCTTGTACGGTATTTTATCGACGTGGGCTAAGAAAGGTCAAATCGGATCCAAGTATGGCGTTAAATGTCTCAATTTGGATAAAAAAGGGACTCCGCTTTGATGAAAACGGCTTTGGACGTGTTCGGTGTCAAGTCGCACGAGCTAGCTTGCGAAGCTAACATAGCCTAGCAAGAGAGTGGGCTCGTACGCGTGGTTCCCGGGCCGGCCAGAGGTGCGCTGGGGCCGCCGGTGTATTGCGCCAAGACTTGCACGTCGTAGGTGGTTCCGGGCTTGAGGTTGTGCGGCGTGTAGGCCGTCACGTCGCCCACAAAAACGTCGGTGACCTGGTCGGAGCCTGCCGGAGGAAATACAGCGAGTCAAAGGCGGGACCGAGATACGGGCGCGTGTACCGCGCGCATGCGGCAAAGTGATGGCGGCCACCTCTGGGCGAGTATATGACTCTGTATCCTTCCACCGGCGCCGCCACGGGGTCCCAGGCCACTCGGAATCGCGTGTACCACTCGTCGGACACGCGCAGGTTCCTCGGGCTCAGCAGGCCGACTGCGGAGGGCAAAGAGGAAATGGCGAGCCAAAGATTAGGCGGACCCGATCAGTCGGTTCGGGCGCGGACGTCCGCAAGGCATCACTTGTGCGTCCGTTGCCGTTGAGGAGTCCCCCGGGGCCTTCGGCGTAGATGGCCTCCACCGTGATGTTGTAAGGGGTGTCGGCTCGCAGGTTCTGCAGACGGGCGTTGTTTCTGTTGCCCGAAACCATCGCCTGATGATAGAACGTCAACAAAGAAAAAAAAAAAATCACGCATTGACTCCTCCCCCACCAGCGCATCTGGTTTTTAGTCAACAATGGCGTTCCACGGTCTACAAATTTGGAGGCTGGCAGCTGCCATCGGTATCTCAGCTCCTCATGAATTCCATCGGAACGGCTGCAGCGACGGTGTTAGTTTAAGGCCGCCTTGTAATGACTCCCACCGATCAGCGGCAGGTGATTTATCAGCTGACGGCGCGCCGGATGACACCATGTGACTTCATCGCTTAGGTTGGACGCCCAATCAAAGCCGCGCGCGGCGAGGGCAGCTCCGGTTGACCCAAACAGTGCATTGACTTCAAAATGACCCCCCCAAAGACATCTTTTTTTTTACATCTTGCATTTACTTTAGTTATGAACATGTATGGCCGGTCTCGTTTGCCCATCTATGGCATTTCACACAAGACATATCTGTATGAAGGTGAATACGTTTGCCGTCTTTATTTGCCTCCGGCGCGGCAAACGGGGCTGGAGCGTACTCACATATTGGGTGATGGGGTCCCCCGTCATGGGGGCGTAGGCGATGCGGTACTGCCTCACGGGACCCTCGGCGTGGTCCCACCCGACGGTGAGAGAGTTGGTGGTGGCTTCAAACACTCGCATGTTGCGAGGTCCGGCGCGCGGCACTGTGAGGGCGACAAATTTATCATTCTGTCAATCTCATCCCGCCTCGAAACAGATCGGGCGCCCCCCTCTTTAAACAGCTGGACCGCATCAATTTCCAACATCGGCGTGCGTGACGTTAGCCTGCCATCGTTGTCCTCACATGTTTTGCCGTTGCTCTTGAGCGACAGTCCCTCTCCGTCGGGGTACATGGCGACCACGGTGACCCGGTAGGGCGTGTCCTGGATCAAGCCGTCCAGGAAGGCGTTGTTGACATTGCCGGGAACCAGCACCTTCGCAAAAAAGTCAAACAACACGCTGATGTCATGGCGCCGTCATCGCTGGCAGCTTGCGGCGAAACGCCACCAGCGCACATCATCATCATCATCAAGAAAGAACTGAAATGAAGAGACTCACCGACTGGGGCGGCGAGGCGGAGTTCCAGGGGACGTACTCCACCCGGTACTGCTGCACCTGGCCCGTGGCCGGCTCCCAGCGCACGTTGAGGCTGCTGGGGGTGGGGTTGAACACCCGAAGGTCGCGCGGGGGCGTGCGAGGAACTGCAAGGAGCACAGGGCCAAATGGTTTCAACCTCAATTTGGGGTGACTTTGTGACTTCAGGACCTGGACGAAGTGCTTTGGCGAATGGAACCCTGATTTTTGCTGTCTACCAGGACGTCCTGCAGACGAACGTCAGGCCGCCAGTCGGTTCCCTCAAGCGATCGGCGCTTATGCAGCACGCCTACAACCCCAAAGTCCAGCTCCAAGTGGTTAAAAACTAAAGTACATGAAGGTCTGGGAGCAGCCGAGTCACAGTTTCAACTTTTGGCAAATGAGATGATGCCGCGGTATGCGTCCTTATGACACAGCCCATTGTCACAAAATACGACAGCATTCCAACAATTCTGTCAAGAGGAGGGGGCTAAAAATTCCTCTACTGCAATGCAAATGACTCGTGGGTAGTCATCACAAACATTTAGCTGCGATTCTTGCTGCCGAGCACTTTTTCAGTTCAGGAGACTATCCCCCTTTTCGCACAACAAATCGAGCCGTCACTTTCCAACTGCCTTTTTACGTTTGACTCGGTTTGTCTTTGCGAGACTTTGGAACCGGCCCGCTGATGTGAAACATTTACGCGTGAGAAATGGGTTCGTCATGGGGGCTCATTGATGGAAAGCGTGGGGCTGCAAATGAAGGAAAAACAGCTAAAGTGTCCTGAAGGAAAAGCTCAGCTGGCTAAAGCAAAGCAGATGTGCGCAAGTGTATACATGGCACTCGGAGACACTTGAGTTCCAAGAAGAGCGAAAAAAAAAAAAAAAGGACGCAGTAGGTAGTGAGACAGCCTGCAGACGACGTGCTCAGCAGTTACACAACTGCTCTTGTGTAAGCACAAGCAGACCTCACCAGATTTCCATCGGTCGGTCTGCTGCCTCCACTTCGGTCTTTGCTCGCATTCCAGCTCGTGACTTCATCCTTGTCAATCGCAACCATCACCTCCGCAAGTCGTGCCGGCTGGACACTCACCAATTACAAACACACGCCCTTAACTCCACGGATTGTTCAACTAGCTTAATTTGAGTTTGGATTCATTTTTACTTGACTCCCTAAATTCATTTCCCATCATTACAGATCATTGTTTGGAGGCCGTGACGGCCTAAAAGCTTCTGTCGTTTAAAAATCGTCAGTCTAATTGAAAAAATAAAATAAAAAAATCTGCAATTAACCTGGGTTCTTACAGGCTGTTTTCCTTAGCTCGGGAGTTGTCGAAATGCGGAATGTGGGCTCCCTCTTGTGGCACGTGAAAGAATCACTGCCTAAATACGCCTCCGTTGTTTGAACTATCTGCACGTACTCTTTAAGAAGCGTTTGTTTTGAACGAGTATTTAAGTACAATTTGGACTTATGTACTCTCTTTTTTTTTTTTTTTAAACTACAGTATTTCTACTTTGACTTTTGCCACTTGCAAACGAAATGCGGAATGTGGGCTCCCTCTTGTGGCACATGAAAGAATCACTGCCTAAATACACCTCCATTGTTTGAACTATCTGCACGTACTCTTTAAGAAGAGTTTGTTTTGAACGAGTATTCAAGTACAATTTGGACTTATGTACTCTCTTTTTTTTTTTTTAAACTACAGTATTTCTACTTTGACTTTTGCCACTTGCCAAGTGTTGAGCAGTACATCACACAGACTTCAAGAAAAAAAATTCAACTTGATGTTTGCCACTGGAAGTCTGTGTGGAATCTTTGCGCGGCGCTCCAAATAAGATGGGACTTTGCTGAGTGAGCGCGACGCGCCGTCTGCACGCCAGCCTGTCCAACACAACACACACACGCGAACACACACACAGGCGGTGATGTTTGGGGGGAAAGTGTCAAGAATCCAGCAAGTGGAGCTCGGTATGCAAAATTATTTGTACTCAGTTGTGCTAATAAGCAACTTTTTGCTTCTCATTCAGCATTTTCTGTAGGGGTCGAGCAGAGGAGGCAGGAAGCCACGCGACTATCGTCTCCCAACTCTGTTTTGGGGCTCGAAATAAGTTTTCCAGGTTCACATTTGAATGTGACAGCGGCATCCCACAGGGATCAATATCGAGTCCCTTTACTTCTTCACTGAGAGCTTTCCAGTTCATCTGGGAGCTTCCTCGGAGCGCTCGCGTGAAAAGAGCGAACGGAGGTGGACTTACGGGTTTTTCCAAACTCAGACTGGCGCAGACCCTCGCCCTCCGGGTACACGGGCACCACAGTGACGGTGTAGGGCGTGTCCGAGAGGAGGTTCCTCAGGACGGTGTTGGTGGTTCCCCCCGATACCTGCTCCTGATGCCACACAAATGCACACGGCAGGTAATCAGGATGCGAGCACTCACATTTCCAAGCCTTGGACATCTTTGCGGAAACGGTAGCCTTAAATCGACATGCATCAAGCACAAGCACGAACCATGTCCTCCGCGCCGCCGGCTGCGGGCACGTAGAAGAGTCGATACTGCCGCACGTTTCCCTCGGCCGGCTCCCAGGTGACCTTGAGTGAGCTGGTGGTGGGCTCGGTCACCTGCAGGTTCTTGACTCCGCCCAGCGCCTCTGTCCGACACAGAGGGAGACTGATGAATTGCTCGGCTTCATTCTTATTCCAAAGACGCAACATTTTTGGACTGTGAAAGCCACTTAAAAAAAATAATAATTGACTGCAGCCCCGAAGTTGCTGGGCGGATTTCCAAATATCAACTTACTGGTCTTGCCGTTGTCCGACATGCTTTTTCCCTCCACGTCGGCGTAGACGGGCACCACCGTCACCGCGTACTCCGTGTCGGGCTGCAGATCCCTCAGCATCGTATTGGTCGCCATGCCCGATTCCTGAGTCTGGACAAACACACACGAGAGCTCCGTGACACAGAGAAAAGCGAGGTGGACTAAAAAAATATGCTAACTTCCTCCAAGATTAGCTACATCGCGTTGGGAAAGGACGTAGCGCACCATGAGCTGGTCTCCTCCGGCGACGGGCTGGTAGCTGATCCTGTAGTGGCGCACGTCGCCCTCGGCCGCGTCCCAGCGCACTCGCAGCGAGTTGGTGGTGGGGTCGCTCACGCGGAGGTTCTTCACGCCACCCAGAGGTTCTTTAAAAAGAAAGAAAGGCGAGACGTGGTATGCTAGTACATTCAACTTCATGGCAAGGTGACTTTGAATTCTTTGTATTTGTTTCTATGGCCGTCCAAACTCCAAATAGCTCCTCGGCGGCGCAAGAAGCCGCGAGTGTCGCTAGGCTAGCGCATTCCGGCACTTCGTCTGACAATGGCGTCCATGTCCGAGTGCAAGATTCGATTATCTAAAATGCCAAAAGCGCAATGTTTGTTCCCGAAGGCCTCCTGGGACGCTCGCACTCACTGGTCTTGCCCTTGTCGGCCTGCACGACGCCTTCCACGTCGGGGTAGACGGGCACCACGGCCACGTTGTACACCGTGTCCGTGTCCAGGTTTCTCAGGACCAGGCTGGTGGTGCCGCCCGACACGTCCTCCTGCAGAAGCGGCCACGTGAGAACCGCGCACGACCACTCGCTCAAGTAAGGTGAGGATGGCGCGGCGGCACCCTACCGTGCGCCGTTCTCCGTCGTTTTCCGCCGAGTACGTGACCCTGTAGCTGCGCACGTTGCCCACCGCCGGGTCCCAGCGCACCGTCAACGTGTTGACGGTCGGGTCCACCACCCGCAAGTTCTTCACCCCACCCACCGGATCTGACGGCGACAAGGCCGGGCCGAGGCGTAAACGGACACCGCGTGGAGATGGAGCGACATTTATGCGGCTGCGCTCTCGCGGCCCACTCACTGGTCTTCCCGTTTTCGGTCTGCGGCAATCCCTCCATCTCGTGGTAGACGGGCACCACGGTCACACTGTACTCGGTGTCCGACTGCAGGTTCTTCAGCACCGTCGAGGTGGTGGATCCCGACACCTGGTCCTGGTTTTGGGAGGCAGACGCACATGTGACACTCGTATGGGGAAGATGCAAAGACCCCACACTGCCGACGGAGCGTATTTCCCGGTGGACCTTAACAAAGTGAAAATGCGGAGCAGGGCCTCACCACATCCTGGTCTCCGCCCGCAGTCGGCACCCAGATGACGATGTACTCGCGCACGTTGCCCTCTGCCGGCTCCCAGCGCACGTTGAGGCTGCTGCTGGTGGGATCGGACACCTGAAGGTTCCTCACCTTGCCCAGCGGCTCTGACGACACGCACACCGGCGACCCGTTCCAAACGATCCAACCAGGTGACACGTTTTTGCACTTTTGGGGGTTGGGGGGGGCGGGGACTCACTGGTCTTTCCACTGTTGGTCAGACTGGGCCCGTCGCCCTCGGCGTAGACGGGCACCACGGTGACGGTGTAGCGGGTGTCGGGGAGGAGCTTCTCCAGGACGGTGCCGGTGGTGCTCTCAGATACCTGCTCCTGCAAAACCACATGGGCGCTACGTCGGAGGGACGTCCTGACGAGCGGGCGCCGACGCGCGGGCCGCCGCTCACCACAATCTCCAGGCCGCCATCTTCCGGCACGTAGATGACTTTGTAGCCCTGAACGTTCCCATCGGCGGGGTTCCAGGAGACCTTCAGCGTGGTGATGGTCGGGTTGGTCACCTGCATGGTGCCCACGCCGCCCAAAGGGACTGCGGGAAAACAATTCAAGATGGCGTCACCGCAAGAGCGGAGCGAATTCTCCGGTTGAGGACGTCATCGCCTTGACTCACGAGTCTTTCCGCTCTCGGTCTGTCGCTTTCCCTCCCTGGCCGGGTACACGGGCAACACGGACACGGAGTAGGCGGTGTCGGGCGCGAGGTTCCTGAGGATGATGTCGGTGGTGGTGGCGGGAACTTGCTCCTGTGGGACGCCCGCGTCATAAAAAGCCCGATTCCGCTCGCACTTTGCCGAAATCGCGCCGTGCCGCGTCCTCACCATCTCCTCTCGCCCGCCGGCGACGGGCGAGAAGAACACTTTGTACAAGCGCACGGCTCCGTCGGCCGGGTCCCACTTGACGTTGAGCGAGGTCATGGTGGGGTCGGTCACACGCAGGTTCTTCACGCCGCCCAGGGGCCCTGAAGGTCACGGAGCGGCATCGAGTTGCGCATTGTGGACGACGCCGGCAAAGGGGGCCGGATGGCGACGCTGGCACGGTGCTTACTCGTCCGTCCGTTTTGTGAAATGGTCTTGCCGTCGCCCTCGGCGTAGACGGGCAGCAGGGAGACGGTGTAGACGGTGTCGGGCTGCAGGCCCCTCAGGGTGGTGCTGCTGGTGCCGGCTGACACTTGCTCCTAAAAGCCACCGCAAAACGCAATCTCATCGCCGAGCCAGTCGGCCCACGAAAGGGCCATCGGAGTCTCAATTGGACTTCCTGAGTCGGAATTTTTTTTTTTCCAAGGCTACCCGTCCTTCCGGACAACCCCCCCCCCACCCCCGAAATGTTGAACTAAACTTACATTTCGATTCTTTTTTTTAATCTCCTTTGGAAATTCCAATTCAAAGCGAGAGCACCAGATATGCTTGGCCCCGCCCACAAGAAGGTGGCGGCGGGGGGGGGGTCCTACCAGTCCTACCATGCTCTCGGCCCCTCCGGCGGCAGGAGCGTAGACCAGCTTGTACTCCTTGACGCGGCCCTCGGCGGGCTCCCAGCGCACGTTCAGCGTGGTCATGGTGGGGTTGAGCACCTGAAGGTTCCTCACGCCGCCCAGAGGCTCTGCGGGAGGGGGGGGGGGCGCCAGCGGTTAGCGCCATCGCCAATTTGACAGCATCGGAAGGGGCAGCTGCTGTTGCTCACTGGTTCTTCCATCGGCCGAAACGTCTCTGCTGGGGCCGGTGGCGTAGACGGCGGTCATGGTGACCCGGTACGGCGTGTCGGGAGTCAGCTTCTGCAGGACCGTGCTGGTCTTCTTGCCTCCCACCTGCGTCTGCTCGTGTTCAAGATAATACAAGTCACCGGCGCCGCAAGACGGCGACGGCAGCGGCGGCGGCGACGTGAGCGTTGACGTACCACGATCGGCTCGCCCCCGGCCAGCGGCGCGTAACGAATCTTGTAGTTCTGCACGGGTCCCGGGGCCGGGTCCCACTTGACGGCCAGCGTGCTGACGGTGGCGTTGTAAACTCTCATGTTGCGAGGAGGCTCCGGTCGCACTGCGCCCACCACAAACACACCAAAACAAAAGTCAAGGCCGCACGCTGGCGAGGACGCTGGCGCGGATGGCATGAGGGTGATGAAGATGATGATGATGATGATGATGATGATGAAGGTGAGATGGTGACGCTTCCGAGGCTAACGGAAGAAGCGATACGCCGGTTTGGTGTCACAAAAGGTTGCGTCTCAGGTGCGGCTATCCGCTCATTCTTGACAAATCGCGCCATGTTTTTGTGGTTCCATATAAAACGATACAGTGCAATATATTTGATGGAGCAGTACTTCCACGTTATATTACACGGAATATTTGTACTTGTACTTCAGTGCAGAGTGAGAGTATGTTTGCCGCTTCTTCACATTGATGATGCGAAGCGCGAGAAAGGAGCAAAATGACTTCAGGCGTTCACATGATCGCTCCTTGACAACCAAACCGACAGCAGCTCATGCAACACGATTGGTGACGATGATGATGATGATGATGATGATGACGTCACAGCTTGTGTGATGATGCAATGATGTTACATGAGAATGAATTAAGTTCTTTGCTGCATGGTTTCAAGTACATGTACATGTTTGGTGGATGTTTTTTGTTTTTTTTCCCCCCAATCGCATTCAAGTGTCCCTTGACACACACATGCACTTGTGAAGAGAAGAAACAAACAATCAAGGAGCATTTCATTGACATACCGTCCGCAGCCTTCAACACTACAAAGAGAAAACAAGCTCATTACAGCGTAACACTCGACATAAATTACAGTCCATGACGCTCCGAATCAAGAAATCGGGGTGAAATTTCCGGACGAACCAAAAGTGGACGATAAAATTCACGACAGGTGTTCTGAGCCATAAAAATATTCAAGGACGTCCACTTTTCTGCCTTACTGTGAGCCTTCCCGCCTGATGGCGAAGCGCCGATGAGCAGCTGTTGGCCGTCTTCTTGCTCTCAAGATGTCAACGCGAAGACGACTGCTCAAATACTCAGTCGAGTCCAAGCGGGACATGATCCCTCAACTCGAGTCAAGTGTCTTTTCTAGAGCGCTTTTAAACAACCGTCGCTGTTTACATGTTGGAGCGGAAAGAATTCATACGAGCACAAAAGAATGAATAAAGATCAGTAGATGGGGAATCAAAAAGAGTCCAACTCCAAATCAAGTCTCATGCGGAGACAAAAGCCAAAGACTAAAAATGAGTTTGGAGACGAGTTTCAAAAATGGGCTCGCAGAGCTGAGGTACCGGGCGGAGGAGGAGGAGCTCCGAGAGGTTAGGTGGGGCCAGGCGGTCAAAAGGCGAGCAGCGGCATTGTGGACCAACTGGAGACGTTTCATGGAGGATTGGCCGACTCCAAAGTCAACTGCACAACGGTGCAACTCAGCGGAGATGTGACGAAGACACAAAGTGTGCTTGAGCAAGATACTAAAGCGCCTTCGAAGCGACAGTTCAGTTACCAGTTTTGCAGTTTTGGTTCATCCTGAAATTTCAGCCCAAATCGCGAGGTGACAAGTTCGGTTCTTCTGACGCAAGTCCAACGAGTGTGTATGGCAAAGGAGTTGAGGACTCACACGTGCGCTGGTTTCCCATCAGGTCTTCGCTTTCGGACTCATCCGGGTAGATGGCCGTGACGGTGACCGTGTACTCGGTGTCCGGGTCCAAGCCCTCCAGAAGATGCGATGTCTGATCGTTGCCCAAGATGGACTGCAAGGCGACGGACGCAAACAGATGGGGAAAGTCGTCACGTATGCTGACCACCCCCTGCCCCCCCACCATAATCACGCAAATTTTGAAGCATGTGTCGGGCCCTCGATTTGATGTGGCCTCTCTCGCGATGGCAGATTTTCACCAATTGCGGATGAGTCTGGAACGTATCACCCCTCCGTAAATGGGGGATCACTGTCCCCATAGCGCTACGTCTGTCGTGTGTGTGCGAGAGGGGGAGCGTTGGCAGCTTACAGACTGGAAGTCGCCGTCTCCTTTCTTGGCCCAGCCGATGCGGTAGAGCAACACATCGGGCGCCGCGTGCTCCCACGTGGCCCTGAAGGAGGTCAGGTCTACGTTGGAGAACCTGAGATTTTTGGGAGCGGGAACTACATCTGTTGACAGAAAGCAGGAGGAGCGCACGTGTCGTTAAAGCCGCTGGAAAAAGGAACGTTCCTCGTTGAATATTCGTCAGTGAATGGACCTGTGACCGCCATCCCGAGCATGGGGTTCCCGGGACCCTCGTCGTACACGGGGGTCACGGCCACGTCGTATTCCGTCTGGGAGGTGAGCCCCGGCACGTCCAGACTGGTGACATCGCCGAGGACTTCCATCTGTTGTCGGAACGTTTTCAAACACGCAGTCATGACAATGACGCGCTAATAGCGACGAGTCACGCGGCCAAGTCGGAATTTCGAGTTGGCCGGCTTTGGTGTAGTACCACCTTGGGCCACAACAAGCCGAGTGGCAGCACCGAGCCCGGTTGGAAACGGCGCAGCGCGGCTAAGGCACCACCGCCGTGGCCGTGCGTCGTCTTTTTGCAACGACGGCGCAGGAGGTAAAACGGGCGAGAGCGAGAAAAGTACGCCGAGCGGGAAGAGGAGGAAACGGCGCTCTCACCTCTTTGGCCTCGGCGCCCTCGGGCTTGTAGGTGATGATGTACTTGCGCACCAGGCCGGGCGCCGCGTCCCAGTTGAGCCTCATCCTGCTGTGAGTCACGCCGCTGATTCTCAGGGCGCCGGCGGGCGGCATGGCCACTAGGGGGAACCCGAGCAGGCGTCACGGCGTCAGGATGACGATTTTTTTTTTTTTGGTCACATCACAGCCGAGCGGAATGTCACGAAGGCTCCGCGAATTCATTTTGCGAGCGAGCCCTAACCCTGCCGCGCCCACTGCCGAGGTGACGGCGCAAACGTCATCTGGGCTTGATTTGCAAATCAAGAGCAGAGGTGGGAGGACTCCGCCCAGGAGTTGACACACCGTGGCACAATTTGGAACATGCGGAACATTCTTGCAAGAAAGCACCAGCAAACTGCCAAAAATATACATTTTTTGTTCTTGCTTTGAAATAGAGAAACACGATTTTCCACTGAAACACCCCCAGAAATGTTTCCTGGCAGATGGAGTTGACATTTTTTGGAAGCTTTTTTTTTTTTTTCTCTCCACCTCCTTATCAAATGCGGCACTTCCTTTACATGCGAATTCAAGCGGCAAGCCATTCGTGCGATTGCGGCTGCTTCGCAGCTCGGCTTTCGGTTCTTCCACCCTCGAGGAAAGCCCCGCTCTGACTGGGTGACGGGGTTTTGGTTCAAAATATCCACCAATCAAGTGCCGCGGGCCAAAATCTGGAGGGGTTTTCTCACTTCCTGTTTCACTAGTCCAAAAACCTGGACTTAAATAGCACATTTTGGGTGGGAAGATCAGTGTGGGCAGAAGGACTTCAGTTCTTGAACTGATCCGTTGGGGAGGCTTTGGTCCCGAGCCCGGACAAGACCAGGGGGGGGCGAGTTGACTGGCGGTGGTGACCCAAAGTCACTTCTTGATTTGTCAGGGAGGACTTGAGAGCCCTTTGAAGGTCTCGGAGAAAATTCCACAAAGACCTGGCTCGCAATTCCTCCCCGAGGGTGTTGTCGCGGGTTTCGGGTCAGGACTCGGTTCAGACCAGGCCAGTGTTAAGTTCACTGCCAGAGTAAGTTCCTTGTGACGCGCACATGCCGCCTGCAACCAATTTAGTTCCCGAGTGACGAGTGCGCGCACTTACACGTGACTCCCACGGACTTCATGGGCTGGCTGATGGCTTCCCCGTACTGAGCCAAGACGGAGATGGAATACGCCGTGTTGGGGAGCAGCCGCGCCAACTGAATGTCGCTCACGTCGGCTCGCACGCGCACCTGCCGACAGACGAGTCTTTTCACGGCGCCGCCTTCGTCCGAGCCCCGCCGCCGCCTTTCGCGCGCGCCGCGTTTACCTCTTTGTCCAGCTGAGGCTCGCTGCCGTTGATGGATCGGTAGAGCACGATGTAGCCGCTGGCTCCGTCGACCGGCCGCCAGCGGACCCTCATGGAGCTCAGGGTCTCGTCGTAGACGTTGATGGACGAGACGGCCGGCAGCGGCACTGAAACCGCAGAGCAAAGACCGTCAAGAAGGCCCCCCGGGGTGTCAAGTGTGACCGGAAGGCCCCGGTCCAAAGTCGCTCCGAGCGCCGTTAGAGACCACGACGGCTCCGGGCTTTTCCCAAGGAGCGCATGAGAATCGAGCACGCTTTTAGAATTGTTTCTTTTATCAATGAGTCCACCAATTTAAAAAAAAAAAAATTTGATTGAAAACTCCCAACCAATTTGAGTAACGTCAATCGAGCGCAGTTGCATACGGAGCACGTTAGCACGGCTAAATGCGTGTAAACGCTCCGCATGGAGTAGTGCCGGTCCAAGCCAGCGTGAGTGCACGATGGGCACGCTTCCACCCCCGCGTCTAAATTGAAGCCAGCGCAAAACCCCGAAAGCCCTAAAAGCACTTTGCGCATCTTTCCATGAAAGTCGGCTTTACGTGACAGTGGAGCGCCTGAGATCAGACGCTAGCTGGACGCGCTAAAAGCAAGAATGTTTGGCGGGCCGAGGCAACGAGTCCATCAAGTCGACAGCGGCGGAGAAAATGGCAGAAACCTCGTTAAAAAAAAAAAAAAAAACATTCTTTCAAGCTCAACTTTCACAGCGGGGAAAAGAGACGGCCGCTTCTTACAGGTGGTCTCGCGGCCCACGAGCGGCTCGCTGGCCTCGTCGCCCAGCAGCGAGTAGACGCTCAGCGCGTATTGCGTCAGCGGGCTCAGATCGTCCAACACCGTCGACGTCACCGAGCCGTCCAGCAGCATCTGTCACGAGGAAAAGCACAACCCCTGTCAGCGACTTGACTCCACTCCCAACAGCCAACGTTGTCATTAAAAGGGCCCCCCCCGGAGCCAACGTTGAGGTCACTTTTTCGGGGTTGGATCCAGACTCGTGTGCATGCGTGAGTCATTTGACCACCCGCGGTCAGCGGCATGCGTTTGTTGTCCAAATAAGAACTTCCTGCCTCGTCGCAGCATTTGACAGCCGACGCCGCGCACAGGAAATGATCCAACGATCAAAACATCTGTGATGGGATATCCCCCCGCCAACCCCCCCGTGTGCTGATTGCTGGACGCAAACAAACACTCGCAACTGTCAAGCATCAGCACGCGCAAAGGAATTGCTCTTAATGAGACACGTCGTTGCCTTTGTTTTCCGCAGGCGGGCACCCCACCCAACAATGACATCATCTTTTTGGGGGGGGGTTGCTTTTGTTTTGACAAAAATGGATGAAACAAAATGGATTTTTAATCGCTTAGGTCTCATGAAATAATTGGTTCGCGGACAGATTGGAATTCCCGTCCCAAAATGCTACAGCTTGTTTTCAGAAAGGAAAAAAAAAAACAAAACGCGCCACGTGAAACCAGAAGAAAACCATTCAGAATGAAAAAAAAAATTAAAAACGTAAAAACTTCTGTTTCAGCCATGACGATACTGCTCCGGATGGGACTGCATGGCATGCGAAAGTGAGAGAGAATCAAGTGAGCATCTTGAGAGCGAGCGGCCACCCGTGTCTCACGTGCAGCAGACTTGAAATGAAGCTTCCATTTTCCAGCCATTGAGTCATGCCGCACGAGGCGCTAAAAGCCAGAAGAAGAAAAAAAAAAAAAAGACTCCTCTCCGACCGAAGAATGAGGCTTTTTATTGCTCCGGCTGTCTGACGGGTGAAACGCGTTCGAACGGAGCATTCTGTCAGCCCCAAGTTGGACGCATCTCGCAAAACGCATCGCAGCCAGAAGTCGGCGGAATAAATCTCTCGTCGCCGCCGCCGTTTGCAAATCGACTCTGCCGCGGTCACTTGTAAATCTCAGGAGAGAAAAAGTTCACAAAAAGCAGGCGGCACGTCAAAACGCTAGAGGTAGAGAGTGTGCTTTGCGGCTCAACGTACACACAAAATACTTTGGCGGAGGCAGCCCAACCATAAAAACATGGCGCAACTGTCAAGGAAGGAGCGAAGGAGGACAGTGTGGGGGATTTGGAGAAGCTGCTGGCGAGGAGACATCCCCCCCACACCCCCACTGACGGGAAAATGAAAATAACAATCACGCGGGTGTGATGTTTGGCGCGCCGTCTGCGTACCTCGCGGGCGGGTCCTTCGCCGTCCGCCCGGACGTAGACCAGGCGGAACCTCTCCACGGGCGTTTGCGGCGCGGTCCAGCTAGCCCGGAAGGAGCGGTGGGTGACCTCGGAGGTGGTCAGGTCGCTGGGCGCCTGCAGCGGTTCGCCTAGGCAGGGAAAGGGCGGGGTCAGTGATGGGGGGGGGCGGGGTCAACGCAACATGACAAGACTGGTCCGGATGTCCACAAATCTAACAGCGCCACCGGCACTTGGATCTTTTGCGCTCCTCAAAGTGATTTAGTGGGCTTGGGTGGAATGTTCCATTGCGAGAATCGCAATTCTGTTTTTTGCAGCTGCACGTGCGGCAGACGCCATTCGACAAATTGCTTTTGTTGTCATCAGTGGGGGGGCGAGTAGCAAAATCAAATCGATCATCAAATGAGTTGACGGCTATTTTCCATTGATCGTTTGCAGACCTCGTTTTGAAACCAAAGTGAATTTCAGCCTCTTGACAGCAAATCGTCCTCCAAACCGATTTCAAAACGGGACATTTGCAAACATCTGCTTTTATTTTGCAACCGTCAAAATTTTTGCTGACGATTTGTCTGAGGGACGTTTCGTCTCATTCCAAAATAGGACATGATTTCAAATTGACAATCAATCGATCGATTAATTGTCCCACCCCAAACGGAATCCGTACTTTGACTTTTCGCAGTTGGGACAGTCAGTCTTGAAAATTCCATAAAGAGGAAAAGTTTCCACCTGAGCTGCAGGACTCGTAATTTGTAAATCGGACTCGCAAAATCACGAGTGATCGATTTTGAATCCTATTTGTGAGCAAAAGTTGCCATTTGTTTTTCCCACCTGAGCCCTTGACGCTGTTGCACAGGTTGACGCTGAGGTCGTCCACAATGTCCAGCAGGAACTTGAAGTCGTTGACGTTGTACATGTGAATCTCGTCCGGGTCGGAGGCGATGGAGCGCAGCTCGTTCTCGTCCGCGTTCTTCACACCTGCAAAAGCGCCGCGACGACGTTGCTTGATGCTTCCTTTTCGACGGTCGCACGCGCACAAAATCTCCTCACAACCGACCGATGGCGAACAGCTCGATGCCGCTGTCCCTCAGGTTCTGCGAGTTGAATACGATTTCGTCCTGAGACTTTCCGTCGGTGATGAGGATGCCGATCTTGCGCGCCTCATCTCGCATCCCCACGTTGGCTTTGAAATTGTTCTGCAGGATGTAACTCAGCGCCATGCCTGCGGCGACACACGGCGACACCGGATTAGCCGATACTCGAGTTTGCCACACACTCGCTATCAAGGACTAAAATCCTCCTTCTCAAGTCTGAAATGCTCTCAGGTACTGAATAGGCTGTCCTTAGGAGCATTCGGAACAGTGAAACAAGGTAGTTGCATAAGTGCGCACCCCCCTCCTCGAACTGGGGTTTTCGGCTTGAACCAAACTGGCGTCTCTGATGAACCACAGATAAAGTTCAGCTGTTGCCCCTTGCCAACATTTCTTGGCTGGAGAAACGAGGGCAAGGAGGCCCAAGACCCAGAAGCTCGGACCGGCCAGGTGCCGCGTCGGTCACCTGTCATGGTGTTGCCTCCTTTGTAGGGCAGGTTGGCGATGGCGTTCAGCAGGGAGGCTTTGGTGGCGTGGGCGTTCAGGTGCCACTCGGTCTTGGGGTCGCCGCTGTACTGAGCCAGACCTGCAGCCAATCAGTGAGCGGCGTTGAACTCGGCACCCTTCGCCAAGCGTGCGGGGAGTCGGAACCGGGAATTACCGATCTGGATTTTATCCGGGCCGATGTCGAAGACGCCGACCATGCGGCTGATGAAGTTGCGAATGGTTTTGAAGTTCATGCGGCCGATGCTCCAGGAGCCGTCCACCAGCAGCACGATGTCGGCCTTGGCGGAGGTCTTGCACTGGGCGTCTGCGGCGGCGGCGGCGACAAGGGCAAAAGAGACGGCTGAGCGCCGGCCCGGCAAAGCCGGACGCTCGTCAAAGCGCCGCGGGTGCCGCAAGGTGGGAAAAGCGGAAGAAAACACCACAGACGGCAGACAGAGAGAACTCAACGTCATCATTCACACCGCCAACACTTTTGCTCCCCCCCCCCGCACATCCGGCGACGTTCCGCTGATCCGCCTGGCCGAGCGATCGTCCTCATTTGGTGGCTCTCTGTTGATAACCTGTTGGGCTGAGAAATGGCGGCCGCGCGGCGAGCCTTTTAACATCTGCAGGGTGCAAGCGGAGACAAGTTAGAGGGGCAGCAGATGCAAACGTGGACGTCGAGCAGGCGCCGGAGCCTTTCGCCGATGACGCGGCGCGAGTCCAGGTGGTGCCTCGAGACTCGAGAACTGAATTTGCTCATCGGAACTCATTTTTCTTGTATGACGAGGCGATGCGAGCGAGACCACCACTTGGCACAGAGTGGAACAAATCTTTCCGAAGGAGTGTTTCTTCCCAAAGGATGAACTTTGCTCCGTGAGAAAAAGGCCGCTTGCTTGTTTACTCTCAAACTGAAGTGGTTTACTCCAACTCGTGGACGTTTTCTTCATCTTTCTACGCACTGATGTGCTGGACCAGTTCAACTCATTCTGTGACCGTGCTTGTAAACGCAGACGTTCACCATTTACGTCTTTTTATCGTTTTGTAGTAGGAGCGATTTTAGTAAAACGTTTTTTTTAAAAAGGGGGCGGGGTTAAACATTTTTTTGATATGAGAGTCGAGTGAGTTGCGAGGTTAGTCAAATCGCTAAATGGCCGTGCGATGAAAAAGTTTGAGAGCACGAGACTCTCGGTAGCGGCGTTCCCACCAGAGGGGTCCCCAGACTGGGTCGGGTTGCTCTGGGAGCAGGTCGGCCCCGCGTCTGCTCCCCATTAGGGCGCAAATTCTATCCCGGGGTCAAGCGTGTACTCGGGGGGGCCCCGACAGCGACGTAAGATTTTCCAAGCGCCGCGCACGTACGAATCCTCGGGGGTAGCCCGCATTCCGCATCATTAAGAGAGGCTGCGTCATTTTGAGCGGGGAGACTTTTTCCAGTGTCGGAAAACGCGACGGCGACACGGGGACATTTCAGCGCGGCAAATATGGAACATGTGCCGAGTTCGCTTGAGGCGATTTCATCGTCCTGCTCTTTGACATGCTTTGAATGCCATTTTGATGTCGCACAAGTTTTTTTTTTTTGGTCCTTTGCTAGGCTAAGTGCCAGCTAACATTTTCGGCCTCCTGGCTACGCTCTTGGTCGGGGCGAGCAGAGTGACATTTCTCCACAAGGAACAAGAGGAAGACGCTCCAAATACGGAACATGTGCGGCGGCGGAGGCCGCGGGGTCACGCTTCCCAAACGACATTTGTGTGGACCCTGGCGCACATCTGCTCGTCCGCGAAGGCTGACGGAGAAAAGCCGCGAGGTGCGCCAAACAGCTCTCGGTAATTAGCGGTAATCGCGATCATGTGCGCTCCCTCCGTGACGCTAATTGACTCCGACAACGCCAAGTTCTGGCACCGATCTGGGAGAAGTCAAGGCCGCTGTGTGTGCCGCTGGGAAGAAACTTAACACGGTCGACAGCCGCTGCATTAATTACCAACAAGTTACCTTCCAGAAGGCCGCTCGCAGCTCCTTATTTTGCCGCGCTTTACGCGGCCCGAGCAAAAGATGCGAGACAAATAAACATAAAAACAAGGCCGTGCGACGAAAACAAAACCATTTTTTAAAAAGCTGACCGTTTACGAGTGCATTATTAATGGAAAGAAATGTGCACGGTGTCTGTGGCGCCTTCCAGCGGCCTCCTTGCTTGTCACGCACAAAACAAGGTGAGGTGGCTCGGGAAAGGATCTCAATGGCAAAAAAAATGTCACGGAAAACAGACGAAGAGCTAACACGAGCATCGAACAGCAAATTTCGCTCGCTATGTCCGAATGTCGCAAAGGCGTTCACGTCGGTAGTGTGAAGCGTGCAGGAAAGGTGATCTTTACCAGAGGGACCCAACGGAGGCGGCTCGGGAGCGTCGGACAGCGTGGTCTTCTCCTCGCCCGCCAGGGGCGAGCTCTCGCCTCCGTCGAACATCCCAAAGACGGCCACGGAATATTTGGTTCCGGCCCTGACACCAAACACATCGGCGATTCCTGTCACATGCTAATGCTAATGCTAAAAAAGAGTTTTCGACAAACATTTCCTGGATGTGGGACAAGCGTCTTCACGGAACGGTCCAATAAGGACCTACTCGGGGCCTTTTTGGTCTCGCTTGTTCTCTCCTTTGCTTACGGTGTTGACGACACGTATTGACGACACACAAACACACACACACACACACGCACATTGCTGTATTTTTTTTTGTGAACTTGCGCTCTCATGAGGCGCTTCAACGTGGCAGATACAAGTTTGGACTTTTGACTCGATTGTTATGCCCTTCGAAACAGTCGCCTCATTGTTTAAAGTGGATTAGACGTTTGAAGTGGTCGGGAAGATTGCCGCAGCGGTTGCTATGTTTTCCAAAGTGGTTGCTTTGGTGTTCAAGTGGTTGCGAAGGTGTTTACGACGGTTGCCATGGCTTCGAGCGCACGCCCCAGATGGCGGACAGACTGCTTTTGCGGGCTTTTGTCAAAGCGGCCAGCCTGGGAACTGGCGTGTTTGTCTCCCGTACCGCTCCGAGCGGTCGGCTTGCGAACGCCAACGCTTCGACGGGCTCACCTGAGCTCCTCCAGAACCACCGTGTTGTCGAAGGGGCCCACCCGCAGCTCGTCCAGGTTGATATCGTCCCCCGCGGGGTGGAAGGTCACCTTGTAGCCCCGAACCTCCCCGGGCGCCGGATCCCACGACACCCTGAAACTGGTCCTGGTGGGCTCTGAGGTCTGGAGGTTCCTCGGAGCCTTGTAAGGCGACACTGGAACACAAGAACGCGTTTGGAAGCCGCATCAGGACACTTGATGTCCAATTGGCGGTCGGCGAGGAAGTGTGTCACGCTTGATCGTTCGACAAAATGTTTGTTTTGACATACGTGTCAAGTGGCGAGTCGGCCAACACGTGATTTTACATTTACAGGACGTGTTTTGATTCATTGAGAGCGTGCGGCAGACGTCAAGCTAGCGGCGTCTTCAAAGAGCGAGCGAGTCCACCGTTGCCTTTTTTAAAGGACTGAGTGAGAACAAGTCAGTACGAGACGCTTCCTCGCTACGTCGGCGGCGTGTCGAAACGGCGTCGGCTGTGCTCGACCCCCCCCCCCCCCATTGACAAACTCGATGAGATGAGTCACAAATGTTCGCGGCGACCTCGTTAGCAACCTTGAAGGTAATCCGAGGACGCCCGGGGACGGGAATTGTTCCATTTTTCTCACGAGTCTGTAGAAGTGGTGGAGTCAACAACTTCTGCCAGCACAATTCAATGCGGGAAGGGGAAGGAACGGGGGGGCGGGGGGGTGGGGGGGGAGCATTTGACAAACTTGTAAACGTCCACATTGTGCACATCACTTTAAAATGTCATCGCTTGGATTCCTCATTTCCTTCTTTCTTTTTTTTTTTGATGGAACCTTTAGTGCTGCGGCCAGGTAAGACAAAATTGAGAACAGACTGCGCTTTGCGATGACGACCTCTGGCAGCAGACGGCGCAGTCAAACAAGACAAAACAAAGGCAACTCCAAACAAATGCGCTGGCAACAAACGGAAATGCCAAATGTGCAAAACGTTCCAACTCTTGCATTTGTCAATTGTTGCAGCTGGAAAGGCGCATTCGGTCACAAGCGCCGCGTACCTGTTCCGGATGTTTTTTGGTTTGTTTGTGTTTTTTACTGTTAGCATGCTAGCCAATGCGGATCATTTTCATATTTAACACGTGTTTTGTCCCCCCCCCCCCCGATGGATTTCAATGACATTTTTGAGTCTCGGGAAAAGATTTAGAGCCGGCCTGAAAATTCAGCGAATGGCGCCTCCTGGGTTTTTGCGCGCAAATTTTCAACTGACGCAAAAGTGCCGTTTGCGTGCGCGCGGTGACGCCCGCCTGAGGGTGGGAAGGACCAACGTACATGTGCTTCCTACGCCTTGCCTTGCTTTTCCTTCCCCGCGTTTGTAGATGGGATGGACGGAGACGCGGTAGGAGGTGAGAGGTTGCAGCCTCTTCAGGACGCTGGAGGTGACCCCCGCGGGGACCTTGAGGGCCACCTCCCGGCCGCCGCCGGCGGGGACGTATTTCAGCCGGTAGTGCAGAACTTTGCCCGGCGCCGCCTCCCACGTCACTTTCATGGTGCGCTCGGTCTCGTCACTCACGCGCAGCCGCCGCGCCTCCGCCGACACTGCCGAACAAACGGGCCACAAAAGGCTTGAAGCCGAAAAGATGGAACCCCGTCTGACAGAATTCCCGCTTTTCATCAATTGTGACGGAACGAATTGTTGCTACGTTCTTCCAAATCATCCGATTTCAGCCTCAGTCAGTTTTTCTCTGCGGTCCTCCGTGAAAGCAGACTGATGAGCTCGGTGGTTTTTCAAAATACGGCATTCGGGAAACATCTGCTTGTACTTTGGGAAACAACCCCCCCCCACCCCATGTTTGCCGATTTGCCGACACGTCGCAAACTAAAGCGGGAACTGAATCATCATCCATTTATAGAAAGAAATGAATCAGTGAGGGACGTCGGGGTCCTTTGCAGCATTTGACTAACAAAAGCGTCTTTGGCATGGAGGTGAACATGCAGAGTAAGTGCAAAAAAAATAAAATTAAAAAAATACAGATTTTGCAACGCAATACGTTGCCTTTAACATGCAAGACGGGGGTCTCAAAATGCCGTCCATGGGGGCCGCGTCCCTGCGTGTTGTCCCTCCCGCCCCACACCCCCAGTCAAATGCTCAGCTCATCTGCACGCTCTTCAGAAACCTGAAAACCGTCTTGATCATTTGAATGGGGTGTGTTGCAGGTAAAGATGGAGGAAAGTGGCCTCCGGGGAGCGGAGTTCGAAACCCCGGGTGTAGAAAATGCGCGGCGGCGTTTTTTACCGTCGGTGGTTTCATATCCGGTGAGCTGCTCGCTTTCCGTGCGGTCGTAAACGGCGACCACCGAGACCTGGTAGAGCGTCTCGGGGCTCAGGCCGTCCAAGAGCGTGTCCGTTTGGTCCCCTGGGAGCATTTTCTCTCCGGACTCTTGGGAATACGCCGACTGCCACTTGACGCGGTACATCCTGACGTTGCCGGGGGACGCCGTCCAGCGCGCCGTGAAACTGCGCTCGGTCACGTCTCGGGTGATCAGGTTTTGAGGAGGGCCCGCTTCTGCAAACACAAAGTCATGGCGGTTAACAGCCAAACGCAGCTCAGCCTTTGCGTTCTCGCACATTTGGGGTCGGGAGGTGTGGGGGGGGGGGGGGGCATAAATAATTATGGCATAGGATTTGTACATGTGGTTGAAATGGTGACACGTTTCCGTCTTGCTTGCTTATGATCATCACCGGCCGTGAAATGATTTTGTTTTTCCCCCGACGCGCCAAGTGAAACACATCTCGGGGGACGAGTCGTCGCGCTGGGTGGCGTTCCAACGGGATGAAAATGCTCAAACGGGACAAGGCGCAAAAAACGAGCAAATAACACATGAAAGATGTCTGGCCCAGAAGAGACGCTCGAGTCGTAAATCTAAAGGAAATAAAACATGCCGACTTTCCCGTATTCAATCGGGTGGCGGGCTTTTATTTTGACAGACAGATGCCGCCGCGAGGCCTTGGCCACTGCTTCTGCCATTTTTTTTTTTTTAATCGGCTTCAAATGGCGTCGGGAGCCGCATGGACTCAACATCGCACGGAAGACGTGGCGCTACTGCCGCCGCCCCCGTGGACATTTTTCCAGCATCTGATTCGAGACATCTTTAAATGCCATTAAGGCGGAACGCTGCGCTCTCCTGTTGCAACATTTTCACAGCGTTTTCTTCATGTAAAAAAAAAAAAAAAAAAATTCCAAATCAGCTTCAGAATGGGAACCGGGAAAAGTTTTTGACCATTTGAGGGGTGAAAAAGGGAGAAATTCAAAGATGGAAATGTTGGATTATTTACAGTATAGTATGTGTGTGTGTACACGCACATGTGTTTGTGTTTTTGTACTACAGCTCAATGACTATCGTTTGCCTTGTTCGCACATGACTTGTTTGGTCTCACACAAAACGCAGATTCCCAGACAACAAAGACCATTAAAAAAAAAAAAATGTAAAAAATGACTGCGGTTGTTTTGCTTTAACGGGTGCGGTTTTTGGCTCCGGTGGAGCAAGATTTCAAACAGTCTATTAGCCACGAAGCACAGTTAGCCAGTAGCGGAGGGGAGAACATTCAGCAGCTAAATCACATCAGATGTTTTCCTCACAGCGGGAGAGATTTTGTATCTTTTTGTGGGGAAATTTGATTGGATTAAAAAATAAAAATAAAAAAATCGACACCAACAGTCATGTTGCGTAACCTCTGGATGTGATAAGGCTGTTAAGTGCCCGCTAAGTGTTCGCTAACTACTCCCCGTCGATGGCGAACAAGCTCAAGCGGCGAGCTACTCTCCCTGAGTAGAATTTTTTTTTTTTGTGGAGCAACAGACAGACTCAAAATATGTCCGCCTCAGAATCAGAAATGTTTCATAGTACCCGTTTTATTTTGGAGGGGGTGGGGGGGGGTTGTTTGTATTGGCATACCACTGACAAGTCACACTTTGAAGTGGTGCCCCAGGGCACTGAGCTTTACTGGAATATTATTATTATTATATTAATATTTTTTTTCTCGTCTTGCAGGGGTTTTTTTTCCCCCCAATCAGTTATTGAGGATTTGAAATTTGAGGCCGCGACTATTTATTTACTTATTTGATGTTGCGGACTTTCACATAGTCCGGGCGGGTCTGGAATGCTTCCCCCCTGCGAAAAATGGGGGCGCACTGTCCAAATAACCAGACGAGAACATCGCATATAAAATCCCGGGGCCCATTTGCGGCCTGCTGCACATTTTTATTGGCCTCCTGGACATTCTAATAATAAAACTCAACAGGGCTCCCATGTAAACGCTCAGAGAAAAGGTCATAACGTCGATGCTCATTTATGTTTGCCCGTCTGGGGTGTTTCGCATTTTAGGCGAGCAGACTTTCCGGAGTGTTTTAACCGTCTTTGGTTTTGTACGTCAAATTTTTACTCCGAGTGCAGCGCATCGGATGGTTGCTTTCTATGTACTCAATACTGTGAATTAAGTTGAGTGAATAAAGTGGATTCTTTATCCTCTGCGAAGATCAACCAATCAAAATTGGCCTTTATACTGCCCCCAGGTGGGCAGAAGGAGCAGCACTACATGCCATGACTTGGACGAGAGATTCTTTTGAACTCTGTCGACTGCCGTCTTTACGGTAGCTTTGGATCAAGTCGACTGTTACGAGGATACTTCTTTTTCTCATGAATAAAAAAACAGATGGCAACATTTTTGGGGTGGTTTTTGCGGAGGGATGATATTTCCGTTCCTTTCGATGGGGGCTCGATGGTTTTCCCTTTGCGAGCGTTGTCGTGGAGCAACTTTGTCTCGCATGTTTAGGCAGCGCAATTTCATCTGAATTGGTTTTTCACATTGCGTTTCAGTCCAAAACAGCAGAACGTCATAATTCCTCATCCTGATCCGAATCCTGACCAAAAAAAAAAAAATCCTCAATCAACGACGGTGGAGTTTTGCGCGGTGCGTGACGGTGGCAGCGCACCGAGTGAAAAATGGACGAGGGCCCGCCCGTCGGCTCGCAGTGGAAAGATCGCCGGCCTCCTGCGTTGTGTAAACTTGGCCGGCACACTTGTTCCATCTCCCAGCAGACCTTTCAAGAACCTTGACCAACCCGAGATGACGCTGCGCTTTTCTTGTGGGTGGCCCAAGTGTTTGTGTGTGTGTGTGTGGGGGGGGGGCAATGGATCTATGTCACTCAAGAGTGAGGAAAGGCGCTACTGGCGATTGCGTGAGATCATCGCGGATCTGAACAGCTACAGAAAAGCCGAAGCACCGACCGGCGCGTCGCCAGACCTCGATTCCAATCCGATGTTCCCGCCACTATGCGGTGTCTCATCGAGACAGCTAGAAATGGAGAACTTGAACCAAAAAAAAAAAAAAACTAGAACCACAATGAAAAGTAAACTCTGAATACAACTCAAACTAGATGTCAAAAGAGGACCGGACTAGAACTAGATCCAGAAAGTGACCTGGGAAAGCACCAGGTCGAACCAAAAATTCATCACAAGCAGAAGCAGCACGAGACTGACGATGTCTGGAATGAGAACTGGAGGCCGAAGAAGCAGGATTCTGGCAATTCTGACTCCTACACCGCCGATGACTCGAAACGAGAAACATCTCCAGACCTCGAAAACAAGGTCACGTTGTTGTGAGCACAACATTCCAAGACGCTCCGTCCCGATTGCGGCTGCACGTTTGCACAACCCGCATCCGAGACGTGAGACACACACCCGCGGGGACGACAAAACAACAACAAAACGCGGCTCTTTGCCGCTGCCGATGAACATAAAACGACTTGGAAGCGGCCGAAACGCAACCTGAAAGTTGAACAAGGGAGCGGATGTGCGTGACATCGGAGCGAACACCAAACCGACAAGCGAAATGCTAGCAACCACGCTAACAGCAGCGAAGGCGTTCCGGCCGGTACGCGATTTGGGTGAGAACCGATCAAGTGTGCCGTGGGAAAAATTCGGATACGCCTAGGGGCGTGGCCTATTGAGTGACATCTCACGTGGCCGCCATCTCACCTTCTTTGGTGGTTCCTTGCGTCTGCAGTGCCGGTCCGGAACCGGATCGGTACTCGGCGTTGACCTCGACCAGGTAGGTGGTCTTCGGCCGAAGCCCCCGCAGCACGAGGGTGGGCTCGTCGCCGACCGTGCTGGCCTCCTGCGCGGCGCCTTCTTGGCCGAGCGGTAGGAAGGTCAAGCGGTAGCGGAGCACGGCTCCTCGCGCCGGCTGCCAGGACACCCGGAAGCTGTCCGTGGTCTCTTGGGACACTCTCACGTTGCGAACCGTACTTTGTTCTGCCAAAGACAGGATTGTATTGATTTTTTTTTCTATCAACGCGTGAGGCTCCCGAAGCGGGGCATGGACGAACCCTCCAAGGTGGTCTCGTAGCCGACCAGGGGCAAACTGTCGCCTCGGTCGTACTGCGCCGAAACGTTGACTTGGTAGCGGGTCAGCGGGGTGAGGTAAGGCAGGACGGTAGTCAGCGTGTCCCCGGGGATGGACATGGACACCAAATGGCCGTCGGGAACCTCGGCGGGTCGAAACTGGAGCAGGAAGGACTCCACGTCGGTGGCGTCCATCTGCCACGAGGTCCGGAAGCTTCTGGAAGTCACCTCGGAAAAGGACAGGTCTCTGGGCTGGACCAGACCTAGAGACCGCAGCGGGGAACGTACAAAGCGTCAGACAAGCAAAGCCCCGCGAAAGCCACACGGCGGACGTCACCGTCTGTCACTTTCGCTGGTGATTTTCAGCAGCTCGGCGGCCACTCGTAATCAAGATGGACTCCCCGTGCCAGGAAGCCAAAAGTAATGCCAGACATTTTGTAAATGCGTCTGCGAGCCATCAAGCATCAAAGGGACTTTTATTGGCCTCCCGGACCTCGGCGCACAGCGTGCCAACGCAGCGTTGCTAGGCGGACAAACACGCCCGAAAAGAACAACAGACCAACCGGGAGGGGGGGAAAAAAAATAAGACCAAAGACCGCGTCGATGGGATCGATTTACATTGGCGGCACGCGACTGTCAAGAAGTCATCGTTGGCGGATTATCATGATAGAAAAATGACATCACGTCGGCCGTCGCGAGGAATGTGCGGCTCGCAGAAAAGAAAACTTCTCCTTCCCCCTGGAAAAAGTGCAGACGTTGCTTGTCGGAACTTGACGAGCAGATGGCGGCCCGGAGGAATGCTCGTCACGCTCCGTTTTTGTTTATTGCCTCCACGTTCACCCCGCGCACCTGACGGACAGCTCGAGCCCGAGAAAAGGGGCCGCCGGCGCCGCTTGACCTTTGAGCGACCTTTCCACGCGCTCGCGGGTCAACACGTGGGCAAGACATTAAGCGCGACGGCCGCGCGCGCTCGTGCGCTTTGTATTCACTGAGTGGGAAGGGCTTAATGGCTGGCAGTCATTAAAAAAAAATTATAATAAAAATGACTCAGCGAGTGCAGAGATGGGCATGGGGGGGTGGGGGGGGGGACAAGAAGACAGCAGGTCAGATGACTCACGTTTCTTCTGGATGTTGCGAAGCTCTTGCTCGATCCTCAGGCAGATGGACTGCGTGAGCTCCTTGGAGATTCTCTGGAAGGCGTCAAAGTCCTCCACGGTGTACACGTGCGTCTGGGCCGGCGAGTTGGCGATGGCCTCCAGCTCGGAGCGCACGGCGTCCTTCACGCCCACGGCAAAGATCTCCACGTCGGCGTCCCGCAGCTCGGTGGCGGGCCGCTGGAAGGCGTCCGACGACTTGCCGTCCGTGATGAGGATGGCGACGCGCGGCACGTGGGGCCGGGCGCCTTTGGAGAGCTGGAAGATCCTGTCCCTCACGTACGTCATGGCCTTGCCCGTGTTGGTGGAGCCGCCTCGGTACGGGAACGAGCGCACGCCCTTCAGCACCCCGCTCAGGTCCGAGTAAGTGTTGAGCAGGAACTCGGTGTGCGGGTCGCGGCTGTACTGGACCAAGCTGATCTGGACCTTGTTGGGCCCGATGTCGAAGGTGTTCACCAGCACCTCCAGGAAGGCCCGCACTTTGGCAAAGTTGGCCAGACCGATACTGTAGGAACCGTCCACCAGGAGAACCACGTCGGCTTGGACGTCCACGCCCAGGGAACACTCTGCAACGGGGAAACGCCGCGACGGCGAAGGCCATTCGTCAATGAAGCGCCAGTCATTTGTTGTCAACATTTTAGTTGCATTGTTCAAATCTCAAATCGCGTTTCCCATTGAAATGGATGGAGATGCCGTTAATCCGTTCCGGCCCTCAATAAACCCGACATTCTTCCATTTTGGGGCTTGTTTTTTCCACTTGAGCAGAGTATCTTGGACCTCGGATTTTCGCTCACAACACAGAGCAAAATAAATAAATGACTGACTGTTTGGGGGGGCTGGAAAATCGGCACTCTCGCTGCTTATCAGATTTTTTTTTTTGCTAGGTTTCCACCCACATGTGGTACCTTAAAACTTTGTGACCGTCGAGACGGACTCACCCACGGACACTTTGACCGGCTGAGTCCTCTGCAGGAGCACGGCGGGCTCGCTGGGCGTGAGGCCTTTCAGCGCAAACAGGTTGATCTGGTACTCCGTGTCCGGGCTGAGATCTCGGACCGCCACGGCGGTCTGCGAGCTCCCCACGTACAGCTCGTGACGCTTGCCTCCCACCGTCAAGGGGATCATCTGCACCTTGTAGCCGGAAACGTCGTCGGGCGAGGCGCTCCAGCTCAGCTTCATCGTCTTGGACGACACCTCCTCCACCTCAAGCCTGGAGGCGGGCTCCACTGCTGCCGGGGGGGGGGGGGGGGGGGGTGGCAATCATAGCAATCGTGAAGCGTTGAAGATTGTTAGCGTTGTTTAAAAGCAAAACTGACCTTCTTCTCCGCTAACGAGCGAGCTGAGCTGCTCTTCGACCCCGGCGCACACCAGACTGACAACGTCCCTCTGAAGATTGCGGATGTCGTCCGAGGCGGCCATGTTGAAAACGTGACTCCAGTAGGGAGTGGACGCCAGCGCCCTCATTTTACCCTCATCGGCCTGCCCGATGCCTGCCGAGACGACACGCGCCGTCACCACGTGTGCGTACGTCTTCAATTACAAATTCAACAAAAGCACGGCGACCCCCCCCCCCCCTCCAGGAAATGAGGAGTCATCTGGGGAGATTTGCTTTCAAGCAGCGAGTTGCTCAGACCACCTTCAAAGTCTTCTGTTGTGCCAGTCACATCTCACAAATATATCGACAGAATCATTTGAACGGCTGGATACAGATTTGAGTTATTTGTGTCCGGCATATTTGAATCTTTATCATCTGGCAAACTCTTTTGACCTAGAGCTGTGTCCTAAAACTTTTGTTAGATTTTTTGGGGGGCGGGGCTTGGGGCTTCACGGTTTGTCCAAATGAAACTTTCCCTGACCAGCGTGTGAGCAATAAACAGCACATTTAACACACCTGCTCCCTATCCACACCTTGCAACAGTGAAAAGACACATGACAGCAATTTGCGCCCCCCCCCCTCCCCCCCGCGATGCATTCACTTTTTGTTGCCGGTGGTTCGCACGCGTTGGCTTCCTCGGAAAGGACCGGAAACGCACCCGGATTACTTGACGCCGTCGCAATGCATCATCGCTCGAGTGTTGACAGAATCAAATATTTGAAGAAAAGCGAGAGCTGCGCTCGCTTTTGTCAGCTACTGGCAAAAAAAGGTGCAAAAATTCAGGCGGGCTCCTACAACGAGCCTCCGTGGACTGCAAATGCCTTCCTGATTGTTTTCATGTGTGGAAGGGGGGGGTGGGGGGGCGCTTCAGGTTGTTGTTTTATCTCTTCCAGCTGAAGATGAGCCGAGTGTTGATCTCCGGCCGGTCGCCATGGCAACACGGCCCCGTTGCGCGTCTGCGTCCGCTCGGCGTGTGGAAAGTGTGACGCCGCTCGCATTCCTGCGACGGCTCGATAATGCCGAAGGAATCCGAGCGCGGTTGCGCCATCGCAGAGAAGGGGGGGGGGGGGGGGGACGGCGTGCGGCGGCGGCGTCGTACCGACGACAAAGATCTCCACGCCCTGGCTCTTCAGACGTCTGGCCGAACGTTCGGCGGAATGGTCCCAGTCGCCGTCGTCGGTGAGGATGAGCGCCACTTTGGGGAAGGACGTCCGCGAGCCCGCCGCCTCGCTCAAGGTGTTGCTCAGCAGGTAGTCCAGCGCCTCGCCTGAATCAGACAAACGACGTCAAATGCAAGAAAAAAAAAAAACACCAACCAGCCTGACAACCAGTTTGTGACTTCCAAACATTTGCTAATACTCGTCAAGTCGTTCGTTTAACGGTTACGAGCGGCGGAGCACATCGCCGTCATGGCTAACGTCCGCGGTTAGCTTCCGTGCTAACGAGCTAGCGTTTCGTGATGGCTAACAGATGAGCGTAGATGGCGCCATTGTGTCGTTTTGGATTTGCGCTCAGCACGGCTTTTGAAAAGAAGATTGAGATGAGGCGCAAGTCAGACAAGTTTCGGCACGCCGCACTCCAAACAGAGGACGCCGAGGTACAAGTCGCGGCGGGTCCGAGAAAGCGTGCGTCGCCACGGTGAGAAAAGACGACGCCGTTCACGTGATGGATCAACCAAAGTCTTCCTGTTTTAGTTCATAAGAGCCTCTCGTTCAGTGTTTCTGCGATCTCTGGTGGGAAAGCCGAGTTATCGGTAAAAGCACGACATGTTCTTCTGCCATTTTGAAATCTTTCCATTGGGTTGTATTTTGAGGGTCACTTGAGCAAAAGTCGCCACATTTCAGAGCGAAAAGACGTCATCAAGCTTGTTTTCGTCGTGTCGATCCATCTTTGTCGATCCTTCGCTGCCAGCGACGGGCGGAACAATTCGGCGGCCACTCGTGACATTTGCGCCTTTTCTCCCGTTGAGGAAGGAAGCGCTGCTTTCGATTTACTGGCGATTCAAAATGGAGGCTGTGCCAACAAGTGTGCGCAAAAACAGATGCCGAACATCTTGCTGACCTACTTCTTCTTCGCCTTTGAAGACGGCTCATTCGCGACACTCGAGAGAAGGCAAATGCGTCCGCCGACTGGCCGCCGCGTTCGGCACATCGACAAACATCCGATGACGCCATGTCGTGCTTTGCTAGCCCTCGCTAGCATGAAAGAAGTCGCCGCACCTGTCCTGCCGTTGCCGTGGTGGATGTCCAGCGCCGCGATGGCACGCATGAGGGCGGGTCGGCTCAAGTGCCGGTCCAGCGGGAAGCCGGCGGGCGCGGCGCCACCGTACTGGAGCACGGCCACGCGGGTTTTCTCCGGGCCGATCTGGAAGGCTCCGGCCACGGCCGCCGTCAGGCCGCGCACGTTTTTGAAGGCGGCGCCGTCCGAGGCCCAGGACCCGACCAGCAGGAAGGCCACGTCCGCCACGGCGCTCGCGGGACATTCTGCAGGGAAAGACGGACACCGGATGTCACGGCGCCTGCGGAAACTTCCGGCGTGAAGAAAAAGAGAGGGAGGCCCCGCGTAGAAACGCATTTTTGGCGTCTGTAGCCGTCGATGGCAGCCAATGACTTTGTTTTGAATCTGGTCCCATCCTTACTTTGCGTCACTACGTGACGTTCACACAAAATGCATCGGTGGCAAGTGAGCAAGTACAAAAACTGTTTTTTGGGGGGGGGGGGTCTATTCCAACTTGACAGCTGCCCTGTGGGCTCGCGCGGCTACTTTCGAGCGCCTTGTTTTTGCACCGCCAGCTGAATCGGTAAATTCGGAAACTCGCGATCGTCCATGCAGGGAGCGAATTCCACTTACTTGCGGCATCTGCGTCCAGTCTTCTGGAAGCTTCTCCTCCAGACTCGACTGAAAGATTGATTTGGAAGAGTTGCGCAATGAAACAATTTCTTCCCACAGAGTTGTGGAAAAAAACGCTACGAAGAGTTTTGCCTCTCCAGTAACACGTCTCGGTCGTCAAACTTACTGGTAATCAGTCCCGAGACGGGAAGACTCTCTTGGGCTCCGGCGTAGGCAAAGACGCTAACGGTGTAGTCCACGTCTTGACTGAGCTCCGAGATGGACGTGGACGTGGCCGACGGCGCCAGAGCAAATTCTCGTACGAATTCTCCTAGAAAAGCATCCGCCACGTAGATGGTCAGCGTTGGCGGTCAACAGGCGACGTCATCGCACCAGAATTCAAGAAGAACGCAAGCGAGCGTTGAGGCCAAGCGCAATGAAGACGACTCCAAACCGAGGTGGGAGTTTTAGTTTTAGTTTTTTTTTTCCCTATATGCTGTCCTTAAGACCTTTCATGTTTATCATATTTGGTGTGATGCACTACGAACGGTCGTTTGGTGAATCGCTTTAAATCCAAAAATCCTTTTATTGACAATAAAAACCACTTCATGGTTGTTTTCGGTGACAGTGGAAATCTGAGGATTTTTGCCTCTGACAATTTTTGCGAGATTGAAATTAAGATTTGTATTTTTTTGGTAGCCAGCGTCTTTGGCAGTCAAATGAAGTCGATTTTGTCGTTTATGACAACAAAAAAATTGAGATTTGGACTCAAGTTAGCAGATCATCTCGCTGCAAATGTTTTTATTAAGAATCGAAATAAGATTTTTTTTTTTTTTGGCCCGCGGCCTTTCTTGACAGTTCAAATGAAGATGACGTGCGCAACTAATATTGCGCATTGACGTCAAGCTAATCGAGGCCTTCGCTTTGACGCTGATGACAAGCAATCGTGATTTCACCTCTGCTATGTTTTCATGGCGTGATATTAAGATGATTTATCCTGACTTTGTTGTGTCGCCCGCGGCCGAAAGGCGTTATCGGGGGTGGGAAGGGATGGGCAGTGAAATTATTTTTCCCCCTCGGGGCGTGTGAAATAATACTTTTCCCGAGTGCGCGTACGCGACCTAATTGCAGGGTGCGTCTGTGCTCGTTTGCGCGGCGTGGACGGGGCGGGGCCAGGACGGGACGGGACAGGCCCACCTGCATCAGAAGTCACGTGGATCCTGTAGCCGTCGAGGCGCGAGCTCGGCCTTTTCCACGACATCCGTACCGTCCGCTCGTCGGCGATGTGAAAGGTCAAATCGGACGGCGGCTCCACTGCGCACACAAAAAAGAAAAAAAAAAAAGAACCGCGTTGAGGGCGCCGCGCGCACACTTGGTGTACTTTGTGTTGTTAGTTGGAGCACACGACATTCCGCAAGGTGACGGGCGGCAAGAGCAAAGAAAGGCCAACGTCAACGCAAACAATTTGGACTTTTGGCTAAAGAACGGGTGTCCAACCAACGGCCCGTGGGCCATCGGTGGCCCGCCGGCAGACAAGCGGGCCCATTTAGCAGTTTACTTCTGGCTTCGTAAAATGCCCCGACCGTATACGTCATTATAAAGCACTTTGTGGCTAGCTTCTCGTTCAAACCAACGTGAAAGCCACGTGAAATAAAAATGGATCACAAAAGATTGCCAATTGCGTTGAAGCTTTTCTTTGCCGTCGCACATGAAAATGGTCGCAAAGATGTTTTCATGTTTTCAGAGCGGACGTCAATCCAACACTTTGATTGAATTGACCAACACGCACGTTGGTCCACATCCGCCCAGACGCCTTCGGCCATGGTGGCCACCACAAGGAGAACTTTTCTGCTTTTGGTGAGAGGGCAGGGGGGGGAGTGTCTTTTTTTTGGGTGGGGTGTGGGGGGGGTGAGCAAACACACACACACACATGTACATGATGACAACATGACAAGTGTACATGACAAGTTGCAGGCTACAACTTGGGGACAAAAAGGCTCATGTACACAAAGACCCTGTGTTCTTTGTGGAATATTTTCAGGGGATATTCTTCGGGTTGGCGTGGAACACACACAAGACTGGCTGGCTACTTCGCTTTTTTTTCTTTTTAAAAGTCGACTGAAACAAAGACACACAACGACGAGTCTAGAATGTGAGCTTGCTAGCTCACTAATTAGCAGCTAATGAACCGGACGCAAACAGAACGTTCCAGACTTCTGACAACTTTACATTTAGCATTAGCAACATGCTAGCACACCAATGAACAAATAAGTCACGTCTTAGCTTTGGGCGAGTCAATAAACTATTCTCGAAGTAACTTCTTGACGGAAAATGCAACCTTCAACTACAACAAGGTCAACGGGGTCGTGATCTGCGGAAAAAAGACGACAACGAAACGGCAAAGGCTCGCTTTCTTTTGCTTTCGTTCTCCGGTGCCAACCGCAGCAGCAGGTGAAGAATATCCCAGCAAAATATTGTCGTGAAGTCCGGAAGGAGGTGCGGACTTGACCGGGAAGGTGACACGACGGCACGGGACGATGCGGAGGAAGCACCAACCTGACCGGTGAGACGTCGCTTCCGCTTCCCAGAAAAAAAGCGCAAACGTGTCCAGGAGACGCCGGTGGCTTGTCCACACCGCTGTCAAAAGGCCCTCTTATTGTCTCATTAAATGGCTCCACTTCCTCCGTTTGACGATGCATTGGGGCCGGTGGACTTCAGTCGCACCAGCGCAGGCACTCGCCGGCAATTTTACAAGCCAGATTCCATCGCTTCATTTTAGAGCAAGTCTTTGCGTTTCTGTCGACTTGCCTCGCTTCCCCGTCCGAGTCCGTTTTGATGCGTTTGTCCAGTCCACATTTCAGCCTCTTTGTGTGGTCATGTCAATGTAATCTGCCTTTACAAACGCTCATCCTGATTTAGCAATTAGGCTTTTTTTCTTCAATCTTCATCTTTTCTCGCACTATGATTTTTTTTTTTTGGGTGGTAAAAGTGCCATTAATGGTATGCTGGCTCCCTCTACTGGTAAGCAAAGGCATAGCTCAATTAAATGTTCGACGTGTGCAGACTGTGACTGAGGACGTCTTTTTTTTTTTTTTTTTACGTCTGTGAAGACCAACGCAGTGTTATTTCACTTTTTACATTTACAGTTCATCTTTAAAGATGCTTTGCTTTCCATTTGTATCGTGATTGACGTTTCTGTGCCATACATTTGATTCAGGTCATTATTTAAGAGCACCTGCTCATTTTTTATTTTACAAAATCACATGCAGTGTTAATTGTCAAACCTTGGCCAATGTTGCAGCGGCTTACAATAATCACCTCCCCCCGCTTGTGGTTGAACACGTAGGCCCACTGTGCTACTGAATGTGCATATTGGTTGATTATGGTCACGTTTGGAGAGTAAAAAGTTGAAGAAGCGCTGCAGGATGATTAAGACCGTATGGAAGCAGTATTTTAGCAAAAGTGACAGGAGGTCAGACAGAACAGATGCTTTTTCTTTGTCTGACTTTCTTTTTTTTTCTTTGAGCGTGCTCAATTTGTGTCATTTGGGAGAAAATAAGCAGACTGATTGCACCCCCCCCTCCCCTCCTTTGGTGTTCAACTTGTGGAAAAAGATGAGTTGAAGTCATATTTAGTCTCCACGTTCCATGCGGAGAAATCACCCGGCAGGAAAGTTGGCCGCCGGCCTAATGGCCGCTTTCCCCCTTTTTTTTTTTTTCTTCGCTTTCTTTTCGCACAGACCACATGGAGACTTTATAGCAAGGCCGCCTCTTGGTGGCCACGCTAGAAATTGCACACTGCAAGAGGGTCGGATTACTTAAGCGTTTTTCATTTTACGTCTCCGAAAAATTTCTATCTTGATCTTATCCGTCCGTGTAGGTTACAATACCACACACACACACACACACACACACACACTTTCATTTGACTTGTACAATAACAACACATGTCAGGATAAAAAAAAAACATTTGAGATTTGCTTACTTAATGTGCGTTACTGATTGGTTGAGAGGAATAAAGGGATTCAAACCTCCAAGCAGCATCAAATACAAAGAGAAAGAGCAACACGTGAACATTCTTCGGAGGCAATTCCACAATGACATTTGGAATATGGACAGCATATATCAATTTTTTTCTTTTAATATCAACAAACAATGAGAAGAAATCGGTAACAAAACTTTCAAATACACACACACACACACACACATATACAAATAACCGCTTTCAACAACTACAACGAGATGCACGCCAGGAAAGTCAGAGGTGAAAGGTCAAGGGAGGAAGGAGAAGGGAACGGGGGGGAGGCGGTGGAGGTCGTACCTTGGGCCTGGGCTGAAGAGGAGAGCGCCAGCGCCAGAAGCGCGGCGGCGACCAGAGTCAGCCCACTCTTCATTTTGGCTTCCTGTGGCTCACCACAGCGCGGACGACGTCTGCCAACTGCGCCGCCGACAGCGCCGTGATGACGACGACAACATGTGAGGAGGAGGAGGGCGACATGTGAGAACGCGGGAGATGCCGCCGCAAGAGGAGGCTGCTTGGGGGGAGGCTGGGCAATGGGAGAGAAGGGGAAAGAGGAGCACCAGGAGGGACAGGAAACTTGACGGAGAGCTGCGGAGGTAACGGGAGGAAGGAGATCACAAGGACCAAGAAGAAAAAGGAGGGGGGGGGGAGTCTTGAGAAAAGGGAAGCAAGGAGGAGGAATGGGTTCAGAAGGTAGCTGGTAACCAGAGGTGGAGGAGAAATTTTGAGAAAGGAGGAGGAAACAGGGCAGGCTGGCCGAAGGACTAACTTGAGGAGCAAGATCAAAACGTGAGGAGGATGAGGAAGGGGAAATATGAGAAGCTACTGGCAGGGGGGGGTGGGGGGGGGGAGAGAAGTCAAAGTGGTAAGGAAGGAAGCCAGAGGAGGACAAGAAGGAGAGATGGCAACCAGGAGGAGGCAGCCGAGATGGGAAAGAGGAGCGCGAGGATGAAGGCAAACCAGAGGAGCGCCAGGAGCTGCTAGGCTCAAAGAGAGCAGCCGGAAGAAAGGAGAAGGTCAAAAAATGAGGAGCAGACAGATTCTGTGGTACCTTCGCGCCAAGTCAAAGGGACAAATTGAGTAACTTTACGATTCGAGTGCCCTGCGCCAACTACGACGAAATGAAAACGACGAAGAAGAGAAGAGCACAGCACGCCGCGGACGCGCAATTAGCTGACGTCATCACACGCAGACGGTAAAACCAACGTCATCAATCGATAACTTGATATCGATAACGCGTAACCAACCTGAAGCTTGGTCAGCAAGTGTTCCGCCACCGAGAAGAGGAACAAGAGGACGATGATGGAGGAGGAGGAACTCGTGAGCTTCTCGGAGGTGTTGCGAGCTTGTGGCCGTAGCTCGGCGGGCGTCGTCGATTTTTCCTCCAAGTGGGCTGAGCCTCCCCTCCGCGCCCCATTTAAAAGGGGGAGGGGGAGCGGGCCCGGTGGGGGTGCCCACCCCGCGGACCACAAACACCAAAGGCACTCTAGGAAACTTTGAGACTTCTCACATGCGCTCATTGCTTTTTTTTGTGTCGACGCAGCACAAGCGAGTGACTTTCTCTCCTCGCGAAGGCCCGTTGCGAGAAGGTTCAGTCGGCGATCACCTTTCGAGTGTCTTCACGTGGCGGACGCAGGTTCGACGGAAGCACCAGAAGCTTCTCTTAGCATGCGCCGCTCGGGCGCCCTCTGGCGGCCACCGCCCAAAAGCGCCGCACTTGCTCAACTTTTCACAATTAGGAAAAAAAATAAAGCACTGGGCGTCTTTAAATCAAACTTTATTTGGGAAACTTGTCGGTTTAAAAAAAAAACAACGTTTTTTTACTAAAATATTTGAAGCTAGAATTTTGCTCTGACCTTTTGAACAACTTCCAATTAGTCACTTTTTTTTTAAAGGAATTATTTGGATGACTCCGTGAACAGAATTGAAAGCTGAAATGAAACCGAAAAGGCTTGAAATTGTACTTCATGCGGCTTTGAGGGCCACGCGTGCGTTCCAAGAGGACAAGGGGCGGCAGCTTGGTCATGACAAGTTTAATTGATCTCGCGGGGAAATAAATACTGATCCCATGAACACGACAGGAAACACGACCATTGTCATCTTCCTCATTACACGCAACGCCACGTGGAGGCGGAGTCACGCTTTCTTCTGGGGGCTGGCCGCCTTTAGCAGCTCGTACACCACGTAGGCCGCACCTGTGAATGCCAACACAACACACATCTGACAAAGATGGAAAAAAAAATAAAAAAAAGCAAGCAATCTATTTTGACAAAGTCCAAAGCACTTTCGGAAGTGGCGTTTTGCGGATGGCGACGGCTCCTTCGCTCACTCACCCAGCACGGTGAGCGTCATGGTGGCTCGGTAGAGCAGAGCGTCGGTGGTGCCGCCTTTCAGATGCACGGGGATGCCGTTGTCCTCCTGACAAGCGCCACAAAACGGGTGAAACAAGATGAATGTCAACATCCAGTCAAATAAAAGCTTCCAAAATGGATTCTGCAAGCGGGAACGTTGACGTGCTCAAACGTGTCATTTTTTTATATGATGTACAGTCAGTAAGACACTCACTTGGGTGATTTGTGATTAGAGTGGATTTTTAAAAAATAGTCTTCACGGCACTGTTCCAAAAAAAAAAAAATAATTTTTTAAATACAAGTTTGCTTGCCACTCCAACGCGTGGCGCAGTTAGCTCGTCTGGGCCGAGCCATAAATAAGGGACGAGCGATTATTCATTGACAGCAGAGGGAACGGTGGAAGGTAAAGCGGTCGCCGAGGAATTTCACGCCAGGGAAAAAAAAAAAAAAAAAAGACAAGCGTCAGATGTTTGCTTTCTCGTTTTTCCATCCATCACGGGGACGCTCGTCACGTTGATTGACGGCCGCGGCTTGGCGTCCCTCGCCGTCGTCAACTTTCGTTTTGCGGGCGGAAAGTCGTCGGCTTCCAGTTTTCAAGTCGCAATCAAACGCGAGGCGATAAGCCTGAGGGGGCAAATTCAAACGCGCTTCCATCCCACATCATCGTCTCCATCGAAATCAATCCACACAATCGATACATTCATCTGATCCGGGCAACCCCCCCTCCAATCCGACTTGAGGCAGCCATATTGCAGCAGGGCATGCCCTGCCTTGAGCTCCGGTGGGATTCAGTAACGTCTCAATCCCTCTCTGAGCCGCTCAGCACGCCACTATCATTTGGTAGAACAGATGGAATTCTTTTTGGTTTTCCAGTTACCTTCACCCGGGGATGACAAAAAGCTCGAAGCAAGCACGCCGTGCCTCTTACGGGTAAAACCGGGCAAGCGAGGGAGAGCGAACGAGCAGAAAACGTACAGTCGGGTGATGATTTTTCCAAAGTGGCCACGTGAGCAAGCGGTACGGTGGCCGAGGGAGCGACGCCAACATGCTAACCTCAAGTATGTTCCACATTCATTGAATGGAATCCGATGAAGCATGACGCCGTCTGCTTTCAGCCAGCCGCTGCTTGTGTACATCTTGTTACAATTAAGGCCAGAGCGTTTGCAAGAAAATGAGAAGCGGTGGCTGAACGTGAGGCCGAAAAGCGCGGGTGCGAGGCACAACGGGTACCTGGAAGAGCTTCTGGTTCTTGGGGACTTGGTTCTCCACCGGTCTCCGAGCGGAGCCGCAAAAGGTCCGCCGCGCCACCTGCTGGAGCGCCTGGGTACGACAGAACGACACGCGGTCAGGTCTGGACACATTGGCAACGTCAACCGAGGAGAAGGTTTGAGCTCGGCGCACGGCTTGTGCTCTGGAGCATCCTCGGGAAGACTCATGATCGAACTCCTGGATGGGCTTGCCCGAGTGGCCTTTCCTCTGGCGCGCCAGACCTTTGGCAGTGCTGCCATCTAGTGGCTTTACACGGCCAACAGCAATGCGTTTCTACTGCCGAGTATTGGACGGACTTTGGTGCTTTTTGAGCAGTTTCAAAAATTCCGAATTCGTTTTCCCTCACATCAGTTGAATAATATTCGGACAGCACAGCCACGTTGCAGTTTATCGGTTCCTTTTATCGTGCTTAATGCTTGAATATTGCAAATAGTATCGCTGTATTTGCATCAATGTATTGATTAAAGATTTGCCAAAGAGGAAGCATTAATTCTTCCTACGAAAATTGAGGGGAACAAAGATGAACTTGTTCCAAGGCAGTTTATTTGCTTTGTTTTCTATATGCGAAGGGGATAACGATTGATTTTTGGAAACATAAAATGATATCCATTAAAACTGAAAATCTTATTTTTGCGGTTAAAAAAAAAAGGTTATTACAAAGAGTTTATTTCGTAGTCTATCCTCGCGTTTGCCGTTGCAAAAGCTTGACGACGGAAATTAAAAGTTTCACGCGTGTGAGCGCGACGACATTAGCTGCCTTTGACCCCTAGCCGACACTTTGAGGCCAAGCGGAGCCCAATGGAGGCGTCGTGCCAACTTGCTCCCTGCACAGCGAAACAAGCAAACGCTCAAAAAGGCCAACGAGCTGTGAGGGACGAGAAGGACTTACAAAAACGCCGCGATTCATCTTGTTGGCTTGCCTTTCTCTCACAAGGACGAAAACGACTTCCGCGCGTCGTTCTATTTCCGTCTTCGTCTTCTTCTTGGCTTTCTACCGCGCGTGCTTACATGCCACACAGTTTTCTGTACTGCCCTCGTGAGGCCTTTATTGGAAGCGCATGAGTCACCTTGGCCGCCCCTCGGAGCGAAGAAAAAAAGCGACTTCATTTAACTCGTCGTCTTTCCATTGTCACGACATAGAGTACAGCGGCACAAACACTTTTAAAGTGCCTCTTAGATAAAAACAGACACAGAGGAACATTGATAACACATTGACATCTCAGTTTAACACACACCTACACGCGCACACACACACACACGCAAATTAGTCTTGGAAATTGTGATAAAAACATTTTAGTTATTTTTTGGTTGCTTCTTTTGTGACAACCAGAACCAGAGTGCGTATGTGTGATGGGCTGGGGAGGTTCACTGAGCCCCACATGTTCTAAAAGAAGCAGCGTGAGGACTGAAAAGTGACTTTGATAAGCAGCGTTTGTGCTCTTCCTAATATGGCCTCCTGACAGTCCAAGGTCACGGGTGTGACCTCGTCGCATCTCCTCAGACACATTTAGCATCCATCTTTTCGGTTTTCCTGCCTCATCTCCTAGTTTGGTGTCACGGGCGCCTTTAAAAAGCGGCTCCGTCTCTCCCGGCGACACAGTTCAGCTTCACGATCTTCGTATTCACAATGTCCGACGTAGCGATGGGCGAGTTCGGCAAGGCGGCTCCGTACCTCAGGAAGTCGGAGAAAGAGCGTCTGGAAGCTCAGACCAGACCGTTTGACATCAAGACGGAATGTTTTGTGGTGGACGACAAGGTCGAGTACATGAAGGGACAAATCCAGAGCAAAGAGGGCGGCGTGGTCAAGGTGAAGAAGGAGGACGGGACCACGGTGAGCGCGAAGGAGGCCGACGTCCACCCGCAGAATCCTCCCAAATTTGACAAGATCGAAGACATGGCGATGTTCACGTTCCTCCACGAGCCGGCGGTGCTGTTCAACCTGAAGGAGCGCTACGCCGCCTGGATGATCTACACCTACTCCGGCCTCTTCTGCGTCACCGTCAACCCATACAAGTGGCTTCCCGTCTACGATGCCGAGGTGGTGGCGGCCTACAGGGGAAAGAAGAGGACTGAAGCTCCTCCTCATATCTTCTCCATTTCCGACAACGCTTACCAGTACATGCTGACGGATCGGGAAAACCAGTCGGTCCTCATCACCGGAGAATCCGGCGCCGGCAAGACCGTCAACACCAAGAGGGTTATCCAGTACTTTGCCAGCATTGCAGCGGTCGGCGGCGGGGGCAAAAAGGACCCCAGCAAGGGGACGCTGGAGGATCAGATCATCCAGGCTAATCCAGCTCTGGAAGCCTTTGGCAACGCCAAAACCCTGAGGAACGACAACTCGTCTCGCTTTGGGAAGTTCATCAGGATCCACTTTGGGAACAGCGGGAAGCTGTCGTCCGCCGACATCGAGACGTACCTCCTGGAGAAGTCCCGCGTTACCTTTCAGCTCAAAGCCGAAAGGAACTACCACATCTTCTACCAGATTCTGTCCAATCAGAAGCCAGAGCTGCTCGACATGCTGCTGATCACCAACAACCCATACGACTACTCTTACATCTCCCAGGGAGAAGTCACGGTGGCCTCCATCAACGACTCGGAGGAGCTGATGGCCACAGACAGCGCTTTCGACGTGCTGGGCTTCACCGCCGAGGAGAAGATGGGCGTCTACAAGCTGACGGGCGCCATCATGCACTATGGGAACCTGAAGTTCAAGCAGAAGCAGCGGGAGGAGCAGGCCGAGCCCGACGGCACCGAGGCGGCGGACAAGTCTGCTTACCTGATGGGTCTCAACTCCGCCGACCTCATCAAAGGGTTGTGCCACCCCAGAGTCAAGGTAGGAAACGAGTTTGTGACCAAAGGCCAGAGCGTGGACCAGGTCTACTACGCCGTCGGTGCCTTGGCCAAGTCTGTGTATGAGAAGATGTTCAACTGGATGGTGGTCAGGATCAACCAGTCCCTGGACACCAAGCAGCATCGGCAGTACTTCATAGGCGTGCTGGACATCGCTGGCTTTGAGATCTTTGATTTCAACACCTTTGAGCAATTGTGCATCAACTTCACCAACGAGAAACTGCAACAGTTTTTCAACCACCACATGTTTGTCCTGGAGCAAGAAGAGTACAAGAAGGAGGGGATCGACTGGGAGTTCATCGACTTTGGCATGGACCTGCAGGCTTGCATCGATCTCATCGAGAAGCCGCTGGGGATCATGTCCATTCTGGAGGAAGAATGCATGTTCCCCAAAGCCAGCGACCAGACCTTCAAGTCCAAGCTCTACGACAATCACCTCGGCAAGAACAAAATGTTTGAGAAGCCCCGGGCTGCCAAGGGAAAAGCGGAGGCCCATTTTGCCCTTGTCCATTATGCCGGCACCGTGGACTACAACATTACAAATTGGCTGGTGAAAAACAAAGATCCCCTCAACGAAACAGTCGTCGGTCTCTACCAGAAGTCCTCGCTTAAGCTCCTTAGTCTGTTATTTTCCAGTTACTCGGGCACCGCCGACGGTGGCGACAAAGGCGGCAAAGGAGCCAAGAAGAAGGGCTCGTCCTTCCAGACGGTGTCGGCCCTTCACAGAGAGAACCTCAACAAGCTGATGACCAACCTGAAGACGACCCATCCCCACTTTGTACGCTGCCTGATTCCAAACGAACGGAAGACTCCCGGAGTCATGGACAACTGTCTGGTCATGCACCAGCTCCGTTGCAACGGCGTTCTGGAAGGCATTCGAATTTGCAGGAAGGGCTTTCCAAACCGCGTCCTTTACGGAGACTTCAAACAGAGGTACCGCATTCTCAATGCCTCCGCCATCCCCGAGGGTCAGTTTATGGACTGCAAGAAGAGTGCTGAGAAGCTGCTCTCGTCGCTGGAGATCGACCACACGCAGTACAAGTTTGGCCACACCAAAGTCTTTTTTAAAGCCGGCCTACTCGGCACCCTGGAGGAGATGCGAGATGAACAGCTCTCGCGAATCATCACCAGAATCCAGGCCAACGCTCGCGCGCTACTCATGAGGGCCCAGTTTGCTAAGTTGGTCGAGCGCAGAGATGCCCTCATGGTCATCCAGTGGAACCTCCGTTCTTTTCTTAGCGTAAAGAACTGGCCGTGGATGAAACTCTTCTTTAAGATCAAGCCCCTGCTGAAGAGTGCGGAATCCGAGAAGGAGATGGCCAACATGAAGGACGAGTTCAACAAGCTGAAAGAAGCCCTCGAGAAGTCAGAAATCCGTCGGAAGGAACTGGAGGAGAAGATAGTGACTCTCCTCCAGGAGAAGAACGATTTGACTCTGCAAATTCAGTCAGAGCAAGACACGCTCACGGATGCCGAAGAACGATGCGAGCAGCTCATCAAGAGTAAGATACAACTGGAGGCAAAGCTCAAGGAGGCCAACGAGAGACTCGAGGACGAAGAAGAACTGAATGCGGACATCGCGGCCAAGAAACGGAAGTTGGAAGATGAGTGCTCCGAGTTAAAAAAAGATATCGATAACCTTGAGCTGACTCTGGCCAAAGTTGAGAAAGAGAAACATGCCACGGAGAATAAGGTGAGGAACCTGAGTGAGGAGATGGCATCCCAGGACGAAAGCATCCTGAAGCTGACCAAAGAGAAGAAAGCGCTGCAGGAGGCTCACCAGCAGGTCCTGGATGATCTTCAGAGCGAGGAGGACAAAGCCAACGCCCTGACTAAATCCAGAGCGAAGCTGGAGCAGCAGGTGGATGACCTGGAGGGCTCCTTGGAACAGGAGAAGAAGATGCGGATGGAGCTGGAGCGCTCCAAGAGGAAGCTCGAGGGGGATGTGAAGCTAGCCCAAGAGAACTTGATGGATTTGGAAAATGACAAGCAGCAACTGGAGGAGAAACTCAAGAAAAAAGACTTTGAGTCGGCCCAGATCACTTCGAGGCTGGAGGACGAGCAGGTCGCTTCGGGACAGCTCCAGAAGAAGCTGAAGGAAAACCAGGCCAGGATCGAGGAGTTGGAGGAGGAGCTGGACGCCGAGCGAGCGGCACGGGCCAAGGTGGAGAAGCAGCGCTCCGACCTTTCCCGGGAGCTGGAGGACATCAGTGAGCGTCTGGAGGAGGCGGGCGGAGCCTCGTCGGCACAGGTGGAGCTAAACAAGAGAAGAGACGCCGAATTCCAGAAGCTGCGCCGAGAGCTGGAGGAGTCCACCCTCCAACACGAGGCCACCGCTGCCGCGCTACGGAAAAAGCATGCCGACAGCGTGGCCGAACTGGGCGAGCAAATTGACAACCTCCAGCGGGTCAAGCAGAAACTGGAGAAGGAAAAAAGTGAGCTGAAGCTCGAGCTGGACGACTTCGCTTCGAGCATGGAGAGCATGGCCAGGAACAAGTCCAACGTTGAAAAGATGTGCCGAACGATGGAGGACACCACGACAGAGTACAAGAGCAAATACGAGGAGGCTCAACGATCCGTCAATGACTTGACCACCCAGAGGGCCAAGCTGCTCGCTGAGAACGGCGAGTTCGGACGGCAGCTGGAGGAGAAGGATTGCTTGATCTCACAGCTCACCAGAGGGAAGAATTCGTACAACCAGCAGCTAGAAGACCTTCGCAGACAACTGGAAGAGGAAGTCAAGGCCAAGAACGCACTGGCGCACGCCGTGCAGTCGGCCCGCCACGACTGCGACCTGCTGCGAGAACAGTTCGAAGAGGAACAGGAAGCCAAGGCTGAGCTGCAGAGGGCCCTGTCCAAATCCAACAACGAAGTCTCGGCGTGGAGGAACAAGTACGAAACCGACGCCATCCAGAAAACCGAGGAGCTGGAGGAAGCAAAAAAGAAGCTGGTTCAGAGACTGCAGGAGGCTGAGGAGGCCATTGAAGCGGCCAATGCCAAATGTTCGTCGCTCGAGAAGACCAAGCACCGGCTCCAAAATGAGATTGAGGACCTGATGCTGGACCTGGAGAGGTCCAACGCAGCTTCCGCGGGGCTGGATAAAAAACAACGCGCTTTTGACAAAGTCCTGGCAGAGTGGAAGCAGAAGTTCGAGGAGTCCCAATGTGAGCTGGAAGCCTCCCAGAAGGAGGCCCGAACTCTCAGCACCGAACTCTTTAAACTGAAAAATGCCTACGAGGAGTGCCTGGATCACCTGGAAACCACGAGGAGAGAGAACAAGAACCTGCAAGAGGAGATCTCGGACCTGAATGACCAGCTCGGGGAGGGTGGCAGAAGTGCTTGTGAACTTGAGAAGATGAGGAAACAGCTCGAGCAAGATAAGGCGGAGTTACAGGGAGCTCTCGAGGAAGCCGAAGGCTCACTGGAGCACGAAGAGAGCAAAATCCTACGAGCCCAACTGGAGTTCAACCAAGCAAAGGCTGACATGGAGCGGAAAATGGCCGAGAAGGACGAGGAAATGGAGCAGGCCAAGAGAAACTACCAACGCGCCGTGGACTCGCTCCAGTCCTCCCTGGAGTCTGAGACCAGGAGCCGCAATGAAGCGCTGAGAGTGAGGAAGAAGATGGAGGGTGACCTCAACGAGATGGAGATCCAGCTCAGCCAAGCAAACCGGCAAGCGCTCGACGCCCAGAAACAACTCAAAAGCCTCCAGGTTTTCCTGAAGGACACCCAGTTGACACTGGATGACGTGCAGCGCGGGAACGATGACCTGCGGGAGAACATCGCCGTCCTGGAACGTCGAAACAATTTGATCCAGGCTGAGCTGGAAGAGGTCAGGGCCGCGCTGGAGCAAACAGACAGAAGCCGCAAGCTGGCCGAGCAGGAACTGACCGACTCCACGGAGCGCATGCAGCTCCTGCACTCTCAGAACACCAGCCTGATCAACCAGAAGAAGAAGCACGAGGCGGACCTCCTCCACCTCCAAAATGAAATGGAGGAGGCGGTCCAGGAGAATCGCAACGCCGAGGAAAAGGCAAAGAAGGCCATCACTGATGCCGCCATGATGGCTGAAGAGCTGAAGAAGGAGCAGGACACCAGCGCGCATCTGGAGCGCATGAAGAAGAACATGGAACAGACCATCAAAGACCTCCAGCACCGCCTGGACGAGGCCGAGCAGATCGCCATGAAAGGTGGCAAAAAACAACTCCAGAAACTGGAAGTTCGCATCAAAGACTTGGAGAACGAGTTGGAGGCGGAGCAGCGTCGAGGAAGTGAGTCCGTCAAAGGCGTCCGCAAGTACGAACGCCGCATCAAAGAACTCACCTATCAGACCGAGGAAGACCGCAAGAACGTGGCTCGACTCCAGGACTTGGTGGACAAGCTGCAGGTGAAAGTCAAATCCTACAAACGCGCCGCAGAGGAGGCGGAGGAGGCGGCCAACGGCAACATGGCCAAAGTGCGCAAGCTGCAACACGAGCTGGAAGAAGCGCAGGAGAGAGCCGACGTGGCAGAGACCCAAGTCAACAAGCTGAGGGCCAAAACCAGAGACGGGGGCACCAAGAAGAACCTGGATGACTGATTCACAAGTAAGGCCCCTGTCAATCAAAACTGGATACTAAAGTTGGCATGCTCAAAAACGTTGTTACCGGCCTCACATTAATAGCCCCAAACTTAAAAAAAAAAGAAAAAAAAGTCTACATGTTTACATCTTATTTCTTGCATTTAAGGCCCCTTTTTGTGTTTTTCTTCTCACAGGTTTGTTTCTGGGCGACCAACGAGCTCACATATGTCACGTGACTTTACAACGACGAAGAAAAACACCGGCTGCGACATGATTCGTGGTAATTTGATTGGTTCCCCTCCAAGCCGACAGGTGGCGACGAGAGCAGCTACATCGCGTGGCTTCCTTAATTGTTGATTCGCAACACGACAAATTCACGTCACATCGGATAATAAAAGTCTATAAAGTTCAATAAATGCACGTGTGTTTGCGCAGCTTTCTTCCTGATCTCTTCAAAATAAGAGTACTTCGCAACGCGTTGGTTACTGATGACGTCACTTCCATGCCGCCAGTGTGATCCAACACACAAGCACGCTTAATTTTTGAAGCAGAAACAAAGCAGTACCTGAGCTCTATTACATATTTCAAAAATATATATACTCATTTGAATTTTTTTGTTTAAAAATCCCCTGGCTTCCTTTTTTTTTACACGTTTGTAATGTGTGTGTATTGGTTGCACGTTCGTTTTGTTTTCCATTTGCTGAGAATTGTATTCTGACCTGTTCAATAAAGATTTGGAAAAAAACACGCACGCACGGCCGCACGCACGCGCGCACACACACACACACACACACACACTCAAGATACCGTTTTTTTTTTAATTCATGTGCGTTTCTGCCATCACATGCTTTTGAGGAGGAAGCCGCTGAAGGTGCTGAGTCGGCTCTGGTCAAAGATGCTCTTTTGGGCCCACAATGTGACCCACACCTTGTCTCCCTCCTCCAGTACCAGCGGCATGCCGTTGGTGGCGCTGCTGAATGTGCCCTGCGTGTCGTAGATGGCGAACATGTTGATGCCGTTCTTCATCACGGCTGCGTTCAAGGCCCCCGATGTGCCCACGTTGCCGTTGAAGACGATGAAGTAGAGACCCCTCACAGGGGCTGTGAAGATGCCTGGGGGGGTCAGGGTGAGGTGGGGGTGGGGGGTTAGTAGTACTGCAATGGGACACGGATGAGATGTCGCTCGGTGCGAGAGGTGATGGCGCCCCCTACCTGTGTTGGAGTCATAACCGTTGCCCACGTTGGTGATCACGTTCTTGAACAGCAGGGTGGTTTCGGTGTCGAAGGGGCCGATGTGGGTCAACTCCGGCGTGGTGACCAGCGCCGCCGCGAAGGACACCGGCGCTTTGGCTGCCCACACACACACACACACACACACACCGTAAAGATGAGCCTCACCGTTTCCGAAGGTGTCGTTTCATTGATCGACCTGCTTCGGCTGCGTCCTTCTCCAGTTTGTCCACGCGCGCCGCCAGCTGGTACAGGAGGGCGTTGCAGTTCGTTTCAGGCTTGGGGCTCTCGCCTCCGAAAAACGGCTGCGCTCGGAGGCTCCCGACAGCGCACAGAATGAGCAACGTGGTCAAGGATGAGGACGCCATTGCTAAAATGACCAGCGGGGTGGCGTCTGGCCGTCAGACGTGCGCTATTTAACCTGAAACATCACCCTGGCCGACGTCCTTGCAAAATGTGTTGACCTTCGGAACGGGGACTTTGTTCACAAACATTTGTTCACAAATCCTGTAAAGGCAACCCGGCACGTCGTTCTTTCATCATTTGGTTCAATTCTGAACTTTGTTTGCAAATATTCGATGAAGTTTGTTCAACCCTGAGCCAGATCGCTGTCAGCCAATCACCGACATCCGATCCTCAAGTTACAAAAGGCCGCGCCGAAGCGTTTTTAGACGCGCGCTCTCACGGGGCCCTGTCGCCGAGACCCGTCGAATCTTCCGCAACAGGATGGGAACCAATCACAAGGTTTTGCCGTCCGTCATGTGACCCAACGGGATCAAAAGTGAAGAACCAAATCTTAAATCACATCACAACTGAGAAAACAAAAGAAGACGTTTTGCAAAGGTGTGCGGTTGTTTATTCCAAGTGTCGCAAAAAGGCCAAAGTGAACACTCTCCACGGTCCGTTAGGGTCCGGAAGCACAACGGGACCGCCTCCGAGCACAGGTCAGGTCAGTTCAGTTGATGAGCCGTCGTCGACAACCGCCATTATCGGCAAGGCAAGGCGACGCTTTCAAGTTCACCAGGAATCCCGTTTCGTCCGATGTCTCGGCCCCGCCCCCACAACACGTCTACCGATTAGGAGCGTGGGGGTTCAAAGTGCAGATTTCAAAAAAAAAAAATGTCATTGCAGCGCCAGAATCCGTGCACGTGACAAATCCAACCCTGAAATTGCTCCGCGTACGGCACTTTGCACGCAGCGACGGCAACGTAGCGCCGCTTCCAGGCGCTCTACAGCCTCCTGGTGTGCTGGAGGTTGTAGTGCGTGCGCATGTCCTTGCGCAGGCGGAACTTGTCGCCGCACACGCCGCACACGTAGAGGTGCACGTCCATGTGCTCCTCCAGCTGCTCGCCGCCCGGGAAGATCTGGAAGCAGACCTGGCAGATGGTCTCGCCGGCCGTCAGGTGCGAGATCATGTGGCGCACGTGGTCGTGCTTGAGGAAGGTGCCCTGCTCGCACACGGGGCACACGTAGCGCGCCACGCCGCGGTGCATGTCCGTGTGCAGGCGCAGCTGCCGCTCGCGCAGGAAGCGCTTGCCGCACGTCTGGCAGGTGAACTGCTTCTCCTTGGTGTGCACCGTGTAGTGCTCGCGCAGGTGGCAGCGCTGGAAGAAGCCTTTGCCGCAGATGGCGCAGAAATGCTTGCGTCGGTGATCGGGGCCGCCGCCGGGGGGGTCGTCGCCACCCCCGCCCCCGCCGGCCGGCCGGAAGGCCTCGGCCTCATGGGGGCAGGCCAGGGCGTGCTCCAGCGCCAGGCTCTCGCTCTGGAAGGGCAGGCCGCAGTGAGGGCAGGCCAGCTCGGCGCCGGGCGGCTCGTCGGCCTCGTCCGACTCGCCGCAGCGCTCGGCGTGCTCCTGCAGCTGCCGGCCCTTGATCAGCACTTGGCCGCAGCGGCCGCAGGCGCAGATGTGGCCCAGGTGGCTGGACAGGTAGTGCGCCGACCTGTCGTCCTCGCTCAGCGGAGCCCCGCACAGCTCGCACGGGTCGCCGTCCGCGCTCTCCTCTTTCACCGCAAAAACATCGGGCGACGTGGCGGACGAGTCGCTTCCCGACGTGGCGCCGAAGCAAGGCTCGCCCGCCTTCTCCACGCCCGAGACGCCGGGCAGCGCCTCGCGGTCCTCGTCGTCCGACACCCCGAGCCCGCACGGTGCCGCGCCCGCCTCCCGCTCCTCCGGGCGGAGGTCGTCCCCGGGTTCCGTCTTGATGGAAACGCGGCGGGCGGATCCCGCGTCGCCGCCGCCGGGCCCCGCCGCCACCGAGCGCAGATCGGCGACCATCCGCCGCTCTTCGGCGCTGTCCGAAGCGGAGCTCTCGGCCTTGGCGCAGTCGTCGTCGCCGTCTGGGCTGCGGGCGGCCGCGAAGGTCTTGCGGTTGGTGCAGGTGAGGATATGCTCGATCAGAAGCTTTTCGCAGCTGAAGACGAAGCCGCAGTCGTCGCAGGTGAAGGTGCGGCCGAATCGAGGGCGTTCCCTCAAGGCCGAGCTCCTTCCTGCGCTGCGCTTCCTCAGGTCGCACGGTTGCTCCGCCGTATGCCCGCCGTCCGCCGCGCTCGGGAGGGCGGCGGCGGCGCCGGGTGCTTCCTCGGTCGCGGGTGGCACGCCCAGGTACCTGCCCAGGTTGTTTCATGAAAACGAATGGGGGGAAAATTAGCATTAGCGAAATTAGCATTTTTTGCTTCATTGAAATAATAATAATAGACAGATTATCGACGGCCAACCGACTCGAGCGCGGGTAGCACCTGGCAGAGCTGCTGACTTTTTTGCCGCCGTCGGCAGCGTCCTGAGCGGCGGCGGCGGCGGGCCTCTGCCGCTCGTACATCCGAACGCCGAACAACATCTTCCCGCAGGCGGCCGCCGTCGCCGTCGAGCACTCGGACGAGGACGGCGTCAGGTTGGACGCGCCCCGGATGTCGCGCAGGTCGTCCAGCGAGTCGGGGATGTAGTACATTTGCAGGTAGATCATGGACGCTTTGAGGTCGTCGAAGTTAAAGCTCCCCGCCGCGACGCGTCCCAGATACATGAGCTGCAGGATCAGATCGAAGCACTCTGCACTGATCTGCATGTTGCTGAGGTCCAGGCGCGCCGCCCCCTGCTGGTCGCGGATGAACATCATACGGAAGTAGGAGCTGCAGGCCGCCAGCACGGCCTTGTGCGCCCGGAAGTAGATGTCGCCGATGGCGATGAGGCAGTCGCACAGGAAGCCCCACTCGCGCTGGTTGTTCAGTTGCCGGAGGACGTGATCGCCGTGGCTCGGCCGAGCCATCGCCCTGCGGGGGAACCGCGCAGGCACACGCGTGCTCAGCTTTCAAAGACTATGAATGACTTCAAACATTCGTGGATCCTACAAACTACAACTCAACTCTTTCTGAAAATAAACACGAAGAAGTAAACATTCAAATAGATGTCCCCTTTACGTAATTAAAAAGTGCCGCAAAAAGTATCCAAACTACTCGCAGCTCCTTTCTGACGCATTTTGAATATGTGATGCTTCCTGACACCGGAAGAAAAACACTACGAGGAACTTGTTAGCTCTAATTCGCTTTCAAGCAAACAAGTGGCACATCAAACAAGATGAGGGGTGTAGACATTGCTTTTTGTTGTTGCTGTTGTACTTTTGGGGGGGTCAGAGACTCGACCGTAGCCAACTGGAGAAGGGAGAGGCTGCCGTGGGAAAGGGGGTGGAGGGCGGAATACCCCTCTCATGGCCCAGCTAACAGGGAGCTAGAAGCTAATAAGCCAATAGGCATTACATCAACGGAAGTTTCTGAGACTACGCCTTCAAACTAAAAGCACATGAAGAAAAATAATAGATGAAGGCCGGCGTGGGAAGATCGACAATATCAAACAGGATATTTAGAGCACTTAGTAACTCTTTGGCACCACCTAACGGGTGCGAAAATACAGACGAAGTCACTTGAACCGTTAAAAAACATTTGACTTTGAAAGGCAAACAGGAACAAGAGTTTGGCGGTGCGTCGGCTTGGGACGCAGACGAGAACGTCTCCCGCAAGCAGCCCCGCCACCTCCGCAACCCCCGCAACAAACACGCAAAGGAGCCCACCCCCCACCCCGCACTCCCGGCAACGCAACACCGACTCACCGCAAGTCCCGAGGCCGACGGAGGAGCTCGGAGGTCGGCTGAAGATGGGCGGAGGCTCCGCGGGAAAAGGCGGTTCCTCTGCGGGAGGGGGGAAAGTTGCGGTTTAGGGCCGAAGAAGAAGGAAGGGGGGAAAAAAAACAACGAACAAGACGAAGAAGAAGCGTTTCGTCCTCCTTCAACTAGTGCTGGGTTCAACTTCCGCACAAGCTGCCCGTGGTTCGCGAGGAACAAAATAAGACTTCCAGTTGAAGGGGGCGCCTTCAAAATAAAGTTTAAAAGCCGAGCTTCTGGCAACGCACAGTCAGCAAACTGTCAAGCTAATTATCAATATGCAGTATAGCATGTGTAATAGTTGATGTGTATTCATTTTATTCGATACATGCAGTCACATACAGTATCTAAGTATCAGGATTTTTATATGATCACAGTAGGATCTAATGCAATAATATTGCAGGGATTTTAATCACGTGCAACCCATTCAAATGGACTTTGCTTCTGTGCGTATTTCCCAATTGCATTTCAAGGTGCTGTATTTTCTTTCTTTTGTGTCTGGGGGCGTTGGGGTGGGGGGTGTCGCTCACGTGACGGTTCGCGTCCTCTCGCGAGACGTGACGCAGTTTGGCGCACAAACAATCATCTTCACCTTCGTCTTCATCCTCGCTCGCTCGGATCTTTTCGGCGGTCAAGGCATCAATCAATCGACGTCCGCGGGAAGGAGCGCGCGTACTGACGCACGCGCACGACAGATCGTCGCAGCTGGTGCGTCGGGGCGCGCACGTGCACGCGCGGCGCCTTGACAAAAGGTGTGTGCGGTCCGCAACTGTGTGCTTAAAGCAGGTCCGCGATGGAGGCGACGTCGGCGTGTGCGTCTGCGTGCGTGTCGGCGACGTCCGCTCACAGTCTGCTGCTGCTGCAGCAGCTCAACGTGCAGCGCGAGTTCGGCTTCTTGTGCGACTGCACTGTCGCCATCGGCAACGTCTACTTCAAAGCTCACCGCGCCGTCCTCGCCGCCTTCTCCAACTACTTCAAGATGATCTTCATTCACCAGACCAGGTCACACGCACGCGCGCACCCGCACCTGCACCGTGACCGTTCCTCCCCTGTGACGAAGCAACGGTGCCTTGAGATACGAGTTGAAATTGCCACGCTCGTCCCTGAAATCTTTTCTCACTGAAATGAATGGAAATGCCAACATTTTCTCGGGTTGTTCAGAAAACATGATAAACGGAACCAAATACGAACTGATTATATTTGTAAATAATTCAAGGATATATTTGAGCAGAGGTGACCAGCATCATAAAGTGATGCTGAAGGCAAAACAAAATATTTTCAAACGTGAGCCCTTGTTTTAAGAGGGTGATAAAAAATAAAAACAGAATTGGCTTGCAGTATGAGTGAACATAGCCTGAGAAGTTGTTCTTTGCAGAGGACAAAGAAGATAGGCCTGTCAAAATATTTGTTGCATACAGCCGTGATCCTCAACCAGTGTGCTGTGGCACGTTGTATCGCAGAAAATTCACAAATTGGCTCCTCCGTATCTCAAGACACCACTGCATCATGGATGTTGCTACATCGCAATACGAGAGCAGGGAGTGACTTCCAACATAACTCTCGGCATTGCAACATCGGAAGCATGCTAGCATCATTAGCATGTAGCTAAACTTGTCGCTATACAAACGGTTGAAGCAACAAAGGTTAGCTTTTGTGCTAGCATCAGTTCTGATTGAAAGTTGAGAATGAACTTTTTTTTTGACGAGTCACGTGTGTATTTGTGTGTGCGCCTGCTCCAGCGAGTGCATCAAGATCCAGCCGACCGACATCCAGCCCGACGTGTTCAGCTACCTGCTGCACGTGATGTACACAGGGGCGTGCCCCAAGCAGGCCGTGGAGCCCGCCCGCCTGGAGGACGGCATCAAGTTCCTCCACGCCCATCAGCTGTGTCGCAAGAGTGGCGACGGGCTCGCCGGCGGCACCGGGCAAGACCCCGCCGCGCCCTCCGCCGCCGACGCCGTGCGCATGTCCAACCTCTACGGCATCCAGATCTCGTCCCAGCTCGCCGGCAAGGAGGCGCCCGCCACCGTCGTCCACTCGGGGCCGTCGCGGGGGGGACGCAGCCACTCGCATCCGTCGCTGGCCGTGGGCTCGGAAGGCGAGCGATCGGATGGCCAGGCCTCTTCGCCGCAGGATGACTTTGACATCTCGGCCGCCATAAAGCAGGAGCGTCCGGAGGACGAGGGAGTCGAGATGGGGTCGTCGCCCCAGGACGGTGCGGGGTCTGAAGAGCGTCGGCGGCCGCCGCCGCCGCTCGCATGTCCCCGCTGTGGCCATTGCTGCTCCTCGCCCGAGCGGCTACGCCAGCACCTGTTCAGCCACGCCCTCCACCCCGCCCTCTTCACGGAGGGGCTGGCGCACGAGGGCGGCGGCGGCGGCGGTCTGGATGATGAAGACGAAGTGGACGGCCAGCGCATGGACGCCGGCCGCCTGGAAGAGGCGCTGCGGCAGAGCCGGGCGCTCGCCGCTCAGCTGGCGGCGGAGCTCCGAAGGAGCCGCGAGGGGGCGGGACTGAGCGCCGCCCCTGCCGCCGCCCACTCACGCAAGCGCAAGATGGCGTGCGCCGTGTGCGGCGTGCGCTTCTCGCACAAGAGTCAGCTTCAGGAGCACATGTACGCGCACACCGCCAAGCCGCCCAGACTGCACCGCCACAGCCAGCTCTTCCACAGCTCCGCCCACTTCTGCCATGAAGGGGGCGGGGCTTTGGCTAACGACGCCCTCCTGGACGTGGGCAGGGACGCTCATGACAACGGAAGCTCCGCCTACTCGCTCGACTCGGAAATCTCGCAGGAGAGTGGCGACGGCGGGCGCTGCGAGTGACGTTGTGGTTTCCCGTTTGGTCTTGTGACTTTCGTTGATGGACGCGCGCTTCGTTTTGTCCTCTGTGTGGTTTTCAAAGTAAAAGCTCTGATCAAACACGCTCTGTGGTTCTACTTTTATTTTGAAATGCGAGGATTATTTTGTGGGTAACCGCCTGCCTCCGTGTGGGGTTAGCGTGTCTTTTTTTCTTCGGTTACCCTCGTTATTGGTAACATGCGGCTTCAGAGGCAGTGTCCGGCAGCGTTGGCGAGAGCACGCCGGGCGCTGACCACCGTGTTCTGCAGTCAACGCAAACAAAAGCTACATGAGCGTTTGCGCGTGCCGTCCGGCGCCCGCCTGCGTCTGCGCAGGTCACGACCTACCTGCATCAGCATGGCCACCGTCATGGGCCCCACCCCTCCTGGCACGGGCGTGATGAAGCCGGCTCGTTGATAGGCTGAGGCGAAGTGCACGTCGCCCACCACACGCTTGCCGCTCGGCTTGCTCGCGTCTGATGCCGTCACCCGAGGAAAGACAAAAATCACAAATCAAACAGAGTTGGTTTTCAAAAGACACAATTCATAGTTATGGAAATGTGCTTTGAAAATATGCTTTAAAAGTGTAACTATTGTCAATTCAAAAAACAGAAACGTGACCATCAACAAATGAGCCGGGGGAACAAATCTTTTTTTTAAATCGTGATATGTAGCGGACCAATGACGCCCCCTGGCGGTCACATGATCACATCAGCGAGCACTCGCCTGACACGTAATTGATGCCGCAGTCGATGAGCACGCAGCCCTCCTTCAGCCAATCGCCTCGCACCATCTCTGCTCGCCCCGCCCCCACCACCACAATGTCCGCCCTGCCCACCTGAAAACGGCAAACGCATCATCGGCGTGACATCATCATCATCATCATCATCATCGTCATTTTCATCTTCACCGCTTGGAACCTTCAAGACGTTCTAGTAGTCTCAGCTCTCGAGTACTCACCGATACTGCCAATACTTTTAAATTTGTATTCAATCAATGAGAGATGATTGTCAATCAAAATGCATCCCCAACGTCACAATCATGCCCACGACATCATCCGGATGATCATAGGCAACCTTGACGTGACATTATCACGCTCAGCCTGGCGGAGGAGCGCACCTGCGTGGCAATGTCACGCGTCTTTGAGTGGCAGGTGGTGACGGTGGCGTGATTCCACAAGAGCAGGTCGTGCATGGGGGCGCCCACAATCTTGCTGCGGCCGATCACCACTGCGTGCTTCCCGGCCACGCTCACACCTGCGCACCCACACAAATCAGCGGCAATGGCGTCTCAGCTAATCAAATTGATGAGATTCCTCAAATGATGCAGCAATAAAAGACATCCTTGTCCAGTTGCCCCGTGATTGACAGCTGTGTGTGTGTGTGTGTGTGTGAGACCTGTCTGTCCGATGAGCTCCATGCATCCGTTGGGGGTGCAGGGAATGAAGCAGCTGTTCAAGTCCCCGCGAGACAGCTTCCCTGCGTTGATGCAACTCAGACTAGAGCCGCGCACACACACACAGGTCAAAAGGTCACGACCACAACGATGACGGCAAATTCCCCACGCCCCACTTCGGACCCGTCCACGTCTTTGAGCGGCGAGACGGCGTTGGTGACCATCTCCACATCCATGCGGTTGACGGAATCCAGAGGAAGCTGCACGATGAGGCCGTGCACGGATGCGTCCTCGTTGACGGCCGCGATGGCCCGCAGCACCTGAGGGGGCGGGGGGGGACGGCGCAAACCATGCGTCCTCAAACACTTTTGATTTCATGACACCGTGACTGTGGGTAGTTTGATAAACGCCGACTTTTTGCCAATGTTATATGCTTGCTAGGTTGTGAGAGTCATGATTTGGATCGACGTTGACCCGCCTACCTCATCTTGCGTCACCGTGTTGGGCAACCTCACGTGCTTTGCCTCGATCCCCACCTGGAATTAAAAAAAAAAAAAATAGAAATAACACACCCCAACACACGAGTAGACCAGGACCACCACTGGTGCTGCAACCAACCAATTGGATGACAGACAAAGGCTGACGTCATTAATTGAGAGCTGGCGAAATTAAAAAGTGGTTATCTGTATCGGTCCCGTTCTAATTTAGTCAGAGTTGAATGACTGAATGTGAAGGCAGATTAGATCAACGTGGAGGTGAGAAAAAAAAAAAAAGAACATGCAGGGAGCAAAGACTCCATTTTCGCTCGCAAATTCACCTCAGCTGCAGCTTTCATCTTACTGCTGATGTACAGGTTGGAATCTTCTCGGTTCCCCACCTGGAAGTACAAACACGCACGCACGCAAGTGAAGAGGCGACGCGATGATGTCACATGATGCTGGGCGGGGTTTGAGAGCCACCTGTAAAACCAGCAGACTGGGGACGACCTTGGTCACCTTCATCTCGTCCACCTCCTTCTTCAGCCGCTCCCTCACCAACCTGAGGAACACGTCGCACACGGCGCTGACACGGAGAGAAACCCGAGTGACACTTTGGCCAAACGTGCCGACAACCTACTTGGAAGTTTGGTTTCCGGAGATGATGGTTGCTATGGAGCGTCGACCTCCAAAGCAACAAGATGCGGTCGAGTGACGCCAAAGGCTCAACATGGCTGAAGGGGGGGGGGGGGGGGGGGGGGAGACGACAGCATCTTATGACCACACATCACTCTGCCTCCACAAATGCGATATCATCTCCATGAATGTTCTGAACTGTTTTCCAGCGTCTATTTGCCAAAGTTACTTCCCGAGAGCAAATCGACAGCGCGCCTACTGTTGGCAGCCGCGAAGTGCACACCCCTCGGACCGCGGTGCCCCAAGATGCCGTTAATTCCACACAAGCGATCCATTTCATCACAATCAATCCATTCCGAGCCCTTGCTGAACAAGCAATCATAGCAAAATGCACGCAAAGACGACAAAAACGTGGCGTCTTACCCGAGACCACTGCACCACCGCTGTGTAATCATTGACCAATTTTGTGTGTGTGTGTTTGTTTCCAAAGGGTGAGCGAGTTTAAAAAAAAAAAAAAAAAGTTGGACCGAAAAGAATTGTACTTTGAAATAAAAGTAGTGAATAAACAAATTAAAAACAAGTAAATGTTTATTTGTGTGTAACATACATGTCACAACTTTAAACCAATCAATGGTTTCATTTACAGACTTCAAGTCGTCTCCGCAGACACGACACACATGAGCAAAATTTACATTTCACTTGAAAATGTCAAAGGAAAAACAAAAACTGTCGAAAAGATGCACAAAACAAAACAACAAAAAAATAAGAACCCAGTCGCCCACTTGCGCCTCCTCTGATTGGATAAGAGTGCCATGGGATGTCCCGCCCCTCCACCACTTGCTTGCACATTGACCTTTGACCTACCGTCACACACACACACCCAGCACCAGAATGAGGTCAGGCAACATTCTTAAAACGCAAGAGTCAGCGTGACACACACGCGGCTTCAGTGGCGTGTTCAAAGGTGGTCGCCATGGTTACCCCGATAAAGAGCAGCTGGCCGGAATGCGACGGGCAAGACGCTTCCCGTCACTTGCAAGTCGAGTCCTTTCAACAAAAAGAAGACAAAAGCGAGGCTTAAAGGCACGACAAGAAGAAAAACTGTGATGTGCATTAGCGTGCGCTGGAGGCGAATCCAGCTGACTTGGGCCAAAAAGTGGGGGATGGAAAAACAAACAGGGGAATGGTCGCCGGCCGCCAGTCGGTGGCATGGACCGAGCGGCGAGTGCGGTCAAGTTGACAGCTCCCGAAGCACGGACGCTAGTGCCAACATTTCTGCCGCCAGGACAAACTACCCAGAGACCAATCCTGCTCGGGATTGGCCACGTGAACTCGGGCGGCTTGGGTAGTTCCCAAAATGTCCACTCCAAAACCTTGAGTTGGGGTTGCCCAGTTAGGAAGCATCGCCAAGGCAGTTAGAATATTGCTCGCCAGTCACGGCACGGCGACCATTCGCATGCAAATCGACTGGTCACCAGAGGCAGGCCTGCTCGCCGCTTGTCCACACGGTCAAACAGCAAAGGCAGTCGTCGCAACAAATTCCTTCTTCCGGTTGGGCGATCATGGCAAGAAGAATTTGCGAGTAACAAGCGAAGCAGGACGGTCCGGTTCACAGCAGTGGCGGCGCCCGACCGCCCGGCACGACCGGTCGCACCGGCTCGCTTGCTGCCGACAGCATATAAAAGGAGAGGCCAGATGAGAGGCAGGCAGCAAGTGAGTGAGAGGAGCGGTCGCTTGCCAGGCTAGGCCATCCATACCGCTTGGGCCCCCCCACCCGCCTGCTTCGGTGCCACCCAGCCGGCTCCAGTGGTTCTCGACACTTCAACAGTGGTCAGGCGCTTTTGTGAAATGTTTAGGACCACTTGAGCCAGATGGGAACTTTCGTCGTGAGTAGACCAGAATAGAAACGGATTGTTGTTGCCTCAAATTTTGTTGTTTGTTTGTTTTTTTGTTGCAAGTTTGTGTTTTCCGGGGCGTTTATTCGAACGCAAAATATTTGACAGCACTAAAATGACCTGACGAGTATTCATTGTGTTTTTAGTGTTTGGAATGGTCAATACAAAGACAAAAATGGTGTTGTGATGTTGGTCAGAGTGTCATACAACCGTTTCCTTGTAACTAATGTGCACTTTTTGATTCAATTAACAGTAAAAATACATTTGAAGCATTGGGTTGTGGCCTTTTATTGTGATGGGACAGGAAGTAGTTTTGCGACTTTAGTTTCAACTTCAACTGATTTAGAGACTTTCTAGCAAGAAATGAAATTGTGCCCCCCCCCCCCCCCACACTTTTTTTTCTTTCAATTTGTGGACAACTCTTGTTTTTGGATTCATGCCTGATCACCGTTTTGTTGTGAAAAAATGTTCCCTATAATAAAAGTTTGCTTTCAGCACTCACTCATGGGTCTTATAATTTAATGGCAACAAGGTTATCTGGAATCCGTTCCTTCCGCAGACAGGAAGTCAAGCCGAGCTAGGAGTCTCCTCCCCTTCAGTCCCATTTGCCAATCAAGCGGGACATCTGATTCTGACCCGTTTGGGAAGGTCATTGCTTTGTCCCGAGGGTGGCGCTATAGGACCACAAAGGACATGGCGCAGTCTCAAGCAAGGAAGTCCAAGAGGCCATGTTTTGCTAACAAACTTAGCATCAATGTCAATCGCACACATTCCAAAATAAAACAGATTTTTGAAATGCTAATCGTTTTCCTTGCAGACCAGTTGTGGTTGAGTGCAGCGGTCAAGTGATGTGACAAAAGAGGAGGGAGCATGGAAGAGGACAGACAAAAAAAAAAAAGAAAGCCGTCTTACTCAAAGTGCAGATGAGAAGAACAGGAAGTGGCGTACGGCAGCAACGTCAGGCCACTTCCTCCATGTAGTCCACCCCCAAGCTCGCGCTCGGCTGGGAGACGCTCACGTCCACCGTGTCCTCCAGCTACATGCGCGCGCCCACGCAAACACACACACACACACGCGTATTAGCACACACACATGCGCACATTACGTAGACTCTCAAAGAGATAGCCTGGCTCCGCCCAGCGGCGCAGACCTTGTCACTTTGGTCGGGCCCCTCGATGGAGACTTCCTCGATCTCTTCGCTGCTGATCAGCTCATTCTTGTACAAGTCGGAGCGGTGGCTGAAAGGACGCAGCATCATCATCATAGGTTAGCTCCAAAGGTTAGTCCATCATCTCATACAAGTCGTACATGCAAGAACTCCCGGACGGAAGACGCTCTGGCCTACCTGTTGAAGTCGTCGTACTCAACGTCGTTGTCTTCCTCTGTGGGAACACAAAACTAGTCACGTTACAAGTGGAACAGGAGTCGCGAGTCATGCTCCCCACAAAGTTAGTTGTCACGTGACTGACTCACATCGTGATTCGCGCTCCATAAAAAGGCGCGGAAAACCCAGGAAGAGTCCCCCCCGGCATGACCGTCTGGATTTGTAACGTACCTAAATGGAGCGATGCGCTCTCGTCCCCTCTGCTGGGGAGCTTGGCCCCTTGAGATGCTTTCTCTCTCGACGTTGACTCTGATAGGGGAAGAATTGCGGCGCGTGCGCCTATGAACACACGTGCATAGAGACAAAAATACAAACGCAGAGACACACACACACACACACAGAGGTTATTAAAACTCACGAAAACACACACAAAGTCACTTATCAATGAGGGGGTTTCATCCCCCTAGGAAAGCAAATTCTCCATGGAAACCAAAAAGTGACCCACCCGTCTGACTGCGGCACTTTTCTGACGCACTTCCTCCTCCTCGTGTCGGGGCCGTCTCCGACAAAAAGCCCACTGGACTATGTTGGCTGTCGCGAGCCACCGGGTGCCTACAACATTCAAACACCGGTAAAAGTCAACATCTCGCCGTCTGTGTTGGGAATGCATCCCCCCCCCCCTACATCTGTGACGCGTCTATTTTGTTTTCCAGTTCATGTGTAATGATTAGAGGTTAGCCCTATTTAAAAGTGACCTCAACATATCCCACAATGCATCTTGAATTGACAAATTGTCAGTAGAGAAGCAATGTGAGGAGGACGCCCGTTTTGTGTTGATATGATGCATGAAACTACAAATAATGAAACAAATACCATGATGCTATGTCACACTTTTTTTGTCTATCGGGAAAAACACAGTGGACTAAATATTCAATTTAAAGGTCCACAAAAAAATCCAAATGTAAAAATATGCTGCTGGATCCTTACAATCCGTATGTCTTTTGAGGCTGAGGCAAGGGGTCATCAAAAAAGGAGTCGTCATCGTCCGGCTGTTCCCGGTCCGCGGGTCGCTCCCGCGCCGAGTCCTTTTGCGGAACGCGCGCCTGCTGAAGGAGCTTCTCGTGCCCAAACACGTCCGCCGCAGCATCCTGCTCAAGGGCACGCCCCACGTTAGTGAGCCGTGCTTGAGGCTTCGGAATGGAGGTGATGGTGTGACATGAAGGGCACCGACCTTGTCGACCGTGACGCTGTTCTCCTGCGACGCCACCTAAAAGGACAAAGTCGGTTCATTCCACGCTCGCACCGCTCACAAAAAAAAAAAAAAAAAAGCACAACTACTCGTGTGCTAATGTGCGAAAAAGACCTCAGCGGCCGGGACGGATTTAGAATTGCGTTCCCCTCTTCGAATGAGCTCCAGCAGCACTGGCGAGTTTGCGTTAAGCTCCGGCTCTGAAAAGCCAAGCTCCGCGCACAGCAGCTTCCGACTGTCCAGGGCACTCGGATGCTAACAATAAAGACAAAAACGACATGTTGGTGAGTTTCCACCGACTTTGGGGAGTTGCGCCTTGGCGGCGCCACGTCATCTCAGTGGTGTCACATCAGCAGCATCACGGGACACCACATCCCGTTATATCAGGTCAGCGGATTTACGTAAAGGTGGCACTGGGACATGGAAGCGGAATTAAAGCAGTGATGCGACGCCATTTTACCATGTTTATCTCTGGCTGGAACACAGCTAGGCTGAAGTCCAGGTGAAACACACGCATGAAGTCCGCAATGAGACTGGCCACGAGACGACCTGCAAGCACACACACGCACCGGCGTCATCAGAACTCATGCATTTCATGGAGTCCAGGGGGAAGCTGACCGACCGTCTTTGGTGTCGAGACATTTCTTCAGGTTTTCATTGACCAGTGGCGTCTTGTTCTGAGGGCGCAAGAGAAGCAGAGCACGAATAAAGGCGAGGAGCACAAAATGGCTGCCTTACGCAGCAAGATGCAAGTCAGCCATCACCTCCAGTCGGTCCTGCTCCTCTAAGGCCAGGAACACGGCCGCCCTCATCTCTGCCTGCAGCAAATCAAACAACACACTCAATCATTCATCTTTGTATTTTTCGTTTTGTGCTGTCTGGATGGATAATTTTAGGGAAAAAAATCGGAATCAAGCCGCTACATTCACAGTTGACCAACGACCATCAAAAAGTCACGTGTTCAAATGCCCAATATAATCTTTTTTGTGTGTGTGATTCTGCCGAATGAGACGTCAACCGATGAACAACTTTACACCTAAGTCAACGAGAGGTTTTTCGAAGACAAAAACATCTCCCAAAAAATAGAGATAGAAATAAAAATGTGCTCGAATGATTGAACTTGCCACTACTTTGGGCTGTGGACTGTCCTTGGAGGCGGTTTTCCACTTTAGCCTGGGGGGTCGGCTAAGAAGCGGCGCGAGGGCGACGATGAAATGAGAAGGGAAGGAAAGTTTGCTGACCTTGAGCTTGTTTAGAACTCCGTTGTTCTCCAAATTCTGGATGAGAAGATCCCTCAGCTCGGTGTCGTCGTCTGTGGCAGACATCTTGTGCTGTCATCCAGCCCACCTGCTCGTGATTAGCCGCGAGCGCTAGTGCGGAAATGCAAAGTCTACTTCGACGCGACAAAATAGTGATGATTGCTCACTTCCGCCGCCTGTCGGCGACAAGAAGACAAATCCGGGGTTAGGTTCGCAAGCGTTCAAATGAAAAATCGATTTGGGACATGCAACACTCGATGGTTTCTTGGGATGTAGAAGACTTCGTGTGACTTTGATTTCCTTTTATGGGGCAAGCAAAACAAACTGGTTCGAAACGCTCGTTTAGGTTAGCAATGGATTGCTAATAATAGATAATATTATTATATTACAACATAATTGACAACTCAAGAGAGTAATTTGTAGAGCACTTTCAAAAAGTGATGCACATAACAAAAATGAATATGCAGTAACTACAACAAATGCCAGTGTCATATAGTAACAGGCAGAGCAATGAAATGCTTTCCCACTAAAGAGCAGAAAGTACAATTAACCCAGAGGTCACGACATGGCACTGATTGCAGCCACGCCCTGTTAGGAAACTAGCGTAACAGTGATAGGACATTGCGATTTACTGGGAGCCTTGGAGAAGTGATCATTCATAGAAATCAAGAGTTGCATCTTGATATTCATCCATTTTCTGCTTTCTGTTTCATGTGTCTTGTTTTGCTCTGTCCCGCATGTTTGTGTTTTGTTTGATTTTCTTTTCCAACTGTTCTCGTCAGCCTTGTTTTCACTGACCAGCTCCATCCAGGCAACTTGTGTCTTGTTCAGGTGTGCCTCACAGTACTCTCAACAGTTTGCCTGTATCGAGATTCCTGGTTTCTTCCACACCGTGTGTGTGTGTGCATTTTTGTTGTCGAAGTCTCATGTGACGTCACGCTTTCTCTGTGAACAATATTTGTCGCACATGACGAGCATGCGCAAGCCTTTGCGTGTCATTTGTGCTCAGGCCGAAGCAGTCACGTCTCAGACACGCGTCAAGATCGTAAACGCTGTTCCAAGTTCATTTTTTGAGCTTGATAAAGGTTCCCCAGAGACCCGAACGCCAACGGCTGCGTGAGAGCAGCGCTGCTCATTTTGCCAGCTCGGGCTTTCCGCTGAATAAATAGATAGACTAATGTGGGGGTCAGCACGGTTATTTTGAAATATGGTATAGTTACGTTGCTGTTTTTCTGCATCTGCATTCCATCATCCCATTCTTTTGTCAAGTGCGTCACGATACCATGAAATAGCAACATAACAGTCTTTCAAAATACACAACTCGCACCATAAAAGACCAAAATAAATGAAGAAGACTAATTAAAGTTAGTAAAGTGATCACTGATAAATGGCTGAGAGAGTGGGAATAATAAGGAAATTGGTTAGTTGTTGAACCTTAATGAACGACGATGAGTGTCGTGCTCTTATTTTGTCACATTTACACGGAAACGTGCGTATCATTACCGGAATTTGACGTGTGCCTGGCTCGTCCTGATCAAGATGGCTGCTGCGGCCGTTGTTTCGGATGAAGAATGAGATGACCCTCGGTTGACGTCCGATACAACCCCGCAAAAGTACTCCGATACTAATCTGCAGAACCACCCACCAGAGCCACCACCAAGACCACCCGGACCGAAACGACACGATTCTCCCGATAAAGGTTTGTAGTCACCTCGCAACGGGACATCGAGCATCCTTGAAACGTTTGATTGACATTTGGCCTCCCGTTAAAGCTGCTTTACGGAGTCGAGAATGCGATTTGATGACAAGATTTTGAATTAGCTTCACCCTTTTGTTTCCTGCTACGTTCAAGCACAATGTCACTCCTTTTCAATGTCACGAAGAGCTCGATGGTTATTACGACGACGTTGATCTCACCAGAAAAAATGCAAAAATTCAATTTGGTTTCGAGTTGCAAATAAATAATGGATTGAATATTAGTCAAAACTTCATAATCATTTTTTTATTATTAATAGTAATGTTCTCATTTGGTGTCACAAAACGTTTGCGTGATGGCTCGCGGCCGCGCGTTGCCATGGTGTCAATACGTCAGTCATGATTTCAAATTCGACTTGTGGCATTCATTGGACGCTTCAAAATATGTTTCATTTCAACCACATATGTTTCATTCTACATTCGGTTGTCTTAACCCGTTGATATATTTATTAGTCGAGAGATAAAGATGCCGCAGCGACAGGTGCATGACGACATTATCGCCAAGGCGCCCCCTGCAGGCCGCCTCGTGCGTGGGTGAGGGACGTGCCTGCAGCGGGCGCAATAACAGCTCGTTTCGTCGTGTGGGTGCGCGTGCGCGTCTGCTTGCAGCAGGGGCTGCGCGCGCTGTGAGAAACCGCCAAGATGGACACCACCACTTCCATCAAGATGACCACGCTGGCCATTCAGAAGCTGTTCGGCCACGTGGAGGAGGAGAACCTGACGGCGCTGCGTGACCATCTGGACCGCTTTAAGGAAGTGGACGGACGCAGCGACGTACGTGCTCATGCTCTCTAGCTTAGGGGGATAATGAATGACTGCGTTTGGAATCGGTCAGCGTTGAATTTCGTGTAGCTCCTCGAGGAGCTATCGAGGTCCCTTATTTATAAAAAGCGTCTGTTTGTGGTGGGCAGAATGGGCAGACGCCACTGATGCTGGCCGCCGAGCAGGGGAGCCTGGAAATTGTGCAGGAGCTCATCCGGCGAGGAGCCAACGTCAACTTGGATGACGTGGTGAGCAAAAAAACAGATGGGGGCAAGGGAGCAGTGCTACTGTACATGTCTACGTGGCTGCGTCGCTTGTATGCATCTGTGTAACGCGCGGGCGTGTGTGGTCAGGACTGCTGGTCGGCACTGATCTCAGCTGCCAAGGAAGGTCACGTGGAGGTGGTGAAGGAGCTCCTGGAGAACAGCGCCTACATCGAGCATCGCGACGTGGTGCGCTTCCCTCGTCAGCCACCAGGGGCGCCGGCGGCCACCCGCGGCAGCGTGACATCATTCCAGTCTGGCATTTGTGTCGGCAGGGAGGATGGACGGCGCTCATGTGGGCCTCGTATAAAGGTCGCGTGGAGGTCACCAAGGAGCTGCTGGAGCACGGCGCCAACCCCAACACCACCGGACAGGTAGCACGCACCGCATGCCAATGGGGTGGGCGCAGTTGAGAGCGCCACCTGTGTGTGGGCTGATGTAAAGATCTGGTATTCGCCTGCCCCCAGCAGTACAGCGTGTACCCCATCATCTGGGCGTCCGGGCGAGGTCACGCCGACGTCGTTAAACTCTTGTTGGAGAGCGGAGCCAAAGTCAACTGTTCGGATAAGGTGACGACGCGGCTGCGGAGGAGCCACAATCCGATGTGTTTTTCACTCTTTGAGCGTCAACGTGCCACCGTTTGAATCGTTAGTACGGGACGACGTCTCTCATCTGGGCGGCGAGGAAAGGCCATTTCCAGTGCGTCACGCACTTGCTGGAGAACGGCGCCGACGTCGACCAGGACGGAGCGGTGAGCGTCGCCCTTTGCTAGCGTCGCGCGGCGCAGCGCGGCGCCCGACTGACTGACGGCCGCCCCCCCCCCCCCCCACCCCTGGCAGAACTCCATGACGGCGCTGATCGTGGCGGTGAAGGGCGGCTTCACAGACGTGGTGAAGGAACTGCTGAAGCGCAACCCCAACGTCAACATGACGGACAAAGATGGCAACACGGCGCTGATGATCGCCGCCAAGGAAGGCTACACCGAGATCGTGCAGGACCTCCTCGACGCCGGCACCTACGTCAACATTCCCGACCGGGTGAGGCCCTCCCCGCAGCCGCGACCCCCCCTCCCCCACCCACCCTCCGCCACTCATGCAGCTGCCTTGAGATACCAGCTGAATTTGTGTGTGTGTGTGTGTGTATTTGTCCAGAGCGGCGATACGGTGCTGATTGGAGCGGTGAGGGGGGGCCACGTGGAGATTGTCAGAGCTCTGCTGCACAAGTACGCCGATATCGACATTCGAGGGCAGGTGCGTGGCCTTGATGCTGGCGAGGATGACACTAACGATGTTGGCGAGATTGGCAATCGCGATGATGCCAACAACAAAGATGGCGGCGATGATGATGATGATGATGATGATGATGCGTCCAGGAGAGTAAGACGGCACTGTACTGGGCGGTGGAGAAAGGCAACGCCTCGATGGTGCGCGACATCCTGCAGTGCAACCCCGACACGGAGACGTGCACCAAGGTGAGAAGCGCCGGCGCCGCACGCCAACAGGGGCGCGGCGGCCACACCTGCGCTTCCCGTTTCAGGATGGCGAGACGCCTCTGATCAAAGCCACCAAGATGAGGAGCATCGAGATCGTCGAGCTGCTGCTGGATAAAGGGGCCAAGGTGTCCGCCGTCGACAAGGTGGGGCAAACGTCATCCTTCCTTCGGTGATTGCGAACGTCCCTTTGCGACGGATCTCTCACTCCTTTTGAATTTCCCCCAGCGAGGAGACACGCCCCTGCACATCGCCATCCGGGGGCGCAGCCGCCGCCTGGCCGAGCTGCTCCTGCGGAACCCCAAAGATGGCCGCCTGCTCTACCGGCCCAACAAGGCCGGCGAGACGCCGTACAACATCGACTGCGGCCACCAGAAGAGCATCCTCACGCAGATCTTCGGCGCCCGTACGTGCCCGGACGGATGCACCCGCCCACCTACCCGCACGCTCGCCACTCACCGGCCGCCGCTCCCTCCCGCAGGTCACCTGTCGCCCACCGAGTCGGACGGCGACATGCTCGGCTACGACCTGTACAGCTCGGCCCTCGCCGACATCCTGAGCGAGCCCACCATGCAGCCCCCCATCTGCGTGGGGCTCTACGCGCAGTGGGGCAGCGGAAAGTCCTTCCTGCTCAAGAAGCTGGAAGGTGAGCGCGCGCACCCGCACGCGCACCCGCACGGGGGCCGAATAACGACGCGCGTGTCCGTTGCGCGATGCCGCCAGATGAGATGAAGACCTTCGCGGGGCAGCAGATGGAGCCGCTGTTGGGCCCCTCGTGGCTGGCGGCCGTCCTGTCGCTCCTCCTGTGCGGGGGGGTGGCGCTGGGGCTGGGCTTCACCTTGGACCCCAAGCTGGCCGTGGCCGTCTCGCTCAGCCTGCTGGCGCTGCTCTACATTTTCTTCGGTGAGCTGCCGCGTCGCCCCCCCCCGCACCCCGTGTTGACATTCTTCTTCTCTGCCCTCCACAGTGGTGGTGTACTTTGGGGGCCGGCGCGAGGGGGACAACTGGAACTGGGCGTGGCTCCTCAGCAACCGCCTGGCCCGCCACATGGGATACTTGGAGCTCCTCCTCAAGCTGATGTTCGTCAACCCGCCGGAGCTCCCGGAGCAGAGCGTCCGAGCGCTGCCCGTCAGGTAACGACCGTACGCCGTCGCCCATCCGGGTCACGGCCACGCCCGAGCGACGCCGTCATCGAGATGTCAAAGTGGCGTCGCGGTCGCGCCGTGGCGATCGATGTCGACATCACTTTGCGGTGATGTCATCGTGACGTCCCACAGGTTCCTGTTCACCGATTACAACCGTCTGTCGAGCGTCGGCGGCGAGACGTCGATGGCCGAAATGATCGCCACGCTGTGTGACGCGTGCGAGAGGGAGTTTGGATTCCTGGCCACTCGCCTCTTCAGGGTGTTCAAGACGGACGAAAAGCAAGGTAGGCGGACGCTCGCGCTCGCGCCCTTCGATGCGCACACGCCCACGGCAAGTTTGTGCGCTCGCAGGAAAGAGCAAGTGGAAGAAAACCTGTTGCGTGCCGTCCTTCGTGCTCTTCGCGCTGGTGATGGGCTGCCTGGTGAGCGGCGTGGCGCTGATGGGCGTCTTCCGGGCGGGCGGCGACAAGCGGACGCTCAACGGCGTCCTGATGGCGCTGGGCAGCGCGGTGGGCGTGGCCGTCCTGCTCAACTGCCGCACGTGGTGGCGGGTCTCCGACTCGGTGCTCAACTCGCAGAGGAAGCGGCTGCACCGCGCCGCCAACAAGATGAACCAACTCAAGAGCGAAGGCTTCATGAAGGTCAGGAGCTTTCGGGCACGTTGGCCCCCGAAGCCCGGAACTTTGCCGCCGTTCAAAACCAAAAGCCGGTGTTGCGGCTGAAGCGCGGGCGTTTTCTTTCAGGTTCTGAAGACCGAAGTGGAGCTGATGGCCAAGATGGCCAAGACCATCGACGCTTTCACTCAGCACCAGACCAGGTTGGCGGTGGTCATTGACAGCCTGGACTCGTGCGAGCAGGACAAAGTTCTGCAGATGCTCGACACGGTGAGATTTTTGGAGGATGCCGCCTCACCGAGACTCTTTGAGAATCTTTGAGAGTCCGTGCTCTGTGACTCTCCGCGCTTCGCTTTGCTAGAGTCACGGGCACATGTTCAATCAAGGAATATAGCGCCACCATTTGGCGTCGGACGGAATCCCGTCATCTCCCCAGCCGCCGCTTTTCATGAATCTCACTAAAGATTCATCCCGCAGGTGCGAGTCCTGTTCTCCAAGGGTCCCTTCATCTCCATCTTTGCCAGCGACCCGCACATCATCATCAAGGCCATCAACCAGAACCTCAACAGCGTCCTGCGGGACTTTGTCAACGGACACGACTACATGAGGAACATCGTCCACCTGCCCGTCTTCCTCAACAGCAGAGGCCTTTCCTGCGCCAGGAAGATGGGCGGCGGCGGTGCGGCCAACGCCGGCGCGCCCGCCAACGGGGATGCCGCCAACGCCGATTGTGGAGGATGGCACGAGGAGCTGGACAGGAAGTTGTCGCAGCACAGCTTGGGAGAATCCACCAAGTTTGGCAGCAAGGCCAACCTCAGCCGCCGGGTAAGCTCACGCCGGCTTAGGACTAAAAAGCGGGGAAATCCTTGGTGATGCCGAGCGTCGTCATGCGCGCAGGACACGTACCGGCGACGCCACGCCCAGCGCTCGGTGACTCGCCAGATGTCGTTCGACTTGACCAAGCTGATGGTGGCCGAAGACTGGTTCACAGACATCAGCCCTCAGAGCATGAGGAGACTCCTCAACATCGTCTCCGTCACCGGTCAGTAGCGACGTCGCCGCCGCGCCCGCCGCCGTCGTCGCCGCTCACGTCCGCTTGGCCTGCGCGCAGGTCGTCTGCTGCGAGCCAATCAGATCGCGTTCAACTGGGACCGCCTGGCCTCGTGGATCAACCTGACCGAGCGCTGGCCCTACAGGACGTCCTGGCTCATCCTCTTCCTGGAGGAGAGCGAGGGCGTCCCCGACCAGGCTACCCTCAAGAACATTTACGAGAGGTGAGCGCTTGGCGGCGAGCGCCCCGCGGCGAGCGCCCCGCGGTTGACCTTTGTCTGGCTCAGGGTGCTGAGGAACATCCCCACCACCAAAGACGTGGAACCGCTGCTGGAGATCGACGGAGACGTTCGCGCCTTCGAAGTCTTTGTGTCCTCGCGGACGCCCGTGCTGACCGCCAGGGACATTCGCACCTTCCTGCCCTGCACCGTCAACCTGGACCCCAAACTGCGCGAAATCATCGCCGGTACCTTGGCGCCCCCCCCCCCCCGCCCCCCCACCCGCCCGCCCTTCTCAACCTGTTCTGCATTTTCTGCATTTTTCCTTCTCGTCCGGCCAGACGTGCGTGCGGCGCGCGAGCAGATGAACCTGGGCGCCGTCGCCGTGGGCTACCCGACCCTGCAGGAGGTCCAGCCCCGGCCCATCTCGATGTACAGTCAGGTGTCGTCGGCGTGCTCGCCGTCCGCCTCCTTCAGCGGGCCGTTCATCCCACCGGCGGGGGGGGCCGTGGTGCCGCCGCCGCCTCACAGCAGCTTCTACAGCGGCATGGCCGGGCCCCAGCACCCCTTCTACAACAGGGTCAGCCTCACGCGCCAAGTCATTTGTCGTTTTACTCATGTTTGCGAGGGGGCGTGGCCATCGTGACGCACTTGAGAGTCTGGTTTTGGTTGCCCCTCCCCCGCGATATATATTCACTCCTTCCCTACTCCTGAACGGAAGGGATCCTCAATGGGTGTTTTAGGGACGATCCAAGTCCACCATCTAAACCGCCCCCCCCCCTCCACGTCAACCATCAGCAAAACTCCAGGCTCCCGTTTCCCATCCATCAATCACGTTCACGTTTGATTTGCGTGGTGTTGATTTTCTTTCTGCCTCAGCCATATTTCCCTCACCACCACCACCACCACCATCTTCACCATCCGCCGCGTCCGCCGCCGGCGGCCTACCCATCACACTTCCTTCCCCGCGTGCTCGTTAAGAGCACGGCCCGCCGCGAGGCCCCCGCAAGTGTAAGTACCGCCACGCCAGCCACGCCGAGTGGCCCCCCCTACATCGGCAACATTTGGTCTGCCTCCGACAGACACGTAGACACCCGATTGCGTGCGGAGGAAAAGGATGATGATGATGATGATGATGATGATGATGATGATGATGATGATGATGATGATGATGATGATGATGATGTGTTGAGTCGAGTCCCATTTGAGCCCTAGCTCTCCTCGCCGCCCCCCCCGTCAGTCGGAAAGCGCACATGGCCGCTGTCTACTTTGTGTCTCAGAGCTCCGCCTCCGCGGCTTCGGGGATCCCGCCCACCCTCCTGAGCGCCATGACGACGGATGGCGTGTGCGAGCACGTCACACAGATCCGGGGCATCGACCAGGCCATGTTGGCCGCCTACACCGCCACCATCCGGAAGGTGTGCGGTCTGACGTTCTTCGTGCTGACCGCGGGGGGCGCCGTTGACGCCGCTGATGATTTTTGTCGCGTTGCGGCTCTTCCAGGCCAACGTGAACGGACGAGTCCTGTCGCAGTGCAACGTGGACGAACTGAAGAAGGAGATGAACATGAATTTCGGAGACTGGCAGCTCTTCCGAGCCAGCGTGAGCGCCACGGCCCAACCTTCGGCGCGCTCGCTGGTCGTGTTGCGCGCCGACCTCACTTCCTGCCCCCCCCCCCCCCCCCCGCGCAGGTGCTGGAACTGCGACAGCTGGAGTACGAGGACGCCGCCAGTGAGCAAGGCGGCCTGGCGGGTGACCACCCGGAGACGGGCCGGCGGTCCGCGGCGGCGTTTCGGACCGGCCACGCCCCCAGCGACGTCTCCCCCATGTACAGCTTCACTCTGAGCTTCGACGATCTCAGCGCCATCGGCCTGGACGAGCAGCAGCCCCCCAGACACGGTGGCCCGCAATGGATGGTCAGGAAACAACGCTCTCATTTCTTGGGCCTGGCCCGATGGGGATTTTTTTTGAGGGGAGTCTTCCTGTCACGTGACCGTGCCGGTTTGTGCTGGTTTTGCTCCAGGGCCCCCCGCAGCGGAGCGGCAGCGTCACCAGCCTCAACTCGCAGGAATGCAGCAATGACATCGCCAAGCTGACGGATAAGCAGCAGGCCGAGTACCGATGCGCTTACCAGGAGTACATCGCGCAGATGGCCCAGTTGGAAGGCGCCTCCGGCGATAGACCGGGCCTGCTTCAGCCGGCGCTTTTTATGACGGCGCCTCCGGACCAGGGCGCCAAGGATGGCGCCGAGCAAGACGGACGCAAGGCCTCGGTGAGCAAGAGGGGCGGCGGAGGCGGCGGCAAAGCGGTGTCTGACAACGGCGATGGCGGCGAAGCACTGGATCCTATCACCGAAGAAGACGAGAAGGGAGACCACGGCTCGTCCAAGTCCCTGCTGGCTCGCAAGACCTCGGCGGAGCGCGGTGGCCTGTTCCCTGGCTCCAAGGCGGGCGGCGGCGGCGGCGGCGGCAACCTGCGCTACCAGAAGCTAACCAGCGACGACGACGAGTCTGAAGAGTCCGACTCCCTGCTGCTGAAAGCGGCGGTGGCGGAGGCCAAAGCGGGGGGCTGCTCCCTGGCCCTGAAGGGGAAGGACTACCTGTCGGACGCCACCTTGGACAAGAAGGACTCCTCCGACTCGGGTGTGCGCTCCAACGAGAGCTCGCCCAACCACTCGCTGCAGGACGAGGAGGCCGAGCTGTCGCAGGCGGAGCGCGCCGACTTGATCCAGCTGAACGAAGGAGGCAAGCGAGGCGCCCCCGCCGCCGAGAACCGCATGTCCATCTGCAGTCCCGAGGAGACCTGGCCCGCCTCGCAGACCTGGAACCTGAACCGCACGTCCGGCAGCGTCACGCTCAACAACAACAACGCCGCCAACGCCCGGCAGGGCGAACAGCCCGGCCAGACGCCCCGCAGCGCCCCCGCTGCCGACACCATCATCCCACCCGCGTCCACCGCCGGAGTCGCCCGGCCCGGCCCCGACAACGAAAACGTGCGAGTGGTCCACCTGAAGAGGAGCCTGAAGCCGGGAGACCCTCCCGAGGTCTGCACCGCGACGGCCGACGCCGTCGCCTTCGGGGAGGAGCGCGAAAGCATCCTGTGACTCGTCGCAAGCCCGCCGCATCACGTCACTCGTCATTCATTTTGCAAAGTTGGAAACTTACCATGGGAGGAAAGCAAGAATTTGGGGGGTGGGGGGGGGGAAATGTTGGTTGGCTCACAATAAGGCGATGATGAACTGGGCCTGACCTCGAATCGTGACCTCGAATCGAATCCTTGCCAGGAGAATTTGTTGTTTGAGCAAGCGATACTTGAACGCAAAGCGTTCCATTCGATTACGCTCAACTCTTTTCATGGCGAGTTTCCACTTTGAACTTTCCCAGCTGAACTTTGTGATTGCCGTTTGTGTTTGTAGATGTCGTCCAGCTCGTGATGCCAAATCTCGATGTTGTTGAGCTCAGCGGTCCCTGATCGCCAGGCCCCGCCCCGCCCCGCCCGTCCCTCCGTCGTGTATTTGGTACCGTGCCACACACACACACACACACACGGTTTGGCGAAAACACTCAATTGAACGTACACTCTCAAAAGTTTTGTGAAAAGTCATCTGGGCTCGTTCCGACTTCAATTATTTTATTCTTGACTTAAAAAAAATATAGTACGCAAAACGTTGGGGACCGCTGATTTAGATGTTTCATCCAATATGATGTTTGGGGTAAAAAAAAAAAAAAAGTCAACGTGTCTCGAAACTAGAGAACTCGAAATCATTTGTGATTGACACCTCAGTGTTGTTTCTTTCACCCTGGCCCCGCCCCCTACTTGTGACTTTTGATGTCTTAACTAAAAAGGTCGAAAATTACATCACATGATGATGACCGACGTTGAATGTGCACGTGATGATGTGGATTTAAGTAATGTGCATGCAGATAATGACGTATTCCAAGAATAAAAAGCAGAAGTTGCATCCCCATTTATTGTCACGCGTTTCCTTGCAAATTTCACAAAAGAGGAGCAGAAATCAAAACACAAAACCGTCCATCATTTTAAAGTCAAACTGTAACCATTGTATGAAAATAACACCAACATATTTTGTTGGGGTTTGAGAAAATGGGGCAAATAAAAGTACAAGTGTGAGCGAAAAGGGAAAAAGTGGGGGAAAAAAACGTCACTTTTTTCCCGTCCCGTCCCCGTTCAGAAAGTGAAGAGAAGGTCCGAGAAGTCTCCGGTTATCATCCGGCTCAGTTCGGGGGTGCAGTGGTCCGGGAACTCGAAGTGGGACCCGCACGCCCGCTCGGTTCCGCTCGGGTCCTTGTCCAAATCCTTGTCCACCAGAGAGAGGCTCAGGTTTGCCGGTTCCGAGGGGGCGGGGCTGAGGGAAAACAGGTCGCGGTCCAGGTCGTCCCCGGAGCACGAGGAACTGGATTGGGACGAGGACGAAGAGTCCGGAGTGTAGGTTCCGCTCGCCCGGCGCGTGCACAACAGCCGAGCGGTATCTTCAACCGGTTCCGCGGCAGTTTCGTCGTCGTCGTCTGAGTCGCTGAAGTCCCACTTGAACACGAAGCGGCTTTGTCGGTTCGAGTTCGGTTGCTTCCCGGCTGCCGAGGGTCCAGTCTTGCTCTTCTTCTTGGGCCGGTACTTGTAGCCCGGGTGGTCGGCCATGTGCTGCAGGCGGAGCCGCTCGGCCTCGCGGATGAATGGAACCTTCTCCGACTTGTCCAAAGACTTCCATCGCTTCCCGAGCCGCTTGGAGATCTCGGCATTGTGCACTTCGGGCGACTGCTGCATGATTTTCCTGCGCTCCATTTTGGACCAAACCATGAAGGCGTTCATGGGCCGCTTGATGTGTGTCGCCGCCGCCTTGCCGCTGTGCCGCTGCGGAACCATGGTGGCCGTCCGCCGTCCGTCACCTCCAACTTTCTCGCTTTTACAGCAGCCCGCCGGCCCGGTTCCGTTTGGACGCGCGATCAGACAGCGCGAGCGTGCGAGGAGCTTGTGGGTCGCTGGCAGCCGCACACGAACCAGCCGGCGTCTTCCGAATACACCGGTAGCTAGCGTGAGCGTCAGCCAATCGCAGGCCGGCTTTCTGGACGGCAGCCCGCCTTTTACCCGTCTCGGCCAATCGTAGCTCAGCTTTGTGTCGGTTTTCGTTTTCGCGCCTTTTGTCGCTTTGGCAGCCAATCAAAGCTCAGATAGTTTATTCGCTGCTTTTCATCTTTCAGCTTCCAAATCATAAAGAATTCATGGAAAGAAAATGTGCACCACGAATATTGCGTTTCAGCATGACCAAATGCTAGCTCTTGATTTCTGGCGCTTTCTCTTTGATTATCTGAAATCCGATGCGACTAGTAGAAGAACATTTTTGAACTCAGTTCTCATGTACATTGCCTCTGCCCAAAATCTTTCAATATTTATGTTTCATTCATTTTTTTCAGGACTATTTTTATTGACATTTGATTAACTTTCAAGGTCAACAAGGCCTCGAAATGATTCATCGATTATCACATTACTTGTTGATTAATTTCACCATTGGCTCGTTGTTGATTAACTGATTCATGAGTATGAAAAAATGTGAGCACGGGGAAAAACATTCCAAGAGATTCAAACCCAAAATGTCATAAATGGACATGCTTTGGGGGATTCGATCTCTTGTGCATCATCTTTCAAATGTGCAAAAATGTGGACGTGGTGCACTGCTGTGAGAGGACAGACAGATTGCGTCGCTCCTGAAGAGCTTCCATTGTTGTGTTTGGATTGTGGGACGCAAATGAGGCGTCCCGACGCCCCTCGTCTTGCTCAGCGGGGGTTGGGGACGGGGCCGCCGCCGTGACCATTGTGCATCTCTTGCATTCTGTATGTTCATTGATCAACAAGAAAATGATGATTCGGTGAGTTACTGTCACGTCATTTGAGTCGAAAAGTCAACTTTTCACAACTAATCGGGTGCAGGGGGGATCAAACTACGGCCCGCGGGCCACATGTGGTTGCCCGTGCCATGCTTTGGGTCTTCAGGCTCATCAAGAGAAGGAAGCGCATGCCCGTTGAGGGGCAAACCCCTAACATGGTGGGTGAGGGCGGAGCGACGGGGGGGGGGGCGGCGCCGAGGGGGGTCTGATGTATCCTGACAATGAAAACTGGGTCAAGTGAGTGAAAAACACTAGCTTGTCACAGATGCTGAATGGGATGAGCAGAAGACTGGCGATCTAGCGTGCAACTGCTTTTCTTTTTTTTTTTTTAGGGTGGGGCCAAAACATGGCCCAGTGACACACTTGGGAGTCCGCTGGCAGTGTCGCTTTAGAGCGGCATCGTCGTCCGTGAATGCATGCTCATCAGGGAGAGAAGGCGGAAGAATGAGGGGGAGGAAAAAAAGTTCCATGTGGCAGCCAGCTGGTGTTTTGCACTGGCGCGCCCACTTTAGAGCGCCTCGTTGTTGCCTGTATGACCTTTGATCATATGTTTTTATGAATAATTAATGATATTTATTTATGTGAGGACATTCTCAGAATAACTGGGAAGCAGATACAAACCGATATGCGACAGTTTGTTTCGATAAATCTCTGCCAACGTTGACATTTTCATTTTTATCGTTTTACAATGGGCCCGTTTAGGCTACTCATTTGGTCTTTGGCGGGGCCCCCGGGCAGCAGGTTGGTTTTCGCGAAAGTCATTCTGTGACGTGGGCGTTCCACTTGGCGGCGCTGACAAGCTGTTCAGCTGCTTTGACAACCGCCGAGGAAGCCCGGGGCAGAAGCAGAAGCAGAAAGAAGTTGGTGAAAAGTGCGACGGATCGAGACGCGCGGGAAGGAAGCCCACGCCAAGAAAAAAAAATTGAAAGACTTCCAATAGTCTTTGCTGCGCGCCTGCGCGCGTTAGTGTGAGTGAGACAGGTGTGGCGCTCCTTGCCTGGCCCCACCTGAGGCTGCGTGACGTCAAGGACGTGCGGCGGCTCTTCTTCCGGGTGGGGGATTGTGGACCGCAGCCATGACGGACGTACTGAGCGTCACCGAGTTCGTCGGTGAATGTAACGACGACTACAAGGCGCCCACCACGTCCAGCTTCTCCACGCGCATGACGGACTGCAGGAACAGCGTCAACGCCCTCGAAGAGGTCAATCACGCGCATGGATGTGTGTGTGTGAGAGAGTGAGTGTGTGTGTGTGTGTTAGTACGTGCGCGCGCGTGAGTGTATTAAGCCAAGCTCGTGGAGGTCTTGCGTCTGTGTTTGTGTACTTTTGTGTGTTTGACCAAGTTATTGGGTTGTTCAGGATGACACTTGACCGTTGCACAGCCCTTGAGCAAGGCACAAAAGTGGTCTTCATGTAACGTTGACAGGAAGACCAATGTGTTACATCACAACAGGAAGTACAACTTCTCCCTTTTGTCGATTGAAAGGGAGGATGCCACTTCTTATTTCTTGTCTTGCGTCTTGTGGAGTCATATTTGGTGCTTGTGTCCGTTCGTTCAGGTTCTGGATGTGGAGCGCTCGGTTCTTTCCAAGCTGAAGAAGGCGGTGAAGTCCGTATACACGTCGGGACTCGGTGAGGCGCTCGCCGTGTCTTGAATTGTCCTCTGGTTGTCGTGAAGCCAAGACGAGGCACATCGATGGCTCTGTGGTGCTCAGACAGACTTCACACACACACACACACACACGGACTGAGTTGCTTGCAGACGTGTGGCCTCGTGTACAACATTCCCGCCATTCCTGCCCGTGTCCCAGCATGCCAAAGGGAGCGCAGCACTCTGTCAGGAAACGAATCTTATTTTTGGCGAAGGATGTAATTGGCCAGGCGTCAATCGGTCGGGCCCAAGACTGGACTTTTCACAATGAGCGTTTAAAAAATGTGTGTGTGTGTGTGTGTGTGTGTGGACGCGTTACAGTCCACGTGGAGCACGAGGACCAGTACGTATCGGCCCTAGAGAAGCTGGGCGACAACTGCATGAGCGGGGAGGACGCCGCCGTGGGCGCCGCTTTCCTCAAGTTTGCCGTTTTCAGCAAAGAGCTGACGGCGCTCTTCAAGAACCTGGTACCCCCCCCCCCCCCAGACCCCCCCCTCGTCTGTCCGTTGCCACGGCCATGCTCCCGCCTCACCGGCGATCTCACTTCAGGTCCAGAACATGAACAACATCATCTCCTTCCCGCTGGATAGTCTGCTCAAGGGCGATCTGCGCGGCGTTAAGGGGGTGCGTCGCGCCGCTGGGGTGGTGCCATGACGCGCTACTATCTAACCATGTTACCCGACATGTTGCCATGTAACAGCTCATGTAACGCGTCATCAAACATGGGATGACATGTATCACGTAACATGTCACGTTGCGTGTCATCATCCCCTCAGGACCTGAAGAAGCCGTTCGACAAGGCTTGGAAGGAGTACGAGAACAAACTGTGAGGAGGAGCGCTCGCGCCGGACGTCCGCCGGCTTTGCTTTTGCGTTGACGGTATCGTTTGCCGCCGACAGCTCCAAGCTTGAGAAGGAGAAGCGCGAGCACGCCAAGCAGCACGGGATGATTCGCACCGAGTTCAGCGGCGGCGAGATTGCCGAGGAGATGGAGAAGGAACGTCGCGTCTTCCAGTTGAACATGTGCGAGGTGGGTCGCGGCTCGCGCTCTCCTCCGCACGGACAGGAAGTGACATCGGACGTCTTTGCTCGCAGTACCTTCTCAAGGTCAACGACATCAAGGTCAAGAAGGGCGTCGACCTCCTGCAGAACCTCATCAAGTATTTCCACGCACAGTGCAAGTAAGACCGTCGACGGATACGCGCGTGCGAGCTCCACCGCAGGCTCAACTTGCACCTGCACAGGCGCGCGCAGGCACACACGCACACTCACACGCACGTGCACTCAGCTTCTTCCAGGATGGACTGACGGCCGTCGAGAGCCTAAAACCCTCCGTGGAGAAAATGGCCACAGAACTGACGGCGGTGAGGATGCCAACGTCACACACGTCGTTCAACTTTGAACATTTGAAGAAGTCTGAGGGAGGTGCGCGTGCGTGCGTGTGCGTGCGTGCGTGCCTGCGGTCGCACAGATCAAACAGACGCAGGACGGCGAGAGGAAACAGCTGACTCAGCTCCGAGACGTCCTGAAGGCGTCGTTGCAGTCAGAGAGCAAAGAGGTTCGATTGTCGACTGTCGGGGGTCGAGGGGGGCCTGTGGGCGGGGCCTAAGTGGCCGTGTGTGACTGATTGACAGGAGGCCGCGGCCAAGCAGAAGCAAGGATACAGCCTGCACCAGCTGCAAGGCAACAAGGCCCACGGCACGGAGCGCTCCGGGGTTTTGTCCAAGAGGAGCGAAGGGTGAGTCGGCTTCCCCGCGACGCGCCAACGCCCACGCGGCCTCATCGTCGTGGTGTCGCGCAGGCTCAGGAAGGTTTGGCAGAAGAGGAAGTGCTCGGTGAAAAACGGCTTCCTGACCATCTGCCACGCCACGGTAAGCCCCGCCCACCGGCCACCACACACACACAAACGCTTTTGTTTTAATTCGGGCGTTTTTTTTTGGGGGGGGGGGCTTTTTTTGTGTCGTTTTTATTTTAAGTTTTTACACGAAGAGTCAAACGGCCAATCAGGACAAAGCAAGCAGAAGAGCAAGAAAATGAGGAAGAGGAGGAGGAGGAGGAGGAGCTTAAGGAAAAGACTGACAGACCGAAGGGTTTTCATTTTGCACATCAAACATTCATAAACATCTTTTGAGGTGTTGTTTTGAATATGAAATAGTCACGAGATGCAAGAGTGCATGGGTGCATGCGCAATGAGGCGCTCTGTCAGCCGCAGTGACATCATAGATCGGGGCGGAGTTTAACTTGGGCTTTTTTATTTTTTTGGATAACTGGTTTTGTGTGTGTTTCAGGCTAATCGGCCACCAGCCAAACTCAACCTACTGACGTGCCAGGTGAAGAAGAACGCAGACGACAAGAGGAACTTTGACCTCTTTTCACGTAAGGTGCACCACAACACGACCCGTCCATTCCAAACTCGTTACCAGAATCTCATAAATGCACCGTGTGACGAGAACACGTGTGACGAAAAAACGTGACTAGAACAGGAAGCTTGAGGGTGGCTTGTGATGACAAAAATGTCAGAGAAAGCCTCCTGGAACAGCTGAACTTGATTAGCAGTCGAGTTTGCAGTCGTGTCAGGTGTGTCCTGACTTCATTCTGGCCACGCCCCCAACCGCCTGTTGTAAGTGGGCGTGTCCACTTTTGCAACCACACGATCGCCGTTGTCGAATGTGACTTCGGCCGGCTGCTCGTAAGCCGTGTTTGTCTGTCCCCCTTAGACGACCGGACGTATCACTTCCAGGCAGAGGACGAGGCCGAGTGCCAGATGTGAGTCGCGGGGGGCGTGGCGTCTGACCTTCGCCGCCCTTTGCGGTGATTTGATGCGTGACGTCCTTGGTGTGCAGATGGGTGTCGGTCCTCCAGAACAGCAAAGAAGAAGCGCTGAACAAAGCCTTCAAAGGTGACCAGGACGAAGGCGACAACATCGTGCAGGAGCTCAGCAAGGCCATCGTCGCCGACGTCAAGAAAATGGACGGCAACCGCGTCTGCTGCGACTGCGGCGCTCCAGGTGACTAGCGCCCGCCTGCGTGCATGCGGGCTAACGCTAACGCTAGTCCAGCGAACTTGGATGCAGAATGTTTGAGACATGTGGTGATGGCGCAGGTCCTTCGTGGTTGTCCACCAACCTTGGCGTTCTGATCTGCATCGAGTGCTCGGGGATCCACAGAGAGATCGGGGTGCACTTCTCCAGGATCCAGAGTCTGGACCTGGACGTGCTGGGAACGTCTGAGCTGCTGGTGAGTCCGCTCGCTCGCTCGCTCGGCCGCCGACGGCAAACGGCCGCGGCAAACTTGCCGTCCTGCCCTTTCAGCTAGCCAAGAACGTCGGAAACGCCGCCTTCAACGACATCATGGAGGCGGAGCTTTCTGCCTCGGGTGTGGCCAAGCCGCAACCCACCAGCGACATGTGAGTGAAAAAAACAGATCGATGGTTAATCGATCTGACCAGGTCAGACTGACGAATGACACAAAGAGTCGAACTAATAAAAACGCCGGGTGCGTGCGCAGGCAGGGACGGAAAGACTTCATCACGTCCAAGTACGTGGACAAGGCGCTGGTCCGCCGCCGGTGCGCCGACAACAGCGAGCGCCTACGCGCGCTCTACCAGGCGGCGCGCAACCGCGACATCCTGGCACTCATCCAGGTCTACGGCGAGGGCGTCGACCTGACCGAGGCCTTCCCGCAGCCTCAGCAGCACGTACGACCTTCGAGGCGGCGACTGCGTTCGCCATCATTCGCTCGTTGTGGTGAGGATGATGATGGTGATGATGATGGTGGTGATGTGTAAATCCCCCGTTCAGGAGCCAGGCGAAACGGTCCTCCATCTGGCCGTGCGTATGGTGGACAGGAACTCTCTGCACATCGTGGACTTCCTGGCGCAGAACAGGTAACGTCTGCAAACGCGAGTCCTCACTCGTGTACGTCTGCTCATAACTGCTCGCGCGCAGCGGCGACCTGGACAAGCGGACGGAACGAGGAAGTACGGCGCTGCATTACTGCTGCTTGACGGACAACATCGAGTGCCTGAAACTTCTGCTCCGTGGCAAAGCGTCCGTTGCCATCGGTGAGGCGAGTTCCTCGCTATAAAGCGTTTTGTAGCGATTGTGTAGTCGTGAAGGAGTCGTCATGACGACGCCATCTTGAAAGAGTTGACCGCATGTCTTTGCCGTCACTCGTGCGTGGGCAGCCAATGAGTCCGGAGAAACGCCGCTGGACATGGCCAGACGACTCGGACACACTCGATGTGAAGACCTGGTGAGAGTCCAGTTGGCTTTGTTTGCCTCATTTGTTGAGATTTCGCGAAACCCGTCTGAGCGCTATGCTAAGCTAAAAAGAAAATGTGAAATCAGAATTGCCTACATGATCAATAAGTATCTAGCCGATTTCCCGCACTCCTAATGAAGCTAACTTTGAGCTATGCTTGCGTGCCTCAGCTGACTCAAGCCAATTCTGGAAAGTTCAACGTTCACGTGCACGTGGAGTACGAGTGGCGTCTCCATAACGATGACATGGACGAGAGCGAGGACGAGTTGGACGAGAAGGTGAGCATCGTCGACGCGAGCTGCCCAAAAGCAGCTGGCCTAACCCGGTCGACGTGAATGCTCCTAACCCCCCCCCCCCCCCCCCCCCCAAGCCCAACCCGTCCCGCCGTGACGAGCGGGATCGTCCCGTCAGCTGCTACGCGGGCGCCGGGGTCCCCGCGCAGCCCAGCCGACACCGCGCTCAGATTCCTAGCATGATGATCAGCAACGAGACGTACGGCGCTGCCATGGAGCGCCACCTGCCGCCCGGGCCCAACCCCCCGTTGCCACCCAGAGTCCCCGCCAGAGGGCAGCCTATGGAAACCATAGGACGGCAGAGGTCTTCATCCGACCCCCCGGCCCTAAACCTCACCCCCGAGAGAAACGTCTCCATGTACGGTGAGTGCCGCTTCCCGTGCGTGCGTGTGACTTTTGAGCCAAACATCACACAACCCCTGATCCTTCCGTCCTCCAGTTTTGCCAGTGGCCCCTCCCCCTGGCCCCCCTCCTCCACCTCCCCCAGCCAACCGCGGGGCCTGGAGCACACCCCTTCCGTCCTCGGGCCCACCTGCCACAGCACCCGCCCCCTCCTCCTCCCCGCCGCCTCTGCCTCTGGCTCCGCCTCCTCATCACAAAGCGCCACCCCCGCCCCCACCCGTCGACAAATCACCCGGCAGGTAAGCCCTTGTCCGTTCTGACTGGAAATGGTCTGGATGTACTCTTCTCAACTGGTACACACAACTCTAAGCTGGTAAAGAGTGATCGCACAAGGTCTGAATAGAACGCTTCCGGAGGTCAGGGGTCAAGTGTGAGTTCAGAGTTTGCCTCTGTTGATCCTCTGAAGTGGTCCGCACGGTCCTGCAGTGTTGGAAGGGTGACTCTTCTGCTCACTGCTTTCAGATCAGGCAAAGCAGCTCCGCTGAGGTCGTCTCTGCGAAGGACTCCAACCGACAAGCGAGGTAGCCAGACGCGTCCGCTCCCTCGCACGTTATGCGCGACTAATGGGACGTCTCCATGCAGCTTCTCAGGTTCCGTCCTCCCAAGGCTCCTCCCCACCAACTCCTCAACCGAGAACCACCTTCAGCGTAAGTCCTCATGGATGGTGATTGATGATGATGATGATGATGATTCTTCTTGTTAGCATTGTGCAAAGAAGATATAAAAAAGTCAAAAGGTTTGACCCCAACCCGCATTTGAAAAGCCACAGCTAAACATCCGAACATGCAAACTCCACACCGGAAGGCCCCAGACGGAATCGAACCCTGCACCTCTGCCCTCTGAGACAGACGTGCTAAACAGTCCTGTCAAAAGGAAATTAGAAAAAAAAATTGTGGGTGAATGTGATATTGCTGTTCTTATTCTTGGAATTTTGCTTTGTGCGTGTCGGGTGCGCTCAGGCGTCCAGACCCCAAAGGGTGCGAGCCATCTACAGGTGCTCCGCCGACAACCCTGACGAGCTGACTTTCGAGGAGGGTGAGGTGATCGTGGTGGAGGGTGAGGAGGACAGCGAGTGGTGGGTGAGTGAGCGGACGGACGGACGGACGGACGTTTGGGGCAGGAAGCGGTGCCATCTGACGGCTCGCTGTGCTCTGCTTTAGGTGGGCCATGTGGAGGGGGAACCTGCACGCCGCGGGGTCTTTCCTGTCACCTTCGTGCATTTCATCACAGAGTGACTTCTGGCTTTTTCAAGTGGAATTGCAAGAAATCGACCCAAGTGATTGGAAATCACAATGCACCAGTCTTCAAGTCGTCTGCGACCGGTTTTCCAAGCCAGTGATTGACAGGCTTTGTTAAGCCAAGGCGTGTGCCAAGAGATATGACTCGGAAGTCAAAACAATTCCATTCGATAATCTTGTTGATTCTTGAAAACGTCCAGTAATGACAATTAAAGAGAAGGAATCATTTTTAGTCACATTTAGCATGAAGGGCCATTGTGCTCCTGCCCGACTTGTCCACCTGGGGGCCTTTCAAGACAGCCCGATCGATGTACAAGCCAAACATCACAGCTCCTCGCACAGGATAAAGAATACAGTATATGATTGTGCAAACTTTTATATTGAATGTCTAAATCTGCTCCTGGACTGTTGGTGTTCAACAATGTTGCTGAAAAGGTTTGATATGCAATCCCCATTCTGCACGAGCATTAGCAAATTAGCAAGAATACACAATGTCTTAATTTTCTTTGTTTTCTCTTTAGTTTGAAACTCTGGGAGTGGCAATAAACCGCTTGAAGCCTCTTTTCGAACAATTTTGATTCACAAATTTTGTCTATTTATTTTAATGTTTTAATATAATGTATTCATTCTTTACCTATTTTCTCGCTGTTATTCGACTGAAAAATTGCATCGAGGAAAAAAAGGGAGTAGGAAGCAGGTGCGACCGACAGGTGGCGGTAAGGCAAGGGTGGCGCCGTTGAGCGTTGCCGAAGAAGAGAACAACCGGACGTGATTGCCGAATAAACTTAAGTGGAAATAAGCGCCCATTGTCAACCTTGTGGCATGAATATCGTTTAATTTAGCATTTGCCGGCTTTTCGCGAGTGGAAGATGGCAAGCAAACGCAAAATTGAAGCAGCAGTTCCCGCCGAGGAAAGCGACCAGCTGCTTATTCGTCCACTGTGAGTGCTTGGAAGCTTAACTTTTGTTGACTTCTTACGACGGGCCTCCCGCCAAACTCTTCTCAAATACAGCGTCACTTGTTACTTCAATACATCCAATGTGGTTTGGGATCCCAAAACATTGTCATGTGCTTGTATGGGCGAAAAAAATCTTTTTTTTTTGTTATTGCCATATATGCAGTTCAGTTTTTTATTTTACTTTTGGTGGGGTTGGGGGGGTGGTATTTCTATAACTAAGCGATGAATTTAGTACTTCCCCACACAGGAAGGCACTTCAAGGTTCGAATGTCTGAACCCTGAACCTCTCTCGACCGTAATGCTAAACACTTATCACTCGACTTTCTCATTATAATAATAATGCCGGTTCTAACCACATCGTTCCTCTCATTTTCGGTTTTGAAAATGACGAATGGAGATGCAATGTTGTACACCGATTATCTCAAGTCAAATTCATTTGCATTGCCCTTCATCACAGAAAAGTCTCAAAGGGCTTCACATAAATATTAACGACAGGACTGACTTTCAATATATTTCATGTATACTGTGTGTGCGTGTGTGTGTGTGCAGCGGAGCAGGCCAAGAGGTGGGACGGTCATGCATCATCCTGGAGTTTAAAGGGCGCAAAATCATGGTAGGCACCAACTCCGGCTCCTTATTATTTTGTTGGCGGTCGTGCGATGACATCATGAAGGCCTTCTCGTTGTCGTCTGGCAGCTGGACTGCGGCATCCATCCGGGCCTGGAGGGCATGGACGCGCTGCCGTACATCGACCTCATCGACCCGGCCGAGATCGACCTGCTGCTCATCAGCCAGTCAGTCGCTCGCCGTTACGCACGATCGTTGCCCAGGCGTTAATCAAATGGATGAAGATGGATGAGCGCGGTGGTGACGTGTTGTCGTTCTTTGCGTGGGGCTTCAGCTTCCATCTGGACCACTGCGGTGCTCTGCCCTGGTTCCTGCAGAAGACTAGCTTCAGGGGGCGCACTTTCATGACGCACGCCACCAAGGCCATCTACCGCTGGCTGCTGTCCGACTACGTCAAAGTCAGGTGGGTTCCATCCGGGGGCACTTGGGGCAATTTTTTTTCTCTTTTTGCGTGGCTGGAAATCTGATGATTAGGTCTCGAAGCACCTCTTGGATGATCAAAGTAGTTGCCAATGAATTTGACCTTGCCACCCGGCGCTCGCAGCAACATCTCGGCCGACGACATGCTGTACACGGAGACGGACCTGGAGGAGAGCATGGAAAAAATCGAGACCATCAACTTTCACGAGGTCAAGGAAGTGGCCGGCATCAAGTTCTGGTGCTACCATGCCGGACACGTCCTGGGCGCCGCCATGTTCATGATCGAGATCGCCGGCGTCAAGGTACCAAATGACCAACCGGAAGATCCCGCCCCCCCAAAAAAAATGTGGACTGTTGTGGCACTCCAAATGTCCCTAAACGCGTGCGCGCGAAGCTGTTGTACACAGGGGACTTCTCGCGTCAGGAGGACAGACACTTGATGGCGGCGGAGATCCCCAGCGTCAAGCCGGACATCCTCATCACGGTCAGCCGCGACGATGCGCCAGGCGCGTTTGTGACCTTCGCGTGCCGATTGCCGTCTTCACCTGAAGTCTACATTTGTGCGCGTGTGCATCAGGAGTCCACGTACGGGACGCACATCCATGAGAAACGCGAAGAGCGCGAGGCGCGTTTCTGCAACACGGTACACGACATCGTCAACCGGGAGGGGCGCTGCTTGATTCCCGTCTTTGCGCTGGGACGAGCGCAGGAGCTTCTGCTCATCCTCGGTAATCGCCTGTTGGCTTGCGGGCCCGCGCGTCTGGTTGCGGGGGGGGTGTATGCGTGACGTGGCGATGTGCACTCAGACGAGTACTGGCAGAACCACCCGGAGCTGCACGACATTCCCATCTACTACGCGTCGTCGCTGGCCAGGAAGTGCATGGCGGTCTACCAGACGTACATCAACGCCATGAACGACAAGATCCGCAAGGCCATCAACGTCAACAACCCCTTTGTCTTCAAGCACATCAGCAACCTCAAGGTCAATAAACGCCCCCCATGCGCCTGCTCCTGCTTCCTCCAGAAGCTCTTCTCCGAGGAACTTTCCAGGCTTTTGGTCTTTTTTGTGTTGTGAAGCATCGCAGTCACTGTGTGTGTGTGCGCGTGGCAGAGCATGGACCACTTTGATGACATCGGGCCCAGCGTGGTGATGGCGTCTCCCGGCATGATGCAGAGCGGTTTGTCCCGAGAACTGTTTGAGAGCTGGTGCACCGACAAGAGGAACGGCGTCATCATCGCCGGATACTGCGTGGAGGGCACGCTTGCCAAGGTGCGGGACCCATCCCAAAAAAAAAAAATAATTGTGAATGTTAGTCTGAGTTATGCGAATTCACGTTCGATTTTCACATCCGCTCGCAACGTTGCAGCACATCATGACGGAGCCGGAAGAGATCTGCACCATGTCGGGGCAAAAGCTTCCGCTGAAGATGTCGGTGGACTACATCTCCTTCTCAGCGCACACCGACTACCAGCAGACCAGCGAGTTCATCCGAGCCCTCAAACCGCCGCACGTGGTAAGCGTCCGGCGCTAGCAACCCCCCCCCCCCCCCCCCCGTGCCGACGCCTCCTTCCCGCCGCTTGCAGATCCTGGTCCACGGCGAGCAAAACGAGATGGCCCGGCTGAAGGCGGCGCTCATCCGCGAGTACGAGGACAACGACCAGGTCCACATCGAGGTCCACAACCCCAGAAACACGGAGGCCGTCACGCTCAACTTCCGCGGGGAGAAACTGGCCAAGGTGCGTTGACGGGCGCCGGCGTCCCCTCGAAACGCGACGGACGTGGTGAAGAATGGCCGCCGTGCTTCGTTGCAGGTGATGGGCTCGCTGGCTGACAAGTCCTGCACTCAAGGGCAGAGGGTGTCCGGCATCCTCGTCAAAAGAAACTTCAACTATCACATCCTGACGCCTTCCGATCTCTCTGGTGCACGTCCAAAACAACTTCCAAAAAAAAAAATAATGTGACCGATGATATCATCTAACGTGGCGGTTGTGCGCGGTCCAGAGTACACAGATCTGAACGTGGGCACAGTCACGCAGACGCAGGCCATCCCATACACGGGACCCATCTCGCTGCTGGTCAGCCAGCTCCGATGCCTCACCGGTAAGGCGTCCGCGCCCCCCCCCCCCCCCCCCAACCTGCCCGCCCGCCCGCTTTGTGCAAATCGATTGCGTGTGTTTGCGTTAAGGTGATGTGGAGCAGGTGGAGTCTGCAGAGAAGATCACCATACGGATCTTCAAGAGCATCACTTTGGTCCATGAGGCCGGCATGGTTCTGCTGGAGGTGGGAGGGCCACACAAGAATGTTTATCCATGACGTCGGCTGTCAATCAAATGCGTGTCATCTTCTCAGTGGCTGGCCAACCCGCTCAACGACATGTACGCCGACGTGGTGACCACCGTGATTCTGGAGGTCCAGTCCAACCCCAACGCCCAGAAGAGTCAGTCAAGGCGGCGCCCGGTGAAACCCGTGACCCGCTTGACCTCTTTGACACCTGGCTTTCTTTTTCTTTTCAGTACTGGAAGCTCGCCGGGAAACTTTTGACCAGGAAGTCTTTGTCGAAAGACTGGAACTCATGCTCCAGTGAGTCTAGTCTTGCTAGTTTGTAGCCAGTACTGACTTGACTTACATACACTGTGGTTGTCACACATAAAATGATTACAATTAGCAGTTAGCCTGATGTGCTAACCTGTGTGTGTGTGTGTGTGTGTGTGTGTGTGTGTGTGTGTGTGTGTGTGTGTGTGTGTGTAGTGACATGTTTGGTGAGGACTGTGTCGATTTCAAAGATGGCGACAAAGTGACAGTCAACGTCGACGGCGCTTTGGCTCACGTGGACCCCGAGACCCGCGTAAGTATTTAAAAAAAACAAAAAAAACGCACATGACACATTCAGGGAGGGATTTAAATGAGGTGCGTTGGCCGCAGGAGGTGACGTGCGCCGATGACGAGACTCTGAAGGACATGTTGGAGGTGGCCGTCCATCGACTGTACGACGCCCTCAGCCCCGTCGCCTGAGAGGGAAGCCGCGCTTGCCCGATCGTTTGCCTTCTTTTATTTTGTAAAATAAATGTGAACATTCTGTCACGAGACGCTGTCCTGTATATTGAGGCTGCCCTCGAAGCAGACCCGCATTATCAGGACGCGACATGCTAACACCGCGTTCTATTCTGGTCTCCGATTGGCGGACAGAGTTCCAAGTTTTAGGCAAAAGAGCGGGTCAGCACGGCGTCTCTTTGGCACCGGCGTGGCGCTGATGCCGCAGTTTGGCGGGCGGCGCCACGCCGGCCGCCAAGTTTTGCTGCGTCAGATCCTCGAAGGAACGCGCCGTGGATCCCCGCGGCCGCCCGAACGCCTCCTGCAGGGCCGCCTCGTCCACGCTGGCGTCCTCGGCGATGGTGGCCATTCTGGGGCTGTCCGGGGGCCCGGGGCTGGATGCCTGGAAGCGTGCGTTCAAGGGTTTGAGGATCCGCACGGAAGCGGACTCCAGGCTGCTCAGGAGCTCCGCGTTCTGCAGAAAAGCATGTCGCGGTTGAGGCTGCGCAAAGTGGACGAGTCACGGAAGCGGCGCTTACTCACGCTGGGAAAGAAGAGCGACTTGGCGTTCTGCTCGTACTGCCGGTCCACCTTCTTGTCCTGAGCCACAAAACGACACGAGTCATCGGCGGTGTGGTCTTCATGGAGAAAGGTGGCGTGCGTTTGGGTCCACGCACCACGCAGTGCACCAGTACGCTGAAGGGGATCCAGAAGAGCAGCGAGAAGGCCACCACGGAACCAACCATGTTGTCGGCCAGGAAGGTGGCGAAGGTGTCGATGTCCAGTTTGTCAATGAAGTCCCAAAGTCTCTCCACCACATCCTGCACCTGCTTCATGCACTTCCCCTGCAGACGCCACGCATCACGTACGCGTCGGCGCCACGCGCGCAAGCCACGCCGTCTTCCTGGCGACCATCTTACCGCGCCGTCGCAGAAGCCCACCGTGCAGGGTTTGCCTTTGCGCAGGAACAAGAACTGGCCCTCCGCATCTCGATAGGGTGCGCATACGCCGCCGCCGCCTCGACAGCACACCTTGCAGGACGTGCCGGTTTCTGGAACGGCGGCAACGGGAAGATGGCAGAAGGAGCGAGCTTGGAGGGCTCGGCTTACCGTTGCAGGCGCACGGCTCCAGTTTGAGGACGGCGAGACAGAAGGGGACGCACGAGCCGTCCTGACACTCGCCGCTGTCCAGACACGGCGTTTGATCCGGAGCGTTCTCCGGAGGCGGGCAATCTGCGCCGGAGCCTGAGAACACACCGACGCAGGTACGTGGCACAAAGGAGCCCCGCAAATGGAGGGAGGAAATCAGGTCTCGGGTCCTGACCTGTGCAGTAGGACCGTCCTTTGCACGTGGCGTCGATGGGCTCCTGGCAAACCTCACCCGCGGCCTCCAGCTGGCACTTCCTGCAGCACGGGCTGTTCCTGTCACTGCACGCCCGTAGCAACACGTGCGAACATGAGAAACACGCTGGTGTTCTTCACACACGCGTAGCAATGCGCTTGAGCTGTGCCCGTCGAGTCCGGCCGTCACTTGCAAAATAATGTCGTCGGCGCGGCAACGTGAGTTACACGCTAATATTAGCATCATGCTAACATTCACAACATGCGAAAAGTGCCCCTGACCTGCATCGTGCTCCCGGCCTGAGGCGGCACTCGGGGGTGCAGCAGGGGTCCGAGTTGATGTGCAGCAGCCCCGGATCGCACTCCTCTCCGGGTTCCACGCGTGAATTCCCGCAAACGTTGACCGTACGTTCCTTGAAACACGACGACGCCTTAGAGCGGAGACGCTTTACGATGGAACGTTTGGAGCATTTGGAGAACACCTGCGCGCCGCAGAAGATAATTCAAATCACGGACGTCGGGCGACCTTGCGGTCGAGCCGACCTCGGACCGACCTTGTTGTTGAAGTGGTCTCCGCTGACGGCAATGGGGTACATGACGTACTTGCCTCCCTGGTCCTCTCGGGGGGCACAGTAGGGGATGTTGTCGGGGTCGTGCTCCGCCCCGAAGTTGTGACCCAGCTCGTGAGTGGTCACCAAGTCTGCTTCCTGCGGAGATGCCAAGGTCATGCGCGACATGGCGTATGCGTGTGTGGGTGTGTGGGTGTGTGTGTGTGCGCAGGTGTGGCGGGGGCGACCTTGGTGAGGATGGTCTTGCCGTAGTTTTTGGTGCTGGTGAGTCCCGTGTTGAGATAGACGAGGCGCCGCGGGTCCGCATCAGTGGCGGTCGACGGGCAGCCTTTGGAGCAAAGCCCGCCGGGAATGTCGGCCTTGACCGGCGCCACGTACGCCAGGCCCAGCGTGCCCTCGTCAAAGTCCTGGTAAGTGAACAAGTGCGCCAGGCACACGTTGGCCGCCTTCTCCGACACGTCCACGCTGAACTGCTGTGAGAAAGACGCGCGGACGGGAAGTCGGCTAACGGACGGACTTCTATGATGCGTTTGCGTCCTAGGCGGAGCTATCGCTTGGTCCTTCTACCTCCAGGAGCCTTTTGACGTCCCACACGACTCGCCCGGCCACGGGACTTCCGGCCATGTTGAAGTGAACGCCTCCCGGCTTCACGGCGGTCGGCGTCTTCTCGATGATGATCTGGAGCGCACGCAAAACTCCACGTTCAGGCTCTGGGGGCGGCGGCTCACGCGGTTGCGGACGACTAAACACCTGCTGGATTTGGACCCCGTAACCCGAGAAGTCGTCGTCCCACGATGTGTTCCTGTAGATGTCGTCCACGCGGTCCATCAGCTCGATCTGCAAGAGCGCGACGGCCTTCGTAAGCTAGCACGTACACACACACGCGCGTGTAAAAAGCGCACGTATGACGCGCGTCTCACCAGGTAGTTGAGCGTGGTGCTCTCGTCGCGGCGTCCCATGTGCGTGAAGAAGCGATGGTCGGCCACCAGCAGCAGAGGACACGTGTTCTTACTGTGAGGGTGCGCGTCGCGACGCGCACGCCACGCGCACTCTGGCGAACAACGCAAACGTCACGCGTGTGCTAACAGGAAGTGACGTCATGCGCAGCATTGCATGGCATCGCATCGTTTGTCCAAAAATAATAATAAATCGGGCGACACTGTGGCGGTCATACCTTCTTGGTCGTCATCGGCTTCCTGGGCGGCGTGCCGAACGCCATCGGGGAGGAGGTGGCTGGAGTGAGAGTCCACGTAGCCGCAGACGGACGGCCGCTGCGCTCGGCTGAGGTTTCGGATGTGGTCCGAGCGGTAGACCAGCAGACGGCTGTCGGAGGGCCACGTGAACCTCCACAGAGGCTGAAGCCACAACCGCCACGACAACTTAGATCCGCAGCGTAGATGCTCTCGTCACCCCTAGGGGGCGATGAATCCAATGACGGGCTCTCACCTCGATGTTAAATTCCGCCTCCTGCGTGACGATGCGGGCCGAGAAATTGCCATCGTCCATGTGAGCTTGAACGCGCGAGTTTTCCTCCCCTGCCGAGAAAAAAAGTATCAGAAATGTGGAGCGGCGGCGGCGAAGAGCAGGAGGTCAGGGGTCACCGATGACGTGTCCGGTGAAGAAGGCGTGGCGGTCCACGCGCAGGTTTTGCTCGCCGTCATCGTCCACCGCCCACGCCGAAAAGTCTTCGGTGAATATGTGCTCGTTGGTCCTCAGGTACAGACGGAAGTTTCTGTCGCCGTTCCGTCAACATGTTGACAGTCCACCGTCATGCGAGGAAAATCCATCGGGTGCGGTCCGAACGATGCGTTTGCTCACCTGTGCAGCGCGCGGAAGCTGATCTCTTTCTCCACGCGAGTGGCGAGCAGGTCTCTGCGGCGGACGGAGTGAGCGTGCACGCTGGACGGCGACAGCACGTCAAAGTCTTCCAACATGGCGCTCAGAGATGCTGAGGAGCGCGCGAAGGGATTCTTTAGCGGCAAGGCTCATGCCACAGAAAGGTAAGCGGGACTTTCCCTCGGCCCCCCCAGATTTCCTTCCAATTTGCTTGGAAGCTCTTTTGCTTTTGGAAATGGAAGGAAAACACCCCAACGCAAAAACTTTTCGTTCCGAAGAACCTGAAACCATGCTAACCATGCTAATGGCTAATTCCGTTCATTTGTATTTGAGATATGATAGTTTTGATTGACAAGCGCGCTCAAAGAACGAATTTGGCTCATATTTCAAGTTTTCAATTGTTGCGCTCTCACGTCGTTTTGTGGTTTGAGCCGACAAAGACTTGGAGTAACCGTGACAGAGATCAGAGGCATTTGGGAAGAAAGCTGTGGAATTCCAAGGCCTTCTACACACACTTTCTCTCTTTGAAGGCCTTTGATATTGACTTACTGAACATTTTGATAGAAAACAAATCAACTAAGTGGCATATTTACATCATACTTTGCATGACACCATAATACCTGATGAATAAAGCGCTTCATAACATCGTGCTCAGCATCCCTTGCTCATGATGGATGATTGGAACGAATGAAGCGAGTTTGATGAATTGTTGCGGTGTCGAAAAGCGCTAGTGCGACCTTTGGAAAGTGACGGGACAATAAAGCTGCTGGTACAGTGACCGGAGTGGGTCGTGGTATGCACGGTGAGCAGAGAGCCAAGATTTGGGGGACTTGTATGCGGAAGAGATGAAATCTCAGCACACTGGTTGTACACTAACCATTATATTCATGTGTTTTGGACATCCACGGCTGGAGACAATCGGTATCTTGACAGTCAAAGTTTGAACGCGTCCGACTCAATAGATCTAAGCAGGTACCGTATACGTTCGGTAGGTTTGCGTGTAAACGAGACTTACAGAATTGCGGGTCTTGTGAGTGCGTGGAGGCTTCACTTTGCGTGAAAAGCAAGAAAAAAAGCAGCAGCAACATGTTGATTTTGTTGGTGACGTCACCGCAACTCTCAGAGCGTCTGTTCACTTTTGGCGTGCTCAACGGGAGACGTGAGTCTACATTTCAAGTCTTTAGTGTTCCGATTCAGTTGGACTCTTGTAAGAGAAAAGAAAAGCGGAAAAAAAACTGTGAAGTTGACAAAACCAGGAAGACGCGCAGCTAGTCAAGGTAGGGAGAAGCAGGGTCATTCAAAGTGGAAGCTGTTGTGTGCCACTTCACAACAAAAGTATTTACCGTAACAATACAGTAATTGACTTTTATTCCAATGAAATCAATTCGTTGGTGAATTTTCTTTTTAAATAATAATTTTGAGATGTTATAAGTTACTAATGAGTTTGGTTTTGATTCCTGTTGTAATTTGGGTCGGTCTTAAGCTTTTGTACATGACCAAACCATCTCAGTCTGGCCTCTCTAACTTTTTCTCCAAACTTTCCTGTCAGAGTTGTTCAATTCCAACAACAAAGTGTTCATTTTTGGTCTTGAATTATTTTTCCGTTATTACTTCAAATCGTATTTTTAAATATCAACTGAGAAAAAAAGTGAGCAATTTACGAACAAATCAGTTGCAGTTCTCATTGCCTCCTGCGAGAGGCAGTAGAGTGGAAAGAAAGAAGAAACAAACTGGAAAGAAGAAGAGCAACAACAGAAGAACTTGCTGCCCAAACAAGCGGAGCAACGTGTGTGGACCTGCTCGTTTCCCAAAAGTGTCTCGTTTATCGTTTTAAAGACTTAATTGTGGTCACATGGACGAAGAGTTGACGGTCTGTAGCACCCTTCTATTTTATCGTAATGAAATCCGATAAACGTCCAAACAAGCGAATGTGCTAAACTGCCGCGAATGAGTGGCCGTTATGATTCGACACATTAGTTTGCAGAAGGCGCTTCGGTGATTTGTGCTTGCTTTTGGTACACAAACGTGCCTGGAAAACGACACATTACGAGTTTTGAGAAATACAAGGCAGACCACACAAATATTGGCACAGTTGAAGATAGGGCAACAACTTGCTAGTAGTTGAACAAATTGAGGGATGAGATTAGCGTTGGAAGCGACGGACGTGAAATTATGAGCCATCATGACCCGTCAGAGTAACGTTGAGAGATTCCCGGCGTCTCGCTGCTGTACTAAGATGGAAGTATGCTGGAGCGATGCTTGAACTGAAGTTGTTTTTGCGCGTGCAGGGCGGCTACCGGGAGCCGTGTGGGCAGTGCGGCTGCGTGGCCTGGGCCGTGTCGGACGAGGGTCGCTTCTTCTGCCGGTTGTGTCACAACGTCATCGAGGTGGGCCGCAACAAATCGCACACCCATTTCCCATCATCACTCCACACTTCAGCCATGAATCAAATAAAAAATAGTTTGGTAACACTTCTCCAGGCATGTCACTGCTGTCACGTGACACTGATCAACATCGACTGCTTTACCTTCCATATTAAAAAAACACACATGCATTAAAATAAATATTGTATTGTTTGAAGAAGAGTCTTGATTGATTGCAATCGCTGACTTTGTGTGTTCAGAGAACCCACCAGGTGGAGGTGCTGACATGCGCCCCGGGATCATCGCAAATCTCCACCATCAGCCAAGGGAGCCGAGCGAAGAGGCCAGGTGTGCTTGTCACTCGCCTTCCTCCAGCCACTTGTCCTCTTTAGCTTCTCCACTACGTTTCTCTTCTTTAGATTTCTATTTCTTCCTTTTCTTTTTTTGTTGTTTTTTTAAATCCCAGACGTTGGCCTTGAGCTCTTTCCTCTTCTACCTGATTACCGGTATTATTAATCATGAGCCTTTCTGCTGCAGTATTCTTGTGTGTGTGTGTGTGTGTGTGTGTGTGTGTGTGCATTCAGAGCGAGTGTGTCGATGGGTGGCGTGCGAAGGCTTCCAGTTCATCCTGATGAGGCAAGCGGCCGCCCTGATTGACCTGGGCGTCGCCCCGAGCTTTAAGGTGGTACGATGGCGCGGGGGGGGGGGGGGGGCGAGTGTGGCCTGATTGGTCGCGCTGTAATGGCGCTGTGCTTTTTAGGACGACGTGTTGTGGCCGCTGTGGCGCCGCTTCCTACAGATGAGCAGGCAGGCGTACACGAACAACCCCGTCAGGAGCGCCAAGTTCAAAGTGGTGAGGCCAAAGACACGCCACTTGCCCCCGTTGTGCGTATTCTCTGCTGGATAGAAACAAATGGAGTGAACCTTTTTTTAAAAATGTTTTTTGGAGCTTTGTGAAGATATTAGTCCTGAGAGAAGACCATATCGAGATTGACGTGGTTCTAGTCTTAAATCCTTGCCCGTGGAGACAATATTCTAGTTCCAAGAGCCCGTGTTCCACTCTTGCATTGATTGATTGATTGATTTTGTCTTCAGCAAGCTGTGGACTCGGAACCGGGAAGCGCCGCTGAATCGTCCTGCCTATCCGCCAGCGAGACGGACGGCGAGATGTGGCCGAGCGACAGGTCCCCATCGCAAGCGGGTCAGCACGCCACTGAGCTGAAGTCGGTTGGGAGCGACTGCAAAGTGGCTCAAGTGACACGGTGGCATGTCTCGGATCACGTCCTTCCAACCCGCAGGCAGCCACAGCGATTGGTCGACCGGCTCCCAGGGCAGCTGCGCCTCCCCTCGGCCGCGCCGCAAGTGGCAGCGCGGCGCCATGAGCATGGCCAAGACGCTGGCGCTGATCCACGTGGCGCTGGTGTGGAGTCGCCAGGCGCTGACGCTCAGCGACCTGCTCAGGTGAGCTGCGTGTCTCGCCTTCCTTTCAGTTGAGCGACCTTTTGGACTTGTGCCTTGTGGAACTTTGCGTCACCGCCCCCTCTGTCGCCCTCAGGCTGGCGAACGACGGCGCCGTCCCGTACGTCCACGCTTACCGGGATCTGCCCGAGGAGATGAAGCTGGATGGCGCCGAGGCCCTGATCTTCACCGTGCAGGTCAGGCCCCCTCCGCAGCTTTTGCATCCCCACACACGGCCGTCACTCGGGTCTTGACGGCGCCGATTGTGTTGGCAGAGCATCCCCACCTACCGAGCGCTGCACCGGGAGGCCCAGACGCTCGTCGGCTTCCTGCAACTTCCTGCTTTTCCTCGGATCCGCCGCCAGGACCCGCTGCACCCGGCCATGCTCGGCCTGCGCTATCTGGCCGACGCCAACCTGCCCGGTGCGCGAATGCTCGCTTGCTAACCGACCACTAGATGGCGCCTGCTAAAGGGAAGGAGATGTAACCATGGCAACACTCATGCTGCCCGCTCCCTCCATCCCCGCCAGACGAGCTCCACCCGTGGCTGTACGAGCTGATGGAGCGCAGCGGCATGGCGGATGTGACGTGCGGCCCGTCGGAAGCCTCGAGCCGCCCCGTTTTGCCCCAGTACGACGTCCGGACCGCCGCCCTCGCCGTTGTCACCCTCAAACTCCTCTTTGGACTGGACGACCACACTGAATGGTGATGTCACTTCCTGTCTCCTCGGCCCGTTGGCGTCCTTGACCTCGGTTTTGACCCTCAGGGATTTATCGAACGCCGCGAGCGATCTGGTGACCGGGAAACAGGCGGCACGGGGGCACCCTGGAACGGTCTTCAGCCTAAGGCGGTGGTACCGGCTGCTGCACGCCGCCAAGCTCCGAAAGCAGCGGGCGCGAGATTCCGCCACCGCCCGGTGAGACGCCATGCAAAGGGCCTCGCACCCGTGCCGGTTCCTTTTAACGTGTTCATTTGTGCGGGGTCTACAGGAAGCAGTGGAAGGCCACGCCTCTTTACCCAAGCAGGAAGCTCAAATCTGTCGTCTTGAAAAAGAGAAGTAAGACCAAGGACACTGCAAACACAAACAGCAATGTCAACAAGCTCAAAGCGTGTGTGTGTGTGTGTGTGTGTGTCCGGGCGCGTTTTAAGGGGTGGCGGAGCAGCTGGCGTTGTGTTTGGAGAAATTCTCACGAGGCGGCGCACCCCGCGCTCCCCCCGCGGCCCCGTCCTCTTTGACGTTCTGCTGGGGGACGGCGGACGGCGCTGACGGCCCAAGTCTGCGCGATAGCAACCTGGACGCCGCCGTCACCCAAAAAGGCCAAGTCCTGACCCCCGTCAACACGGTTTACTGGCACCCGCAGCTAGCGACTTGCAACTCACGGTAAAGCCTGCTGCAGATGTCCGTGCTGACGATGGGGCACTCTCCTGCTGGGGTGGGCGGTATAGTCTCCTCGACAGTGCGCTCGTATCTCAGTTTTTTGCTCGTATCTTCAAGGAATAAAATTGGCATGTTTGTGAGGTGAATGTTTTCATGCACACCTAACATATGTCCACAAAAAGAATTTTGTGACCACCAATGATCATTTTTATTGCGGCAGTTGATGCGTCGTCGTTGCTGCTGTCCCAGATGTCTCCATCTTCTGTGTACAGGAAGTGCGGCAGTCTCTGTGCAGCAGCGGCAGTAGAGGCCACACTGCCGCGATCCTTCCTGTGGCTGCTCCAGTTCTTCTCCTTCTTGTTGCAAGTCAGCCCCACCCACCTGCACCAGGAAGTGATGAACATAGAGAGGCGTGTCTTCGCCACCAAGGCGGCTCAAGCCAACAGGACCGAGCTCATTTGACCCCCCCATTTCATGGATGCAAAAGAAGCAAAAGCCTAGTTTCCTTTTCTGATGGACACCTCTACCGCCCTCTTGTGGCCAGACAGCGTAACACGCTCGCGACTTGCTCAACGGGAAGAGCTCGTTTCACATCTGTTCAAGACCAAAGATGAAAAGTCACAAAACGGGAAGCTCAAAAAGAACTTGTTTTGTGTGTGTGTGTGTGTGTTGGGCCTTAAAACGACACTTTAAACATATTGAAAGACATTTTCAATGGGTTGTGAAATTTTTGATTAAAACTGGAAAGGGTTGAGCGTAGCAACAGCGCCCCCTTCTTTCTGGAATGAACTAGGCTATTATGATATTCGGCTGACAAATTTATTTTCATTTCGTCTGCGTGTATCATGTCAATGTGTGTCTCTTTGACTCAAAGATGCTTAGTGTGTGTATGTTTTAGTTTATAAATACACACACACAGTATTAGTAATGTATGTTGTTGACAGTATCTCTTCATTCATAATTGGTATTTTGTTGACTTATGCATGTGGGAGTTTGTAGTATTCATATTTATTTAATGAGGGTGTATGATGGAGTAACTTTTGAACATTTACTGTATATTCATCAGTACTTTTAGTGTGTATGCTTTGTGTGTTTGGGCCCCAAACTTTGTGGTATATTGTGTTCAACATGTTTATGATGTCCGTGAATATGAGGAACATGCTAACGTTTTATTGACGAACGTAGTGTGCGTGCGTATCTTTCGTGCGTGTAGTTTGTGTGTGTGTTGGAGCTACCGCATTTTCTTTGAGATTTCGGGAGCGTGCGGTTGTTTTCCTTTTCCTGTCTTGTGAATGCGCGGGCACGTGGCGACGGCGGCGTGTGCGCGGCGCGCGCCGGTTCACGGGGGTTCATCGAGTTCAGCGTGACACCGCTGACTCCTTGGGCCCGCCCCCCGACAGCCGCCTTCCTTCGCCTCGGGCCAATGGCGCCGCGGCCACGCCCCGCCCCGCCGCCTATTGGCCGAGGCATGTTACACCTTTGCTGCCCATTGGTCGCCGCTCACCTTCTTTTTGTTTTTTTGTTTTTCCTCCTCTCCCCCCCCTCCCCTTTTCTCCCTCGCTTGGAGTTGTTTTTGTCTTTGGCGCGGCAGCTGAAGAGCGAGAGCCCGCCCGCGCGGCCGGCCGGCGTATCCTCCCGAGCAGTGCTTGCCCCGCGGATCCTCCCGGCGACTCTCGCTCGCCCAGCCATGCTGCTCTCCCGCCAGGTGAGACACAAGCATCCCGGTCCGAGCGGGCCGCTCCGCCTCTCGGTGCTTCTCTTCCGGTTGTCTCGGGCGAGTCATCTCTTCCGGTCATCTCGGGTCACCCGCACTCCAGTCGTCCTCACATGACGTTCATCCTCCTGGTCGACGTGATGATAATAACATGTTGACAAAGAGTTCGCAGGCTGCAGTCGCAACAACTTGCAGCTGGCGTGTTTACGCTTGTGGCACTTTCTCGAAATGTCTTCCAAAACCGACAAATAGCCCCAGACGTTGGCTGGCGACCACTCTGCTCTTTGTCTCGATGTAGCCTGACATTGACTGGTGGCCAGTCCAATTTCTGTGCCTTACATAGGCGGCTGGCTCTCAATCCATTGTTCATCTTCAAGAGCCCTGCCATTGGCCAGGGACCAATCTGCTCTTTTGTCTCCACGTGCCCCAAACGTCGATGAGCAACAAGTCAATTATTATGCGAGCTGCCGACCAGTTGTCGACATGTGCGAATACAGACCCACGTTCATCTCTGTGGCCCCGCCCTCTCCCCCATTTGTTTGTTGGTCAATCAGCACACAGGAAGGCAGTGACACGATGGGGTCCCGTGCTGTTTCTCTAAGTAACCTTTGACCCCCAGGTGGACTTGGAGGCGGCTGAGGCGCTGATCAGCATGAGCTTCTGGGGTCAAAGTTTGCCGGAGCCCCGCCCGCTGACTCCCACCCCCGACTCGTGTGACTCTGCCCCCACACACTCGCATGGCGCGGCCTCAGCCAACGAGATGGTGGCGTTGTCATCACTGGTGAGAGCGCGATGACACACTCTGACAAAACATTTGGGGGGGGGGGGGTGGGGGGGTCAGGTACTTATACGTGTTTTTCCTGGCTCCAACGGTGGTAAACCGTTTTGGATCACGCCCCCACCCCCAATGCCTCACACAATCTGGCATGCTGATGACACGATCCGTACTTGCAGTGCATGACTCCGCCTCGCAGTCCCGGCTCAGGTGAGGCCGAGGGCACCGCATCCGTCCCACGCCGCCCTCCCGATGACTCTGCTGCAACTTCGGCATTGCCGCCGGAGGACGGCACCGCTACGGCGACCGACGTGATACGGCGTCACACCGCCGACAGACTCGGCGCGCCACCCGTCCCCGCAAAGAATCCTCCAGCGTCTCGCCAGCTTTCATCACCGTCTTCCTCTCCGCCACCCCTCGTGTCGCCACTCCTGTGCCAGCTTTTCCCACTGGGTGGGCGTCCAGCGCTGGTCTCCACTTTGGTGCCGACGCGGGGCGTCTCCCTGCTGGGTTCGGCCATGCCGCAGGGTGCCGTCGTGCTGGTGGTTCCGCACGCCCGAACGCCAATGATGCCAGGCGGCGCCAAGCTCCTCCCACTTGCGCCGACACCGGTCTACTCGGCGCCGGGTGCCGGCGGCAGCGTCGGCCAGGACTTGACGCGACGACGCAACTACGTGTGCGACTTCCCAGGATGCCGCAAGACATACTTCAAGAGCTCACACCTCAAAGCGCACCTGCGCACGCACACGGGTAGGCCACATCCGCTTCTCCATTCTTGCTTTATCTACAGACTCATTGCGACTGAATAGTGAGATGACAAAAACGGATTCCTTGTTTCGACAGGCGAGAAGCCGTTCAGCTGCCGCTGGGAAGGTTGCGACAAAAAGTTTGCCCGATCCGACGAACTTTCCCGACACCGCCGCACACACACGGGTGAGAAGAAATTTGCGTGCGCCGTGTGCGCACGTCGCTTCATGCGCAGCGACCACCTGACCAAACACACGCGTAGACACGCCAGTGCTAAGAGGCCCGTCGCTGCTGCCGCCGCCTCCTGGACCGCCACTCAAGACTCGGGCGCACTTCCTCAAGGTCACTTCAGGGTGGGTTGAGGGGGAGGAGCCTCACAGATGCTTGAGTTGTATGTAGCTCCGCCTATTTTGTATTCCGAATCGTCATCACAACTTTTCAACTTTGACCTCGGACCGTCTGGTAGCTGCTGACGAACATTAGTGTCACACACTGGTGACCTTTTGCGCGGGGAAAAAAAAAATAATGTTGAAGAAGTTAACGTCAGCTCATGTCTTCTGGCGCAGGTCATAAAAACAAGCGCGTATCGTGTTCGGACTAAAACATGTGACGCAAAAAACACCTCACTCAGGATCTTTTTTTTTTTCCAACTTATCGACGACAACAAGATGGCGGCCAGCTGCTTGTTCACGGACACAAACGATAATGTGACATTGCACTACATTTTTTTTAAACGTGTAAAGCTTGTTTTTGTACTCTTTCCTGTCATGTTTGTATACAAGATGTTTACTTTCCTGTTGCATTTGTGTACCAAAGCAAAAATGTCATGATTGTTTCTTAATGACATGCATACGTGACCTTCTGTATATAATGTTATCTGTTGAGTATCTCCACCATAAACTGTTGATGTTCTCACTGTGATACTACCTACTAGTTATGATTGCATAAATATTTTGATGATGTAGCCTGGAAAGAAAATACCTCATGTTATTGCTTGTGTAGGAAAAAAAGTTGTTTTTTTAAATAATAAATTGTACCACAAGACATGATGTCGCTTTGCCTTGATGGTAAAGACAGAATATTGTTAGCATGGTTTACAATCAAAACTCCTTTTGTTTCTTTGACCTCGCAAACATTTTTTTGCAAAACCATCTCAAAGCTGGATTTCATACTATAGTATTTATTGAACAGCTGGGATAGGCTTCAGATCAAATTTACAATGGAAAAGTCTGGACTGAGTTGCTGTTCGAAGGTTCAAAAATACTACTTTTAGACTGACAATCGCAGTTGAGTGTTTTGTAAAGAGATGTTGGCGCACTTTTGTAAGACTAACTTCAATTTTGCCGCGGAATGGGGGTTGCGTGACGTAAGAGGGGAGTGTACATTCTGATTGGTCGTTCGGCCGCGTATCTTTTAAAGAGATAGCACAAGCTGCCCTCCTATTGGTCCGCAGCGTGCCGCGCGCCAAGGTTTCAAGAAAAGGCTCAGCAACCGCCTGACAATAGTCACTCCGCCGGCCGCTCGCTTCGGTTTGCTTTGCGTCTTCTCTTCGTGACTCTTCTTTCAGTTCAACTCCTTTGCGGTCGTGCGAAAATGCAGTCTGTTCGAGCGCCCCTTTCCGCCTCCAAGGAGAACAAGCTGAGGGCGGAAGTCGGCAGGATGTCGCTGGACAAAGAAAACACGGTGAGCGAGCGATATGCGAAGAAGTGGCCAAATTTTCCGAGTTGGGTTTGCTCAAGTCTCGTTTTGTGTCCGGCAGCCCCCGAGCCTGAACACGGCGCGCATCTTGGCGTCGAAAACTGCGCGCAAAATCTTCGCCGAGACGCCGGTAAGTGACGTCACAGGCCAGCCAACTCGGCTTTCCGCGGTTTGGTTTTCGGTTACTGTCGTCAACGTTGTTGTCGTTTACCGGCAACTCATCCCGCAAGCCAACGAACTCCGCGTTGGCTTGCTTCTTTTCCCCGCCATGCTTCTGCATGAATGAAATGGCGACCGTGAGCGATTTGCGTTTGTGTTCCAGCTCAAAGACGCGAAGAAGAACGGGAGCAGGGAGGTGGAGCCTCTGTTGAAGGACAACCCGCGCCGCTTTGTCATCTTCCCCATCCAGTATCACGACATCTGGCGCATGTACAAGAAGGCCGAGGCGTCTTTCTGGACCGCCGAGGAGGTTCGCCCGCACCCGCGCTCTCACCTGTCCGCACGGTGTGCTAACGTGTGCTCGTGCAGGTGGATCTGTCCAAGGACACGCAACACTGGGAAGTTCTGAAAGAAGACGAGAAGTTTTTCATCTCTCACGTGTTGGCCTTCTTCGCGGCCAGCGACGGCATCGTCAACGAAAACCTGGTGAGACGCGCGGCCCAATTGTTTGCTCAGCTGCCGGCGGGGAGCGGGCGAAAATGCTCACGCGCGGTGCTGCGGTGCGTCCACTAGGTGGAGCGCTTCACGCAGGAAGTTCAGGTGACGGAGGCGCGCTGCTTCTACGGCTTCCAAATCGCCATGGAGAACATCCACTCGGAGATGTACAGCCTCCTCATCGACACGTACATCAAAGACCCCAAAGAGAGGTCAGCTGACGATGATGCGTCGGCGTGCGGCGCGGCGCTCTGACGCCGTGTTTGAACCTTTTAGAGAATACCTGTTCAACGCCATCGAAACGATGCCGTGTGTCAAGAAGAAGGCCGACTGGGCGCTCAACTGGATCGGCAACAAGAACGCCCCCTACGGTAAAGAGCCGTCGTCTCGTCTGCCGACCGCTCGTCCGATGATTGATGGACGAGTTGCACCTGTCCCGCCTCCAGGGGAGCGCGTGGTGGCGTTCGCCGCCGTGGAGGGCATCTTCTTCTCCGGCTCCTTCGCCGCCATCTTCTGGTTGAAGAAACGCGGCCTGATGCCCGGACTCACCTTCTCCAACGAGCTCATCAGCAGAGACGAGGTCAGGGCCCGTCGTCATGGTCGCCGCCGCCGCCGGCGTGTCTTCCACGTTCGCGCCTCGAGCCCGCCATTGACGCGCTGCTGTGCTTTCAGGGTCTCCACTGCGACTTTGCCTGTCTGATGTTCAAGCACCTGGTCAACAAGCCATCCGTGGACACGGTAACGTCCATCATCAGGAACGCAGTGGAGATCGAGCAGGTGAGTGCCGGCCGCCGCTCGGCCGCCTTCCGTCCCTCTCCCCGCCTCTGACGGGCGGATCCCGCCGTTTCAGGAGTTCCTGACGCAGGCGCTGCCCGTCAAGCTGATCGGGATGAACTGCGAGCTGATGAAGCGCTACATCGAGTTTGTGGCCGACCGCCTCATGATGGAGCTCGGCTTCTCCAAGGTAAGCCCACGGCAGGAGACCGGGGAGGGATCGGGGGCGGCCGTCGTGATGAGAAGCGCAGGGGTCCAGACCTCAGCCGACAATGGGGGCTGAGCGCCGTCGCCGGCGTCCCGCCGCGGGGCACGTGGCCCGGCGGCGGGCGCCTGGGCGGCGACGCGACACAGACGCCTGACTGACCGGTCGCCGGGCCTTCGCAAACGCTTCTGGCGTCCCGTCCGTCCGTCTCACGGCCGTTTGTGGCTTTGCGTAGCTGTTCTGCGTGGAGAACCCCTTTGACTTCATGGAGAACATCTCGCTGGAGGGCAAGACCAACTTCTTCGAGAAGCGCGTCGGCGAGTACCAGAGGATGGGCGTCATGGCCACCAACAGCGACAACACCTTCACGCTGGACGCCGACTTCTGAGCCCCAACGCTCCCCGGCGGCGGCGCAGAAACCCCATGCAGTTTTTCCATCTTCTGCCAATCAGGCCGGAGATAAATTATCTGTACAGTTGATGTCAATTTGTTTTTATGAATTTTTATGCAGATTTTGTGCTTGTACATTGTGTTTACACGTTTTATTTGTATCTGGATAAAGTATGAAAATAAAAACACGAGGAAGCAGAACTGTAGTGACAAAGACGGAAAAAAACCGCCGTCTTTTCGAACAGCAAGAACACAAGTCACGTGATCGACGAGTTGAAATCACGTGACAGTGTGACGTCAGGCGGAAGTACGCTATTGAGCAAGTCCGGATACAATTCTCAGTAAACAAAACGACGACTTTGAAGAAGCAAAATGTCGATTAGTCAAAGCAGGCAAACGTTTGTCAAGCCGGTGAGTTTTGCTTTGTTTCGTGCTTAGCTTCAACCGAGACTACGACGTTGCTAATTTCGTTTTTTGACATTTTGAGGTCTGGTAACGCCCAACTAACTTGACGCTACGGTTTGAACCCTTTTTGCGCAACCACACAGAAAAAGCTTTCTATTTAATTTGTTCGCTTGAAACTACAATTGGTAGTTTTCGGTCACATTATTGGTTAAGAATAAAAAATGGCAAAAAACGGAAAGAAGACGCTCAAGTTTCCGACATCGGATTCACTGACTTTTTGTTTTGGGGCGTCGTCATTGTGGTGTAATTGTGTACAGCATGACGATAGAGTCGCTGGGCGACTACGTCATGAGTGTGCGCCGAGAGCGGGAGACGAGAGAGTGATTAGAGAGAGGATACGCGTTTCGGAAAAGCTCAATAAAGTTACCCACGTTAACACGACAGCTGGACTCACGTGTGCCTGACTTGATAACACGACAGTCATTCTCAATTTGAAAAATAAAATAAAAAATCCTGCACCGTTACCAGAGTGAATCTCTCGTCTGTGTCTTTGCCGCTCTTTACACGCTGACGATTCTCGGGCCTTCCGTACAGGCGCTTCCGTTCTCGTGGACCATCCGAGGTGGCCTCCTTCCCGGCGAGATGATCCTCATCCAGGGAGCGGTACCTTCTGATTCAGACAGGTCGGCTGCCTCTTCCTCACTCGCTAAGCTCTTCTTCCTCATCTTCCTATTCCTGACTCCACAGAGGGCTGCACAAGGTAGCCACGATCAATGTCAATGTTTTCGAAATCGCTTGTCGTCATCAGCTTGCTGATTTCAGGTCGTTGGGTTCTCGCGCGGTTGAACAACAAAGGAAGTCAACCGACTTGTCTCCTTTTGCGGCCGTGATGTTAGTCTAAGCAGCGCAAAGACAAGGAGAGGGAAATGGTCACAAAATGGTGGCGCCGTCTCCTCTCGGCAGGTTCCAGGTGGACCTGACGTGCGGCAGCAGCGTGCGGCCGCGCGCCGACGTGATCTTCCACTTGAACCCGCGCGTGAAGAAAGGTCAGGTGGTGTGTAACACGCTGCAGGCGGGTGAGTGGGGGCGCGAGGAGATTCTTCAGCGCATGCCCTTCGCCAGAGGCGCCCCTTTCGAGCTGCTGCTGCTCGCCCTCAGCGACCGATTCAAGGTGACCGCTCCGCTTCCCGCAAGTCCGCCGAGGCCGAACTGGACTGGAGTCAACTCGGCGGACGTTTAACCGATGCTAAGCTAATGGGCGCGACCGCCGCGGCTTCCAGGTGGCGGTCAACGGCGCTCACGTGTTGGACTACAAACATCGACTGGCGCTGGAGCGGGTCGACACGCTGGCCGTCTCGGGAAAGGTCCAAGTTGACGTGGTGGCTGTTCTGCAGCAATCTGTGAGCGCCCGCCAACGAGTCGGTGAGCAAAAGTCACGCCACGCCGCTCAACTCGTCCGGTTTTGCAGGCGCCTTCGCTGTCGGCCGGCGGGGATGCCGAGCGGCCGCGTTCGGCTGATGACGACGCAAGCTCGCGAATGCTCATCATGTCAGCTGACCCGGTGAAAAGAAACTTTATTTTTTTGCATTGTTCAGCCTTGAATAACATTTTGCATCAAAGTGCTCGCCGATTAAATTTCAGTGAACACAATGACGGATATTTTCAAATGTTTTTATTGTTGTAATTATGAAAACGTGCGTTTACGCGGGTCCTTGTGCAGCGCGGCGGCTTCCGAGGCGAGCTGTCCGGCGGACTCCGCGTGGGTAGCAGCATCGCCATTCGGGGACAAGTCAATCAAGGGGCAGAGAGGTACTTGCCCCCCACCCCCCCCCCACCCCTACCCCACAAAGGCGACCATGACAACGTGTGTGGTCGCTTCATTCCCCAGGTTCACCGTCAACCTGCGCGTGGGCGACGGCGACGACACGGCGCTGCACATCAACCCTCGCTTCAAACACAAAACGATTGTGCTGAACTCTTTCCTGAGCGGTTCCTGGGGGGCCGAGGAGCGGCGAGCGGACACCTTCCCCTTTGCGCCGGGAGCCTACTTTGAGGTCACAAAAACACGAGAGTGACTGATTGACAAGCTCCTACCCGCCATTTTGTTCACACCCGCCATGTTGTCATTCAGATGATCATCCGGTGTGACGCGGACTCGTTCCGCGTGGCCGTCAACGGCGTCCACCAGCTGGATTACAAATACCGAGTTCAGCACCTGCTCACCATCACACGGCTGCAAGTGACGGGCGACCTGTCGCTGATGGACGCCAGGATGATGTGATATCATTGCAAGGTGGAAAAACCGCTACTTCCTGTCAGGATGTCTTCTTGCTAACTGCACTGGCCTAAAATCAAACCTTCTCCAAATGACCACTCGCCACTGCTGCCTTATGTGCAACTTAAATGATATAACAAAGACGTAAACAGCATTAGCCTTCCGTATATAAATTAAAAACAATTTATAATAAAAAATCCCAGCATGCACCGGGACAAGTCATTGATTGGATGAGGTTTCCACTGATGCCGCCGGGACTCAGAAGTCGGCGTCCAGCGTGAAGGTGTTGTCGCTGTTGGTGGCCATGACGCCCATCCTCTGGTACTCGCCGACGCGCTTCTCGAAGAAGTTGGTCTTGCCCTCCAGCGAGATGTTCTCCATGAAGTCAAAGGGGTTCTCCACGCAGAACAGCTACGCAGAGCCACAAACGGCCGTGAGACGGACGGACGGGACGGCAGAAGCGTTTGCGAAGGCCCGGCGACCGGTCAGTCGGGCGTCTGTGTCGCGTGGCCCGGCGGCGGGCGGCCGGCGACGGCGCTCAGCCCCCATTGTCGGCTGAGGTCTGGACCCCTGCGCTTCTCATCACGACGGTCGCCCCCGATCCCTCCCCGGTCCCCTCGCCCGCCCGCCGGCTTACCTTGGAGAAGCCGAGCTCCATCATGAGGCGGTCGGCCACAAACTCGATGTAGCGCTTCATCAGCTCGCAGTTCATCCCGATCAGCTTGACGGGCAGCGCCTGCGTCAGGAACTCCTGAAACGGCGGGATCCGCCCGTCAGAGACGCGGAGAGGGACGGAAGGCGGCCGAGCGGCGGCGGGCGCTCACCTGCTCGATCTCCACGGCGTTCCTGATGATGGACGTCACCGTGTCCACGGACGGCTTGTTGACCAGGTGCTTGAACATCAGACAGGCAAAGTCGCAGTGGAGACCCTGAAAGCACAGCAGCGCGTCAATGGCGGGCTCCAGGCGCGAACGTGGAAGACACGCCGATGACGACGGGCCCCGACCTCGTCTCTGCTGATGAGCTCGTTGGAGAAGGTGAGTCCGGGCATCAGGCCGCGTTTCTTCAGCCAGAAGATGGCGGCGAAGGAGCCGGAGAAGAAGATGCCCTCCACGGCGGCGAACGCCACCACGCGCTCCCCTGGAGGCGGGACAGGTGCAACTCGTCCATCAATCACCGCACGAGCGGTCGGCAGACGACACGGGGAGCTCCCGGCTCTTTACCGTAGGGGGCGTTCTTGTTGCCGATCCAGTTGAGCGCCCAGTCGGCCTTCTTCTTGACACACGGCATCGTTTCGATGGCGTTGAACAGGTATTCTCTAAAAGGTTCAAACACGGCGTCAGAGCGCCGCGCCGCAAGCCAACGCATCATCGTCGGCTGACCTCTCTTTGGGGTCTTTGATGTACGTGTCGATGAGGAGGCTGTACATCTCCGAGTGGATGTTCTCCATGGCGATTTGGAAGCCGTAGAAGCAGCGCGCCTCCGTCACCTGAACTTCCTGCGTGAAGCGCTCCACCTAGTGGACGCACCGCAGCACCGCGCGTGAGCATTTCCGCCCGCTCCGCCGGCAGTTGAGCAAACAATTGGGCCGCGCGTCTCACCAGGTTTTCGTTGACGATGCCGTCGCTGGCCGCGAAGAAGGCCAACACGTGAGAGATGAAAAACTTCTCGTCTTCTTTCAGAACTTCCCAGTGTTGCGTGTCCTTGGACAGATCCACCTGCGCGAGCACACGTTAGCACACCGTGCGGACAGGCGAGAGCGCGGGTGCGGGCGAACCTCCTCGGCGGTCCAGAAAGACGCCTCGGCCTTCTTGTACATGCGCCAGATGTCGTGATACTGGATGGGGAAGATGACAAAGCGGCGCGGGTTGTCCTTCAACAGAGGCTCCACCTCCCTGCTCCCGTTCTTCTTCGCGTCTTTGAGCTGGAACACAAACGCAAATCGCTCACGGTCGCCATTTCATTCATGCAGAAGCATGGCGGGGAAAAGAAAAAAGCCAACGCGGAGTTTTGTTGGCTTGCGGGATGAGTTGCCGCTAAACGACAACAACGTTGACGACAGTAACCGAAAACGAAACCGCGGAAAGCCGAGTTGGCTGACCTGTGACGTCACTTACCGGCGTCTCAGCGAAGATTTTGCGCGCAGTTTTCGACGCCAAGATGCGCGCCGTGTTCAGGCTCGGGGGCTGCCAGACACAAAACGAGACTTGAGCAAACCCAACTCGGAATATTTTGCCACTTCTTCGCATATCGCTCGCTCACCGTGTTTTCTTTGTCCAGCGACATCCTGCCGACTTCCGCCCTCAGCTTGTTCTCCTTGGAGGCGGAAAGGGGCGCTCGAACAGACTGCATTTTCGCACGACCGCAAAGGAGTTGAACTGAAAGAAGAGTCACGAAGAGAAGACGCAAAGAAAACCGAAGCGAGCGGACGGCTGAGTGACTATTGTCAGGCGGTGGCTGAGCCTTTTCTTGAAACCTTGGCGCGCGGCACGCTTCGGACCAATAGGAGGGCAGCTTGTGCTATCTCTTTAAAAGGTACGCGGCCGAACGACCAATCAGAATGTACACTCCCCTGTTACGTCACGCAACCCCCATTCCGCGGCAAAATTGAAATTAGTCTTACAAAAGTGCGCCAACATCTTGTTACAAAACATTCAACTGCGATTTCCAGTCTAACAGACTCATTTGAACCTTCCAATGAAACAAGCTTGTCGATATTTTTAAGTGGAATTCCTCGTCAGAATTAAATCGTCGCTGTCCCAAACAGGAATGATAGCCGCCCTCCACTCGCTGTTATCGGCATTTGTATAGTACTCGAGGTAAAAACGAAGCTCATACACATGATTGGCACAAGTGACAGATCGTCAAACTTATCTTTGAAACATGCAGACGTGAATTTCTTTGTTGCACCTCGTATTGAATATCATGGACTTGTTTGATGCAGTTGTCTTGTGTGGCCAGCATACGATCCATCGAAAATAAGAAACACAGATGACGCCAAGCTAGAAATTTATTTCATTCAACAAGGAAGTAAAGCGACAGGCCCTTTCAAATATAAATGTCAAGAGATCCTTTTGCTGGTCGAGAGACAATTTGATTGAGGCTGACTGAAGGTCAAAAGAGATCCTTCATTACATTCGGTGACGTCATACAGCTGTGTGTGCACCGAGGCGTGTTGTGAAGATAATGGAAAGCAAAGAGCATGATTATTGTCCTCCACGCCGCGCTGCCTCGCCTGTGTCCTTCTGTGCCGGCAGGAAAAGACGGAGCGGAGTTAGCATGCACGCTTTCCGGATCGGGACCACTTTGGACTTAAAAGGCCACTTTGTCATTCACATCAAGCCGGTGGGCTCAGACGTATTCCTGCCGCCTGTAATTATCCTTCACCTCTTTAGGGGGCCGCCTGGAGGGCGACGCATGTGTCTTCTCCACCTCGGGGGTATCAACGCCAACCAAAGTTTTTTCCCGGCCATCGCGTCGCGCCTGCGGGAGGCACCGCTGCAGCCGGGCCAGGGCGAGCCCATCGAGCTCCGTGGGCGTCGGGTAGTCCGGCAAAGCCGAACCCGGACAGGACAGACAAAAGATGACGCCTCCTACCAAGAGGAAGCCGGCAGAGATGAAGGTAACGCAGAGTGCCCCCCCGGGCTGGTATTTGCTACCGTCGGGTTGTTGGGCACTCATGAAGGTGGCCAGCACCTCTGAGGTGAACCAGGAAGCGGGACCCAGGCACAGGGCACCGGCCAGGACAAAGCAACCCCCCGCCGCGACAGACGTGCGACCCTTGGCTCGGTGGCCGCCCCCCCAACGGGTGCACCGCAGCCCGACAGTGGCCAGGCCCAACCCGAAGACAGCCAGCGCGCACGACAGGACCATAGCGGCCCGGGTGGTCTGCACGTAGGGGGGCGGCACCAGCGAGGAGTTGGTGGTGGTGCAGCTGAAGACGCCGGTCCCGTACCACACGCAGTCCATCCACAGGCCCCGCGTTTGCCACATGGGGGCCACCATGCTGGACCACACCCTGATGCTCACCTGCCAGTTGGGCAGCAGCGTTGCCACCGTGGCGCCGACCGTGCCCAGCAGCGCCAGGACGAACGCCAGGATCTGCGCGGTGGCCGACGGCATCGCTCCGACCTCCAAGGCCCCGTGACGGGCGATTCCTGAAAAGAGGGGGGGGGGGCGGACATGAGCGCGACAACAGAGCAACAGAAAGCTGCATCGCCCTCACCTGCGCACGACCGCCGTGCTTCGCGAGGGCCGATTCCCGGCCGTCGCCCCGGCAACCACGCAAGCGCGCACAACGAGAGCAGTGGACTTGATGGAAGCGCTTCCCGTCTCACCTGAAGGTCACTGCCGGCCGAACGGTATCCGATCTGCTGGCTCCTCGTGACGGGACGTAGGCTGTCTATTTCCCACTCCGGTCCCTGTCCTGGTTTTGGCACCATGCAGAAGACCATTGGAAGGGACATTGGTGGCAGGGATGCTCCGGTCAGGTGAAGAAAAGTGACGAGTGGCTTTCGCTGATAAAAGCGTCGTCTTTTTGCAATCAAAGTCAGGCAGTCACGCAACCCTCTGCAAAACGCTGATAAGATCCCAGTCACCCCCCCGCACCCACCCGATCGCCAGTGACGGGACCCCGCGGTAGCCAACCGTTCCCCGCCCCCAGCCCGTTATTATCGTCTTATTACGCCCTTATCACCAAAATAAGGCGCTGCGCCCCGGTAGTCACCAAAAACTGCCCGAGCGCATTGGCGGCGCCAAACAACAGACCACCTTCAGCTTTGATGAGGTGACGGGCTCGCCGCAGTGATGTCATGCAGGCAAGACGCCGCACCTCTGGAGGCGGAGCCACTTCAGCGCCGTCGGCCAGTCGGCGTTGGAGCGCGAAACGGTGCTGCTGAGGTACCAACCCCGCCGATGTCCTCACGTCACGGGTTGTTAGCGTCCCCATCAGGAGCTCCATTATGAAACGGGAAATCTTTTGGCTTTCCCGTTTCAACTCATTTCGCGAGGCTTCCAATGCAAAAGTCCAGCAAGGCGCTTCGAGGAGAATTCCGTTGGAGAGCCGACACACGTCATCCATTAATCACCAACTCTGCAACCATTGTGAGCATCCATGAGAGTCGAGCCCTGCTGTTCATGATCCCGAGAGACCGTCTGGCAAGGGAAGAGGGAAAATCTGCAACCAAATGAAACCCATAATTGCATTGATGGAAATTTTGGTCTATACAAATCAAAATATTTTTGCTAGATTCTACATGGTACCACAACGGGACCCCCCCCCCCTACCACTGAGGTTTACAGATGCCGGCCCAAACGGGCCAGTGCAAATTTCATTAATAAATAGGAGCAGATTTTTTAATATTGAAGCTTTTTGAGTTGTATCCACTTAAATCGACCCGACATCACTGATCATATAGTGCCAAGGATTCCCCCCCACCCTCAAAATGAGAAACCGAGGTCATTCCATTTCACCATCATGTCTTTACCATATCCATTAACTTCATTTGAAGCCTGTGTTTGACCTTTCACCCCATGATCATGCCTGTAATTGCTTTACCATCTGGCACAAATGATAACCCCCTCCCCCGCTCCCCCCACCCAACCCAACAAGCCTCCAGCGCCACCCCAACCCCCCCTTCACTCGCACACTCCTCATCTGTGCGGGTCATGCTTTAGTGCGTGTGGACGAATGACAATGTTCAGTGGGTCACGTGCTTCTTCTCAGCTCGCTTTTCTTCCTCAAGAAGTCAAACGCCCCACAAAGGTGAAACAGTGTATTGCACTTGAATTTAAAAGATATTTCCACATAAGAGTCTCCCAAGGGTATCAAATGTATTTATTCGGCCAGTGTTTGAAATATACAATGTAGAATATAGGAAAATATTGTTCAAAATTGTTATAGGTTTACGGCTGGACTTTCACGTTTTGTGTCTTTTCGCAGGTGGTTGAAGCTCCGATTTGGACTGATTTTCTGCCTCGTCATCGTCGCTGTCCTCGTCTTCACAGTCGTCTTCGTCATCTGCAGCAGAGCGACAATTTGGCAACATGTATAATCAGCATTATTTGCAGTTTTAGCATTCAATCTGTCCCAACATTCCCTAAATGTACAATGGCTTTAAGCTTCTTGTCACTTGTTGTTGCCGCCTTGTACACTAGGTGGGGCTGGTGTCCTAACTAATTGACAGAATAAAGGCTGCTCTTTTAGCACAACACGGACCAGAAATAGGGATGGAAGGCAACACCATTAAAAGACAATGCCTGTGAAAACGAGAAGTGGCCGAGATTATTATTATTAGTATCAGTGCTCACCTGCTGCGAAGTCCCCAGCGAGTCTTTCCTTGTCCACGAGCTCGTTGAGAAGCTGCGAGACGTTCTCACCCATTTTGTGAATCCCCGCGATCAAGGACGTGAGCGTGTTCTCCACTGCAACGTTGATTTTGTCCACTTTGTGAGCTCTACCGTCTCTGAATTTCAACTCCGCTGAAAGAGTAAGTGTTGACGCCGCCATGTTTACTGCGCTCACGCACAGACTGCCTGCGAAAAAAAAAATATTAAGTATATAAAATAGCAAACATCTGTCTTGGGTTGTCACTCGTTACAAATCAAATGTTTATGTTTTTCAGTTTATTACTCTCCTCACCAGCGGTTTAACTTTAACCTCTGTGTAGCGCCAAATTAAATTGCGGAAGTAAACCGGATGTTGTCGTCGGAAATTGGCCAGTCATAGACATAAGACTTTCATAGATTCCACCCTGAACGGCTATTAAGCAGAAAATGCTTGATATTCATTCCGAATACCAAGTTAATGTTCTTACATCAATCATGTTAGTAAAACATGTATATAAATACAAACGTGTTGCACAGTCCGCGTATAAACGCAACGTTGACACATCTAATATGGCGGTCGCCATCGAAGCGTATCTATTTCTGACAGTCTATGGCGGTAGTTAGAGCGTGAGAGAGCACAGTCGTAGCGTGCGTGAATGTAGCTAGACAAATAATGAGCCATTAATTTGCACTGTTGCCCCACTGAGCTTTCGAACACAAGACTTCCACCGGTAAGACCATTTTTATTCTGGCCAGTCCTGGTCTGTATTTGGCATTCTGCACAGGTAGTTTGGTTATTCACCAGGAGGCTAACTAACTAGCGTTACGTCCAGATTAGCGTGCTTGTTGCATCCAGTTGTAAATACGGCTGGACTGATTTTTTTCGATCCTCTTCAGTGGGAGTGCAACTTGATGTTGTATTCAGGATGATGGAAAATATTGCGGTTTGGGTGACAGGTTGTGATCCTTGTTCAGGAGATGTACGGGTAGATGCTGATTTTTTAGTCTTCTTGTTCTACTGCGACGCATGCCAGATTCTTAATGTCAGCTTTTGGTCTACTTGTCCTCCCGAGAAAAAGGTGCGCCTGGCCAAGATGTCCGAGGAGCAGACTGTGTCTTTGGTGGACGTCCTGCAGGAGGACGAGGAGCTGGAAGAAGAAGCGTCTGCCGTGTTGGCCGGAAGCGACTCGGACCACTGCTCCTATCCTCGGGTAAGCGCCGGAAACTTCCCATCAAGGAAGCAACTCCCTGAAATGGGATGTTATTTCCAAGATTGGTCAACAAACAAATCAATTTGGGTTTCCCCAAGTCAAAGCGGCTCTTTCCAAGGCTGCGGTTTACACTTACAAAACGCCGAGTTAGCGAGTCTGCTTCTGCAGAGCATGACAGAAATCAGAGAATGACTCTTGACAGACTGAAATGTGGACAATATGAAGTTCAACAACCATTAATTGATTATCAAAATAGTTGTCGATTCATTTGAGAGTCAATGAATCGAGTAATCGTTGGACCTGTAGTACAAATTAAATAAATGTTTGTCTCTTGGTGCGTGGGTGTGCGCTTGCGCAGGGCTACGTGAAGCGTCAGGCCCTGTACGCGTGCAACACGTGCACCCCGAAAGGAGGTCAAGCAGCCGGCGTGTGCTTGGCGTGTTCCTACAAGTGTCACGAAGGCCACCACCTGTTTGAGCTCTACACCAAGAGGTGACCACATTTTCACCTTCACCCGCCCTAAACGCACTCGGTGATGGACGAACGATCAAGTCCATGTCGATGTTCTCTTCAGGAACTTCCGCTGTGACTGCGGAAACGGCAAGTTTGCAGACGCGCCATGTAAACTCTTTCATGTGAGTCACGGGACAGCCCGCATCCCCCTACGAACACTCGTCCTCAGACATCCTGAGATTTTTTTTTTTTTTTGCGGCAGGACAAGGATGACGTCAACAGCCTGAATAAATACGGCCACAACTTCTTTGGCGAGTACTGCACTTGCCGCCGGCCGTACCCTGACCCAGAAGACCAGGTGACCCTCTCGATGCGCCTGCGCCCGCTAAAGAGACTTCTGCTGACTTTCCCATTACGTCTCTCGTCAGGTTGAGGACGAAATGATCCAGTGCGTCTTGTGTGAGGACTGGCTGCACGGCCGGGTGAGATCTCGCGGACCCGCTCGCACACATCTGTTAAAAGCCCCATTTGTCGCTTTGCAAAATGCATCCCGCTGGATGGGTGGCTCGTAGCGTCCCCGTACTAAGCGTTTTGGGCGTGTGCCTGTTCAGCACCTGGGCTGCCAAGTTCCAGATGGCGCCGAGCTGCAGGAGATGATCTGCGAGTCGTGTATGAACGCAAACGAGTTCTTGTGGAGCTACGCCGCTCGGCTGGCAGGTGAGCGGCTGGTCCGTCCCCCGCGATGACCTCGCGGATCGCGAGGAAACGCCTCCCCGGGCCGGCTGACCCGCCTCCGATGCAGTTCCAGGTCACGCGGTGGAGTCGGAGACGGGGCGGGAGGCGTGCGCCGACGCCGTTGCGGCCGACCAGGTGACGTCCTCGTTATCGCGGCGCCCCGCCCCGTTGAAGGCGGACGAGGCCGCCGAGCCGCGCTGTAAACGAGCTCGTCCGGAGGCTGCCGACGAGCCTGCTTGCAGACTGAAGGAGCTGGAAGCCGCCGGCGTCGAGCGGCTCCGGCGCGGAGCCGTCTTTTGGCCTTCGGGGTGGCGCTCCGAGCTGTGCCGCTGCCGGGGCTGTCAGGTGCGAGCCAGCCGGGCCCGCTTCCTGCCGGCCGCGGGCGCTCACCCGTCTCGGCGTGTGTTCAGGGGAGGCTGGCGGAGGCGGGGCTCTCCTTCCTGCCGGACGAGTCGGACACGGTCTTGGCCTACGAGACCAAAGGCAAGCGCGAGGAAGGCGGCGCGCCGGCTCACGACCCGCTCATGTCGGCGCTGGACAGCCTCAACCGCGTCCAGCAGCTGGAGATCATCCACGGTAAAGCCCGCCTTCCGGCCGCCGTCCGGCCGCCGCCCTGGCACCGCGCTGACGCCGTTGCGCTTCCTGTCAGGCTACAACGACATGAAGAGCGAGCTGAAGGACTTCCTGCAGACGTTTGCCACTGAAGGGAAGGTGAGCGGCTTCACCGAGACAAACGTCGTGCTTTCGCGCTAAGGAACTGAGGAAGTGAGTTGAAGGGGTCGAGTTAGCTCCCGGTCGTGCTGTCGCGTCATCCTGCCCTCAAGGAACAACGTGCTTTGGCGCCATCTGGCGGCAATTACGAGTCGGTGCAATGCACCGATTTGACGCCCGCTGTATGCAGACATTGATGCGACCTTTCCCTCGTCCTAGGTCGTGACCTCCGACGACATCCGTCAGTTCTTTGAGCGGCAGCAAAGTCGCAAAAGAAGACAAGCGGACGGCCACTTCAACTGCGTCTGACGCCCGCCCGCTTTCGACCGCCCACCTTTTCCCTGCTCTTGCTTTTTTTTTCCTCATTCCAAGCGGTTTTCTCGCCTTCCCTTTTGCAAGCAAATAAAAACCGTCCACGCTGGAAGTTTTGGGGATTGGGCTTCTTCTTTTTTTTTTTTTTTTTTTGACTTCAAACTCATCGCACCAGTAAATGATACGTGACAGCAGGTTTGACCTTTGACCTCATCGCGGCTGCATTCAGAAGGAAGCCCCGAGTCAAACTTTGGTGGGATCCCCGACCAAAGCGCCGCTTCCACTTTTGCGCCCGAGCACACGCGGAAGGCCGCTGTCGCATTTCTTGCCGCTGTCAATCAAACTCATCCAAAGATCGTAACTCGTTCTTGTTGTTGGGCTCTCCCAATTTTTGCATTCCACTTATTTGGGTCCAAATGACAAATGCGTCACCTCATTTAAGATGATGAAGCTTAATTTCAGGTTGTTAGTGAAACATCTTAAAATTGGTCTTTTCAAAGGTTAGTCAATGCAAAAGCAAAACCTAAGTCACCCCCCCCCCCCCACACCCCCAAAGTACAGTACTACCATGTACCGGGGCCATGTGTTTCTTCAAACACGTTTCCATCACGTCAGGTCTTTTCTTCTGTGGACAAAATGTAATCAACTGTTCTGTTGACTCTGGCGTCCCCCCACCCACCCCCGCCCCCCCTCGTTTCCCCCACTTATCTTTAAATCCCCCACCCACCAGTGTATGCGAGCAAGCAAAAGACGATCTGATGCGAGGGTGAGCGGCGCCGGCATCAGAATGGCGCTGAAGAAGGAGGCGGCGGGTCTTCTGCGCGCTCCCAAGGCGCTTTGGACGACGGCGGGCGCGGCCTCGATCTTCAGCAAACCCCCCAGGCAGCGCATCGGGGCTGGGGTAAGAACTAAGAACTCTCGATGCTCTTTCGCTTTCTCAATAGATTGCTTCAAAGCGCTTGAGAGCACGTTTGTTGTTGTTGTTGTTGTTGTGGCCACGCCTCCCTGGCACAAAACGGCAGCGGCCAATGGGCAAGAAAATGAGTGTGCGTTTCAAATCAACACGGTGGATGCGTGTTTGTTTGTTTTCTGTGTCTGCTAGCAAACCTTTTTGGTCATGTCGGTGTTTGCGGTGGCCATGTTGGCACCGGCGGCCTGGATCCTCCACCATCTCCCCGAGTATCGCCGCAGGTCCCGCCACAAGGCCGCCAGATGAGCGCCGACCGCCTGCCCGCGCCTCTTCAAAATCAAACGCCCAATTGCGACATGGAATCGGACACCTTTTGCTTCTTGCTCCTCTTCTTCTTCTTCTTCTGTTTCTTCTGTTTCTTCCACCAAGAGAAAAAGCGAAGCAAACACAGCAAAAAAAGCGCCACGATTTGTATATTTAAGAAAGAAGGCCGGAAATGAAACCGATGGAAAAAAAAAAAAAAAAGAACATCAAGTTCCCTAAACAGGACGTTTGTGTTTGAAGAGGAATGTGGATAATTGTGATGACATCACTTCCTGTTACAGAGACCTCCAACAGAGTGTTGAGAGGAAGGATGTGATCATCATCATCATCAACCAAGCTGTCAAATGAAAGAAATCGACAAGTAAATTTGTTTGGTGGCCACGTCTTTCTCCACTGAAAAGCAATGCAAGTTTGTTTTTTTTAATGAGAAAAACATCATTTGCAATGATGTAATTCATAAAAAAAAACACAGCGATGAAATCATTTGACAGAATTAAAAGAATTAAAGCGTTTTTGTCAGTTTTGAATCTGGTCAGTGGTGTTAATAAGCTGTAAAAACACTGCTGTTTTTTAATGATGTATAGTATTGCGATTGATTTTACCTCGACCACATGACCGGGCTTTGTGCCAATACGTGTTGGGAAAGAGTCGGTTTTACGTTACGTCGTGCGCGCATTGAAACCTGTTGGGGGCGGTAAAGACAATAACAAGAAGCTGGGCGGGCGCTCATCAACGAAGAAGAAGGATCCGATTGCGCCTGCGTACACCACGTATGCTTCTCCCTGATCTGGCTCGATGCTAAAGCGGACTAGCTGGCGAGTCAACGCCACTCAAGCGGGCTTCCAGCAGCAGTAGCAGTAGCAGAGTAGCGGGCGGACGAACGGAGGTGCCGCAGCGGCGAAAGACGCTCGGACGTCGCCGCGACTGACGAAATGCCCGGCCAGCAGTTCCAGTACGATGACAGCGGCAACACGTTCTTCTACTTCCTTACGTCGTTCGTGGGACTCATCTTGATCCCGGCCACTTATTACCTGTGGCCCCGGGATCAGAATGCTGGTAAGGCCCCGATGCGTCGGGCTCCTTTGCTAGCCTTGAGCTAAAAGGACGGCTTCGACCAGCGTCCCGTCCCGAAGCCGGTGGCTCACGGAAAGAAGCGCTTTGTGGGTTTTTTCGCTCCCCCTGAGCTGAAACTCTCCGTGCCCCGTTACTCTTTGTTTGCGTCAATCTGGTTGTCGCCGAAGCTGTCGTATGACAGGTTTGCGCACTGGCAGAACATGTTACAAGTGAGGCACAACTGCGTACTAGTTGACATCTGCGCGCTACTAGCCGTCTTCGTGAAGTGCTTTGTGTTTACTCGTCGTGTCTTTTTTCCGACGAAGCATTTGTTCCATGTTCTCGAGGTTCACTCCATGAGGACGAGTACATGTTGCTAGTGAGGCAAAACCGGACACGAGTTGACAACTGCGTGATACTCGTCCCTACTGCTGACATGATACATGAAATCGTGAGCATGGAGCGCTTCACTCGTAGGACACCCGTGTAGTGCCCGTCGTGGGCACTACGCCCAATTGACATATAGTACAAGTATACATCTAGTGCAGTCAGACATCAGTCGTCTCACGAGTGCAACGGGAAATTATAGTCGTCAGCCACTTGGTTTTTATCGACATTTTATTTTTTTTGCACCCGACTCCAAGCCACCTCATTTCAAGTCTCTGCCGAGTCTGTTTATCGAGCCAATGCCTCTCCAATCCAACGAAGAAGAAAAGGAAAACCACATCCAAATGCTCTGTGTCTCTTATACTGCCCCCAGGTGGCCAAGGCGTTTACAGCAATCATGAAAAGCACAAGAGGGACCAATAACTATTGACTCCACTCATTCCCGACTCCCGAATCATTCTCGGGCCACTAAATATAAAATTCCTAATTCCTTATTAAGAAGCTATCTCACTGAAATGATGGTGACGTGTTGTTGTTGTTGTTTTTTTTTTGTAGAGCAATTGCGTCTGAAGAGCCTGCGTCGGGTGCACGGCAGGTGCCTGTGGTATCGTCTGCGACTGCTCAAGTCCCAGAAGAGCATCGTCCCCAGACTCAAGTGAGTCCACGTTTTCGCCGGGGAATCGCGGAGCCTTCACAAGAGCTTTCTCTCGCCCAGTTTTTTTTTAATGCAACTTGATTTTTGTAACATTTTATCTTTATGCCATTTGACTTTTTCCTCCTACATTTCTGATGTTAGTCTTATAACTTCAAGATTTTATTCACGACCCCTCCCACCCCCAATCTTGTAAAATTAGAACTTTTTTGTACAAATTATTTTTCATGAGGCAGCCGACAACGGTGTCATGCCCTCCATGCCCTTTCCCCCCCACCCCTTTACGCTCGCCAATGATTTCTAACTGGCCAGAGGAGGAGGGGAGGGTGTTGTCATGGCAACAGGTGCTGATGCAGCGCAAGCCTGCCGGCTTTGCTATTGTCATGGAAACGGGTTGAACTTCCACGCACGGGATGCCAAACATCGGAAGCTGGAAGATGGCACAACCGCGCGCGATTCGATTTTGCAAGACGCTAACGCTGGTTTTTCATCCGCCGCCAACAAGTCAAACGTGATCGTTTCGATTCGGAACGGGAAGTGCCGTCCTTTTAGTTTTACTTTATGATCGGAGCTTTTACCAAGATTTTCACGTTGACGAGTCGCCCTCTTCGGCGCCACGTTGACCCGGGAACCCGACTCCGCTTTGTGTGTGTTTTCAGGAAAGCGGGCTTCTTGTTTGGCTGGCTCATCTTCCTGCTGCTTGCCTACAAGGTGTCCAAGCTGGACCGGGAGTACCAGGAGTATAATCCCTATGAAGTTCTCAACTTGGACCCGGTAAATTGGACAACCAAAACGCTTTCCAAAAGTGCCCTTGAATGACTTGAGAAAGTTGACCCGCCCCGTCTCGCCGCTTTTCTCTGACATCACGATATTTTGTGACATTTTTTATGCTTCGCCGGAGCGTGATTGCGTGCGTTTGTTCTCCAGGGCTCGTCGCTCTCGGAAATCAAGAAGCAGTACCGCGTGCTGTCGCTGAAATTCCACCCGGACCGAGGCGGCGACGAGGCCACGTTCATGAGGATCGCCAAAGCTTACGCCGCGTACGTGTCGCCGGCGGCGGCTCCCTCGGCCTGCGCGCTTTGCTCCGTTTTAATGCCCTTGCTTTGCCCGCAGTCTCACCAATGAGCAGTCCCGAAAGAACTGGGAAATGTACGGCAACCCGGATGGTCCAAGCGGTGAGTTGCTGCTCTTTCTACGTGCTTGCAAGCCCCGCCCCCCTTCAGGCAGATGAGTTGACCTTTGGAGCGAATGGAACGGAAGCTCGGCCTTGTTTCCGAACCTCTTTTTTCTCCTTTGCAGCAACCAGTTTTGGCATCGCCCTGCCCGCCTGGATCGTGGACCAGAAGAACTCCATGCTGGTATTTATTTTTATTTTTTTCGTTTTGGGCCTCACAGGAAAAAGTTTAGGGGACCCCCGACTTGAATAGAACAGTTGATGCGCAATGATGAATTGGGTGCGGCAAAGTCTTACGGGGGCGGTGCCAAGACCTCTAAGCCTATTGTGCTCTCTTGTAGGTGTTGTTGGTCTACGGTCTGGCCTTCATGGTTATCCTTCCTGTTGTGGTGGTAAGTGGTCCTCTTGCACGTTCCCGTCGTCCGATGTGTTTTCGACATGAATTCCTAGCGCCGGGTTTTGCGCACGGCAGGGCATGTGGTGGTACCGCTCCATCCGATACAGCGGAGACCAGATCCTCATCAACACCACTCAGCTCTTCATGCACTTCATGTACAAGACCCCCAACATGAACATGAAGCGTACGTGCCTTCGTGCCATTCATCCGCCGACAATGTTCTCGCGCCAGTAGAAATGTTTGGCTCGTTAGATTTACCGGGGCAATTTCCAAGTCGCAATACCCCGGCGGCCATTTTGCATCCCGATGAAGGAGTTTCTGGTTTTGCGCTTGGCTTTCCAGGTTTGGGCATGGTGCTGACCGCGGCTTTTGAATTTGACCCTCGCAGCAACAAAGAAGCCACCATCCGACCCGCCGACAACGTCAAAGTGCCCCTGGTTGGAACCTTCTTCCGTCTTTTCTCTCGCATTTGGCCAATTCGTCATCTTTTCAGTGTGGCACTAGAAAAATATATCGAATGGAAGTGAATAGCACGCGGGTCGTCGTGTTCTTCCTTTTTTTTTTTTTTGCACGTCTCGCAGTTGATTTGTAAGCTGGGAAACATCAACGTGAAGAAGAAGGAGCCTCCCTTCTGCTACCCGTACAGCCTGAAGGCCCGAGTCTTGGTCCTCTCTCACCTGGCGCGCATGGATGTGTCCGAGGAGCTGAAGGAAGGTCAGGCCATCCCGCTACGCGCGAGCCAGATGGCCTCGGAGACCGGCGCTTAACCCGGACGAGGCTTGTGTGTGTGTTCCGCTGCAGATCAGAGATTTGTGGTGAGGAAGAGTCCGGCTCTGCTCCAGGAGATGATCAACGTGGGCTGTCAGCTCACCATGATGGCCAACAGCAGAGGAGGTCAGCGCACACCAAGGCGCCACAAATCGCAGCCGACGAGGACTCTGGCGCGGTCGAGAATGACTTCTTCTTCTCTCTAACCAGGTTTCCACGCTCCTCGCCTGGTCACCATCGAGAACTGCATGAAGCTGACCCAGATGATCGTGCAGGGCCTGCAGGAGTCCAAGTCGCCCCTGCTGCAGCTGCCCTACTTCGAGGAGGAGCACCTCCGCTACTGCATCTCCAAGAAGTACAAAGTCCGCAGTCTGCAGGACCTGGCGAGACTCAAAGACTCGGACCGACGTAGCATGCTGCACTTTCTGGGCGAGAAGTACGACGAGGTCATGGCCGTGCTGGGCAGCTTCCCTCACATCACCATGGACACCAAACTGCAAGGTCGGTCTTAAAACGTGCACACGTTGTCCTGCCTTGTTCTGGGAGTGACGCCCGATGATGTCCGCGCAGTCCTCGACGACGAAGACAGCAGCAACATCACGGCCGGCTCCATCGTCACCGTTACGGTCACCTTGACCAGAAAACGAATGGTGGTAAGCGTGGAATGGTGGCTCGCAACGGAAGTTGACACGAGGCACCTTAAGCCCAAAAGTCAAATAGCGGCTCTCTCTCTCGCCATACCAAATTGGAGAAAAATGAGGTGCTCAAGTGAAGGTTTAAAAAAAAAATCTGTTTGTCATGTCCCCAAGTCCTGTCTAACCCACAAATGCAAAACGGATGAACTCCGAAACGTTATTGTTGTCAACCATATTGATACCAGAGAGACACATCTCCAGATGACCGCCAGAGGGAGCTGTTGCCTTATTGCCTTTCAAAACTGCACCAACGCTGGCTTCCTCCTTGTTTAGGAGGTGTTTGAAAAGGAGCAGGAAGCCTTACCGTGTCCCGGAGAGGAGACGGCCCCCGCAGAGGAAGTGGTAAGGACTATGAAAATCTCTTTGAGGTCCATGGTACTGCCAAAGAAAATGAACTAACTGCTTGAAGGCACCTTTTTGGGGCTTTAACTGTGCCTAAAGTATGTGTGGGGGCTCATTTCCGTGTTTGGCAGGGAGACGCCAGTAAAGCGAAAGCGAAGCAAGTGTGGCAGAACAAGAGCAAAGGCACCAAGAAGACGGCAAAGTCCAAGAAGAAAAAGCTGACCAAGAAGAAGACCACGCCGGCGCTGGCCAAAGCCAAGCAGGCCAACGGAAGCGTGGCGGGAAGCGTAAGTTGCCCCCACCCCCATCACCACCACCACTACACCCCCCTGCAGCGTGGCGGCCAAATGCTCTTGTACGCGGCAGGAGGCGCCGTCGGCGGCCAAGGAGGAGGACGAGGAGGAGGTCTCGGACAAAGGCAGCGAGTCGGACGAGGGCGAGACCAACAAATACTCTGCCCGCGAGAGAGACGAAGACAGCGACAAGCAGAGCGACACCGAAATGGACGAGATGGCCGGAGACGACGAGGAGGTGGGGGGAAAAGCGCTGATCTTATGCCCGCGAAAACATCTACATCCTAGAATGTCTGAACCGATGTTGTGGTGACGCCTTCCCAGGAGTGGAAGGCGCTGCAGCAGAGCATCCAGCGGCGAGAGCGCGCCCTGCTGGAGACCAAGTCCAAGGTGACGCACACGGCCTACAGCCTTTACTACCCCGAGGAGAAGCAGGAGTGGTGGTGGCTCTACATCGCCGACCGGCGGGACCAGACCCTCGTGTCCATGCCCTACCACGTCTGCACGCTGAAGGACACGGAGGAGGTGGGTCCCCCCCCCAAATCCCCCCACCCGAATCTTCAAACGGTGGACGGCTCTTGACTTGAAGCAAACGTTTGTCCAGGTGGAGCTGAAGTTTCCGGCGCCATCCAAAACGGGCAACTACCAATATTCGGTCATCCTGCGTTCGGATTCCTACTTGGGACTGGACCAGATCAAACCGCTCAAGGTGAGTGCGGCAAACGCGACTGACGGGTCAGTCTTTGGTACGGGGCGAGCGGCGGACTTCTGGAATGAGTGAATGAATACGCGCCGGTCTGAGTGTGACGATGTGAGGAGGCAGCGACTCGAGTGAGTGGATGATTGCGGCAGGCCAAGTGAGCGAATTTGAAATAGGCAACCGAGTGTGACGAGCTTCTACTTCGTGGTTTAATGAGTGAAAGTGTGACCCGGTGGGGGGGCGAAATGCATGATTGCCAGAGGTCGAGCGAGGCGGTCGGGGAGTCATTTGGGCTTAGACGGTGTGGTCATGCGTGTGCGCAGCTGGAGGTGCACGAGGCCAAGGCCATGCTGGACAACCACCCGCAGTGGGACATTCCCGACACGGAGGAGGAGGACGAGGAGCAAGAGGACAGCGACGGCATCGAGGAGAGCGAAGACGGCGACGACGAGGACGACGACTGAACGCGTACTCCCTCGGCATCCCTCCCGCACATCACGGCAACCCCCCACCCAGCCTCCACCCCCCACCCTTTTCCTCAACACACAAGACTCAGCCGGGACATTTTTGTACACTACCCCCCCCCCCCCCCCCCCCGACACGCCAGCTGGCCCCTTTTCTATCTTTGTATGTGCGCGCCCGCGTTATGTTTCTAACCCGGCGAGAATGTGTACAGGTGCAAATGAGCGGGGGGACGGCGGCGGCCATCTTGCGAGAGGCCTGCGCGTGTACCGCGCCGCCGCGAAGAAACATGATAAAGTTGTTTTCCTTTGGCCTCAAGTTGTAACAATCGCCGGACAAACGCGTTCCCACCAAATGGACTTTGTAACGGGACTTCCCGCGTCGGCGTTGGAGCTCCGCTATGTCCGAAGCGTCTCATCATCAGTTTACGTCTCCAAATAGTCTCTTGAAAATGTGGATCAATTCCAGTGCACCGCATATTGTAGAGATGGCGATGCCGCACACTGGGAGTGTGTTTATTTGTTTGGTCATGTTCGAGATGGGAGTGCGGGGGGGTGGGAGCATCTCCGATGAAAAGGGTAAGATGGACGCATAAGGCGTGCAAAAGTGACTCGAGTGTTCAAATGTGTGGCCGATAGCAGCTCTCGAATGGAATCGTGCGTCGGGGCTGCGCGCGCTTCAAGTACAATCTTCTGGAGGGCTGTTTTTTTTCCTCATTAAAGCTTATGAACATTTTTGTATATTGGCCGCAGGCTGGAACGGACGACTGGTGTTTCCGTCGATGTCTTTTGAAAGTTTTGCTTTGAACGGGCGAACCGACCGACAAACCAAGTTACCCCCCCCCCCCCCCCCCCAAAAAAAAGAAGAAAATGCATGATAGATTACATGAATCCCAAACTTTCCATAGGTGGGACTGCAGGTATGGGGAAAAAAAAGACGCCTCCAGCCCCCATGTTGTTCATAAATCTTTAATTTGCTCTTGGGATGTCGCCGCTTAGATGCGCAGCAGGATGTCATGCAGCGGTTTGCGTTTGAGGTCGGGCACGGTGGCGTCTTTGGCAGGGTAGCCGACGGGAAGGAGCAGGAGCAGCTTCTCATTGGCCGGACGCTCGAGCAGCTTCCTGAGCTTTGGGCCGCAGTTGAGCGGCGTCGACGTCACGGTGACCAGACCCACGTTCTGACAACGCACAGATGACGGGAGAGAGTCGTCTTCGCGTCGGTTCAAAGCAAAGGTTGGTTTGTGCTAAAAGGCCGGGCACCAAATTGCCATTGAAATGAGCACATTATCTTCAAGTGAGGCATTTGACGCATTTGTTCCAACGCACTAAACAACCAAATATTTTGTCCAAAACGGCAATACATTTTAAGATTCATTCATTCATTCATTCATCTTCCGAGCCGCTTGATCCTCACTCGGGTCGCGGGGGGTGCTGGAGCCTATCCCAGCTGTCTTCGGGCAGTAGGCGGGGGACACCCTGAACTGGTTGCCAGCCAATCGCAGGGCACACAGAGACGAACAACCATTCGCGCTCACACTCACACCTAGGGACAATTTAGAGTGTTCAATCAGCCTGCCACGCATGTTTTTTGGAATGTGGGAGGAAACCGGAGCACCCGGAGAAAACCCACGCAGGCCCGGGGAGAACATGCAAACTCCACACAGGGAGGCCGGAGCTGGAATCGAACCCGGTACCTTTGCACTGTGAAGCCGACGTGCTAACCACTGGACTACCGGGCCGCCCATTTTAAGATTCATTTTTCTAGAAAATGTTTTTTTTTTTTTCGCATCAGCTTTAGTCCTCATATTTTTGTAATATGATCACTTTGTCATCGGATTTTATTTTTTGGTCGTTGGCCAGTTGCTGCTTGTTCAAGTTGGAACGGATGAACCAGGAGCTGCGGTTCTGAGTAACTTGAGATGAAATCCTTTCAGTCATGCTTTCGAGAGTTTTCTTGGTGTGCTGGGAGACTTGTGCAAAGTAAAAAAAGGGTAAAACCTTTGGCTCGGCGTTCACGTCACCTGCAGTGCGGCCAGAAGGATGCCGCAGGCGATGGACACGCTGATCTCGTTGTAGTAGTGTGTCCTTTTCTTGTTGTCCGCTAGGGTTCCGTACGTCTGTTTAAAGATGAGGATGAGGTACGGGGCGACGTCCAAGTACTCCTTGATCCAGTTGGTCCTGCGGCGGACAAACACAAGTCGGCTGGCCGGGACCACCGCGGTCGTCGGACGGATTGGCGTCAACGCTCACCTGAATGCGGCCAAATCTTCGACCCACTTGGCGCCCATGCGCTGCCGGTAGTTGACCTCCTCTTCTTCCTCCACGATCAGTCGGATGCGGTGCTTTATGTCCGGGTCGGAGACCGCCACGAAGGTCCAGGGTTCGGTGTGCGCGCCGCTTGGTGCAGTACCTGCCCGGGTCAGTTGAAAGCAATACGCGGATCGTTCCTTCTTTTTTTCGCAGAACAACCATTCACGCTCACAGTCCCACCATTAACCTGCCGCGCATGTTTTTGGGATGTGGGAGGAGAAAGCCAGGCGGGCACGGGGAGAACACGCAAACTCCACATAGGAAGGCCGGGGGCCGGATTCGAACCCGCCACCTCCGCACTGCGAGGCGGACGTGCTCACCGGCCATCTTCGGTTCCGTTCGGAGCACTCGAACTGCGCCGCACGACCACTTACCTGCGGTGCGTACGACATTTTCGATGACTTCCCACGGCACGGGCTCGGGGCTGATGAAGCGGACCGACCTGCGCCGGTTCATCGACTCGTAGAAGCGCTGAGATGTGCGCACCATCTGCTCCTCGGGCAGGCGCTCAAGCGAGTAAGGCACGAAAGTGACATTTTCACCCATGTCGGAGTCACCCCACTCGTCGTATTCTGGAAGGTGAAAATCCTCATTCGCATACTGTGAAAACGACGCCCTTCACTTCCGACTTGAATACTTCAAAACCCCGCGCGTGTCTCTTGCCGTGCTCTTTTGACGCGGCCTCACTGTCATCCTGCAGGTCCTGGTCCACCCACGGTCGGGTTGGTCCCCCACGACGGTCGGCGGCGGTCTTGGTCAGATGGCCCCTCGCTACCAGGAAGCCCATCGCCAGGCACAGCACCAGCGCCAGGGCCGCCGTGAGCACGGGTATGTCGAGCATGACTGGACAGAGGAGAGGAGGCCGGGCTGCTCACAAAGACGCTTCTCCGCAATTGACGTCACCTGAACGTCAAAAACGTCCGGTCAGCTCGCACCCACGCTCGGGAATGTCAGCAAAAAGTCATTTGGCTCCTCGCCGGAAAATGATCGACCATCCAGTCTAAAGATCGCGCAAGTTATTCTTTAACCAAGCCGTATGGCAGTTTATCGTTGTGTTGTTGTGAACCACATTTGATCAAGCTGTAATTCTTGAGGCTGAACCCTGAACTGGTTGCCGACCAATCGCGGAGCTCACCTCGGCAAACACCTATCTTTTTATTGCATTCTTAGAATCGGCCACAAGGGGGCGTCACCGATTCACCGCATGGATCCATGTACAGTAGGACAGGAGTTCAATAGTCGTGCGTGAATGATGGATCCCCTCCAAAAATCTGCCAAGAACAATCCAAACTGCAAATGGCCAATAAAAACCAACTGCAATCGTCAAACGGACAATTCCGATGACAAACGCAAAGACGGCAAGTTGTCATGGGCAGCAACTGAGGTGCGGCTTGCCTGCATTTGATTTGAATCTCAATTGGAGGCGGCATAAGCCCCGCCCCCTTCGGACCGTCTGCGCTGGAAATAGCAGCTGTTCGAAGAGCCCACTTCCAAGCACTCCACAGTCTGCCTCGTCTCCGCTCGACACGTCGCCCACCCCGCGATAAGCTGCCAAGTCGAGACGAAACGAAACGGAGCCATGTCGGCCGCCAGCACCGAGACCAGCGCCGCGGCGCTGCCCGTCGCCGCCGCCGCCGCCGCCGGCCGGGTCTTCTTCCAAGCCGCGCCCGGCGTGGGCTGCGCCGGCTCGGCCCCGCTGGGCGTCGGCGGCGGCGGCGGCGGCTCCTCGGACGACCCGGTGCAGAAGCGGCAGGGCAAAGTGACCGTCAAGTACGACCGCAAGGAGCTCAGGAAGCGGCTCGTGCTCGAGGAGTGGATCATCGAGCAGCTCAGCGAACTGTACGACTGCGAGGTCAGCATACCGACAACCCTTTTGTTTCTCTCTCTCTTTGTTTTACGTGTAAAATCGGAATTCCGAGAGCTTCCTTCCTGCATTTGACTCATTCGTGCCATCATTTAATTGTAGACAACTTGTCTGTTTTGAGTTGGATAAAGTCCCCCAGGAGTCACGCCGACATGGTAGAAAAAAATAATACATGTGTATATATTATTCAGACGGCGGTGATTTAAATGTCTGGAGTCGCCCAAAATATTACGTTGGAGAAAATACATAATATGAAGAATACATCTGTACACTAAGATACATCGTTCAATCCACTGAAAACAAAAATAGTGTATTGAGTGTACGTCAATTGGATTTCGTCAAATGCTTGCACGGGGTACTCTGGATCCAGATCCATTTGAGTAGAGGTTGCCGCTCTACCTTTTTGGAACGGGATGCTTTTTATTTCGTGCAATCACTTGGTGACCTCGAATGGACTCCATTCAAGCCACCATTTTTTTTTCTCCCAGTGGAGAAGATAAAGACGGCGTTTGCAACATTTGTGTTGCTTCAGTTCCATGGACATTGTGCTGCTCCTTCAAGTGTGGGAACCTTGGCCACGAGGGGGCTTTAGCAGAGGATAGGGACCGAGTAGCTCATCCTTTATGGATGTGTGTGTGTGAGATGACACCTGCCACCAGAGCTGAGCAAAGAGGGAGATGGTAGGGGGAGGGGGTAAACACGGGGGGGCGGGTGGAGGGGGGTGGGTGCTGCTTGAGACTCGGAAAAGAAGGGCAGTGGGTTAAGGATGCGCTGATGCTGTGACTCGTCTCCTCGCCAGCCAATGGCCACTGCTGCCACTCAACACGCTGACACGCATATGCGCACACACACAAAGCTGGGTCGATGCAGCGGGCGAGTCACGCAGATGATTTACTTGGACTGTTTTAAGTGTGTGTGTGTTTGGGGGAAACGAGGGGAGGGGGACTTGGCTGTTGTGAGTTCAGATGGCCAACTGTGAAGCTTTGAGGGATGCCAAACGGAGCCGCATCGCTTGTTGGCTACGATGGGGTCATGTGAGCGTTTGACCGGCCTCCCGTTTCAAAGCCCGGCCGAGCCGCCGGCCGAGCGTGACTCTCGCCGGCGTTTCAGCATCCGAAGTTTGCCGGGGCAAAAAGTGTTGCCGTCGGACGGGCGTTTGGCGGTCACGCGGCATCCGTCTGCCGTGGCGGCTTGGATTTCACCTGGGATATGAATTCCTCGCGTCTATCTTTAGCCTCTCCAGTCTTTGATTTCACGATGGCTGATTAAGCGTGGGATGAAAGTGGCCTCGCTTTGCTCGACTTCCCGCGTAGACTTTGGTGCCTCCTCGCTGACGTTTTCCCTCGTTTCTTGCTGATTAACTCATGACTCTTAATGACCAAAAAAAAAAATCAGCCATGGCATTTGGGACTGATTCCAATCAGGTGATCGGATTCATGCGAGTGTTGTGGGAATGTCAGAAAATTAGCAGCCCTTATTCTTGATCCTCTGCGAAGAATGACGAATATATGTGCCGTACCGATGAGCCGAGAGGAGTGTAGACGCCTCAAAGAATTGGTTACCCGTCGGTCTGCCCTGTGCTGCCCCCAGGTGGCCAAGGTGGGCACACCACGAGGAGCAGCCCGGCGGCTCTTGAATGGATTTGACAAAAACAAAAGAGACGTTAACAAAAATCTGTGCTTCTTTTTGGGGAGATGGCGAGCAGATTGGATGTCGTGTCAAAATGGATCCAGAACCACCTCGGGAGGTATCGCCCCCCCTTGAGTTATCGAGCGTTTAGTAACGAATTGGCTTCAATTGCAGCGTCTTCTCGCTGCCGCCACATCGGGTTCACATAACACGGCGTTGTCGGTGGTTTCCTCGGGTGAAGGAAAGAAAAACCGGGAAGGGCGACCACGGGGAACTATCGACAAGGTCACAAGAGAAGCGGGGGATGAGGGTGGGAGGGGGGGCGGGGCTGCTACAGGAGATGGATCATGATATCGAGAGTGGAAAAATACATGGTGGGGGGGGGTGCGAGAGTAGCGCCTAGAGACACGTGCTTCATCCGTGTGGAAGAGGATCCCAATTTTTTTTGTTTTTGTCTTTGCGATCATTTATTGTAGGTGCCCCCCCATGGATCTTTTTTATTCCAGCAGGGCGGGCGCTGGCATTTTGTCCCGCACCGCCCTCTGCTGTTGACTGAAAATGACGTCAGAGTGCCCTCCGGCTCGCATCACGTGGGCGAAGCCACAAAACAGGTGAGCGCTGACATTTAGGATGCCAGCCCGAGGGCACTTTGATTAATTAAATTCCTTTTTGGAGTCTCGAGAAAATGGCCGCCTTGAGATCCGCTTTCGGCCATCGCCGGAGCCAAACTTCAAATGGCCGAGCGAGGCCGACAGACGACGACCTCGATCCGTTTATGGATCGGACACGGGGGGGGGGGGAAAGGTTAGCGTTTGTGACCGCCCGGGTAAATCTCTCTCTTGGCCTGTCGTTGGAATTGCCGGCGTGCCATCGCATTGGAAAGCACGCGTGTCGGCGCGTGTCGACGCGGCGCCTGCCGACGCGTGCTTGAAACAAATTCAAGAGGCGCTGGCGAGGAGACGAGAGCCGACGGCTATTGAAACCGTTCCAAGCACGTCACCGAAGCCTCAAATATGAACGGCTAAAGCAGAGTCGCGGGTGAAGGTGGCATCGGATTTGTCTACGGAGGAGGAGAAGTTGTCGGAGCGCGAAACACGAGTCGACCTCCATGTTTTTTGTTCCTCCTCATTCTCCTTTTGTGGTTTTGATCGGCAAGCGAGCGCTTCCATTGTGATGGGTTTTGATCGAGCAAAATAGCGCCGTGTTGTCTGAAACGACTTCCCGTGTTGCGTGATGATTGTAAGGACTGTCGGATGTGTGCCCGTCAGGGGGCGTGGCCAATGAGTGACAGCCGGAGCTGGAGAAAGGTTATCCGGTTCGACTGGATGTGAAGCGAGCGCCGGCCGCCGTTTCTCATTTTGCCTTTTGTGTGTTTTGGACTACTTGAGCCGTTTGGCTCAAAGTGCGACGGCGATCGTGGCTCTCCTTGCCCACAAGCCAGGGCGTCAAAGCGCCTACACTGAAAAAAAAAAATCATTCGATTAAAAAAATGAAATAAAATGAAAAATCACTCTCTGAATTGACTTAAAATAGGCAAATGAGATGCCTTAGTTTAACATATTTGAATCATGTAGATTTTTTTTTTTCAATTTAAATCCAGTTGAGGCCATTTTGGCTCTTAGCACCATGAGAGGAGAAAAAAAATGGAGTCAAGGCACCCCTACGTCTGAGTTACCTTCTGACACTCGTCCGTTTCTCCGCTCCGTTACAGGCGGCCACGAATTGCATGTCAGCGGGGGTCGCGGCTTTGGTTGGCTGACTTAAAGTGGGGGAGGGATTAGCCAAAGGTGGCTGCAATCAAGCCTTTCTTTCAACAGCAACCCCCCCTTGAACCCCATTCTTTTTGTTTACAACCCCGTTTCTGCTTCTCGCCTTCATCTTGACGCTTGCCGCCTGCAAGAAATTGGTCTGATTTGCACTATTTTGTGACCGCTTGCCGCAGGAGGAAGAGATGCCTGAGGTGGAAATAGACATCGACGACCTTTTGGAGGTCAACGGCGATGACGAGCGAGCCGTCAAGCTGCAGGTACGCTGCAGGACCGTTGTAAAAGCCCTTCAATTCGTGCTAAAAAAATTCAAGCTCTCTTTCTTTGCTACGGACACATTTTTCCCCCCGCCGTATATGACACAGGCCCGATGTGTGTGTGTGTGTGTGTGTGTGCAAAGTTGGGGGAAGCTTTTGTTTGCAATTTATTTTGAAACAATGGCCATCTTAGGCGGCCCAGTAGTCCAGTGGTTAGCACGTGGGCTTCACAGTGCAGAGGTCCCGGGTTCGATTCCAGCTCCGGCCTCCCTGTGTGGAGTTTGCATGTTCTCCCCGGGCCTGTGTGGGTTTTCTCCGGGTGCTCCGGTTTCCTCCCACATTCCAAAAAAACATGCGTGGCAGGCTGATTGGACGCTCTAAATTGTCGCTAGGTGTGAGTGTGGCGTGAATGGTTGTTCGTCTGTGTGTGCCCTGCGATTGGCTGGCAACCGATTCAGGGTGTCCCCCGCCTACTGCCCGAAGACGGCTGGGATAGGCTCCAGCACCCCCCGCCACCCTAGTGAGGATCAAGCGGCTCGGAAGATGAATGAATGAAATGAATGAATGGCCATCTTGCAGAGGTCGGGCCTTCCCCACCCATCAGAGTTAACCGAATATCATTGTTGAAGCCTCCGCATTGAAAATACCAAGACCCCCCCCCCACCCCCGACCTCCCCTTCAAGGTGTCTTTTATGTGTTCTGAGTCCATCCCTTAACAACGTTCTTCTTTTCCCACACACAGGAGTCGCTAACAGGCTGTTACAAACCGACAGAGGTGAGTGAGTCTGCCCTTTCGTACGTACGTACGTACGGGAGAACGATGATTCTCAGTGAGCGACTGCAAATGGTGTTGGCGTGACGTTATTCACCCTCGCGTGACCCACGTGTGCAACAGGAAGTCTGTGCCAAGCCGCATGCACGCACACACGCGCGCACTGATGACTTAATGTGTGCAAATTGACTACTTGAATGTGAAGGTGTGTACGTAAAGTTGGGTTAATCCACGAGAGCAATTAACAGGGCCAGCCGGCCAATCATATCAGCCGGGAATTCCCATCTGCAACCTGCTCATAAGTGGAATTAAAAAAACATTTTTTTTTTGAAAGCATGTGGCTGAGGTCGGCCGGTAACCGTCACGAGGTCGCCCGTCGCCCGCGCTGCCTTGTTGACAGAATTTTCACTGCCGGTCTTTTTCGATTCTGCCCTCATAGGATTTTGTCCGCGAGTTGCTGGGCAGGATAAGAGGAATGAGGAAGCTCAGCGCTCCAACGAAGAAGGCTCTATAATGTCGGGCGCCTCGACGTGGCCTCATCGACGCGCGCCTTCTGCCTGCCCCGCCGCGACACTCATCCCGTACATATGCCCGCGTCACTTCCGCAACCAACTCGCTCCGCACGCAATGTCAAATCTAGTCTGTACATTACCGGACTGTGAAAAGGGGCTACGTAGCAAACGGCGCATCGATGACTTTTTCACATTTGCTCGTTTTCAAGCCCCCCCCCCGACAGCCAATGAGATGGGAAATCTCAAAAACAACAAAAAAAGGGAGGAGCAAAGTGTGCACTTGCAACTGCTGTGAAATTCGTTGTGGCACGACAGTGCTTCACCATTTTAATGTTTTTTTTTTTTTAACGGAGGTATTTTCTGCTGTTACCGCCATTATTGTTCATGTGAAGGTGTCATTTTTTTGCTCATAATCCTTCCACTCTCACTTTTCTTGCTTGCATCATGCAAAGGAGTTTTTAAATTCATTACATATTTCGCATGAGGGGATTTTTTTTGTGGGGGTGGGGGGGCGTTTTAATATATGTGAGGATGTGCTCTTCAACTGCAGCGAGGCATGATGGGCATTGTAGTTCCTGACGACAAGCCTGATGATTGGTGGCCTTTCGCTCACGTCGCAGCCATTTTGATGGTGGGGGGGGGGGGGAAGGGGAGGGGGGTGTTTTTCCCCCAACACATCTCAGCTGATGTCAATTGACTCAGCGTCGAACCTTCACCATACGGACGACCGAGAGGCGACGACTGTAAGTCTGTCGAAAGCTTGACACTCGCCAAATGGAAATAAGAAATGTCAAAGGTCAAGCGCCATCAGGCGGGCGCGGTACTTTTAGAAAAAGTATGAAAGATGACATGTTGCATCAATTGTGGCGGCTTGCCGATTCTTGACTTGCACCTGCGTTTGTTCCAAACGAGACCCACTCGCGCATTGAGCCATGAATGAATGGCAATGGACAAAATGTGACAAAATCTCCCCCCCCTTTGGCTGCCCAAAGACACAAGCAGGGTGAGGGTAAATGTATGTATTTATTTATTTATTTTTTCTTTCTTCCGAACACAAAAGTAAACCGTCTTGCATGCTTACTACGGTAAATAAAGGCTGAGCGCGTAAACGAGACAAGCAACTTATAATCAAGAAACTTTGAACTTAGCTTAACTTGATAGGACTTTTATTTAGAATTGACTTCGTACGTCGGGAAGAATCCAGGAGAACTTGTGGAGAAAAAAAAAGGTGCTGTTTTTAATGTCCTTTCCAGGTCGTGGTTGTACAAAAAAAAAACGTTTTAGCTAAATTAGGCTAATATTTGATAATTTATGAGAAAGTATTTTAAAAGTGTCCATATAGGAATCTTTTTTAAGTACAGTAGCGTGTGGGAGGGGGCGGGGGGAGGCCTACAGGGGGGGCGTCTGTTGGCCCAGAGGTTTTTCTTTCATAAAACGCCTTCCTTTTTGATACTTTTTATGAAGACTACAATTGATTTTTTTTTTTTGGTTTGCTTTTTTTTTTACCCCAGTTGCTGTTCTTCGGTACATCCACGATAAGCAATGTTGTTTAAAAAAAAAAAAATGTGTAAGAGGCGTGTGCTGTTTTTTTTTTCTTGCGGATAATAAAAATGCTCAACTCTGTGCTGTTTTAACAAACCGTATGTTGTGTTTTGTGGTTCAGAAGGTGCTGTCGAGGGTGCTCGGTGATGCGCCGTGGAAGTTTAGTAGGCCAGCCCCCCCGTCTGATTGTGTGTCGAGTTCAGCAGAGGATGATTTCATTGCTCACTGCGCGCATGAGTAACCTTTCTCTGCTGCCGGTCTTCCCCCCCCCCCCCCCCCCCCCCCCCATATGACTCGCCTAGTGGCCTACTGTACGCTGTTGCTGGGTAGAATTTGTGCCCCAAGTCACGCGAAAGAACCGGACGCCGCAGTGAATGTCTTCGGATTGAGACACACGTTCCCAAACAGACATGCGGATGCTGCGAGTTAAGAGGGGGGGCTGCAGCGGGGGGACGCCGGAAGCCGAGCGTGCGCCTTTAAATTCTGTGACCCACTTTTCACAGCTGGGGCTGGCTGGCCTTGAATAATTGCGACTGCAAGGTGAATGTGAGCAGAATAGCTAAGGATGGGAGACCCCCCCCACCACCCCCCTAGCACTTGCTTCAGCATGTTTTTTCCAGTCAGCTGGCTCGACACTAGCAGAGTCCTCCAGTCATTTCCTGGGAAATCTTCTGTCTCTCGCCCCCCCCCCCACCCCCCTCCATACCAACCCATTCCTCCTGCTGGATTCAGCGATCCATCACCCCTCGCAGGGAGGAAGGCGAGACCGCGTGTGCCGACGAAAAACATGAGCTGCATCATGCCAACGTAAAATGTTAAACAGTCTGCGCATCGGAATTCATTGTGACTCCTTCTGGTGTGCGTGACTTGTCAAAAAAACAAAACAAAGTAAAATCCAGTCACGTCGACGAGGAAAAATGTTTTCCCCAACTATCATTAGGGATTTTATAAGATGAGTCCATTTTCGTAGAGGACAAAGAACATGTGCCTGTCAGGGTAAGCGGATTGTCTGTCTATGTGGGTTGCTGCACCGTTTGTGTACAAATAGAAGTCAGCTCGTGTATAGGTGGTTTGCATTGTATGCTAGCATTAAGCTAATTTTTCAGACAAAGTTACGTGGCTTTCTTCGATACAAAACATATCAGTCTTTGTCTTTCCTGTTTAGTGTGACAGTAAACTTCACGCGGCAGCCACGATAAACAATTTGAGGCGCCACTTTGGGGGTTGGAGGGGGCTTTATTACCATCTGCCAAAGTGCCGCTTGTTGTCAGCTGAGTGGTAAACGGATTTAATGGCATTTCTGTTCATCTGACCCCGTTGTTCATTCTCTGGGCTACGCAAGGCCCGCACATCGGGACCTGGGGGCCAATTTCTCTTCCACGCGTCCGCCTCTCGCTCGACGGCTGGAATTGTCCAAACAGCTGGTTGCCATGGTTTCCGTCTGTCCGCGGCCAATCGGTGGCTGTCTCACAGGCGGGTTCACAGGAGGCTAAACCGACACAGTCGAGCATCGATATGAGAGATTAGCATTCAGCCAGGCAGGCAGGAACGCTTAAGCCTTACTCGGTTATGCTCGGCTACTCGCTTTTAATGAACTCAATTTAAATTCCGACACCGCAGAAGGAATTACGATTGAAATTGGATGTTCCCCCCCCCCCCTGATTGACAGAGAGAGGTTGGTGTATTGGTGCCAGCTATATTGTGGCAAAATAGGAAACATAGTTTAGTCGAAATGTACCCTTCTAAAAGAGGTTTTAATTTTCATAACTATGCACGTAAACGCGACTCGAATGAATTAACATCGTGTAATTTGGGGTGCAATAGTTCATCAACTGATGAGCAGGAGAACTGAGTTCAAACCAAAGTTTAGAGCGCCCCTTGCTGGAAAGAAAAATGACTCCAATGAGATTTCAACAATCGTTGCTAGTCATTGTAGCTAAAGGTGACAAAATATATCCAATTTAACCCTTTCATGCACCTTGTAAGCTGATAACCTGGTACGCTGTCTACTGTAGTAACCTCAGCACTTTATATTCTGTATTGACTACTTAGCGTGTTTTCGGCAGCAGACGCGTTGCCGAACACAGCTCCAGTTTGTAAAAATGAAGGGCTGCATATCAGAATCTAACAGTGTTTGGTCAACACTATTCTGTGCATCCAACACAACTCAATACAGGTCTGCTTACCTTTTTGGCTTTGATGTGTTTTTTTTTTATCTTCCACGCCCAGAATGCAAATGATTGGCCTTTGCGCAAAGCCACCACTGGCTCGTTTAACAACCCAGTCTACCAACCCCCACAACCGCATAAAGGTAGTGCTCGTAAAGATTTGACTGCATCCTGGAGGCAGCATTTCATCTGCAAGCCACCTAATTACACTTATCAATTAACGTAGAGGTGTGGTGCATGGTATTGCCAAACACCGACACCCGCCATCGCCACGTCGGCAATTTGATGTTCGCTGCACAGTGTAACACTAAATCGACAACAAAGGAGCAAATAAACGAGTTAAGACGTGACAGTTTATATTTGTTGACAGTTTATTTGAAGTGGACACAGTTGGATGCGCTTGTTGCACATGTTGTTTCTTCCTATTTTTTAAGTTTAAATCAATTCTGAAAGACATAGTAATAAGAATGACAAAACATTTTTACCCCACCCTTTGATGGCCTCATTACATCCAGCGTTACTGATGTATATAAATATAATAAGTTGACGCTGAACGAAATGTAATTTAAGGCAACAACAAAACAGCCAATCACAGCACAGCCTGCATTTATCACGCCCCTTCAACGCCAGCAAAACAGCGAGCCCAGAGCTGCATTACCAGCTGTATGCCTGTAGATGGCAGCATCACAATAGCAAACACAACAGGTAGTTTGGCCTCAACACCTTTCCCGAATGTCAAGCGAACAAAACGACCATTTTTAATGAGAGGTTAGGTGCGACAAGTGTTCCAGGGTGTCTCAAAATCTTTCAACACGCAGTGTATCCCCTTCTACCTGCGCCTATGAGAAGGTGAGGGAGGCGGGGAATCCTTGCGGTGTTCCGGGCAGAGTCCCGGGCCGAGTGACGTCAGGAGAAATGGCGGACCAGGATGGCAGCGACGCATCCCCTCCGGCGTCCCAAGGTGAGTCTCGCGCGCCTTAAACTTGACAAACTCCCCGAAAGAGCATCGACGGTCGTCTTCAAAATGAATATAAATTGATGAAATATGTATATCGGGTTGTTTTGTTGCGTTTGAACGCGGACGGAACTAATTTGAAGATCCAAAGTACAGGAAGAGTCCACCACTGTGTGGCCGGTCACGAGAGAAGGATTAAGAAGAAGAAGGAAAAAAACCAAACACAATCCTGCCTTTATGTTGAAAAAAGAACAATTGTGGTTTTAAACGTTATAAATGTGTTCGCTTTGCTTTGTGACCGCCGTTGTTGATATTTTAAGCTAACCCGGAGGTGCTGGCGCACACCTGCCGCTGACAGTTCGACTGCACTCGGCTTAAAGTGACAGGTGGAGTCGCAAGCAGTTTTCATTTATTCAACCCGCGAAAACTGCTTTAAAACTTGCTAGTCGCCATTTTGTGGCTGTTTTAAATTGCAGAATGTCCTTTAAACCCCGATACTCTATGTGAGTGAGTTTATGTCTGAGGGAAATTATATATATTTTTTATCCACAGGCGCGTCTGTCAAGGTTGAGTATTTTTATCAACGTCGAGACACTTGGCTTTTCAAGTGTGTTTTACAGTTTGTTTTGTTTCGTTTCGTTTTTTTTTTTTAACTATTTGACTTAAATTGGCAACCAGCTGCCTTCCATTGGCTATGACCACCTCTTGCTGCGCGAGACCTTCTTCCTTGCTTACCCAATTGGAAAATATACCTGATAAAATATATTTGCCGGTGGCAGTAAATGTTTGGATTGCAGTTGACGACTAGAAACGTCCACGGCGCCATATGTGTTTGAACATAATCACCCCTTCTACCCCTTCTTCTATGAAGATGCAGCGCTGGCTGATGAATCTTAATGTTTGTTTTCTTTTCTCCTCTCGCATGCACACGCCGGTACAAATAGTCCCAATGTTTGCGGCATCGTCGGTCAGGCCGCTAATAATACACATGTGGCGATAGCTTGGCGACCTTTTGGTTCCGATCCTGTTGCATTTGCCACGTTCGGCTTTAGAAGCTCCCTTGTGCTCACCTCCCTCCACTCCGGTGAAGTGTGCACACAGAGTGTGCGTGACATAACGTGCAAATAGCGCACACAGGTTGAGCTACCGCAACAACCTTGCTGCTCCTCGTTGATAAATATTGAATGCGGACGGACGTGCACCACACTGCTTTTCAGTTGCCGTCAAACGGTTAGCTTGATTGGTGGACCGCCCGTTGGAAATGAGCAGCGTTGAGCTTGAGGGCACGTATGCCGACTTATTTATTTATTCCAAATGGTTATTGTGGATGTAATGCGCTGAGATTTTTCTTGTAAATGTTGTCAATACAGTAAACGTGCTTTTAGTGATTTTTGTAAGCTACATTGAGAATGTCTCGGGCTGTCCTGTTTGTCAATGCTCGTAGATGTTGTGTGAAGCACATTGCCCGGGAAATTTTATCTTCCTTTTTGACATTTTCTGTCTGGATGCACTTTTAAGGGTGCGTGTATTTGGGACAGAGAGTCATGGAGGCAAACGGGACTGGTGGGACATCACGCGAGAAGTGAAGAACCAAACAAGAAACACTTTTCTTTGGCTTGTGGATTAACTTGTTCTTTCTAAGCCTGAGAGAGCTCATCCTTGGACGAGACTGGGCCAGGCCAGGCTCTCTCTCTCTCTCGCTCTCTTCTTGCCCGAGCGAGGACACAGCACAGTAGTTTGTCTCTCGTCACACGCTGTACTTTGCTCCTTTGTCCGTCCTCTCAATGTGTTTATTCGGGATGGCGTTTCTCGCGCTTCCTGCTGCCTCGGCCAAAGTGCAGCAACGTTCCGCCCGGAGAAAGGGCCCGTGGCGGCGTCGTCGTCGTCGTCGTCCGGCACCCACCGGCGCACCGCTGGCCTGACGTGGCTTGAAGACTGAGATGCCACGGCGTAAAGGGAGAAGAGCGGGAAGAGGCGAGGGCTCCAAACCGAGGCCGAGGAAGGGAGGAAGCCGCTCGGCTGCCCCCGCACTCTTCACCATCGCCGAAGAAGATGATGAGGGTCAGAGATGGAGAAATGGTACCGGGAGCAAGGCCAAAGGTATGACTGGAAATGAAGATTCCTACGTGACGGAGAGAAGGCACCGATATCTGGGTCAGGGTCAGTCGAGGGAGGCCCACCATTGGAAAGGAGGCTCAGTCCAACTATTTTATTACATCAATCTTTTTGCGTGTACTTTTTGTTCTGACAGATATATACTGACAGTCCAGCTGCAATTGATTCAGTACCCCTGAGACGGAAGCGAAAGCTGCTAATCATTTAAAAACTGACCGCATGAGAAACGCGGAAAGAAACGGAAGAACAAATCTGTGTCACTCTGGATGGCAGTCTTGGGTCTGGAGCGGAAGACTCTCTCATTCCCCGTCTTCCTGCTGGTGGAAGACTTACCTTAGCATTAGCTCGGGCTAATCCCTTCAGGCTACGGGGGACGGCAGGAGCCACGCGGCGCCTTTGCTCGCCAGCCACCGGCCTGCGCGGCGCGGCGTTAATCGCTCGCTCTTACCGTTTAATCTGACTGCCGGTGAATGATGAGATATGAAGGGGGCGAGGGGGGGAGATGCACTCACACATGATGAGGGGAGGGAGAGCCAGATTAAACTCTCCCGATGTGATTCACTCTGTGTGTCATTGGTAGAAAAGGCACAGCGGTGGACAAGGGCTTCGGAGAGTTGCCGCAACCTCTCAACTCCCAAGGACAGCGACAGTGATCCCAGCCGACTTCTTTTCTCTTGGCGCTCCGGTGGCTCCTGCCCCCCCCTCCCACCCCGCCCGCCCGTCCACCCCTTCTTGGGATTTCTGCCTCTTGGCCAACGTGGCCCTCGTCGCGCCATGATTTCTGGCCGCACGATTATCTTGTCCTGTTGAGGATGCCTGCCACACGCGCGGATGTTGACATTAACCCCGCCCACTTTGACTCGTACCAGCTTCATCGGGTCTAATCAAACATCGTACCTTTTGGAATCGGGATGCAGAATCCAGGTAAAGACATATTTGGGTTCAGTGAGGATGTGCGTTGGACTGGGGGTTGGTGTCAGCCAAGATCCTGGGGCCAAATGTCGCAAGGTGGGGCAGCGCCTTATATGTTGCTTTAAGATGTCGTCAATATTCTTGCGTTTTGAGACAATCCTTCTCCGACTTCTTAAGCTTCACTGTGGATTGTTTTGCATGTCCATCAAAACGGAGCATTGTTAGCCATGCAATGGCTAACGTTTCTCATGTCGCCTCACTGTCATTGTGCTGCGTTGTGGCAATTTGTCGACATTCAACACTTTGCCATTCACTCATTTGTGTCCGCTGAGGCGTCTGCCCCCCCCCCCCCCCCCGGCACACATTGTCCTCCTGACCCGACGAGCGAATCTTTTGTTTGAAGAAAACGATGTCGCCGGAAAGAATAGGACGACGAGACATCATCCTTGTAACTGGGCCCAGCCCAACCTTTCCTGTTTTACCAAAAGCCAACACGAAACCGGTTCCAGTGTTGGAACAAGCACCCGAGGCGGTGTCGACGTGTTACTACTCACCTCGCTGCGAGTTCCGCAGATGCCGGCATTCGATATGCCTTTGCATTTTTTGTTCACCACGTCCTTTAGGGGGGAAAAAAGGTTAGAATGCACTTTGTACTTGAACTTTGTAGGTCAGATTTATTTTTCTCTGGCAGCCTGCCTCCCTCCCGCTTTGATACAAACACGCAGGACTTTTATTTTTACCATGTCGCTTGTTTTTTTTTTTTTTTTAATTCTGTGATTTGAATGAATGACGAATTCCCCCCTCACACTTTGTTCTGCTTTCCCAGATATTTGTTGACTGTTTGTTGCCGGTCTGCGTCTCTTGTTGCAGCCTCCTTCTATAAAGCGGACGACGGCAGAGTGTCTTCTTCCCCCACCCGGCCGAGCTCGTCGCTCTCCGGACAGGTCTACTCTCCCACCCCGTCGGCCACCGGCAGCAGCATCAATAACAACAGAGTAGCACCCAGAATAGGTAAGATGCTAACATCCAATGCATACACAGACATGACTCACAAATAGGTTGGTGAGATTAAAATGAGGCAAACGCCATACCCACGTTTGGGTCTTGAGGAAAAGCGTAGATTCTAATTTTGCCACCATACAGCGAATCAGTCCGGTGTAAAGTGGCCGTCCACCATTTTATGGAACAGAAAAGTATCCATTGCATGATGCTTACTCCCCCCCCCAGTTAAAGCACTCAAGTCTGTGAGTCGTCCATTCAAATTGAACCAGAATATTTTTCAGTGCATTCTTGTTTGCGTTCCAGACTCTTCTCTCTTCAACAAAACCGATGAGAGGCTGAGGCTGGCCCGAGAACGTCGAGAGGAACGTGAAAAGCAGAATGGTGTGTATTGTTCTTTGGTGTTAAATTATTATTATTATTTTGTATTATTCGACTGCAGCGGCCAGCGGAGGTATATTTGTACAAGTGAACATTATTATTTATGGAGTTGAAAACAATGTGGACTGAGTCAGAGCTCACAAGACAATTACAGAGGGAACTGACAGTTTTCGGATTGTAGTATGAAAATGCAGCCAGGCGCCCCATTGCCATGGCAGCCACATGACATCACGTGTTGGACACTAGCATGCCTGCTGCGATGCTTTAACACGTTTCATGCTCGCGGACACAGGACATAATGTGACACGCGTGTGGCATGACCGTGTTGAAGTCACTTGTTTGGTTGCCGTAAATATTGGACGGCGGGTGCGCTCGCCGAGGGGGCCGAAGGGATTTGCTGCGCGCTAAAGCCAAGTCACATGATCGGCAGCTGACCCATGACACGGCCGCTTTAAAGCCCGTGCGGAATGCATGTCTGCTTTTCGTGCCCTCGCGTGATTTTTATCTTTTGTTGTTGTTGTTGTTGCGCCACATGCTAGCCGCCAAGGAGGCTCAGTGGCAGGCGCGAGAGGAGCGCGCCAGGCAGCACTACGAGAAGCACCTGGAGGAGAGGAGGAGGAAACTGGAGGAGCAGCGGATAAAGGAGGAGCAGAGACGCTTGGCTGTGGAGGAGAAGCGACGGCAGAAGCTGGAGGAAGACAAGGTGGTCATGAGCACCAAGACGTTGCCACTAATTGCTACATTTCCTCAAATGGTGACCTCTGAGCTCATCGTGCACTTTATATTGACTGCATTGGACTACGCCATTTCGACATATATTTTTACCGTTATCGTCAAGCAAAAGGTTTTGTTGAATTGCAAATGGCTCGATGTGTGAGACTGCATTAAAAGGTTGCGAAATAAATCTCCATTGCGCTTGTGAAGGTTCGTCATGAGGCGGTGATGCGGCGGACGATGGAGCGTGCTCAGGCGAGCAGACCCAAGCACAACCGCTGGTCCTGGGGTGGCCCGCTGCATCCCACCAGCCCCATCACGCCGACCGGTACGCTACTTGGCGTCACGCGTTCACAAATCATTTCAGCGATCGGGATGTTCCTCCACTTTTCCTGCGTTCAGGGCGTTTTAGTTTGAAAGCACAATATCCCCTTTGTGCCAGTATTTTCCTACCATGTTTACATTTGAACTTGACATTTCCGCTGTCTTTCTGTCTCCCCACCCGTCTGTCTCTCTCTTTCCTTGTTCTTCTGCAATGCGTTGTCCTCCGCTCTCCTGGTCCAGGTTTTGTCGAGTCCGCTCGCCTCTTTCCGTTCGACCTTGCTGGACTGGAGCACGTGCCGAGTGCTTTCAGTGTCCACAGTGGACACCGTATGAGATCCCAATGTGAATATTCTAGTGTCACATCAGCTAGTGGCCCGGGTGCATGGACTTTCATCACTGGCGTGCATAAGTGGGGTACACGCATATCGATTTTTAAATGTGAGCGACGCGCACGTGACTTCTTAAAAAAAGAAAAAAAGAAAAATCGTCATTGCCAGTCTCCTCCCACAAACCAGATGACATTTGTAATACCAACACTGACCTGCGGAAGGCAACATGATGCTGCACGGTATCTACAATGCTGTAAAATGCAGTGAAAAAAATGGAAGAAGCCAGGCTAGCTGCTGGCTAACGAGATTACGGTTGCAAACTTTTATATTAATTTATTTTTTTAAAGTTGTGGATTTTAATGTAGCCCGTATTTTTCCTGAAATTGGTTAACGAACATGTATTTATGCTTTCTTATATTCTGTACTCATTTCTCTCATCTCAAGGAAGTGAAAATGATCGTCGGTGTGTGTGTACCTCGTTTTAGCAGCCAGGCATTAGCGTACATGTTGGCCAGTTTTAATGGCGCAATTGGTGTTTGTGACTTTGCATCCAGAGATGATCCCTTATCCGTTAGGTGATGCGGCAGTCACGTTCACTCTACTTTTTTGCCTTTTCCAAACATTCCTTGCTTGAATTTTAGTCTAGTTCCCCAAGGAAAAGCATCTCTTTCGCCTTCTTTTTGTCTTTGAAGAGTCTTGACTATTTTGGCTGCTTCCAGATGCTGACAGAAGGTCGGTGTCCACAGTGAATTTATCCAAACAGCACGACGCCGTCATTAGCAAGCGGCTGTCCTCGTCCTCCGCCACACTCCTCCACTCGCCCGACCGAGGTAAATCCAATGGTAAAAAGGGGATTTTCAGTGACACTATTAACTCGGTGATGTATTTTTACCCCCTGGGACAGGTGACAATCTCCTTTTTTTTGTCTTCAAAAAATCATCCACATTTAGCCCTTTTGTTTCTATGGTGGGCCTGAGATATTTTGTTTGCAATCACCTGAGACTGATTTGACGCCATTTTGTCCTTTTTTTTTTTTCTTTCCTTTTTTGAACGTCCATATGCAACTGATACAGGGTTACGGGCAAGAACAACCTCCACCCCTGTCATAAACAAAGCTCAGTCCAAAACCCGTCTGTACCAGGGGACCACTTCCTACCACAGAAACACAGGTGTTTAATGGCCATTGGGGAAAAAAAAAAAGAACACGGGCTGGAAACTGTTGAAATCATACCTATTAAAAGAAAGGGAGATTCCTAATTGAGGGTGGTACGATTTGTTTGGATATCTGAGCTGAGCAGTTATTGGAAGCTTTGCAGAATATCTTTAACCGTCATGTATTTCTGGAGTACATTTTGAATTGTGTACAGAACTACAGATGGGCTCACGTTTCAAATGCACTGTATGTACAGTATGCATCAAAGCGTCCACCCACCCGCCGCCTGACCCCTTTCTCTAATCCTCTGTAGGATAATCTTTTTGTTTTTGTGGAAACACTCGACACCGTTTGTTTTATCCGGACGGACGACATTTTTGCACCGGTAAAATTTGTCACCAATTTCTGCAGTTTCCAGCCCAATTTAATCTTTGCCTCCACGCTTCAAGTCTGCAGCCTTCATTACAAATGCAAGCTGATGTCCAACGCATGCGGCTTATCGAGCTAATTGCGTGCACGTTTCCGGAATGAGCCTCACAATTGGTCCTTCCTGCCTTGAAGTCATCTCCACACTCTTTGTCGATTTGCATTTGGTGTTTCTGCCCTCCCTTTTCTGAATGCACTTCCTTTGTTTGCTTTTGGGTTTGCGCTTGACTTTGTCCGGGCCCTCTGCTGGCGGGCGCAGGTATAGCTGGCACATGACAATCAGGAGCACTCTGGCTGAACTGGGCCTCGACTATATTTGATCTGCTTTGCCTGGATGCAAAACTAAATTTGTGTGTGGCGGCCACTCGTGATCAAAACAACAACTCTGCTTGTGCGGACGCAGGTCCTCGCCGCCTTCCCCTGACGCTGTGGGAGAGCAACATGGTGAACCGGCTGCAGCAGCCCACGCACTCCTACCTGGCACGAAGTCGCAGTGCCATGAGTCTCTCTGGAGAGCACGCAGGTAAGCCACGAAAGCCACGCCCCTCCCGTCACCGGCCAATGGGAGCCGTCCGATCCTCATCGACCGCAGCAAGCGCCGTCATTATTGTTGACATGTTTGCTCTTTTGACCCGCACGCTTTTCTGTGTTAATCAGATTAGGTGTGATTTAAAGCATTAACACTGTCTGAAACTTCCTTCACCAGCCTGTATCAGGCACACAAAGCGCATACACACCCACACACACTTAATCCGTAAGTTGTTCCCGACTGTTCGATTTCCTCCTTTCCCCGTAAAGCATGAATTTCAAGTGAAAAGTTCACTCTTGGACCTTACCGTTCAGTTGATTAAACAACTCACCGGAACTTCTAGTTGAGTTGAACTATACAACATGAGCTGTGATGAGTCATATTTTTTCTTTTGGGGGGGGGGGTTTCCTTGTCCATTAATGACTTAGCGAGCTTTCATGTCCGTATTCAGATCACAGTGTTTCTTTTGTTTACCGTGACTGCATCTTGAACTGACTGTGGCACTTACACTTTTCATTTCCTTCAAACTTTTCTGCCTCCTTTACTCATTCCCGCTCCTTTGGCCACTTCCTTCAAATGTTTCCATTCATTTCTCCCTGCTCCCGTTTGTTCATACCACCGTGTAACCCCCCCCTCCCCTGCTCCGCCACCCGGTCCGTCACCTTAGCCATGCCTGTGTGTCCTCGCTCAGTGTCGTGCCACCCCATGGGCTCCATGTCATTCAAGACCCTTCAGGCCCGCCCGCTCTCTCACAGCCGCAGCCACGACCGCAGCCTCTCCAGGGAGACGGCCTCGTCCGTGGCCGCTCGCAGGAGGACCACCGGGACGTTAACGGTGGGTGGGACACCGTCGCCATATTTGTCATTCTTCTCTGGACTCTCTCACTTCGGCACAAAAGAAGCGATGGTGTGACATTCGGCAACACCCACACTTGTCCGTGATCTTGAGATACCATTGACATGACTCACCAGTTCCTTGAGATACAATTTCAGAATGTTGGAAAAAAAAAAGATCATCAGGCAAAGTTTACTTGCATTTCCGATTAAAACCTTTTGGTAAAAATGTCTTGACTGGTGTGCGTTTGGGGAAACCTTTCACCCTTATGGCGACGTCATCAGGGGGTCTTCAAGTATTTTACTGCTGAGTAGTCATCTGCGATGGGTCTCGCACACCGCGACTCTTGACAATGTTTGATATTCCTATGCAGACGCCGCAGAAGAACCGCGACTCAGTCAGGAAGTCCTGGAGCAACTTGTCGCTGCCTCTGGGTCCCTCGCTTACCTTGCCCCTTAAATTGCGATCCTCATCGCCGGTCAAAAGGAACGCAAAAGTTGCGGTGCTCTCTCCTGGAAGGTAGTACAGACATGAGGTTTTTGGGGGTCAATGCGGTTTAAAGGGAGAAAATTGTCCACAGTTTCAAGGAACGAATATACAGGTGGTAGGCCAGTGGAGGAAGCCTTGCACACCCCAACTCTTTCACAAAAAATGGTTGTATTCTGCAAACAGGCCCCCTCAGAGGGTCACAGGACGCCCTCCGACCCCCAAGATGCTTAAGTCTCCTGCGGCAGAGGACCCCGGAAACCTGCGCCCTATCCAAGTCTCGCCCGAGATTCCGCAGCCGCCGGCGCCCGGCAAGACCCAAGAAGCGGAGGACGAGCCGGTTCTCAGTCCTCCGCCGCCAGCGGAACAAAGCAAGACGGCACAAACGACAAGGACGGCACCCAGCGGTGAGTTCTTGGTGACAAGGAAAGGTTGATTTGACTGACACGAGGTGATTTTTTTTGAAGCCGGGGTTTACTTTACTTTAGACGCAGCCCCGAAGCCTTCTGCCGGGACCACGGATCGAGAGGAGGCCAGCCGCATCCTAGCTGAGAACCGGCGGCTGGTCCGCGAACAGAGAGAACGGGAGGAAGAGGAGCAAAGGCAGCAGGAGGAGCAGGCCAGGTAACCATGATCTCCGTTTAAGGAGACTCTGTTTCTTCTCTTTTCCCCAAGGGTTGACATACTTTTTCTTTCCACTGGACCTATCTCTCTTCAGGTTAGCCAAGGAGGAGATGGCCCGTCGCAAGGCCGAGGAGCGAGCGAGGCGAGAGGAGGAGGCCCAGCGGCAAGCGGACGAGAGGAGGCTGAAGGAAGAGGAGGAGACCAGGATGGCGGAGGAGCGACTCCAGCAAGAGAGAGAGGAGGCGGAGAGAGTCCAGAAACAGGTCAGACATACGAGCCGTGACAATGAAGAAAGCGCTCGGGACCTAAAAGCCGTCCTCTCCGTCCGTCATCAGCGGGAGGAGGAAGAATCTCGGCAGAAGGAGGAGACGGAGAGACTGAGGCAGGAGAGGGAGAAGCACTTCCAGAAAGAGGAGGCAGAGCGGTTGGAACGCAAGAAGGTGAAGCGCGTGCGCGCCTTCAAACATCTTTCAAACGGGATCCTGATGTGCACCTCAAAGATGGCTTCTTGTTCTTTTCCTAAGCGGCTGGAGGAGATCATGAAGAGGACCAGGCGGTCTGACACCGCAGACAAGGCAAGCCAATGACAAAACGGGCCACAGCGGACCAAAAGTCCCAAACATGTCGCTCAAACTCGCTTGATGAATTGAAACGCGGACTTTTCTAACTACTGGCTCTCCACCGAGATGCAACTCTGTCTGCTCACATGTTCTTTTCCATTCCTAGAAAGAATCCCCCAGCAAGAACACGGACGGCCCAGGTAACTTCAACCCGGTTTGGTTAATGCATTCGCGCTGAAATCCACCCGAATCGCAAGACCGCAAACACCAGCATATTTGCTTGTTTGGTATCCGCCAGTGGACGCCGCCTCTCCAGGCCCATCCCGTGGGAATCCCGCCCCGCATAGCAACGGTTGCCAGGCAGACAGCAACTTGAACGCCGACACTTCGACGCACAACCCTCTGATTCAGAGGTAGACTGAGATGCAACCTTCTACTCCAGACCTTCAACGTAACATCCTTAGCTAGACCGTATTTCTTCAAATAAAGATACTCGGTCTCACTTGACACAAATGACCACCTGACCTCAAACTCACTCCATTTGGGGGGGGAAAACAGGTGCTAACGGATGGATTTCCACCAATACATGCATTTGTGCTTATTTCCTTCTTTGTTTTCCAGGGAGAACGGAGCGTTCGAGGAGGCGCTTGAGCCACCTTCGCATTCCAGGTTGAAGGAAGACGAGCAGCGGCAGGAGGACGAGAGAGTTGATGTCATGGTCTTCAGGGAGAACGGCTTCCCAAAGCCCCTCAGCGCTGGAGTGGACGATATAACAGTCCAGCAGGGAGCAGGTCATTCAATGTTTGCGCAAAGCCGTTTTGGCTGTGGAAAAGCGTAAATGCGATCACCGTGAAAGAAAATAATGTCATCTAGAAAATGGATGGAAGGTTCAGGCTCTGACTTTGGTCTCATTTTCTTCTTTTCCTTGGTTTAGACGTCGCCTGATTGGGACAGGATGATACGCACGCCCACAAAGAACCAGGAAAGAAGACGCTTGGATGCAGAAGATTACGCGAAACCCAACAAAAGGCTCTTAAAGCATCGTAGCCGTCCTCTTGAACTGCCTGCAAAGAGACGACAACATCCATGTTTCCCCTACGACGGTAACTCCAAAGAGCACCCTTCAAAATGGGGTGCTCTTATTGAGGCAGTGTTTTTTTGGCGGGCTGGGGTGGGGGGCGGGTGGACACAGCCCTCTCAGAATCAACCACCAAAGGGGAAATATGAGATTCACTCCAACAACAACGGCAAACTGAGATGAGTTGTAAAATCTTTAATTGTGAAACTTGAGGTGTGTTTTTTTTGTTTGTTTTGTTTTGTTTTCCCCCGCTTGTTTGACAGGTAGCGTCAGCAACGCGGGGCGAAAGCACAACTTGTTTGGTTGGAGCTAAAGGCGTCTGAAGAGGTTTGTGTCAGGTACCATATTTAAGAGGCTCTCCTATTTAATAGAGATTATTGTGGGGTGAGGCGCTGGGTTACAACAACTACTGATTTATTTTGAAGTTTAATTGCTGTACATCTGTTGTAGTTCAACTTCCGCCGAGCTCGCGGGATGTTTAATTTTGCAGTAAATCTCATTCCTTTGATCCGGAGGGAATCTTTTGGAATACGTGCTGATCGTTGTTTTCGGACGCCTTACCGTGTTTAAAAGTAAGAAGATGGTCGGGAAATAACCTTTGCACTCAGACTTGCGTCTCATGCAGGACTGCTAACGAGGACGCCGATGATGATTGGAGCTCACAAATGTCTTTAACAGAAACCCGCACAGACTAAATTATTGCAGAATAGCCATTGTATACAGAACAGTCACTATATTTTCCTACGAATTACCTGAGTAAAGAAAAGAGCTGTATTGTTGTTTGAAAATAAATTTCCTTGACATGTTACCTTATCTGGTTGCTGCTTGTTTTATAACTTTTTTGTTACCTCATTTCTTCACACATTAGCAAAAGGCGCATTTACTCAACTGCAGTAAATCCGGCATCTATGACTCAAGTGGATTGATACACCCACCGAGAAGCTTGAATGATTAAAAAATGTCAAATATGAAAACAAAATATTTACATGAACCAAGTGCACGGTTTTCACACCCTTGGAAAAAATGAAAATGTCAACTAACGTGCGCACACGTTTGGAGCTGTTCACAGGGAATGGGCGAGGTCGAGTCCCCCCCCCCCCCCCCGTCACCAGTAGAAGGTCCGGGTGAGGAAACCGGCGGCGGCGTTGAGCCAGCTGCCGCTGGCGTCGTCCTTGGCGGCGGTGCGCGATACGGCACGGTCCGCCGCCGCCTCCTCCGGCTTCTCATCCTCGGGGAGGTAGTCCGGGAGAGCCGAGTCGCGCGGCGCCACCGCTCCCGAGGCGCTCAGTGGGATGAAGACCTGAAGGAGGAGGAGTGAGAACCCATTGGAGCTTGGGTGAGCCGATTATTTATTATTTTTTTTCTCCCCGCTGAGTCGATTCAGAAACTTGTGCTCAGTAACCCACAGTACAATAACTGAGCGCTTTTGCCTGATTGGCAATGAAAAAAAAATGTGAGTGACCTCATCTCCTGCCTCGTTCTTCACCACCTGTTGGGCAGACAGCACTTTGGTTGCGGCGATGGCTGAGGCCAGACTCTGCCGACGTACAAAAAAAAAAAAAAGACATGAGTAAGACTTCCACTGAAAGCACCCCGAGCGAACCCGTCAAAGGCAAAGTCCCGAAGCGTCACCTCGGTGGGCAAATCGGAGCGAATGCGGACGGTGCATCTTTTGGAAGCCATTTGGAAAGTGAAGCTGATCACTCCTCGCACTTTGAGCAGAGCCTCCTCGCACAAGCCCCGCTGGTCCTACAGCACAAACGCAACACACGTTTTTTTATGAAGAAAAATAGCAGTTTTGTAGAATGTATAAATATTATTTTTAAAACTGCTGATCCAGTGTATTGACTATATGCATTCCTGTGTTGAATGTGTGACTAAGGGGCGTGGCCTTGTGAGTAACATGTTTGTCTGCATGGGACTTGTGGCTAGCTCTTGAATACTTGATAGAATGGTTCTTCTATCAGTTAAGCCATCAATTATTTGACTCATCGATTGAAACTTTATTTTGCATTGTTGAAACGGTACCCCTAAAAAAAAAAAAAAATCTGCACGCGAAGGGCCCCGTCGAGGGTCAGACGATGTGGACTCACAACGCTGTCCAGGCCCTGGATATGCAAGGTGACACACTTGGCCTTCTTGTTTGATGAGTTGAGGAAGAACTGTGACTTTTTTGTCCTCTGCCTCTCAGGTGTGCGATGGACAGGAAGAGGAGGCGCCACGAGAATTCCATAGACCTCCTTCGCCAAATTCGTGATGTCCACACACAGCTCGTCCCTACGTGAGGAACGAATCTTTATTTCGCATGTTAAAAATTCCCAACTAGTACCACACATGCGTCTCGATGATAAAAATAAGGAAAATCAATACAGGTCGTCACCTCGTCACAAGGTTCTCCAGGCTCACCATCATCCCCAGCTCGTTCTTCATGGTAGGAATGTTTGGGGACAACTCTGCCAAGTAGCGGAGGGTCTGCAAGGACCCAAGTCGGAGCGAGTGTCATTACTTTGAACGAACATCGGCTGTTGGGGAAGTCGTATTTCCCAAGGTCGCCCACCTGGAGAGTGGCAAGCAGAACATCGGGGCTCTGGTGGTCCAGAAAGAGGACCAGCCCGGGTAGGCATCCTTGGTCCTGCACAATGGCCTCTCGGTTCTGGGGTTCCGAGGCCAAATCCCGCAGCTGACTCACCACCGACAACGCGTCCATCCCCTTGAAACACCTTTCGGGACACGTCAATCATACGTCATAATCGTGGGCACGTTTGTCGATGAACCGCAATCCAAAAGCGAAGCGCGAGCGGTGCGGCTAACAGAACGAGCTAATTCCTTTCAACAATTACAAAGGCGGGTTTGAGATCTTCGTGATACTTACGCCAAACCTTAAAGCGAATACTAGTGGTGTAATGAGTACCGAAAGAACACTTCAAGTTGGCTTTTGTCCTGTTTTCTTGCATAGGTCAAAACGAGACTCGTGTCCGCAAACACACACACACAAAAAAAACGGGGTAGGAGGGACGATCACAGTTGTGAAAGGCGATTGGTCCACCGAGGTAACGTGCCGCAACATCAGCTCCTTCTATTGGCTGCCACACTTTTGACCAATCAGACACTTTGACGGGACGAGCGTTTAATTTGACTTGAGGAAGACTTCCGTATTGAATCGAGTGAGCGTGACCCAAAGTTCGATTCGATTTTTAGTTACATTTAATGCGTATAAATTTGATCAACATGAAGCTCTCGAACGACGGTTAACGGGGAGCGTTGTCTCGAGAGAAAGAACGCACGGTGAGTTTTACATTTTCGTCTATTTATCCTGTTCTTTGCGTGGGTTTGCGAAATGCGGCTTTCTATTACGTCCAAAAGTTTCCGGATATTCAACGGATGTCATTTCAAATAACAACCGTTGTAAAGCCGCTTAAATTTAAGCATGGAATTTGAATATTCATCCGTTATAAATGTTTTGATTTGGATCGCTTGTACCTCGAGGCACAAGTTGACAGTATTTTGTATGTGTGTGTGTGTGAGATCAGGTGTGACGACTGTGACTTGGGACGTTCTCGCACCGTGTCAGTCAACAGAAAAGGGGAACGGCAATGTCTTTGCTTGAGGATGCGCTGGACGTGCTGTACTTAGTGCTGGACTATTTTGGAGTGCCTCCAGAAATGGTGAGCTTCGGTTGTTCTTGCTTTCAAATGGATGCTGTCTGTTTTTTTTTTTTGGTTTTCTTGTTCTTTCAATGATCTCGTGGCGTGCGTTTCATGTAGCTGGTCCCAGTGTGGGACAGTCGGCTGTGTGGGCAGTATCGCAGCGTAGTGAGAATGATCGGCTCCTACCTGCCTCTGCCCCCCACACCACGGGTCTACTTTCAGGTACGTTCCTGTCAGGTACGTGTCTGGGAGCTCATCCATCCACTTGTCTAAAGTCTTGTACCCGTTACCTTCTCTGACTTTTGTACGCGTTGCCTCGCATATCCTTCCGCATCAGATCCCGCTCCACACCTCTAGGCAGTGCGCATACTCCACAGAATATCCCGCCATCCCATCGTTCGCTGATGTCCTGCGGGTACTTGAGGATGAAGGGGATACTTTTGCCAAGACCAGGTATGACCGCAGACAATCAGCGGACACTTGCTATCCTTTGACCTCTTGCGTGTTGTTAGGCACCACCTACCCGCGAAGACGCCCGTCCGACCCCCGGCGCCGCAGCCCGAAGCCCTGCAGAAGATCTCGGCCCTGGAGAGAGAGCTGGTCAGGCTGCGGGCTCAGATCGCCGCCATCGTTACCGCCGCTGGTACGCCAAATCGACTGCACGCGTGGGACCTCCGTCACCCATCACATCGGGGCAAGATGAGCTACACTGAATCTGGAAGATTCTTTTCACCCGTCGTTTAGATGTCCCTCGCAATGCTGCCGGAACACCACTGGCGTCACCCATGCCGGCGGCAGCGCTCACGTCCACACCTCGCTGTGCGTCGCCGCCACCACCTCTTCTTCCCCCGCCGCCTCCTCCTCCTCCGTCGTCCCATTCCAGCCCGTCGTGCGGCACCGAACTGTTCCGACGGCGCAAGTGTCACAGGAAGGACGCGGACAAGAAACGGCTCCGAGATGTTCAAAGTTTGCCGTCCATGTTGGATGTGCTGAAAGACTTGAATCAAGTCAAGTTGCGTTCTGTTGAGAGGTTAGACGACACACACACACACACACACACCCGCATACCCACAGAATTCATTTCAGAATTCAGAATTCTTCACTGTCAGACATTTCCCTCCTCGTTGTAGATCGCCGGGTGGCACGCCAGTCCAGAAGAGGCCTAGTATAGGAGGCGGGGCAATCGCAAAGGACCCGGCGGCTCTGATCGCCGAGGCTCTCAAGAGGAAGTTCGCGCAGCATCGCCACAACAATTCCTCGGACAAAGAGAATTCCCTGGAAAGCTCACCGTTCGGAAGTCCCGACGCACCCAAGGTTTTTTTGTCTTGCGACGATACTCCTTGGTCGACAGTGGCGACTGCATGAAATGAAACGTTTGACCTTTGACATTTGACCTTGCAGATGTTCCGCCACGCCGGACGCAGCCGGGCGCTTCTGCATTTGTCATCGGGTCCGCCGAAGCCTTGAAAATCTTGCCTGGCAGCCTCCCACTGGTTCAGGTTTTTGTTTTTATCGTTTTATTTTATCACTTTGGATGCCGCTCATAAGAGCGGTGGCTTCACGGGGAACTTCATCTTACATCGTATGTCAAGACTTGTGCAATTTGTTGTACGGGACGGTGAATGTGGCTGCACGGGGGATGAAACGCATGAAATATTTCCTTTGACGGTTGCTACGAATGACGAAAAGTCTCCAAAGATTGCTTCGCTTTCTGTTCAAGTCGATGCTTTGTTTCTTTTTGTGCTCAACCGCCATGTTGTGTGTTTATTGACCGGCCTGGATAAAGTATTTTCACTCTTGTTCACGCCTGGGGGCCCAAAGCACGTATTTATGGGATGTTCTGTGCAGCTGTTGTCTTGGATTTGTTTGTGTTTGTGTGTAGGAGGGAGGGAAATATGTTTGCCTTTTTTTTTTGTCACCAAATGTCACCGGCGACGCCAATTCCGTTCCAAAAAGTCAAGCTCCTTTTAGTTGTTGGAACGTTGACGACGACTTCATGAATGCGCCATTTCAAGAAACTCAATTGGGTCAATGCGCTAGTTGAAAGGAGTCGAGTGTGAGGGCTCCCTCTAGCGGTACACTGCCGTCCATTTCTCTTGCAACTTGGCACGACGAAGGTTTTAAGAAAATTATAATAAAGGTAAACTGGATAGATTGTTTGTTTCTGGGGCCTATAAAACAATCCAGTTGAAAAACGACCCTTTTTTTTAGTTCTAAATATCTCATTTATTTTTATACTATTTTCTACGAGTTGAAAAGCATCATTACACTATGTTGTGTGAAATAGTTTTCGCTGTGCCTTAAAAATGGTCTTAAAATGTTTGCGATTATTTTTTTATTGACAGCAGAGGGTCCCAGGCACGGACTTCATTAAGGTGGGGGCCTCAAATTTACTGGTCTCCATAAATATTTGTCAACGATTTAAAAATCCCCCCACCCCTTTTTTTTAAACGATTGTGTCTTAGAGCGAGTGGCCGTTAGGCGGCAGCAGAGTAGCGCGGAAAAGCCGCCTGTGTCGTGCTCCGCAAAAAGAAGCCAATTAAAATCTGAAAGCAATAAAAGGGGTTCAACGCGAACTCTTGACCTCGCACTCTTCTTCTTGTGCCTCAAATCGATCCCAAGAAAAGTCGAAAGTTGTTTTTCTTTCCACCAACTGAAATGGACCAAACTTCCATTGGGTAGTTGAGTTGGCGTGTAGAATAAAAAACTTATTTTGTCGGATTGACCTCCTTTTTAAATTTTATTTTTGATTACCATTTCAAGCCAGTGGGTCAGTTTGCCCCCCGGATAGAAGAGGTGGCTCATTTCCACATGATACCCATTTTTAGCATGTTATGCTGTTGGTCAAAATAATGTATCCATTATAGACTCGGAAAGCGATGAAATAATTTCTAAGTTTACTTCTCAGCTGGGCCAAAGACAATCCGGCGCTGCTAGCTGAAGCTAACACGTTATTTTTCCAGCATTCAAGTTGTGCTCATCAAGTGTGACGTTTGTCTTGCATTCATGCTCATCATTACACGCACACACTCGCGCACACTGTAAATATTGACACTCCAAACAGACCCCCCCCCCCACCCCTTTCTGGCTTTGCAGCCCCCAAAATGACAGCGAAAGCACCACTCCCTCTGGAACAACAAAGCGGACTGATAATTATCTCCCGCATGAACCTGAAAAGTGCTGCACTTGCATTTACTACCTACCCGCAAACACCCTGCCACCCCCACCCCCCTGCCAAAAAAAAAAATCCCAATAAAAAAGACAAGATGGGGCTACCAGTGGAAGAAAAATATGCTGACAATCCGTAAAATCTCAAAATCATCAAAGAGCTTGATTTCTTTCATACTGAACACTCCGCACTTCTCCAAAAAAGAAGTCAAGCGTGCTTGCTTCAAGCTATTTGTCACTCCCAAGTTAGTTCACCGTGAACCTCGCACACAAAAGTACAGAGAATTTGACGCTGTATATATATTTCGGCAGCAAAATGTTGACGACGTGTTGCTTCCGCTCGCTGACCCTCTGGCGGTCACGAGCGTTTGGGCTCATTGCGGCTTGATTTTGTTGTCCGCGTTTTTTTGTTTTTTTTCACTGAACAGCAAAGATGTGCATGTTGTCTTATCAAAATGCGATGCCAGCAGGTGACACAAAAATGAGCGATGCATCAGCGTGACATCAATGCTAAGCGGTGTGAGAAATCACGATGCATGTGCGGAATTTTATCATCGGCGCATCGGCCAGATTAAGGAGAAGGAAGTTTATTCGTCACATCGTCACACATTTCATTAGACAACCGAAAGCTTTGTTTTCTTTGTCGTCATTCCGCAAATGGGACATTTTGGCAAGAAAAAACAAAGTCTTCCGATTTTTACGTCAAATGATTCAATGAATTAGCTCGGAACAAAATAACATTTTTGTTTCCATAAATTCAACTTTTATTTTTTTTTTTCTGGGCACATGCTACGTTCAAAAATAAAACCGGGAAGAAAATCAATGAGTGCCGTTGGCTTTTCCAGTCACCAAAAAAATGCTTTGGCGTCTTCGAGTATTTTTGTGCAGACGCGATTGAGCTTCTTTTCTTTTCTCTCCTCTGGCACGGCCCACGGGAACTTTGACTGGCAAATGTTCCCTATGCAAATTGCAGCCAGGCGCCGCACGGCCCTCCTCCAAAGTGCCGGCCGGCTCCTGTTACCCGGGACCCCCGAACCGTCCGCCATTTGGATTGGGCCCCAAAAAGGGGGGCCAGCCTTCCCATTTTTCATGTCACCTATTTTGCCTTTGTTTGGAGAGCGGCCTTGTTGTAGACGACACTTCCGTATTTGTCGTCGGTGCTCGGTTTGATTCGCTTTAGTCTTAGTTTGAGGAGATGACGTTTTGTTTGTCTATGTGGAGTGAAAGATGAAACAAAAGACATTTCAAAGAAACTGCTAAAGCTCATGCTTGAAATGAATTGAAGACGAATGACATTTTATGGTGTGTGTGTGTGTGTGAAGGGTCTGTTGAGACTTCAAGGTCAAGTTTTGCGGTTTTGCACCTTTGACTTGAACCCAGATCTGCACTTTGACGGTGTAGCGGTGCACAGCAGGGGATGGCTTCCCACTCGTGAAGGGTCGTTTGTGCCCCGCGACCGGCTGGCGACCAGTTCAGGGTGTCGTTTGTCTTCCCAAAGTCAGCTGGGAGAGGTCACGGCAACTCCTGTTGGACCCTCTTCGGGATAAGCGCTGTTGAAAATGCAAACGGTTTTGGGTCCAAGAACCCCCAATTGCCTTTTGTTACTCGTGACTACAAAGTCAAATCCAAAGCCCAGTCGGGAAGTAGAAATCTTATCGGCGCGTGCGCGTGCGCGCCTGCACCCCTTGTCGTTGCATCACAACAGAATGAATGACACATTTCCCTTCCTCTTTCGGATTGCAAAACAACTCTCGCGCTCGTAGTAGCCGCAAATAAAAACACCGAGGGCGTCGTCGCCCGGAGGGGAAGTGTGGAGTAAAAAAAAAAGAAAAAAGAATAGTAAACCTCATTGAAAGGGAATATCCCTTTTTTTTTTTTTAAACGTGAAAATGTGCGTGCGATGTCAAAACGGGTCCGGCCGTCTTCCTGGTGCATGAAACGGCGATGGGGAACTAAAAGACTTCCCCTCACGTTTCGAAGTGCAAATAAATTCGATGTCCATTCCCGTCACCTTTGCATCAAGTGTAAAAAAAAAAAAAAAAATGTGCCGCCGGCGCTCTCTCCCACTCGAGCGGGACTTTTCCTTGAACGTTTCACACTTGCGGCCCCGCGTTTGCGTGCTTTCAACTCAAAACGCGGCCCTTGAAAGACGGCGGCGAATCAATCCTTCCACAGTGCCGATCCGCCGCACGCAATTTGGAAAGCGACCGATGTGGGCCAAAGCCCAAAAAGATCCGGCTGAGCAGGAAGACTCTCCCAAGGCGGGCGCAAGTCCTGACACGACGGGCGCCTCCGCGCCGTCCTCGCTGTTTGTTGCGCCCATCCAGGCGAGCGCGTCCAGACCCGGAAAAACGGGATTCCGATGGTCTCGGCTCACGGGGCCGCATACCTGCCGATGAGAGGTTCCCACGAGAAAAAAAAAAACGGAGGAGCATTCGTGTTTTGATTCTTCTTTTCTTTTGACGGATGGCGCGCGAGAACCCGATGAGGGCCCGCGCGTGGGATTAAGGCTTGAAAACAAACACGAGATGATCGGCTCCGGCGTATAGCCGTCTGATTCTTGTTTTCATCATAAACTAGCGTTTGGTGTGAGCCGAGCGTACAGTTCTTCGGGCCCGTGGGTTGGGGGGGGGGGCATTGTGAACGCTCCTCGGGTCCACTCGTTAACATGCTTTGACCTGTTATGTTCCGAACTCCGCAGGGGGTCTCACTTCATTCTACGGCCTGATGATCGTTTTGGTCCACGATAGATCGGCTTTTGGGGTCACGATGGACGTGCCGGTCCGCCGCACGTGCGTGAAGAGCGGGTCCGCCGCCGCCACGTCATCTTTTCGCGACTCGACTGAAATCTGCCCCCGAGCCGGGTGGGAATTTTTTTTTTTTTTTTTGCCAAAACGCTGACTCACACTTTGCATCTGATTTGCGTAGTTTTGCATTTGACGTGGCCATTTATCTTTCTATTTGTTAAAAAAAAAAGTTGTCAAAGAAGAAAACCTGCCCCAAGCTGCAGCCAAGTGTTGAGATGTTTATCAGATGTGACTTTCGCCTCCAATTCCCCCCCCCCCCCTCCCCTTTGTTGCTTCATCTCTTGAGCAAACATACACTATAGAAGCATGATTGTTTGCGCGGCGGATACATCCGCTTCCACACACACACACACAAACACACACACACACACCTTGATTGAGTCTTTTAAGGCTCTCCAAAGCGCCCCCCCCCCACCCCACAGCTTCACACCTCTGCAAATCGCACCCACAAATATCCGAAAGAAAAAAGGCCCAATTCACACTTGCCTAATATCACGAAATGCTTTTTTTTTCTTCCCCCCCCCCCCCCCCCCCCACTGGCAGACTCGCCAAAGCCAAATGCCGCCCCCCCTCTTCAAGCCACGGGGGTGCACGTCCGCAGACACGACATGACATTGTTGGCGGCGCCCAACGATCCTTGCCATCCACCGGTCTTCATTAGACGCCATTTTGTCAAGATTTTTGGGCAGACGCAAACGATTCCGCTTGAACTTGATGGTCGGCCCTTTTGTTGCTGCACGACAACAAAAAAAACAACACAAACACTTGACGCGACTACGACTTTGTTCCTGCCTGACCAGTTTGTGCGCGTGCGCGCGTGGCTCGCAGGACGCCATGCGTGTTCACACTTGCCTGCAGCTCGTGGAACAATGTTCGTGCGTGCGCGTGTGTGTGTATAAGATGGAGTAGTGAGAAGTAAGTACGCTTTTTTTCCTGTAAAGTACATTTCTACCCAAGCATTTATTTGTCCAACGGCCTCCGACTTTTACCTGGTCCATTTATCAACAGAGTGCCGCTCGAGCAACCAGCTATTGACGGGCTAACGAATAGGTGGCGTTGTAAACTTTTGTGGCATATTTGAACAAAAAGATGTACAATGTAACAATTGTCTCCTGTCATATATTCTTTATCCTCCCGTGAAAATATATTTTTTTCATTCTACTGAGTCACTTGCAGGTGCTGCGAAAGTCTTCTTTGTTTGTGTCCGGTGAGCTGTTTTCTACTGCCCCCGGTGGCCATGGCGCGCGGAACACCAGAAGGAGCCGAAACCCAAATAATCAGCACGGTGGAGCGATCGTTTGGTTCTATCCATTCTACTTCTCGTTGTTGTGACTGTTTGTTTTTTTTTACAAAGTACAACCTTGCAGAGTGCCTCTTGGCTTATTTGAGCGCACACGACGCACACACCGTATTCGGTTTTTGAGGCTGTAAGATTGGACCGAGTGTTTTGACTTTGGAGCAAACGACGCGACGATGGAAGCTTGTATCTCAGGGCGTCGCTCCGCGGATTTCGTACTTTGTACTCAAGTAGTGAGTGTGAGTACTTTTGCCACCTGTACTAGTTCGTCGGACACGCCGCTTCGCACCATCGCTCACCTTTCTTCTGTTTTGCCTCTGGTACCTGTTTGTCTGGAGGAGTGACTAGGACACACACACTCACGCGCACACACTGTATTTCAAAGAGGCCTGACTGGTCTGACGAAAGCACACTTTTCACTCTAAATGTGACAAGTGTGCCTACGCTCTTTTTTATGTATGCGCACATGCATTTGCGTGTGTGTGTGTGTGTGTGTGTGTATGAGTGAGCGCGTGCGCGTGTGTTATCAAGACCTGCGTTTCCTGTTTTGCAATCCCAAATCTGCCCTCCCAGAAACATCTGCCACAAGATGATTCAGGAGCAGTTGTTTTGAAAAGGTGGCGGTGCGCTGGGTGTGGGAGGGGGTGTGGCTGTGTATGTGTGTGCGTGTGTGTGTGTGTGTGTGTATATACACGTCGATGTTTACTGTTTCGAGAAGACAAAAGCAATTTTTAATGCGGTGTCTCCACATGATTGACGTGTAGCGCCGCGTTCGCACCACTTGGCGGCTCTTCAACTTTGACCTTTCTCTGTTTATATACGCGCGCGCGTTCGCATTCGCGTCACGACGAATGTGGCGGGTGCGCGTCGACCGCCGGCGGGGTTTCCTCCCTTTATCCATCGCTGAGAAAAGCCACCGTATAAGAACCGATGCGGCCACGGACGATATGTCAATCCGGGAGCGAGCCTTCTTAGGCGTGACCTTTTGTTGTGCTCTGATTGAGGCAATTGCGGTCAAAGGATGCCACTCGGGTGTGTGTGTGTGTGTGGTTTGTGCCCAGGATGGGTGGAGTTTTCTTCTGAAGAATGTGGCCCATTTAGCGAGAAATTAAAGAGATGTGGGTCAAAGCAGCAGAACAATAGTGTCTGTCTGTCCGTCTGTCTGCCGTCCCGGCGACAATAGCGCCGAGTCAAAGACATTCCTCCGATGCCGTTTTATAAAAATCTCCTCCGAGGCAAAACGGCGTTCCCCACCCCGCACGTGACAGGCGAAAATACGTGAACGGGAGAGAGAAAATTTCACCGGCGACTTGACAGCAAGCGTGTGGCTGGCACGGTTGCTTTAGAGCGCCTCGTTGTTGCGGCGCGGAAAAAGCATGCGGAGGGTTGTCGAGTGTTGAATTTGAAAACGCTTCTTTTCGACTTGAAGCTCTGTTAGCAGCTGAGATTGTTTTTGCTTTTGTTGTTATTGCGATGATGGAGGCATTTTCACTTCCTACCGCAGAACCGCTAGGGCGTGTGTGTGTGTGTGTGTATCGTGTAGAGTGCGCGTGTGTTTGCAGTGGTCATGTGATGTGGGCCTTCCAAGCTGGTGATGCGCATCCTGAAAACAGCCAACAAGTTGACATGGCGGCGCGTCGGCTCTCTCGCCCGCCCGCCCGCCCGCCCGCCCGCCTCGTTCTGAAGCCGTCTCCGTGATGTCAATTCGCGTCACGTGATGATTTTTGCATAACAGCCGCTTCTCTTTTCCGCCGCGCGCTCTCGTCCGCCGCCGAACAACGCCGACGGACACCCGTGCGTCTGAATGGAGGGAAACGTCCGAAAAGCCTTCGACAACCTTTGAGGCTAGCGAAGAGGCCAAGGGTGAGTCGTGTGTCTGCCAGACAAAAATAAAACGATGACTCGCTTGCTTTCCGGAACAGATTTCTTGTCTTGTTTTTTTTTTCTCCTCAGACTTCTTTTCAGCGGCTCACCACTTCCAATCGAAGGTGTGAGGAAGTGGGAATTCCGCGGCTAACGGACTCCCTGATAAAGGCGCAGGTATGGCAGATGGTACGCGACCAGCCGAGATACGTTTAAGACCCGGACCAAATGAGTCGCCATTTGTAGGGATTCCCCCGAACATAAAAGCCTCAACTTTGTTTCACACGTTTGCTTTGATTGCAGGCACGCTCCGAACATTTCGGGGTCCTTCAAAGAGAATTCACCTGCCGAAACCAGTTTCACGTAGCAACATCGCATTTGGTGGACGTGCCTATCATGAGTCCACTAACAAAAAAAAAAAAAAAAAAAAAAAAAAAAAAACCCAACACATTGAAGTTGACCTTTGCGACCTTTTTCGGGTCACTTGGGCGCATTTCCAGGGGCCCCGCAAAGAAAATTCCGACCCCCAAAGCCACTTTCACCCGTTTTAGGGTCATTGTGGATATTTCAAGCAAGCAAAGCATGACATTTGCTTGCTGTGCCAATCATGAGTAGACCCACAAAAAAGAAAAAAAAAACATGCCGGAAAAGACACTGAATGTTTTCCATTTGAAGGGCCACCTTTTGGATATTTCCGGTTGTCAACGTCACTGGCCCTCTTTTTCACCCCAATTGTTTGGCGGCCTGCGAGACTGAGCCGAGTCGGCGCTAACGGCCCGCCGAGTTTACGCAACAATTTCCACCTGTTGACTGTCAACACAGCGACGCTGTTTCGGAAAGCAACAGCGTTTCGTTCACGTGATGCCTCATAAATAAGAAAAAAAACAACGCGCGACCAAACAATGGCCCGGCTGCACTCGACTTGCGGTCTGTTGGCATCCATCTGTTTTTCTGTCTTCTTTTACAATCCTGCAACTTCTTATCTCGCTTCAGCACGGCTGCGCACCTTACACACACACACACACGCGCGCGCACACACACACCACAAACAGGCCTGTCCCTGCCACCTCCTCGTAAACCCGCTCGCTCGTGCACGCGCACCCGCAACCCCCCCCCCCCCCCAACCACTCTGCAGACGAGCCAAAGCATCACACAGGCCGAGTGTTGAACTCTGATAAGTTGACTGTGAAGTCTGTGGTTTTGTGTTTATGCTCATGTTGGGGGTGAAATGGTGGTGGGGGGGGGGGGGGGGGTGACAACATTCTTGTTTTGTACTCTTAAGTCCAAATGCAGGAGCCCCTTCACCCCCCCAGGTTTGCCCTGGGTCGACATGACACCATGTTGCTTCAACTTTACGGGCCCTCACAAGCAACGGGACGGATTTTAAACATTTTGTGTCCTCAGATTGGTTGGTATCAACAAAAGTTGCCGAGGCAGCTGCGGTAAAAGTTCCCCAAATGATAATGGATCATATCCTGTGGTATCTGCCGCCCTCATCTCTGGACCGGACAGGTGCCTGAAAACTCGCCCACGGCATCTTCGGGTGAAATAGGTGCGCCCACGCACACAAATTCAAACACAACATGTTTGCTTAGGATTTCCCACCAGAAAATTCTCCCCTCCTCCAGCAGTACAATTGCCCTGCAATAAATGCCGAACGCCTCATATTTTGTTCATCCATCAAAACGGGGAGGGACAAAAGATTAAGGACATGCACTCAAATGGGAAAAAAAAAGTTGCCGTCTGACTGCTCGTCACACCACAAGTGCTTTGATCCGCTTGTATATATTTGTATTATATTTCTTATTTCTTCAAGGAGGAGAACGTGTTTGTTTGTCTGAGAACATTCCCTCTCTTTTTCTTTCCCTCCTTTAACCTCCTCCTTCATATTTGCATTTGCTCTTTTTTCTGACATGCCGACTGTTGAGCCCACGGGCTTTTGTGCATTTTGCTAGCAGGAGCCCACTATTAGCAGGAAACACTTAAGCGTGCGCGTGCGCGCACGCTCACGCACACGCGCTCGCACGCACGGACGACGGATTCGCGCACGCACACGCAGACACGAAGAATGTTTCGAAAGTTGATGTACGCGAAACAGCGTTCGACAGGTATTTATTTATTTAGTCAGCAAAAATACAAAAGATATTACAGATATTAATACTGCACAGGTGTTTAATCTTTTATCAATATTAACAGGAATTTAAAAATCGATCCAACATCGTATGAATTTAATAAATGCGTCAACGTCTCCTCACCACGAATTGTTTTCTTCATTAGCTTTGTATTGCCCATTGTTGCGTGTGCTTTGTTTACGGTTGCTTGCCTGGATTGCATATATTGCCCTGATGGGGGCAGTGTAGTGCATAAATGGCAGATAACACAGCCAAAGACAAGGAGAAGAAAGTCGCGGTCTGAGACACCAACGAAGAAGAAAGAGCCGAACCTGTGCCAGTCGGAGTGCAATTAGGATGGCTGGCAAGATGGCGACCTTGGAAAGAGTTACCGGCATTGTGGACGAATGTTAAAACACACAAATAAAGCAACACGTTAAAAAAAGCAGTGAAAGATGAGACACCAAGTCAAGCTATGAAGGAATTGGCAGGTAAGGAAGCCGAGCTGTGTTGCTACTCCGAAGGAAAAGGTTGCTCAAGAACCAAAAATCACAACTCGCGATGCTAAGCTAGGGAAAGCAAAAGAGGTTTGCAAGGCGAAGGAGTGGCACCCAAATTTCGTTGTATTCTATACAATGACAATAAAGGCGATTCTGAAGAGGAATTTTGAAGTTATTCTTGGTGTTGAGGTATTAGGCTAAGGATAAGATATGACAAATTTTGTAGCAGGTCATATGTATTGTATTGTGTCATTGTTTTTGTTGACTGTGACGGTCAAGTGCAAAGTACAGTACAGTTGTACAGTACGTGCCCATCACTTGTTGGGCTTGAATGTGAAATGTGGAAATAAGAAATGTATTTGTGTTTGCCCACTCATATGTTGACAGGAATCTTTAGTGTACTTTTAGGAACGTGCGATTAATTGCGAGTTAACTTTGGAAATCATGCTTTTAATCGACTGACACCCCGATTATATTTTTTGCAGCCAAAACGAAAATGTTAAAAGCAATAAAAACACTTCAAAATAATTAAACATTTGGTGGTGTTTTTTTTTTTTTTTTTAAGAATTACAATTTTTATTTTTGGAACTAACAGGAATAATAATGAGGTTGATTAAGCGGTCGTGGTTATTTAATTTCTTTTTTTTTGTTCCTCATCAACCCCTTTCCCTCCATATGGCCCTTCATCAACACTTGCGATGCGCACACGCACGCATCAGCTGTCCATCTTGGAAGCGACAATGTCACAACAGTCGTCACACACGCCTTAGCCAGTTTGTTTTTCGTAGCAGGTGTCATGCGTACACAAAGCGTCTGCGCGCATGTGAATGTGCGCCTTTCCATTTGAAATGATGTTTTGGGACCACAAAACAAGAGCCCTCCCTCAGGTGGGAGCGCATTGTTGTCTCATTGCTGCAGTGATGATCCATCCTGCTCAATGATGTTTTGGGACCACAAAACAAGAGCCCTCCCTCAGGTGGGAGCGCATTGTTGTCTCATTGCTGCAGTGATGATCCATCCTGCTCGCTCAGACACACACACACTCACACAAACGCGAGGAGTTCAAGCTCGGAGGGGGAAGGGGGGGTGGCCCTTTTGACGATGAGGGGAGCCCCGCGTGTGCAGGCTGAAGTGTTGTGCATCAGTCAAGTGGAGCATGATGCGGCCATGTGAATCCGCTTGTCAGCATCACTTAAAGGGCAACAATGGAGCGCAAGCACACCACCACCACCAGGGCGACCAAGAGGAGGAGGCGGTGTCTATTTTAGTTTGCGCATTACAGTACAAGAATACTGATTTGGCACTCATCCTAGCTTTCTAGCCCCAAATGGGAGCGTACTTTCATATATTTGGGGAAAAATGAACAAACAAAAAGGTCCCAGCAGGAAATAAAAGAATTCCCCAAAATGAGCCGCTCGACTCAGCTGTGTGGACAGAACTTAAAATAACATCATGACGAGTTGAACAATTTTTCGTTACTTTGTGACTTAATTGTTTTTCAGGGTCGTGTGGCTGGGCATCAACTTAGATTAATGTGTGCGCGTGTGCTTGGTGGTCTCCATTGAAAAGCCCTTCCTTCTGCTCTATTTACCCAGGTGAATAGAAAAGTTGGACCAAGCCTGCGCGGGAAAGCGTGTTATTTGCTGTGTGTATGTGCGTGCGCGCGCGTGCATCACTCCCCCCAGTGTCATGATGATTGACCCCCGCATCACCGTCTCCGTGTTGCTGTGCCTCTAATGAAGCAAGCTTACACCGTGGAAGAAAACCGCATGAGTTCTTCATCTAAATGTCTGAGATGTCGGAACACACACACACACACACACACACGATGAACAGAATGCAAAGAGTTGCTCTGTTAGCATGTGACAAGTTAGCAACCCGAGTGCAGAAAGCATGACGACGGGTCCGCAGGAAATTTGACACAATGTCCTATGGTCGCTGACGCTTTCTAACGGCAGCTGCCCAAACGCTAGCATGCTAACAATTACTATGCTGACATATGATAGGAAAGCAACCTCAATCCAAAAAGCACAAAAGTAGTTTTTACACCATTACCCGTTGGTCTGGAACGATAGCACGAGAAATATGAGGTGCTAATGGTTGCTAGGCTAACACATGCATGAGCAACCTGCACCTCAAAAATCAGCAACGCTTTCTTTTTTGTTGTCGATCCTGTTTTGCACTTTCACCTGGTTGGCAGCATGTCGGCCCCACAAAAAAGTACAGTTATTGTTTGTGGCCTATCTTCAGCAGGCACATGTCCACTCTACTGTGTTTTTTTTCTTGTTTTTTTTCTCTGTGGCCCCCTTGGTAAAACAACAAACAAACGGTCCGCCAACGAATGTCGGCCAAATCTGGGCCTGGCGCTCGCGAACTGTTAGCGAGGAGCCTAATCACCTCGCCAACAGTCGCCATCTCGCCGCCTCTATCTGCTCAATCTGTGTATTCCTCGTGTGTGTGTGTGTGTGTGTTTGTAAGTCACGGCCGAGTACAATAGGTGCCACGTGTGGCAAAAGTACTCATGCTTTGAATTGAAGCAGAAGTACCGAAACAAAAAAAGTGACTGGCAAAAGTCGTGATTCAAGTCCTTTTTCCGAAGGAAACTAAACGGCGCCAACAGTTGGCGAATCCCTTCAGCTCAAAAGTAAAAACAAAAAACAGTTGGGTAACTTGGTACCCAACAAAGTAAAAATACTTGCCTTTAAGTATATTTCAAAGGTATCTGTACTTAAAGGGGATGTTTTATGCATGCACACAAGTCTAAACATGGCGTTCTGATGAACATGTGAAATATGAATTAAGCAGCAAAATTTTAAATTTTTTTGTTGTTGTCATTTTAGGCCGGACGATTTGCCACTTGTTGATGACCGAAAATGACATCAGGGCACCGGGCGAGCTCATCGTGCGAACTCGCATGACCAAAGAGGTAAGCTGTGATTGGTCGATACTCTACCTTTCCGCTTATGACACCAAAACAATACCTTAACCAGACTTGAGTATTTCCCCAAAATATTTGCCATAATAGAAATACTTCAAGACAATTATCACAATTTTCTTTTTCATGTCTCGTTTCGTCACCTCGTTGTCTTCTCATCTTGGTACCATTCATGGATGGCAGGAGGGAGCGGCCTCCACGTCGACGTATCTCCAACCACAATAGTGGTCAGGGAATGAGGAAATCAGGCCTGACTAATCTATGCGGGCCACCAGACAGCGTTGTACTGTAAGTTGCACGAGGTGTGTGTGTGTGTGTGTGTGTGTCCGCGTGTGTGTGAGCGCGCGCGGGTGTGTGTGTGTGTGTGTACTGTAAAGTCTCGGGAGCCCGCCACGTCTGCAACATCCGGCTATAAATCCATTGCGACATGTTAAACTGAATTTATGAGCCAACCTGCTTACGACAGACATGTTTGATTTGAAAAGGGAAAGGAGGATGGATAAAAAAAAAAAGTTGAAGTATTCCAACTTCTGCTTTTATCATTTAAAATATAGTTTGTGTGTGTGCAAGGCTGTATCATTTATATCGCATCGTGTGGACAAAAGTTGACATTATCAGAATATCGCATGCTCCTCTCCCACTTCAAGATGAATGTGCTGCACTGTGAATGATAACATTCCCCGTGTGCTGCGAAATTGTGATAAAAGGACGGCCAGCTTGGCGAGGGCTCGTTTTGTTGTTGCGGTTTGCGTTTGACAGTCGGGCATAAAGTACTCAAAGTGGTTTGGCCTGTTTTTCGAGGATTTTTACAAAAATAAATGTGTGGCGATTAAAAAAAAAAAAGAACAAGGAATGATTTAGTTGAATTTCAGGCTTTGTGGTCTCATATGTACCATTTCTTGACGGCATGCATCAGAAAAGTAGTTCATGCACTTATTTGCAGCTCTGCTGAAAAATTTTGGGGACCTACTGTTGAACCATGTGGGATGCCAAGCAGCGTTTGGGTGGTTTGTATACAACAAGGCTTGGAATTCCTTCTCATGTGAACCCCTCTGTCCAGCCATCAATTTTCAGTAGCGCTTATGGTCACTAGCATCGCAGATGGGCCAAAGCCTATCCCGGCTGACTTTGGCCGAGAAGGGGGGTACGCCCTCGAGACGCGCACCAGCCATCTTTTTAATCTCCAGGCTGGTACGAGACAACAGTACGTTGTTTTCTCTCAGTATCCATCTGAGTGGTGTTTTTGTCAACCACCACGCACACACACACACACACACACACACACAGCTGCCTTCTTGCTCAGTGAAAGCAGGTGTCTGTGTGTCTCGTGGGCTTTAGGGTTTTGTGGAGGAAGGGGGGGGGGGGCTTTTGCTGCGCTAAAATTCCAAATGTGAAAGACTGCTTGTCACTTGGGCCTCCCTATGCAATATCATAGCCTCTGTCACCCACCTGCCCCCTTCCCCATTGCGCTCATCCATATAGAAACCCATTGCAAAAAACACTGCATTAATATCATCAGGTTCCTGTGACTGTATTCCCTCTGAGACTTTGCGGGGGGGGGGGGGGGGTGGTTTGCATTTGATGGTGGTTGTTGGGCCGTTGGACGGAAGCCCAAATAGGGGGCTCGGTTGTAAATATAGCTCTGCTTCTCATTCTGGGGGGGCCCCCGTGGCACAACAAGAACCCTCCAAAGACTGAATCCGAAGCCTTTCGTTTGAATTTTGGGGGGAGCGTTCAGGAGCAACATGGAAACATGAAGTTCAAAGTGGCAAGATGAATATTTTGCTTTCAGGTGATCTTCACTTGGACACTAGGCAGAAATAATCACGGCAGTTGAAGGCCTGTGTCCGTATGAATCCGTAAACCTCACTTAACTGCATGGGCATTGAGTCGTTTTGAAGACTTTGTGTGGAATGTCAATTGTTTCACGCGGAGGAGCTAACCCGCCGCCATTTTAGCATTCATTTTGTAAACATCTGTCGACATTGTATTGAGCCTTGTGGAACACCATCCGTCTCATCCCTACATGGATGCCAAGCAATGTCCCGTTTGTTGAGTGGTCGTAGTATCGAGCCTTGTGGAACACCAGTGTTCCGCTGTACTGCCGGGCAATTCTGTGGACTGAATAGTGAACCTTGTGTCCAGTTTTTCGATTGTGACAGCAAGTATTGTGTTGATCAAGGACCACATGAGAAGCCTACGGCCCAAACTTGAAGTCGATCACCAGTGATGGGACATTGTGGCGTGATTGCCCTCTATATTTTTACGAGCACATACTGAAACGACGGGAGCATTTGTGAGTCACACTTTGGAGTCCTGCTTCACCTATACAAACAATTCCGAACACAAGATTGTAGTAAAAACAGCACTCTTTATTGACTCAGCAGTATAGAAAAGTATCAAAAATGTGAAAACTTGGCTTGTATAAACATTTCAATAAAATGATTTCTGCACAGCTAATATTAAACAAGGAATATAAAAAAAAGGTATCAAAAAGGCAAGAAAGTGTTTGAAATGGGCTCCCTCATGACGCTGATTGAGTTACAACTCACCCCCCCTCCCCAAACTATTCAAATACATGTCTTTAAAATAAAAAAAAACAAGCACAGTCTGAATTTTCATAGAAGTAGTTAATACCCCCCCAAGTGCATCTTGATGTCACTCCTGCTGCGTGAAACTTGTGGTTTCACACACCCATGCGTGTCTCAATATACTGTAGACATAAATCCTTTTTTTCCACATAAAATGTTTGTTCATTGAATGCTTCCCCCCCTCAAAAAAAAGAAAATATGAATGAAATTAAAAGGTGACAATGTGGTAAACGCTTAATACTTGTCGGGTTGTCCCTTTCCGCGGCATAAAACACGACTGACATTAATACAGCTTGTTCAGTAGGTTTGTGTTTAACAAGAGGTGACGCGCGCACCAAACACTTGAAATTATCAGTAGACCCATTCTAGCCGTAAAAAAAAAAAAAGAAAAAAAAAAGATGAAATCATAAAACTCAACAAATAGGTCAGTTTTCAATCCATTAAGATGCCACTGGATATGCAATAATGCGAAAAGGGCTTAAATACTAAATTCGTCCAACACTGCTCTTTTGGCCAATTGTGTAAGAATAGAAACCAAAACAAATCATCTAAACAGAGAAAATAAATTAACCAACTTGTTCTTTATATTAATATCAAAATTCAGAATTAAAAATACAACCCAATGCTCGTGATACATCCCCGCATTTTCAATACAGTGATAATAAAAAAAAAAGAAACATATGACCAAAAGAGACAACCAAAAAAAAAACAACAAAAAAAAACCCCAAAGCAATTGTCTATATATATATAAAAAAAATACCAAAGTACCACAACAAATACAAATCCCGAAAACAGCCAATCGACTTGGCGCTGGCGTCTACGCCACCAGCGTCCGCGTTGGGAATGCCGCGTTGACGTACTTGATGTGGCTGGCCTCGGCCGCCATTGCGCTCTCCTCGCTTTTGCCGCACGTCGTTTGCTCCCACAAGCTCAGCGGCTGTCGGCAGAACAAATGATTAGCGTAGCCTGCGTCACGCTTCATTTTAATGGGCGCCGGCATTTACATTTTGACCAAGGGGTGAGCAAACTTATGCAACTCGGGGGGGGGGGGGGGGGGCACATTTGATGTTTAAAATCGTCAGCTCTGTAGATGACGTTGAAGAATGCATGGCAAATTGCTTATTTTAATCACAAAAGATGTAATGTGAAATTGTTTGATTAAGAATTAAGCTATAAATTATCAAATGAGAAGACAACAACTAACTTTCTACCACTTTTTTATTTGAATATTTCTAATTTGATCATTTACTAATTCACAAAATTGAAAACACTTATTTCTGGTATTATTTATTATTATAAATAATAATAAAATAGGGGAAAATAGAGAAAAAAATGAATCAACCACTGCTTCATTTCATCAAATTAAAAATTTTAAATGCATTCTGTAAAATGATGTGTTACACCAAAAAAATTATTTTTTCACCATTGAAATATTGCTGACATACCGGCAGTTGGCTGTGTGAGGTCCTGTGAGGAAGATGGTAGGCTTTGTGTCCGTCTTCGCTTAGCAACGAACTTGTGACCAAGTCCTGATTGATTGCGGGGTGAAAAGCGGGAGTGGGGGGGTGTGGGGGGGAGATAAGCCTTCCAATTTGTGATTGCGTTCATTGATGACCTTGAGGGTTGGACTTACCGGTACTTCCTGCGCAGGGCCATTTGGTGAGAAGAGCTGTGTGTTCAGTTCTTGGCCGTCCCACTGCATGTATGGACTCCTTTCACACGGAGACTCCACCTTGGGGCCAAAACACAGCAGACACGGTTGGGGGGGGTGGGGGGTAGTGTTTTCCTGCTATATCGCCGGCCACCAAATGCCGATTTTTATTTATTTTTTTTAATCTGTTGGGATTTCCCACTGCATGGCATTGGTTGTCCACAGGCGTTTGCTCACCTCTTGTTTGATCTTCTTCAGAGGCGGGTGCTCAATGGCGCACTCGATAGGCTCCTGCTTGATGGATTCCACCATCTGCTGATCCAAAGGAGCGGGCTGGAGACGACACAAACAAAACTCGGGGTTAACCCCAGAAGGAAGAGACAACATTCATTTGGGATCATTCAATTTCTTTTCAGTTCAAAAAAAAAGGTAGCATGCCTTGCTCACCGGCAGCTTGAGCGGCCCATACTTGGCGGCCTCCTGCAGGGCCAAGGTGGATCTGAAAGTCGCGGGCGCGCAGGGAGACGATTCCAGGACGGAGCGACGTATGTTGGGAGTATTGAACCTGCCGTGGAGAGCCACCCGCGCGTCAGTGGGCAGAAATGTCTGGTTGGAAGCACGAGGCGGACGCTCACTCACATGTCGTTCTCCTCGCGGGCCTTGGCGGCCGCGGGCGAGCTCAACGCAAGACGCTCGCCGTCCGAGCGCTCGGGACTCATTGATTGGTTGAGCAACTGCCAGACAAAACGAGTGGCGGTGTAGTCGGGTTAGGCCGGCGTCCGGCGCATTTGGCGATGGAGACGTAGGCGCTTACTGAATCAATGACGGACTCCATGAACTCGGGCAGGGTGGCGCCGTGCGCCCGCGATGCCGAGACGCTCTCCTCGGGCAGGCAGCTCTGATCCAGCGGCAGGGCGGGCGCGGCCGCCTGGTGTTGAGGTAATGACATGGCCACGCCCTCCACGGTGTGGCCGAACGGGCTCTGGCCGGCCCAGCTCGGATAAGGCAAGTTGATCTGAGCGGGGGGGGAGGGGGGGGGCAGAAAATCAAAAGTGTTAAGATGGTAGCAAGAAGCTCACAGTGCAAGGGTGACAATAAGTGAAGGGGGAGTCGGAATGGAAGAACACCAGAAAGGGAACTGAAGTTGGCAGGAGGGTGACGGTAGTATTGTGTTGCACAAGGGGTCGTGGACACACACACAAAAACACACACACACACACACACACGGAGCAAGACGAGGTCCTGTTTCATCACTTCTTTGCAGCAACAGCCCCCCAGATGTTTCCTCCATCGTATTCGCACAACGCTAACCGCTGTCGGCGAATGCCCCCGGGTCAGCCTATGTGCACATAAATCCTGTTGTCTCTTTGCGCACATGCGCACACGCGCCTTCGTTCAACACGGGCAAACTCGGGACTTTGGGTCGTTTTCAAATGAACAAAAAAAAATTTAAAAACTCGTTTAAATTGCATGATCGCTAATACAGATGCGCTTTCCAATCTTGGCCGATCTCGACCAATCGAACAGCAAGCCTCCGAATCGATCTCGGCACATAAGATGGCCGACCCACAAATACTGCCGCCGGTAGCGTCTGCGGCCATTCTTTCACCTCAAGAATAGAAATGGAAGGCTACACGGATTTTGTCGCTAGCCGGGCGCTTGCGGCTAACGTCGTCCCGCTGGCATAACAGATTGCGTCGACTTTCTTGCCTTGATGAAAATGCCCGCAATCCTAAATCAACTCGTAGGTCAAGTTTTACAAGTATTCAGGTTGCCGCGGCTAATTTGTACTCAAATTGTTGTTTGCCTATCCCGCCTTCCCCTCGTCCTCGCTCGGCCTACCAAAAACGAACACGTAAACGCTCGGAATTCTCCTCTATGCTTCATATGCAAACGGTTCCAGCCGAGCGCCTTGCTCGTGAGCTGAGGCGTGGCAAACCGCCGGCGACCGGGAAGAAAAAAAGGGCGTTCACAAAAGCGCGTAGCCATGCCACAGTCGGGCTGGTTCACGAGGACTCACCGGTAGCGACGGCTGGCCTCGCAGCTCGTTCTCGGTCGACATGAGCAGCAGTTCGATCTCTTTCACCCTCTGCTCCTTCTCGGGGTCCTCCTCGCTACAGTGTCTCTGCCGCATGACGAGGAAAAATGATTGGCTGTTGATATTTTTAATCAAAACGCATTCAAGCTTTTTTTTGTACCTGTATTGCGGCCGTTCCGTGCTGGGGGATGCTCAGGATGTTGAGATGCAAGGCCATGGGGAAGGGCACCTGGTGAACACGTCACAAGGAAGAAAAATTGAATCATTTGGGGCGTGCCAAAAAGTTTGACTGGTAGCTAAGCCAAAATGCAAAAACATAAGCGTGTTTTTTTTTAAGCAGAAAAAAAACCAATCAAAATTATTCATTCATTATTCATTCATCCTCCGAGCCGCTTGATCCTCACTCGGGTCGCGGGGGGTGCTGGAGCCTATCCCAGCTGTCTTCGGGCAGTAGGCGGGGGGGACACCCTGAATCGGTTGCCAGCCAATCGCAGGGCACACAGAAACGAACCATTCGCACTCCCACTCACACCTAGGGACAATTTAGAGTGTTCAATCAGCCTGCCACGCATGTTTTTGGAATGTGGGAGGAAACCGGAGCACCCGGAGAAAACCCACGCGGGCCCGGGGAGAACATGCAAACTCCACACAGGGAGGCCGGAGCTGGAATCGAACCCGGTACCTCTGCACTGTGAAGCCGACGTGCTAACCACTGGCTTACCGGGCCGCCCCAATCAAAATTAATCTAAGCTAAAAAAAAATAATAATAATAATTTGTGAGAGACATTCATTAAAACGGCAGACCGCCAGCGATGATCAATTTATCGTTGCCTCTCGAGCAACATGGCAGAGCTCACAATTTATTCGGAAACAATTGGGCGGAAGAAGGCTTCCCGATCTGACAATCCGGGCGAGGCAAACTCACCCGTTGCGGATCGGCCATGTACGCGTAGTTGAGCTGCGAGACGGGGGCTAGCTGCGCGTGACCGGGCGAGTGGTGCGGGAAGGCTAAAACGTGAGCGGCGGCCGGCTTGACGTAGCCGTGACCCAGCGGCGAGCCGGCCGCGCCCTTGGCGCCGGCGCTCTGCAGGTAGCCCTCCTGCTCCACCCTGCGCCGCATGGTGGAGTTCCAGTGGTTCTTGATGGCGTTGTCCGTCCTGCCGGCGTCAAAGGACTTTCAGATTCGGGGACAAAGTCGTGTGTCTCTCTTGATGTGATTTCAACCCCCCCCCACCCTCCGAAATAATTAGCGGAGCAATCTCGAATGGCGATTCTCACCTGCCGGGGAGCTGCTTGGCGATCTCGGCCCAGCGGTTGCCCAGCTTCTCGTGCGCCTGGTAGATGATGCGGTCCTCCTCCTCGGTCCACGAGGTCTTCTTCACCTCCGGGTTGAGGTGGTTGTGCCAGCGCTCGCGGCACTGCTTGCCGATGCGGCCCTTCAGGTGCTTGGCGATGACCGACCAGCGCTTGGCGCCGTACTTCTGCACCAGCTCGATCACCTGCCGGGCGGAGGCCAATGAAAGAAAAGGGGCTTCCGTCAGGATTTCTTCCCCCCCCCTTCCTATCGTTATCTTGCCGTCGGTGTCTGCCAACACCTGCCGAGCGCCCAGGGAGTTTCCAGTGGAACGTTAGCCGCCCCGCTAATCATTACAGCCACACCTGGCCGGAAACCCCTCGGACGCGTCCAATAAACGCCCTCGGAGGGCAGTGGGGATGATGCACGTGGGGTGTTGTGTAACTTTTTTTTTCCCCTGTGAGTTGGGGGGGGGGGCGTTCAGAAAAGTCATGCACCATTTTTGCTTTCAAAGGAGCCGATTGTATTTTGCTTTCATGACTGAAAGCAGCTTTAAAAAAAGTGTAGTTATTTCTCTCAAGCCGCAGAAGCTTTGAAAAAGAAACTTTGTCAAGCACTTTTGCCACATTTAATTTTTTTTTTTTTTTTAACCAGACCCCCTGCTTAGTCGTTTTTGTGTGTGTCAGGGGAGGGTGGGAGCAGATGTACAAAAATTAGGCTAGCAATTAGGTTTAAAAAAAAAAAACATGTCAAACCAAATTTTACAAAAGTAGATTTACGAAAACTGTCGCCTTTGAAATTGAAGAAGAAAAAAAATCCCCTTTCATGTGAATGAAGGCGTGCAAATCCAGATTTCTAATTGTGGAGACAACCTCTTCAGTGTCAAGGTGCTTTGGTTCGGCTTTAAAAAAAAATAAAAAAAATTTAATCTTACCCGCTGGTCTTCCTCTTTGGTCCAAGGTCCTTTAATGAGTTCTGGGTTGAGAACCTTCTGCCACCTGTGCTGGCACTGCACATCTGTACGGTTCTGGTGCATCAAGAAACAGAGAAGACATTTTCCTCACAACTGCTCAGACAGCATCGCGCTGATCGTTTACCACGGACTGCAGGAGCTTTGCTGAAACTATTGTGAAATATCCATCCCTTATTGGCTAACTGAGATTAGCAGACAGAATGGTTGTACATGCCAAAACCGTAATCCCATAGCTGATTAATTGGTAGCTTGTTTAAAAAAAATTAAAAACATATTCCGGAATCTTCTTTGATCCCTTCATGTTTAAGAGATGCAATACAGGCAGAACAAGTTTCCGGTGTCCGGATTTTGTCCTTTTTTTGTTTGTTTTAACTCTCGACGAGGGATCAACTTTCAAGTACAAAACACGAAAACATTGAAAGTCAACTTTCTCTGCCTTGCCCTTGTGATTGTTAAGCGCGTGTGAGAAAATCCTGTTCTCTTTCTGCGCCGGTTGCTAACGTTGACGAGCAGAACATTTTGCCGAAAGAGCAAGATCACGCTGTGAAGCTTCGACGCTACAATTGTAGGGCGGTAATCGGCCGTTCTTGTTGTCGGTGTAAATGTTGGTGGTGTTTGACGATTGATTGGAGTCAGAGCTCCATCTAGTGGGCAGATGGCACAATGACTTAATTCTGCGCAGCCTCGACTGTTTCAATGACAAATTAAGACTGTGTCCACAACCTGCAAAAAACTGTCCAATTGCGATTTTTGGAAAGGGCTACGATATCGATGAGCGCTGCCATTTGTTCTATTGTTCATGTTGCACGGTCCCGTTTATGGCCTCGCACGGACTTACGGATAGTAAACTCGCGATGACTTTCCAGTCATCGGATCCGTGAAGCTCGACGAGTTTCTTTAACTTCTCATCCTGGTGAACAAAACATGGAGTCAAGGTTGGAGAAGGTTCCGGAGTTTTGTCGAGACGGCTTCTTCGCAAAGGGTGCGCACGCGTGTACCTCCTCTCGCGTCCAGCGGGTTTTCCCGAGGTGCCGCTTCCCGGGCTTGGCCAAGGAGCCGTCGTAATCGTGGTCGTAGGTCTCCTCCTCGTCCTCCTCGCTGCTGTAAACACTGCGGATGGAGGATGTGGAAACTTGATTCATCTTCATCGTAAAGAACCGGTCATTCTTGAAGGTTTGGGTGCGGGCGTTTTGCCAAGACACCCAAAAGATGCTCGAGTGAAGATGGGAGGGAGAGGAGATGTGTGGGGGGGGCACTTTATGGATGAACAGGTTCTTATGTTTTTAGTTTCTACAGATACTGGGATCGGCACACGCGCGGGTAATTTGACGAGGCCGGCGTGTTCAGACCTGCGGCCGCATTGTCGCCCACTTAACACGCGCACTCGCGCGGCCTGTAGCCAATCGGAACGTCAGCGCGGGGGGGGGGGGGGGGCAAGGCGCTGTTCGACAGCGACAGGTGAACAGGAACTGCTCTCAGGTGCAGGATAATGCGTTCCGCAACTTCCCCGTTCACTGCCGTCAATTGGAGAACCGGCGGCTACGCAACTTAGAGGAACTTGGACCACTCGAGCTCACAAATTCTCAGTAAGATCATGAAATGGATCCGATGCGTAAAGTTGACTGACGATGCTTGTCCGTCAATGGCCAAGGAAAAAGCATCCGGGGGGGCACCCCGTGCGCCTGCTTCAAGGCCCAGCCACTGATCCTCAAAGTGGTCCAATTTCACTTTTCGTGAGACAAACATGACCTCTCACTCTTGCAAGGAGATAAGATAAGATAAGATAAGAAAACCTCTATTAGTCTCGCAATGGAAAAATTCACAATATCAGCTCCGAGTCCAACTTTTCACACTGACCAGGCACATTGTGAGTTAATTGCAGAGGTGCAACAACCAAGCAAACAATCGACGACTATAATGGATTTTTGAACAAATTGATTTTGATCACAGATGGAGACGTGAACTTAAAAGCACCCAAATCCTCTCAAACTTGGAAACATTCTGCCATGCGTTTCATCCAAACGAGATGTTTGAAAACAAGCACTCTTACTTTGGAGGAGAACGACCAAGATTTTGCCGAGTTTTCCCAACAACACAGACTCATTCTCAATTCAATATATTTTTGCGCATTCTCTGCAATTTGAAATGAGGTCCTGCTTCTTTCACAGCGGGATGGAAATCGGCATCCGGGATCAATCAAATTTTCTTTCGGTTTTGCGTGGGAATGACTTATCTTTCCCGCTCATTCAAACAATTGCTGCGTGAAAGTGAAAACGGGCTCGGCTCGGCTTTGATGTGCCATAAAATGCCGGCACACCTAAGGAAACGAAAGCCATGCAAATTGCCTTTTTATAGGTGAAGTCGTTCCAAAAAAAACTAAATTCCCACGTGAGTCCTGTTCGGTCAAAGCGTGGCCAGCGCCGTAATGGGGGGACGGGGGCGGGGGGGGGGGGGGGTTACGCACACATGTACGATGACAGCAGCGCCAGATGACCGCCACCTGTTACGCGCGCGCGACCGAAGCACCCCGCGCAAGTAAAACGAAACATGCTTCTTTTTTTTTAGGGGGGGGGGGGGTCGAACATGATTTGAAAGGGTAGGAAACGCGTGCTCGGGTGTTTGTTTTTCAAGAAGTAGATGCGAGTAAAGTTTGAACCTGTTTCTCGGGCGCCGAGTCATGTCAGTCGTCCGGGTGTGCGGATCACAAGCTGGGGCTGCTTACTCGCGCTGCGTGCGTCCTTTGGCTCTCGGCGGCCGGCTCGCTTCTCCCGGCGAGCTCACAGGTTGACATTCATTTAAACTGCGCTAGCTTCGCCGACGGCTCCTCCTCCTGACCCCCCCCCCCCCCCCGCTTTTTTTTTTTCTTAATCTTCTTCAAGTCGCGCTCCGTTTCTGCGATTGGCGCATTTTCGCTATGCGCAAGTGGCAGCGACCGCGCGGGGAACTTTGCACTCGGATGCGAACTCGGAACCGAGCGGCCGGTGTGGCTGCGTTTGTCTTTTGGCGCGGGTGTAACTTATCGCGCGTACGACTTTGCTTCGACTTCGATCCCAACGCGTAATATGTTCCCAACAAGAACTTAAGAGGGGCGAAAAAGCTCGCGCGCTTGATGGAGTCAAGTCCAAAGACGCGCTTATTCGTAATGAAATGAAAAAAATGAAGCCACAAGTTGCGAAGCAGCAGCACACAGAGAGCCGCCTTTCGCCGGCTGCTGCGCGCGCTCGATTTTCTCTCTTTTTTATTTTTTCTACTGCAACTCATTTCAAGCGTTACTTCTCGTTCTTGGCTTGTGCAAGGCAGAAGGAAGTTAGCGTAGCGAGGGAGCCCAAGTAAACAATTGCGGAATGAACTTTTTGGCATGCGAGCAAGGAAAGTGAAGTTTTTTTTGGTGCGCGCGTGCACGCGCGCGCGACACGAGCTTCAAGATGTTTGCCGGCACTTTCGTTAAGAGCCTCGAGAACAAAGAACGCAGCAAGTGCAATTATGCTATGCATCGCCTCTGTGTTTGAACAGTTATCTCAACGTGCAGTCTTGTGTTTATGCCATCCAAAGTACTTATGATGATCCAGTTCATCAAGTTTAGCAACTTTTTTTTTTTAAAAGATGATTTATAGTCTCTTCTTTTTAAAAAAAAAAAATTATATCTATGCGCAGCAGGGCTCTCTGCTCGGGTGCGGTGTGTGTATTCTGATTAGCCATTTGTTTTGGTACCCCCCCAAACCAACATGTCGCTGTATGGGCTCTTTTCACTGGGCGAGAAAGGATGGGTGTGCATGGGGGGGGGGGGGGGGGGTCAATGCTTTATTTGTACAAATGTGTCTTCGCATTGTGTGAGTTCCTCCATACACGACCATATTGTCCTGGTCACTTGTAATTACGATCAGGCCTGATGAGCCTTTTGTCCCCGAGCGGTCATCAAAATTAGCGGCCTGCGAAAGTGGCTCTCTACACTGGCGGCGGTGGGCCGCGCTGTCAAGAAACATTCACCCGGACTCTGCTTCCACCGGTAATGACCGAAAAGATCCGTGCACGTTTCCGCTGTCGCAATTTATTAAGCTCGGGGGGTTATTTGCCAAAAGCGCCGCAGGTTTCCAATCCCCACACCTGTGCACCCACGCATTGTGGCTCTTGTCATCTATTCCGCTCAAACTTAATTGATATTGAGCTCTTTGGTCAAGAATGTCAAATATGACATGTTCATTGTCGATTTCAATTGGATTTGCGCCTTTGCAAATGAAGCCGCCGCCGCCGCCTCGATTTGTTACTTGTGAAAGAGCCGACTCGAGCACTCCTCTGACTGTCGCCTGCGCCTCCAGGGTATTATTAAAAAACTGCATCTTGTTATCCGAAACCAAATCGAGGTGGTGGTGGGGGGGGGGGCGGGGGGGGGGGGTGAGCCTGAACCGGGTTATGCAAACCAGCTGAGTCGTAGAAGTCGGGAAGGGAGCAGGAAGCCTGCGTGACAGCCACCCAAACATTTGCATGGGCGCGATTGGGCATGTTGAGCGCGGCCATTCCGACTTGCGCCCCCCCCCCCCCCCCCCCCCCACCACTTTGCAAAGCATTGTGTGCACAGGTTAACTCATTTGACTGTTGTTTTTCATGATGGCCGCTGGGCTCCCAGATCGCGTCCTCGCCAGATTCTCCGAACCGGTGACACCCCCGATGCCCGTTTGAGCTGGGAAATGGACTACTTTGCCATAATGGGCAAAAAAATGAACGCTTTAGTTTAAAAAGCAAAGCTACCGGCAAGTGTCATCCCACCATATAGAAATTAACTAACTGTGAGTGCCACGAATTGTATTCAATTGAATTTTTTTTTTTTTTGGTGCACAAATTAAGCAAAGCCCAAATGTGATAATCCGCCCGTTCGTGTCGCAATCTGTCCTCCCCCATCTGTTGAATCCACGCAATCCGTTACTTTTTCCTCCAAAAGCCTTTTCGGCAGGCAGGAAACAACATTGCGGTTTTTCACAAACAATTCTGTTGGGATCAGGGAAGCCCGCACACAGGCAGAAATAGATTTTTAGAATGTTTGGTGGCTTGCGGAAGGTTTGCTTTGCGCGATACAATCACAACTTCTTGCGATAGTTTCCATCTCCATTGTGTGGCTTTGGTGTTGCGTTTCAGCTGCTTTGGCTTGGAGACGTCCTAGAAACATTTAGAGTGCGATGCGCTTGATGATCAACGCAGCCTACGTTTTATTTTAGCATCCTCGTATTATTCCTGCCCGACACATTCTGAGAAACCTCAGCAGATGTCTTTTTTTTTCAGTTTTTTTTTTTTGCTCCAGTTTCCCCACAAACCTCATTGCCCATTCCAGCATTGAGATAATGCACGCGAGAAGTGTGCGTTTTGCACCTGTCTTTATCAGATTCTTTGACGTTTCCATCCTCCTCCTTTTTCATCTAGGCAGGCCACTGCCGATGCCCACGCACAATATGAAGCGTTTTCAACTGTGCAATGAAAAAGCTTCAAAGAGCAACAACCTGCAGCGGTCAGGAGTGAAAGTCATGAACTTGAAAAAGTACAGAGCTTACACGAGTACATGCTAACGCCTCATTCGCAAGAAGAAGAGGTAAAACGCACGCAGAGAACTACCCTCACCAAAATTCTCATTGCAGACTAATGAGATCAAACACCAAAATAAGGCCATGTAGCCTCACTGAGCTGTTCCAATGGTAGAGAAACCTTTTGGGATGGAAAAAAAACGAAAACACAGCACTGTGTGTGTGCGTGCGTTGTGTGTGCGTGCGTGCGTGTGTAATTGGATTCCATGACAAAGTTGTACTCAATTCAATTCAATGATGGAAAATTGACAACCATGTAGTATGACGTCAGCTGGCTTTATTTATGTTTATCGCAGCAATTAAACTTCTTTCACCCTTTGAATCTGCTCATCTTTTAAAAAAAATGACAGCGAACCATCAAAATATAGTGAATGAATAAAATGCAATACGTTTTGCGTTTGAGTGACTTGTATCCCGCGTGCTCTGCGCTGGCCTGTTGTGTTGACTTTTGCGCATGCGCAGAAGCGACGCAATGGCTCCGGCACTCTGACACACGTCACAAAATTGGACAACAAACAGAAACAAAAGCCAACAACGCTTTCCCCCCTCGCCCCCAGCTGGTACGGCCAAGCACACACGAGCCAAAATGTCTCGACATAGAAACGTCCGCGGCTACAACTACGACGAAGGTACCTTAACTCGGAGGGCGAGTGCGAAACCTCATGGCTAGGCCGCAATATGCTAAGCTAGTTAGACGCGAAGCTAAGCTAAGCCGGGTTGTTCAATGGAGCGCATGTGCCTAACGTTGTCTCGCGAGGTTGTTTTGCTGTCGTGTCCAATGCTGCATCATTTGGTTCATTAACTGTGTCCATACGCTGTTACGTTTGGACGTGACACAATGTGTTACAAGCTAAAAAATGTAACAACGGCCTCACGTTTAATGAAAGCCTGCGAAACAAGTTTGCAAACTCTGTGTTTTTGGACAAACGAATGTATCTTCCGATTCCCTTTCGTGACATGACATTCAAATGATGGAAATAATCTGTCAGATTTCCACGGAGTAACTTAACTGTCCCGTTTATTGTGTCATTCACTTCGTAAAAATAACTGAGAACGAGACTGGTGGCAGGTAGAATGCCTCCTTAACTGGTGCTTTTTCCCCCCCCCCTCAAGATTTTGAAGATGATGACATGTACGGACAGTCTGTGGAGGACGACTACTGTATATCACCAGCAACAGGTAGGTTGCCTATAGGAGCGTTTGTACCAGAAAAATGTAACGTAATTTTCTGCTGGCAGACCCCCAAACGCCTCCTGCCGCAGTGGCACCTACACCTCGTTTTCGTGGCTTTTAATCATCACAGATTGCAAGCTGTTATAGCCATGTTTTGTTTTTATTGTTTTTTTTGTGTCTTTGCACAGCTAATCAGTTCATCTACTCTCGACGAGAGAAGCAAGTGCCGAAGGAGGAGCCCCTTGAGGAGGAAGAATACGAAAAAGAGGATGTACCCATGTCCCCCACCATCAGCCACAACCTTGACCCGCTGGATCAAGGTTGACATCCTTAACTCACTGAATTGGTTCGCTGTGATCCGACATTATTTTTGATTGTTGTTGACTGTGCATGCCGGGTGTGTGTTTTGTGCGCACACTACTTGGCATCTCACGTGTGTGTGTTATGCCCCCACAGCCAAGCTCTACTCCTGCCTGGACTACATGAGGGCTGTGCTGGGCGACTCGATGCCCGACTCCCTTTTGAACCAGGCAGCCATAAGATGCGGCTTTGATCCACAAAAGGCGCTGGATGCGGTCCTGTCCGAAGACCCCAAAAGGGTCCCCGTCCCCAACAGAACCGTTGCCGACGTCGAGAAAGCGCCGTTGCCGCAAAGGAGCAGGCAGGCAGCCGTGATTGAGAAAGGTATTGTAGTTGTTTTCAATTTGAACACTGGGAAATTGTGATCAAAAGACTCATTTTTGCAGGGCAATGAATTTGCTTTTGCCCGTTTTTTTTTTTTTTTTTGTCGACGTGTGAATGTACAGTTTTTGTTTTCCTCATATATTTAAGTGCAGCGTTCATGTTCAAACTGCATCATGAGCGGCTTATAATAAAATTATATGTGCCTTTTTAGGGGGGGAAAAAATACCCGTCTTATTTTTAATGAACTTACTACACGACATAATTTAAAAACCTTCATGAACTGCACCGGCGTGTAGTTGTTTATTTGTTTTTATTTCTATATGATAATGAAGATTCATCGATTTTAACAAACGGCTTAACCACTGTGAAATGTAGAGATCTAGACAGCCCTGGACCTTGGAAACTTGACTGAATTAAACTCAATTTCCATGAATATCATATTTGCAATGATGTCTGTCGGTGAGATGAAGACGATGATTGCTTGCAGTGAAAGAATCGGCCAAAAATCAGGAAATACACATGGGCGTTCTTTCAAGGTTCTAACTGTAACAACAACTTTGTTGAGGAAAAAAAAATGTGCGTTTAAAATAAGGATGTACACATTTAAGGCACATTTTTAACAGAGTGCCTCTTGTTTTCTCCCTCCTTGCCTTCTCCTGGATTGCTGGTGTGATTCCTCGCTGGTCTGTGCGCATCTCCCTCCTCCTCGCCAACTGCAATCGGCTTCTGTAAGGTAAGGAGCCGACTCGTTTGCTTCACTATCAGACGTTGCGGCCGCGCCGGCCAAGCCTGACGCGCTCGCGCTCCCTCGGCCGCTCGACATTTCGTCCCCGCTTACGACGCTTGGCGGTCGCCAAAAAACGAATGCTAGCGGGCTTGGCGCTAGCGGGCTTGGCGCTAGCGGGCTTGGCGCTAGCGACGCGAGCCTGGCGCAGCTCATTTCTGAGCATGAGTGCAAAAGTGAACGGATGGCAGTGGGCGACCACGGATCTGGTTTGGCCGCTCCGTCCCTGAATGCTACGTCTGTTATTTGTAATCCCACATCTTTGGGCACGTTAGCATCTTTGTCGGCTTCTCTAAGTTGCCTCTCCATAACGCCACCCGGCGTAAAAACTCCAACTCCTCCTCCTGGATTCGGGTGCTTGGCTCCTGTCGTGCACAATCGACAATCAGGGGGAAGCGAGCTCTCAATTTGCCATCCTCAGGGCAGCCCGTCGTTGGCCGATTTAATCCAGGAGCATTCCCAGCGAAGCCCGATTTTCGGGGACTCTTGTGCCAACGCGTCGGGGGGATTACGTGGGCCAACGCCGACTCTCACGTTGTCCGAGCTCGCCTCGCAGCACCAAAGCAGAGTCCACCAGGTTTGGCAAAACGCCGACTTAAAGGTGGGCGGGATCGTGTCGCTCTCCGAGCTAGCGCTGCTGCACCGCGCCACCAGCCCTGTGGCGGAGGCCCCTCGGGCTGCAGGTGTGCCCGAGCGACCGCCGGGCCTCCCGGAACTGCTCGCTGCCACACCTTTGACCTCAGCGGCCTCAAACGGGTCGCACTACTTCCTCAGCTCACCCGCGCTGACGGAAAGCGCTCGGAAAGGCGAGGCCGAAAACCCGCACGGCCGCAAGGTCGACATCCCGAGGTCGAATCTTTTGAGCGTGAATTTGAGCACGCTAATGGCCATCATTGAGGATTTCCCCTCACCGCCCTCTCCCGGGCCGCTTGCCTTGGGTGTGAACTCTTCGGTCTTTGCGCGACCGTCCGTCTTTGCCGTCACATTGACCTGCCGCGGCTGCCGGCGTCACAGAAGAGACAAAATGCTCGGTGAAGTCGGGCCGAAGGCAGGCGGCCGCGCAGCCAGAGAGCCTTGTGGTGGGCGACTTGAGCCCATCGTCCCTTTTGCGTTTGACACGCCTTCGCCGGATGACATTGTGAGGGCCAATCAGAGAAAAGCCTTCACCAGGTAGACCAAAGGTCTCCTCACGCAAGACTGACGGAAACTTGGCCTGGAGTCACGGCACCTTTTTGGACCAACCGATCTCTCACGGGGTGACAGATTTGGACCGTAGCGTTTCGAGAGGTTTTATTTTGTCTGATGCTACTTGATGCAGCTTCTCGTTGTCATTATGAGTTGCTTCCTTTTTCGGGCAGCTCAAAGAAAGTCTTACCAAGTTTTAATGGAATTTCATTTTCTTAATTTTCTCAACAATGATGTTTTCTGGACTTTTTAAAGAACAGTGTGTTGATTTCACTGCACTTGCTACGCCTTTGGCATTTTTAACCGTGCTCGGCAGGAATGTCGTTCGACTTTAGAGAAAGTGAATTTGCAGTCTTGAAAAGACTGCCCTATTTTCTTGTTTTGAGTTTGGCAAACCCCGCCCAGAAACCAAAAAGAAAGAGGTTGATGTTGGGCGCAGGTGCAGCTATTGGATCTGGATCAGCTAACCATGGCTTTGACATCATGGGAGCGAGAGGCAGCCTTTTTGTGTGTGTGTGCGCGCGCGTGCGCACTCCCGTTAAAGTGACACCTGGAGTTTTTCCGCATACACTTTTTAACTACGAATAATACACAAAAACAGAATTCGAAATGCAGTTGTAGAATTGATCCAAAGTAATGATAATAATAAAAAATAATCTTAAAATTGGTGCGTCAGCACATGCTGCCTGAGGTTGACCTGCGAAATTTGAAATAAAGATGAATTTCAATATGTGTAACGTGTGAGCTTCTCTGCCCATTTGGGTGAAAGGTAAAAAAAAAAAACTTTTGCCAAAGTCATGACAAAACAAATGTTGGTTGCCATACCGATGACATTCTCAGGTCACAGTTTGGAAAAAGCAGAGCGGTTCACATTGTTCTAATCATGTATGCATCGACTATTGGAAGCCACCCCCCCCCCCTCGTTTGTAGCATGAGTCATGATGAGGTTTTGCTTTGAATCAACTCCGACGGCATGACGACAATGGACTGTTGTACTCCACTTTTGAGAAAATACGGGCTGAGGTTCAAGATAGCAGTTGAGTCATTTTCGTTGTCTTGTTTAAATGCGGTTGAGATCCTCTAACGTGACGATGGGCCAGTGTTTGGATTGATGGGTGTCAACCTCCCACGCAGGTGTGCAGGACCCCCAGGGCCATCAAACATGGACCAGACTCCCCCGGGAAAAGGATTGATGATTAGGGCAGATTGTGACAAGGACCCGTCTGACTGGTTTCTCCCTCTTAACCTTTTGGAGGAGTTTGCAAATGCCTCGACATAAAATGATTGCAGTTGCACGGCGTTGCAGTTATTATTTTTTCAAATGACGGAGTTCGCAGTTTTCAAAATAGAATCCAAATGTAGTGACTGATCAGGTCGCTCGTATTCGCAGATGCTTAGCGAACACTCTTGTCCGTAGACGGGCGGCTGACTGTGTGGGTTTTTTTCAGCAGCATGCCACGCTTCAGGAGAAAATGTCACCGCAGGGGCGCACATGGGCTCGCTGCGCACAGCTGCCCGACCATCTCGCCCCGCCGCGTCTCTGCGACTTCACCACCTACGTCGGAAAATCTCGTCATGTCACTCGGGGTTCGCGGCCTCCGGCAGCCACTTTGAACGGCTCCGATCAATTTGCACTTTGCGCAAATGTTCAGTCCTTGAATAACGCGTCCCAAAGACCGTTCAAATTGTTGCCTTTGTGACCTTTTGCGACCTTGATCCCCGACAAAAACAACACACACTTGCAAACCTTCGGAGTTCAGTGAGATATGACATTTGAATGCGGTTGTGAACGCAGTTGAATAGTCATGAGCTTCATTGACGCCGACGTTCATTTCTTTGGCTACGACGTAGCGATTAGAATAAAAGCAGTTGACGCGAGTTAGCTTTTCGTGTGTGTTCAGGATTGATGTGGGTCATTAAATTTTCCATCTCTTGACACGGCTGACTTGCGTAAGCCCTTTCCATCCACGCGGCTGTCAATCACTCCCGTCGGCCATTGCCAGCGCTTCTTTTTTAGCTTGAGCCCTGTGTGTTCTGACTGGGGGGTGCGGGGCGGGGGTGATATTTGCATATCCTGGGCGCGCTCCTCGTATCCTGTGCTCAGTTAGGCCCCGGGGGCCCCAAGTTGTGAGGATGACTGGCTCTCACTGCGAGATCCTGCTCCGAGGCCTCGGAACCCGATTTGTTGTTTGTAGTTAAGCTCAGGCCGCCCTGATGTCGGGGCTGCCCTTGGGCCCACACACAGAAGAAACAAGACTAGCCCGAGAGCGCCAGACCTACACCAAGACCAAACAACAATTCAAGGTAGTAGTGGCTGATGTATACTACTTACCGGATGGAAGAAAAGGGGAGAAAAAAAAAATCAATCGGCAAGGATGTTTTTGAAAATCAGCTGCAGATGAGCTCAACAAAAAAAAAAAAGCCCACATGAATTCCTGGCATTTGTGATTCCATGTTGTAAAACGTAGAACAACAAATATTTGCAACGCAACCGAGCGTAAAACCTGGCATCCCTCTCCTGGAGGGTTGGCTTTTTTTTGCATCTTTTCAACTATGAAATGTTACTGATTTACATAGTCTTGGCCATTGGCTCAATGAATTACGTCATCATTTCCCACGATGGCGACATGCACTTTCTGTGACCTACCGTGACGCATTCTCTGCTGCTCTCTTTGTGTACCATGCATATACCCCGTTCGAGTGTCGGGTGCCTAAACTTTCCGACTTGCAAGGCGTTGCCGTTTCTCACATAATTGAATTGACATTGAATCTTTATTTTCGACTCAGAAGCTGTGCTGAGATCTAATCCAAAGCAGTGCAATATCGCCATCTACAGGGATCTGTTTGTCAATACAGTGGTCGACAAAGCTGAATTTTGTCGACAAGCTGGGCGAGACCCAGAACAAGACCACACTGCAGTCCTGACACCAAAATGATAACCCCCCCCCCCACACACACACACACAAGTGTAAACAGTTTGGAAAAGGTCGGCCACATTGTTAAGCTATAAATAATTATTTTGCTACAACCAAAAGAGTCTCATTTTGGCGCTACATTTTTATGGGATCAATATGTTTCGGGGCAAAATACGACACCTCTCGTGACTTAGATTAGGTTAGTCCCCAAATGCATGCTCGTCATTTTCCAGCAAAAGAAATGCACTCTTTCAACTGCGAATTGTTAACCGGTACCAAAATGTTGTGACTAAAACAGTTTTTAAATAAAGCGATACCAACTGGAGAAATAAGTGATACCATTTTTGTTGGATGGGCGTTTACGAAATACAAGTGGACGCATACCAGCTTTTAATGGTCTGTTCCCTGGGCCATGCCACACTCTGCCATTTTTTGGGGGCAGGGGGGGGTCAAAATACGTTCGGCAGTTGTAGCGTAATCCGAAACTTCAACAAACCAAGAAATTCTCACTCAAACTAATAAAATAAAAATCGTCATGTAAACATAACCTCATCCTTTGGTTGGTTTGTTGGAGCCTACAACTACCTGGCAAGTCTCCTTTTATTTTAGTGGCAAAGCACAAAATGTCCGTTTGCTTAAGGAAATGTTTGTTTCTTCAAGCATTAAAAGTAGCACTAACGGTCCACTGCGTGAATCGCGTACACGACTGCCCTGGCGCTGACAAACTGTCAGCGAAGTTCGTCTTCAAAATGTGCTTTTTTTTCTCCCTATGTGTAAAATAAAATTCTCCAACGTGTCAACAATGCGGCGAGGTTGTTAAGATTGGAATCTGCCGATTGTCTCGTGGCGCTTGTGCTCGAAACAGGACACGAGCCTCTTCCGACATTAACCCCTGCTGAGCCAGGAAGTAACACTGACAGCGTGCAGCCTGACGCTCTTAAATGAATCAGTAGCGGCTCAGTATGACTAGCGCCGGTTGCCTTTCGGGGCTGGGATGACAAAGCGTTTTTTTTGGGGGGGGGGGGCGCAACAAAACTTCAAGTCAATGAACTAGTCACGTTTTTTTTCTCACAACAGAGTACACAGATGATCACTGAGGCCAACATTTCTTTTGCATTTCGGTGCAAATGGATCCTATTTTAGACATGAGAAAACTCGCACGAGTGTCGACGTTTGAACCCTTGTTGTCTTCCTCCTAGCTAAAAGCAGAGACGTCTCAAACAATAAACTGGACTGTGAAGTCGTACCCAAAGTGGCCCGCATGACCGTCTCGGGCAAGAAGCAGACCATGGGCTTTGACGTTCCCAGGTGGGCCAAACGCGCACACTCGCGTCAACAATCGGCGCACAGCTGCTGGGTTTGCCGCTCGCTTCACCGCGACTTGTTTTTCCCTCTCCTCAGCAGCGGCGACAACGGCGTCATCGCCGCCGCTGCTGGGCGGCGGGGCAACAGCCCCGAAATCACCACGGCGACACCCGCCGCCGGCGAGGCCGCGCCCAAACGACCCGAGACACCTTCCCGAGGTTTGAACGAGGACGAGCCGGCCGGCGTCGCCACTCCCGGGCGCTCTGCCGGAAAGGCCCGGCAGGCCGTGGACGTGAAGGCTGAACTGGAGAAGAGACAAGGGGGCAAATCTCTGCTGAATTTAGTGGTGATCGGTGAGCGCAAATTGGGGATTTTTCTTTTGAGTGTCATGGGACATGGCCCGATTTTGGGACTCGCCCCCCCCCCGTTGTCATCTTTGTCAGTTCATATCATGCGCGGGGGTCGATTTAAACAGCAGCCATTTGGGCATTGTAGTTGACGGAGACACAAATGCTTAAACAAACGTGCTCGCCAAATGATGAAAATGCAATTTATAAACAAAAGGAAACCCCCCCCCCCCACCCCCGAGGCTTTCTATCACAAGTTGAGTTTCCCGCAGTGTGAAGCCTGCAAGCATCTTAGTATCTCCAGCTTCCTTTTCGCCCATCCCTTATCACCCCCTTGCGGCACCCTACCTGCTTTATCACTCTCGTCGCAGTCTTCCTCTCCCATCTTTTGTCAAGTTTCGCTTCAGTGTTCCCCCCCCCCCCCCCAACACACACACACACACACACACACACAGAGACTCATGTCTTTCTTATCCCGCGTATTCAGGTCACGTCGATGCAGGGAAGAGCACGCTGATGGGCCACCTGCTCTATCTGCTGGGCAACGTCAACAAGCGCACCATGCACAAGTACGAAACCGAGTCCAAGAAGGCGGGCAAGGCTTCGTTCGCCTACGCCTGGGTGCTGGATGAAACTGGCGAGGAGCGCGACAGGTACGCTCCAATTTTTTTTCCCCCCCTTGAATTGGGTTTGAATTGACGTCTCTTTGACGGCAGGGGTGTGACGATGGATGTCGGCATGACCAAATTTGAGACCGAGTCAAAGGTGGTGACGCTGATGGACGCGCCCGGGCACAAAGACTTCATCCCCAACATGATCACCGGAGCGGCGCAGGTAACCGAAACTCGCGGCGTACGACTCAAATATCTCCCTCGCCTTCACGCGCCTTTCTACCCGCGTACTGGCGAGCCTGACGCTGTGGTTTTGGGTGTTGCGCTCGACGGCACCTGATGTCATTTCTCTTGTTACCGTATGACTGTCCTTTCTGCACAAGCCTCAAAAAGTCGGCTCACTCTCCCCCGCGCGCCTCTTCCTGCGCGCGTGCGCCGCCTCTCCTCAGGCGGACGTGGCCGTGCTGGTGGTGGACGCCAGTCGAGGGGGCTTCGAGGCGGGCTTCGAGGCGGGCGGCCAGACCAGGGAACACGGCCTGCTGGTGCGTTCGCTGGGCGTCACTCAGCTGGTGGTGGCGGTCAACAAGATGGACCAGGTGAGAGTGCCGTCGCCAAACGCCGCGAATGAAAGAAGTCGATGCGCTTTCATGAGACGACGACTCTTAACGGCACCCGGCTGAGCGCTCACAATGTCGCATGTTGGCAGGTTAATTGGCAACCGGAGCGCTTCCAGGAAATCACCTCCAAACTGGGCCACTTCCTCAAGCAGGCGGGCTTCAAGGTCGGTCGAACGGCGCGTTTGAAGAAATAAGCGTATGAGAGGGGTTTCATTGAATTTGCGTCACCCCCCCCCCAGGACTCTGACGTTTTCTACATCCCCACCAGCGGCCTGTCGGGAGAGAACCTCAGCACTCGGAGTTTGGTGCCTGAGCTCACCGCTTGGTATTCCGGTCTCAGCCTGCTCGAGCAGATCGGTAATGCACCAGAACAGGAATGAAAGTCCAAGTGAAAGCCTGTAAAGTGTCCCCCCCCCCCCAGCGGCGGTCGTGCTCTTTCACTTTCAGCTAGACGAGTACATATGCAAATCTGGCGTCCTGCCAGACTAGCTAAACTTTTTTTTGGGGGGGGGTTACCATCCCATGATAAAAAATAAAAAAAATCTCATGTATGACCTTTATTTTTAAAAAAATGGTGTAAGATGCTCATGGAGACGTGGATCTGAAATTGCGACACGTATCAAATTGTAACTTTTTACAAGCCGCCAAGCTAATTTGTCTCCCTTTCCTAACCAAAGATGCCCTCAGGCCTCCTCAACGCTCTGTGGACAAACCTTTCCGAATGTGCGTCTCTGATGTTTTTAAAGGTAAAGTTACTCGTACTGTGTGTGTGTGTGTGTGTGGGGGGGGCTGTGTGTGTATATGAACGCGGGATTGCGCGCTCCCTCGCTCCCTCCAAGCCTTTTCTGATGACACGTCACTGTTCATATTCTGGGTCCCAGACCAGGGCTCGGGCTTCTGCATCACAGGCAAGATCGAGTCCGGTTATATTCAGACTGGGGAGAAACTGCTGGCCATGCCCCCCAATGAGACGTGTCTCGTCAAAGGTATTTGGTCCATTTGCTGAGCGGAAAAAAAAAAAAGTTTTTGTTGCTCCAAGTGCAATGAATGACTCTGGTCGTTTGGGGGCTCACCGCCTGCCTGACTAACATCTGCCAGGAATCACTCTGCACGACGCCCCTTTGGACTGGGCCGCAGCCGGGGATCATGTCAGCCTGACGGTAACTGGCATGGACATCATTAAGATCAAGTAAACGGACTGCCATTTTCTTTTTTTTTTTTTTTTTTAAATCAGTTAGACGTCGCGATTGATCACGTCTTTGCCTCCTTTCAGTGTGGGCTGCGTGTTCTGTGATCCCAAAGAGCCCATCCGAGTTTGCACCAGATTCAGGGCGCGACTATTACTCTTCACTTTTGAGGTTCCCATCACAAAAGGCTTCCCGGTAAGCACGCCATTTTCATACGGGGGTTCTAAAACTAGGCTGGCGATCACTTCGGGGTGTTCACAGACCTCAGAAGCTCGCTCGTCCGTGTCAGCAGCCCCAAACCAGATTTCCGGCTTTGTCATCGGCGTGTTACGTGATTGCATTTGTACTTGCGTGCCCGCAGGTCTTGTTGCATTACGGGACCGTGAGTGAGCCGGCCACCATTACGAAACTCGTAAGTGTTTTGCACAAGAGCAGCGGCGAGGTCCTCAAGAAGAAACCAAAGTGAGTGTTTGTGAGCGCCAACCCAACCGAGGCCTCATAAGGCTAACGAACGAACGCGGAGGCTCGCTGGTGTTTAACTTGAGTGCGTGTGGCTGGCCCCCCGCGGAGGTGCTTGGGGAAAGGCATGAACGCCATCGTGGAGATCCAGACGCAGAGGCCGGTGGCGTTGGAGCTCTACAAAGACTTCAAAGAGCTGGGTCGCTTCATGCTGCGCTACGTGGGCTCCACCATCGCTGCGGGCGTGGTCACCGAGGTAGACGCAGTTCGTTTAGATATTTTTGTGTGTGTTTGTTTTTAACCGTTGCGTGACTCAATGTATTTTCTTGCTACGGAACCATTTCTATGCTGTCTATGCTTATCACTCTTTTCTTTTTCTCTCCAGATAAAGGAGTGAAGGCCGCTTCCATCGGCCTCATCCTTGGAGAGACCACGTGCGGGTGTGGCGGCCCCTCCCTCCATCCCTCCGGCCTCATCCGTACCGGCCCGATCAAATCTCGTCAATCAATCGCACGGTTGCGGGCCTAAACAAGTCGGCGGGCGCCCCGCGACGTCCGACCTCACACCCAAAAGACTGCCGTCAGATGCGCGGTGGTTAATGGCACTGCGTTCTCCTCTGATTGGTGCTTTGTTCAAATGTTGATAATGGAACAACGTACGCTGGCGGAGCCGCAACGCAACAAACCAATGTCGCGGCTGATTATTTATATCGTTTTGTTTGTTTGTTTCTTGAGCTGAATTGGCAAGCTTTAATTTGAGTCAGCGGGATTGAAATAATTGGATTTTGGAGGAAATGTTTGGTCGTGTTGTCCAGCACGCGCGTCTTCAGTTGGATCCACAGACTACTTTTCAAGAAGTTTGATGGGATGAAGATAAAAACAAAAATGCTCACCAAATCGCTTTTACTTGTTTTGTTTGAAAAAGGGTTTTGCATCATATTCAACCCCCCCCCCCCCCAACCCCCCCCAAAAAAAATCTTGAACATTGGTTCTATAGACGGTCATTGTTAAATTGATAGCAATAAGTAGAAATGTCAAATACTTTTTGGAACTTTGCTAGGAAAAGGTAACTAATTTGTTGGAAAAGTGAACACGGGAGCAAGCAAGTCAACAAAACAGTGAGTCAAATTTACTACGGTGCACTGATAATGCGCCAACATGTACAACAGTCTCAATCCAATGGATTCATAATATCTTTCAGGTCGTGCCAGAGTTGTTCCTTTGAATGTTAATGTTGATACTACTGTGTTGTCTTACGAATCCGTCAGCAAATATTTTGCTTTGCGACACTTGTAGCTCGGGGCCTCATTTGGAGAGAGCCGGGCGACACAAATACCGCCAGCGATGATCTGGCCTCTTAATTATGCCTGCCTGTGTGTGTGTGTGTGTGTGTCGAGATTAGTCATGGTGTGTTCCCTTGAGAGCAAAAGAAAATAGACTTTGCAAACTCCCGCCTTAGCATAGCGGAGGGGTTTGGATGACCCAATAGTTCATTAATCCCCCCCCCCCCACCCCTTTTTTTTTTTTAACTGTATATTGGAGACATTTGTCTTTCCGATCAAAAGATAAGACAAAGGTTCAGAAGTCATGCTGTTAACATTGAGATGTGTTAAGTCAACTTCAAATGTTTGTTTAGAATAATATCTTCTCGGTGGCCCAACGAGTCGAAACGCGGCATTCCCATCCACCCGTTTATACCCATGGAGGGGGCAGACACTGAGAAAAGAAGAGGAAAAAATAATGTATTTATATATATATACAATACAATACATGCTGATTTATATATATATAGAGAGAGAGAGACTGGAAAATATTTATAAAATTTGAAAATAGGTCTCTTACAAAACATGTCTTTCAATGTCATGCCTTTTTTGTCTCATTTCAACTTCCTAATCTTCTGAAAGAAATTTCTTTAGTTTTCCAACTTCCTGGTTTGTCCTCGTCTTTTTTTCCACATTCAATTTCATTGTGAAGTGTCCCATAATCCTAATGCTTATTTAAAATGTCTGTCTTTGCCACAATAATTATTGTGGTGGTGTGTGGGGGGGTGTACCTTACATCATTCTCAGCGTTTTCTTTATTTTGGTACCAAAAGTATAAAAAGGCCATGCGCGTGGGCACCCCCCCCCCCCCAAACATGCGCACGCTTCCTGTGCACATCTGTGTTTTCCTGTCGTGTGTGTGTGAGAGCCGAAGTTGAGCAGTGGGGAGTGCCGTGTCGTCCCGACTAGCATCGGTTTGCACGCTGGCAGGTTTAATTCTCAATTTCAGCTTCTCTTTGTACTTCCCGTCAGGAATGCAAAGCAGCATGGAGGCAAGCACCTTTTTGGTCCTGGAGAACTTCATCGGAGGGAAGTTTGTCACGTGCCAGAGTTACATTGACTCGTATGACCCGTCCACGGGGCAAGTGTACTGCAAAGTGCCCGACAGCGGCGAGCGAGAGGTACAATGTTGATCCGTTATCCTTTGAACCGATTACAGTCTGCATCATTTTCTGCTTTTCAAATTGGCGCATTGGAGTTCGGCCTTGATGCCGACTTGAACAGAACTGCCAAAGTCTGATGAATCACATTCATCGAATAATCTCATATGGGACTGACACCAAATCGACAAGAACCTTTGCTCTTTGCAGAGTCCAGCGGCGAGTAAATCATTAAAAGCATCCACGCGCAAGACTTAAAAGACTCTTGGCTTCATATTTCGAGCTTAAAATCGCCACTCTATCGGACGTACTCGCCTGCCCTCAATTCAGCAGCACGGGCTCAAAAATTTCAATGGAGATGTCAAAGTAGAATGCCCCGAAACCAAATTTGCAAGATTAGGTGCACCGACTTCCTCCTAAATTCCCCAAAACGTACATGCCAGGTTCATTGATGACTTGAAATCATCCCAACATGGTGGCATTGCATCACTTTGAATTTGAGATAAGCACAGGTTTAGAGTAGAAGATACAGATTAGTGGCCCATTCCCAAAGGTCTTCATTCATGAATTAAAACCAAAATTGTGTCGTTTTATGATGTTCTGCAGGTGGAGGCGGCGGTGGCTGCGGCCAAGGAGGCCTTCCCAGGCTGGGCCGCTCGAAGTCCAGAGCAGAGGGCTCAAGTCCTCAACAAGATGGCCGACCTGATCGATACCCATCTGGAGGACTTGGCGCTGGCTGAGTCCAAAGACCAAGGTGAGGGGAGCGCCGGCAGATTTGAGGGTGGTTCTGAAAGGTACATTGTTTTCTTGATATGCCAAACTAGAATGAGTTAGAACAAGAATGTCGCCAAACAATGTCAAAGAAAAAAAAAATGTGACTTCAAATGACGACAGACGAGGAAGTTGCCAAGCACGCAATCTTGTAGTACGCCTCGGTTGATGTGGAGTGAGATTGGAGTACATTTGAATCCATTTTTCCTTGTGCTCTCCATTTTGTCCTGTCCTGCTGCAACATTTCCCAGGTAAGACGCTGACGTTTGCGCGGACCGTGGACATTCCCCGATCTGCGTACAACTTCCGCTTCTTCGCCTCGTCGGTGCTCCACCACACCACCGACTGCAGCCAGATGGACCACATGGGCTGCCTCAACTACACCGTGCGCTGCCCCGTGGGGGTTGGTAAGATACACCTGAGGGGACTCGCTGGGCTCGGAACTTTCAGGATGTTTGTGTTGGATAAGCTGATTTTTGGGATGGCGGGGGGGGGGGGTTTGAGCCAAAATTTTGGAACATTTACAGTGCAGTGTTTCCTGCAAATCGACCTATTAACTGATTTATTTCCTTTTTTTATTGCATTTTCTGCATATTCTGTCATTAAAAAAATTATGTATATTAAAGCATCGCTTTGTCGCCATCTTGTGGCAGCTTGGTGCCAAGTAAATATACGAGGCAGGATTTTTCTTTCGTCAGGAAAGTGGTACTTTGCTGCCACCACAACGAACAGCAGCTTACTGAGAAGTTGGAAGCTGGTCTTCATTTTTGTCTGCATACATTTTATGTCGTTTACCACATGACTCATAAAGTGCTATTTTTTAAAAATAACACAAAAGCTTGTTGTTTGAGCACCCCATTGTGGTGATTGTTTCTGTAGCCGGTCTGATCAGCCCCTGGAATCTTCCGTTGTATCTGCTGACGTGGAAGATCGCACCCGCCATCGCCACGGGCAACACGGTGGTCGCCAAACCTAGCGAGATGACCTCAGTGACAGCCTGGATGATGTGCAAGCTCATGCAGCAGGCTGGTAGGGCCGCATCGCGATGGAGAGAGGGGGGGCTTGTTACTTGATGTGAATTTGAACATTCCGCTTGGTCATCCAGGCGTTCCCCCAGGCGTGGTCAACATCGTATTCGGCACGGGCGCCCGGGCGGGAGACGCCCTGGTGGGCCACCCCGACGTCCCCCTGATCTCCTTCACGGGCTCTACGGCCACAGCCCGCGTTATCACCGAGCGCAGCGCCCCTTACTGTAAGAAGCTGTCGTTGGAGCTCGGCGGCAAGAACCCCGCTGTGATATTCGCCGACGCCGATCTGGAGCGCTGCATCGAGACCACCGTCCGCTCCAGCTTCTCCAACCAGGTGAGGAAAATACATTTTGGAACTGGCAAAAATCACATCACAAGTCTTAACTCAACTGTATTTAGAGCAAGGTCACATACAAAAAAAAAACCTAAATAATGATCTGCTGTCATTTTACTTGTGTGAGGAATCAAGTGACCCGTTTATCAAATCAATTGTATGTCTAGGGGGAGATCTGCTTGTGCACCAGTCGGATTTATGTGGAAAGTGGTGTTTATGAGACGTTCTTGGAGAGGTTTGTGGCCGCCGCCAGGAAGTGGAAGACGGGGGTACCTTTGGACCCTGCCAACAGCAATGGCGCACTTATCAGCAAGGAGCACTTGGAAAAGGTGCAAAATACACTCTGAGGATATTAAAAAACATTTTTTTGTTTTTCCTATCAAATTAGTAACCGATCAGGATTTTGGGCCCTTGCATGTCCGCCTACGTGTCTTCCTCATTCAGGTGCGTGGCTTTGTGGCGCTGGCCAAGTCGCAGGGCGCCACGGTGCACTGCGGCGAAGGCGTGGACACGCTGGAGCTTCCGGAGAGCAACGTCGGCGGCTACTTCATGGGCCCCACCGTCATCTCAGGCGTCCCGCAGGACTCCCGCGTCATGCAGGAGGAGCTCTTCGGGCCGGTCACCTGCGTCCTCCCCTTTGACGGCGAGGACCAGGCGCTGGCCCTGGCCAACGGCGTGCGCTACGGCCTGGCGGCCACCGTGTGGTCCCGCGACGTGGCCAAGGTGCACCGTGTGGCGGCCGGGCTTCAGGCGGGCTTGGTGTGGGCCAACTGCTGGCTGGTCCGCGATCTCAAGCTGCCGTTCGGAGGCATGAAGAGCTCGGGCGTGGGCAGGGAAGGTGGAAAGGATTCCTACCACTTCTTCACAGAGGTCAAGACCGTCGCCGTCCAATACTGAAAGGCCTTGCGGAAGGAGATCAGGTGTGGCGACCGCATTTTTCTTTGTCTTTGTTCAGCTCCTTTCCGTATTCCCAGAGAGTTCGTGAGGTTTTGCTTCCAATGTTTGCCCCCCCACCCCCCAGATCCCAACAAATTACCATGAAGCATTAGGCTCATTCTACGATGAGAGCAAGCATTCCAGTTTGACACAAAGCTAAAATTTGAGAAAAACAAAGCACACAATTTTACAGGAAGGAAGTCAAATGATAGTAAACAAAATAAAGACTTTTGATGAAAACAAAGTCCAAATATGAGAATTATTTTCTGTCACGGTATTAGAATGGCCATCGTATTATCCAAGTAAGCCCACTTGAAAAAGATTTGTCAATGCGCTGTACACTTGTACACCACTAGGTGGCACGATGACCATGTGTTTGTCTAGCTGTACCTAATATTAGGGCCGGTCAATTCATTCAATAAACCATATCTGATTGGGAGGTTATGTCATTCTGTAATCAGACGTGATGTCAACATGAATGAGATTAATTCTACTGCTGGGAGCCAAAAAAAAAAAAAGGCCTGTTGGCTGCCAGGTAACGAATTTATGATAATTACAGGCGAGCGGGCAGGAAGACTTTGCTCCCTTTTCCCACGTCACCGTGTTCCCCTTCTGCTTTTTGCGTACAGTCAAGTGAATATCTATATCGCAAAGTGTTCCAACGCTGCTCCGTGGATTCCCTTGCCTGTCAATCATTTTTTTCCATTATATGTGAGCATGAAGCCACTGGCAGCCACCTCCAGCCCAAAGTCAGCCGGGGTTGACCCAACCTCACGTTTGACCCAAATGAGAGCAATTTGCTCAAATATGACGGCAGCGTTTCCCCGAGGTCATCCCAGAAAATCGTAACTGCGTGCGCATGAAGGGAAGTAACCTGGAGTTACCCGCTTTTGCTGTGGCCCACATACTGAACGTTTTGTTGACAAGAAGCTCAACAAGTCTGAACACTGAATGAAACACACGTGCAACAAAAAAAAAGGAAAAATACACAACACGTGACTTCCCCCCCCCCCCCCCCACTCGGGTGCAGACTTGTTGAGATTGTTCTCTTGAAACCTTTTCTGAGGTCCAACAAGGAATTCACACGTGTCCTAATAACAGCATATGTTCACTGAGCCCCTTCACCTGCAGGGCAAAATGCCCACAATGGCGTTTTTTAGGGCAACATTTAAAACAGAAGTAAGTTTGAGTCCAAATGTATCATTTTATGAACATTTTAGGACCACTACGTAGTGAAATCTGTGGTGACAAAATTTAGCATTTGAAAATAACATTTTTTTGAAAGGAAAATTCTTGCTCTTTCAAGAAAAATGTATGACGACCACCATCCATTGATGTCAGCTAGGCCACCACGCCTCCACATCCTATTGGCCGGTTTCTTGCGAGCCCCCCCTGCAAACAACGTGGCTCTCTACGCACGAAAGTCACTGACCTGCCTGCCACATCATGTGACGGCAAGGGTGGGGGGGAAACAAACAAAAACCTTCATCGTTAGCCTGTTAGCGTTTTTGTGGTATTTGGCCGTTTTCGTGGATCAATTGAAACGTGTTTAGTGTGTTTCGTGTTACGACTACCCGTCATACTTGGAATGCGGCCCACAATTGCTCACAATTCAGGAGAACTCCATCAAACGTCTCAGAATGATTCCGCTTATTATAAATTTGGCGCCGGCCGGATGTCAGGGATGCCGAGTTAGCATCCGGGAAGACGTCGGGGATGTCCAGCCTAAGTTCATCCTCCCGCTAATGACTCGGGCGCTGTGTGCCACATTTGGCCTCAGGCCAAAGGTGCAGGGAGCTTCTGCAAATAGCAAAATGTAAGCGTGTGCGTGCACGCCGCGGCCTTTCCTTCCTGATCCCGTGCGTCCCGCCCCGTCCCGCCCCGCCCCGCCGCAGCGGCACTCGCTGGACAGTCGTGGCCGCAGACAACGAGGCACCGCACGGGAAGCGCGCGAGTGGATCGCGACCATCTCGCCCATTGTTCTCCTTGTACAATACGGCATGAAAGGAGGGGACCCGGCAGCGCAACATTCGCAGCCCCCCCCCTTTTTTTAACACAATGTTTCCCTTGCGTTGTATCGAAAATTTGAAGTGGAAATAAAAATGCAAAACTCAGTCCACAGTGTCCAGTTTGCCGCAGCAGCCATCTTCTTCCCTTTGCTCTTTTTGGCGACTTGACGGCGGTGCACTTTTGCTTTTGCTATGACCCACCAAATTTTAATAAGCTCGGCAAAAAGGCCCGTGGCTGTCTTCCATTTTTTTTGTACCCTCAATATCTCAGGAACTACTCGGTCAGTTTCCTCGAAAACGCTCTTATCGCAAAGGGAATTCCACAAGGATTTCCAAATCGGTGATCCTTTCCAAGATTGGTGAATTTTTTAGTCACTGCACCTTTTGACCTCCCATTTGACCTTGTGGATCACGTGACAAAACTTTTCATGAAATCTCTCTTGCATGTTCTTTAGATATCAAAGTTTCAGAAATGTCCTTTTTTTATTTGTTTGTTTCGTGGAAATACGGAGTCAAAGTATCCACATGCTCAGATTTTAGTCATTTGATAGTCATGGAGGATGGAAGCACACAGCAGACCTTCCGAATGTGTGTGTGTGTGTGGATTATAAGCGAAAGCAGGCCAAGCTCCCCGCGGCGCCCCAGTCGAGCTCATCAGCAATGCTCTTTTGGAGACACGCTTACTCCCTTCATCTTCCATCTCGCTTCATCTTTTTTTTTTCTCCTCTTTTCTCCCAGAGTCTTTGATGTGCTTCCTCTTGCGCTCTCTGCCGGCTTTCCTCCTGCATCCGTGAGGTCATCACAATTCTTGCCGCGAGTGGAGGAGAAAAAAAAAGAAAGTCGATGGTGGTGTTACATGCTCTTAAAAACGCACAAATCACATGGCAGGTTAGAGAGCACTGTTGTGTCCTTCGGTATGACGTCGAAAGTGTTTGGTTCATTCCGATCGCGGAGATCCCTACTTGTGAGAGGGTGTGCACACTTCCGCAACCATATGATCTCTGTTTTTTCTATTTTTTGGATTTTTTTGGGGGACTCCAATTCTTATTCCAAGTTCATCTGTTGTGTCTCCTCTTAGTTGCGGCGTCAGCACCCCCCCCCCCCCCCCCCCCCCGGGCAGGCGACGGTCTGTTCATCGCCGTGGCGCCAGGAAGCAGCTGCCCTCCCTGTGCAGGAAGTGGACAAGAAAGGACACAAGTAGGCTTTGGGTGTCCACCACCAGACAATGAACATCTGGCAGGTCGGTGCCCACAATGTGTCACGAGCGCTTATAAATAAAATGTATTATTATTATTATTATTATTATTATCTTGCCGCTCTTTAGCTTGTCCCTGTGTAGCTGGCTAGCCACAAAAGTGGTGCTCCGCATCTAAGTTGCCACGCTACGTTTGTTGACGGTGACTCTTCAAAATGTACATAATGCGGGGGGGGGGGGGGGGGGGGGGGGCACCGTTGGTGTTCAAATATCCCCGAACTTCAAAAATGTGTTAGCCAAAGCGATGCTATACGTTGACCTGTCAATGGCGCGTTCCGCTATGTGCTCGCGTGAAGCTAGCGGGGGGGCATTTCTAAGGCACATTTGTTAGGTTGCTTGAAATAAGCAACATGTAATTGCTTTTTGTTTGATGTTAGGTTTGACAGCAAAGGTCAAGGGGCCTTCTTTTGGAAGAATTCTCGACTGGACTGTACCACTGTGTAGATGTCATCGCGGCACGTTTAGTGTCCCAGCAGAGCCGTAAGGGTCCAACCAAACAAAGAGTTTTGTGCCACAAAGAAAAGGGAAACGATTGACATCCGCGGGGCGGTTGGGGGGGGGGGACAAAGCGCCCGTGCCGGCTCGTCTGTAAATAGTGCGGCTCCCGCAGACTTTCTTATCGGCGCGGCATCGCCAACACTGGCTTCTCAGAAGTCTCCGCTTCCCATTGTTCCCGCGCGCAGCGGAGATTCGCCGAGCTGCTCCAATGGGGGGGGGGCGACAGCTCGGGTGGATTTTCCACTTGGAGCGCATGCCGCGGGAGGGGTCCGGGCGGGGGGGGTGGGGGGGGGATGAGCGATTCCCTCTGATACTTGTGGACCAAGCAAACACATTTGTGCATTTTTGGATGGCAAAATGTCCGTTTGCAACAATCGAGATTTGAAGATGATCCGTGTCCGCACGGGATCGCGCTAGCAAACTCGCAAGCCTCGACAACAAAGGCAACTCCCGAGTGGGGATGGCGATTTCATTGCATCAAACAATGAAATGCCATTATCAATTGAAGTTGAATTCAATGGCAGAGCAAATCTCAATGTTCACGTTTTTTGCCTCCATGACCGCCGTTTGAACCTTTTGTTTGGTTTTTAATGAAAGGGAGACGCATCCAATGGCAGTGCCCCTCTACGAGAATTCGCCTGAGCTCCCTGACGAGATGACGAGACGATAAGACCGAATGGCCTTCACGCCACATCCGCATTCTCTTCTTCTTTTGTGTGAGGTAAAGTCCCAAGCCGGTCCCCGTCAGTCAGCTGTTCAAGAAAGAGTGTATTCCTGAAAAGGTCAACCCAAAGTGGAGGGGGGTGCGGGAGGGCGGTGGGGGGTCTTCCGTCTTCCTTCTCCCGCGCGATGAAGTCACCACCCCGCATTCTTGGCTTGCGGAATGCGTGTCTTGACAATGAGAACTTGGCGTCACCGCATTCCGAGCCCGGCCAGGTATGTCACGAGTCGGCCCGCTTCCTTCGTATGGCCCATTGCGTTGCCCCATCCGTTAAACAAACAAACCGACAAGTCACAAGGCGGTGAGAGTCCAGTCGCCCGAGACGTCTTTACGGTCATCGTCGCTGATAGGACGAGATACGGTGGCGGCGAACGCAACGGCTCCGTTTTGTACAGCGGTTCATTTCCAAATCAGATTGACCGAGAAGGGCAAGCGGCCGAGCCGCTGACAAGGAACTGCGCCGAACTCGCTCAAGCAAGACGGAATGAAAAAATGACCGAAAGTTCCGTACGTGACGGCGTGACGCCATTTTAAAAGATGTTGAAAGATTTGGAGCAAATATTGCGCAATCGCGAGAGAGCAGCTATGTGCCGGAACGAACGCCACGCGCTGGTCAGGTGATTGACAGGAAAGGGCCCGTACTGCCGCCCAAGACATGAGGGAGTCACGCGAAGTGGGGGGGGGGGGGGGGGGGGGGGGGGGGGGGGGGGGGGGGGGGGGGGGGGGGGGAGCGTTGAGCCCTGGTGGAAATGCCAAGCAAGTCGCGTTATGTAAGTGCGACTTGCTGATTAACAAGGCGCCAGGGTGTTACGTCATTGGGTGCGTTGGTTAAAAAAACAAAACAAACACCAAAAAATGGCAGCTGCCGCTCTGTGTTGCTGATTGGGATCGCCAATCGATGGCAATCGTGAACTAAAAAGCCTCCAAAGCGAATTCACAGATTCATTTGCAGTAGATCCATCCAGAATACTGCTGACGGAAACTGCAAAAACGGACAACTGACAGTTTTCCACACATTTCAGTTTTCTGCAACATTTGACTCAAATTGCGCGACTTTAGCGAGCTAGCCAGCCAGCCCTGGCACGAAAACCCAAGACGTTATTTCCAACACGCATAAAAATAAGAGTACGGCGTAAATCACTCGTGGACCATCACACCGCTGCCAGAAAGGAAGCCCCTCTTGGCTTTCCTCATTAAAATTTCTTAAAACGCTTGCGATGCATCCACCCCCCCCCCCTTTTGCGTGCTTCGAGGTTTGTTTAGAAAGGGACTGGGCGCCCGTGAAACTTTGACTGCGTCTGTATAGGAAGAGATTTATCAGCGGGCGCCGCGAAGCCTTTAAGAAACAATGCCATAAATTATTTATGGCCCCCCTTCATTTGGAATTCCGAGGCGCAGCGGAGCGTCTTTTAGCTCCAGATCACAGAATAATTGATGCTCTCGGTTAGATTGAGATGTGCTTTCAGCTCCAGCGAGAAGAGGATGATGTCGCTCCTCTCAAAGCACTCCATCATTGGGGCTAATGTGAATGCTAACGGCTAAATTGGCCTCTCTTTTTTATTTGTATTTCTTTATTTTGTTTGTTTGGCCCAAGAAGACGGTAGGAGAAGCGACACTAAAAGAGGCCAAAATCCAGGATTTGCATAGTGGCCAAGGAAGGTGATTTCCCACCGCACCGGAGCCTCCATTGACAGAAATGGGGACTGAGACAAGGAAGGACAGAGGGGGGGTGGGTGGGGGTGGGGGGCGTGGTGATAATGGAAGGGGTGCGGGAGGGGGGCCTCGCAAGATGCTGATGAGAGGGAGAGAGAGCGAGGAAGAAAACGGGCGTCACTGCGGAGCGCATCCATTGATAAAGTGGCGCGGCCGCGGCAGGACGCGCACTCGGCGTCGTCATGCGCTCGCGCTTCGTTTGTGTCCACTCGAAACCCCGCGGCCAAAACCGAACGGCCTCAGCTCGGTTGGACGCATTTGGGGAACGCCACCCGTGACCCGGAGGCAAGCCCTCGGATGTAAACGCATCTCGGCCACAGCCCCGTTTGCCGTCAAGGGTAAGAAAGGCAACCCAGACGGAGGCGCTACATTACGAAATCTCGCATCGCTAGCGTTGTCATTACGACGGGTGTTGGGGTGATTGCGAAGCTCATGTTCCTGTCCGCCATTTTTTTTGTTTTGTTTTTGTTTTTTGTCCAAGCAGAGTTGGTGAACAGTTCAAGTTTAGTTTGGTTGGTTTGTTTGGTTTCTGTGCAAAAGAAGAACCGTGATTCTGACACGGGGGCTTTTTTTTTTGCTTTTGTGATGCCTCAAACTCAAAGACAACAAAAACTAGACTGAGAAAATCCTTTGGGCAGCAAAATTATTTCAAATGTGCAACTAAGAAACGTGGCCGGGGTTGAACATCTTTATTTTGTGTCGTTTGCCATTCACTCCCGGAAATCTTTTCTTTCCATGGCGATGAGCCCAATCTTTATCTTCTACTAAAAAACTATGCTGATCGGGACAAAAAAAACCACAACAACAAAAACGGAAAAAGCAAGAAGTGAACGTTTCTGAGTTCGCGCATCGCAAATGTCAAACGTCTTCCAGTCGAGGAGAAAGCTTGCAAACGTGGTCTTGTGAAATATTTTTGGAGGTACACACGCGTCCCGCCTCCCTCGCTCCTCGCGCACTCTCTCTCGCTTTTCATCTCCTCATCCTCCTCGCTCCTTCGCATCCTGCCCTGTCGACATCCCCAAGTCTAACAAGCCTGCGCCTTTTCTTTTGCTTGCCAGCAGCAGCCCACCCCCCCCCGCTGCCCTTGACACCCCCCCCCCCCCCCCCGCACCCCCCATCCGTCACACTGGGCTCTACGGAGGCAAGCGGGGTGCCGGTGTCGGCCATGAAGCTGGTGAACGGCGGACGACGAGGAGCGGGAGGGGGAGAGAAGGCGGCGTTCTCCTTCAAGAAGTGCTCAGCCTTTCAGTTTGTCAAGAGGAAGGTGAGGTTGGAATGACGCACACGCGCCACAAAGATGATGTCGCTGCCTTAGAAGAGTGCCCCCCCCCCCGCCCCCCGCCCTCCCCGTCTGTGTTTTACTGCGCACCACAAGTGTCTGTTGGCTGAATAAATCAACCGCCAATGACATCATCGGTTTTTGGAAGGATGGCTCTTTTGCGCTGCAGCGTGAGACAAAGACATAAGCCCCCCCCCCAAAAAAAAAAACAATTTGAAGTGGTCCACATATTGCATAAAACACAAAAAGTAGGTCAATTTGGGCTCTGGGGCGCTTGACTTGCCAACACATTTGCATCCCTTCCGTCCACCACCAAGGTGCGTCGATGGATGCGTAACCCCAAAGTGAGCGCGGAGAAGGCGCAGGGCAAATGTCCGCCGTACCCATGCGCCAGGTGCCCGCCGGCCGAGGGGGGGGCGCGCTACCCCCGCTCGGCCTTCGTGCCGCTCGCTGTACGGCGACGGCGGCACGCCTTACGCGGAAAGTTGCCGTAAGAGCCAAAGCTGCAAGGTGAGCCGCCTCGGCACCGTGAGTACAACGCGTCTCGGAATGAGTTGGCGTGGGCACGGCAACAACGGCGGACGTTCCCTCTTGTTGTTTCATACGATGAGAAAGCTGTCTGAATGTGGGTCGCGTGCGTCTTTATTTTAGTCGACTAAAATTGTACTTGTGTGGACCTGCGCAGTCTTACCCAACATATTTCGTGGCCGCGTTATGTCAGAACGAGACATTCTGTGCCAACACACACTCAAGTAGGCAATAACACCCAAGCGCACGCGCGCACTTTATTTCCGCCCTAAACAATAGCCAGGCGGCCCGGTAGTCCAGTGGTTAGCACGTGGGCTTCACAGTGCAGAGGTACCAGGTTCGATTCCAGCTCCGGCCTCCCTGTGTGGAGTTTGCATGTTCTCCCCGGCCTGCGTGGGTTTTCTCCGGGTGCTCCGGTTTCCTCCCACATTCCAAAAACATGCGTGGCAGGCTGATTGAACACTCTAAATTGTCCCTAGGTGTGAGTGTGAGTGCGAATGGTTGGTGCCCTGTGATTGGCTGGCAACCGATTCAGGGTGTCCCCGCCTACTGCCCGAAGACAGCTGGGATAGGCTCCCGCACCCCCGCGACCCTAGTGAGGATCAAGCGGCTCGGAAGATGAATGAATGAACAATAGCCTGATGTGGCGTTTTATGCTCGCTCGGCTCGGGGAAAGAGCTCATCGAAACAAAGATGTCCTCATATTTGAGTCACCCCCAAATCTTCCCATGATGTACAGAGCGCGCAAGCGGGTTGCCGTGGCGACGCCGGGCCAAGCGAGACGTCCCGCTCGGCCTCCCCGCAGAGGATAAATAGGATCTGTGTCATGTCGATCCTTCTCTCTGTTTATGCACTTTTGCGCAACGGGAGGAGACGACGGCGCGTTGCGAGGTTCCGCGGAACCGAAAACCAGCTGAAAAGGAGCGCGACGGACACGCAAACGGCGTCGAGCGCGATTTCAAACATCGGAAACTCTCTTTTTCTTTTCACCTTGAAGCGAGAGCGGTGATGATGCAACGTATTTTCATTATTCATTTCAATGTGGAAAATGAGTCCGTCCGTATTCACGTGTCAACGCACCAACACGGATGTCGTTTTGCAGGTGAGGAAGTGGAAGACGCTCTCGGGCCCGCCACGGCAAGTCGAAGGACGGCGGCGACGGGTCTTGGGGGGCCGGCGTCCAGGCCACGCCCCCCTTTGTGGCCAGCCCTATCATGCTGGAGTGCGCCGCGTGCAGCGGGCCCTACATCGGCTACGTGCTGGACGATGCTGGCATCTGCGACAACGCACGCAGGAGTTGTTCCACTTTGTTACCGTTTGGAAAGTCAGCATATGAGAGGAAGAGTCACAATAATTCAAATATTTTCGCTTGATTGGATTTCAACTTAATATGAAATGATTCTCTTCATGGAGAGGATAGTTCGAGCGTGGGATTTTTTTCCCCTCTCCCTACCCAGCGTTTCCTTTCTGAATTCTGATTTCGCCATTGCGGGACAAAATAAAGGACATCTTAATCTGAATCAAGTCACCTTCGTTCCTGACACCATTTCACATGAAAAGGTGTCCGTTTTGTGGTTGCGATGACTCACCTTCTCCAAATAAATCCGGATCAAGTGCAGCGCCAGAGAAACGCTCACAGAAACAGATGTTGTGCTCATCAGATTACATGGCACCGGCATGGGGTCCGGGGGGGGCGTCGTGGGGTCGCTGCTGGCGGTATCGTCCTGGCAACGCAGCTTAATTAAAGCACATCGGTAACGGGGGGAAAAAGTGGGGCAGTGAGGCGTCTGGGGGGGTCTTTTGCCAAGTGCCGGTTTAGGGTGCGGCGTCGTTTGCAAAGGGGGGGGGCTTCACGTTGGTGAGGAGCCAAGAAGTTGTCACCCTCAACCCGTGAGAAAGCCACTGGACGACTTGATTTTTAATAACCTCATACCGCAAGCACAAGAAAGAAGTCCATCTTTCTTGAGGCGTGCTGTTTTTTTGATTTGCAAAGTTTGGGGGTGATACAAAAGCAAGCCACCCTCTCAGGAATCCTTACATCTGGGGGCAATTTTAACCCCGCCCCTAAAAGTCTTGGACATGGTTGCCGATTTCGATAAAAGGGCCTTCACACATTTATATGTGTGTGTGTATATGTATATATATATATTTATATATATGTTAGCTAGCTAGCTAGTTAGCTAAATAGTTTGGAGATACTGCAAGAGGAGCAAAGGCAGCAGAGGTTCTCTGTCATGTGTCTTGCATTGAGTTGAAACCAAATGTTTCCCAGCAGGCCGTGGACCTTTACTACCACAACGAGTCGGAGCCAGACAGCTACTGTTGCCCCGGCGACAACGTAAGTCCACTGCTAATAAGACGGCTGTTGTCTCCTTTCACCATTCCTGCTGCTGTGTCATCTTTGGAGTTTGCAGTTCAGGTCTTCACACAAGCAAACGTTTCATACCCGCGCCCCCCCCCCCCAAAAAAAGACTCCGTTTGATCCGCAACGTAATCAGACAGTGCTTGTAGTAGTATGAGTGTTGGCTGTTTCATCTGAGCATGTTGACCTCTCCCGCTTGTTTGGTTTGCAAATGATTCAGCAAGATACAACAATCAAGCTAACAATCAAAACAAGCTCTTTCATTTCATTTCAATGTGGCCTGCTAGTCTTGACACGCATGGTCATGTGTGTGCGTGCCCGCCTCCCAAGAGCTGTGCTCCCCAGTGGAATGATTTTTTTAAAAAATGGCGAACTCTTCACTCACATATGATGCAATCCAGCCCAACGCCTTAAAGGCTTCGAGTGTACAAAAGCTCCACTCCCATGTTTTCCTCAGTCTCTGCTTGGCGACTATGTTTGTGTGCGTGCGAATTATGTAAGCACTCGCGGCAATTTTCGGGATGCCAGGCCTGTGTGACTCACACACACGTTGGGAGGTCCGTTTGTGAGCGCGCAGGAAGGGCGGCGAGGCGATGCCAATCGGCGGATATTAGCACTGCAGTGTAAACATCATCGTCGGCCCCCAGCCCCAACTGCTTTTCATATGAACATTTTCATCCATTTCTTTGGTGGCTGTTGTGTCATTTGGCCCAGCGGGGACTGGAGGGGGCGGCGTTTAATGGCAACTGTCGGGCGATGAATGTGAATGAGGATGGAATAGTTAGACAGCTCAATACACACACACACACACACACATAAAAGCCTTGTGTGTGTGTGAGAGAGAGAGAGGGAGAGAAAGAAAGAGAGTGAGTGAGAAAATAAAAAGTAGCTTGGACGCCATCTGTGACTCTCGCCAAATTGGTCCCTTTAGACTGGCCATCAGACATGAAATTGTTTGGATGGCTTTAAGGGGCGTGGCCTTTGGAGCCACATGACAAGCTGGATTCTATCTGGCTGTGTGAACATCTGGGCGCAAGTGGTCTTGTTTTGTATTGAAGCTTAATTGTGACTTTTATTTGCACCAAGCGGAGGTCCATATTCCATTGTGTGTTTGTGTGTGTGTTTGTATGGACGTGCGTGCATTGGGCAAAAAACATGTTGAGACATGCAAATGGGAACGCCCGTTGTTGATGTCGTTGATTGTGTGGCGTGGGTGTGCGTGTTTGATTTGGCAGTCAGGGCACGTCCACACAGGTGGACAATGTTCTGCTGCAGCATAGAAAAAAATGTCAAAAGGGAAAAAAAAAATTCCCAACTTGTGACACTGCGCTTATTCAACCTTTGACCTTGGGCCATGTCTCATGGGGGACCGCATTAAATCGCAATCGGCTTCTTGTTTTTGCTTTGGGTGGCGCGTCGATGAGCTAGGGCCTCTTCCAGTGGCTCGCTCGCTAAGTCGCTGTCTTTGTGAGACAACAAGGGGCTCAGTTAGCGTTGTCACAATGACACAAGTTGTTCCACTGGACACTCAGTTTAACAAACACTGGCTCTGTTCTTTTTCAAACCAGCTCGTTGTTTCATTCCCGGTCAGCCGGCCGGCAGGAGCCTTTGCTCGCTCGCTCGCTCTTCAGCGTGCCAGTGTGCTGTTTGAGCAAGGAGGCGTGGCCGACGCTGTAGCTAGTGAGGAGGCTCGAAATTTCACAATGAGAAACTGGCACAGTTTGAAAACAGATATTTTTATATCTAGCCTGAAACAGCACCACACGCGCTGACCTACATTTACAACTAAAATGTGGACACTTCCGCTGCACGCCCCCCCCAACTCCAGTCGACCACATTTTCCATGGTCCCGTTTTGTCAATGAATGTGTAAACTAGGGTTAAGGGTTCAAGGTAGGGGTTTCAATTAGGGATTAGGGGTTCAAGAATGGTTTGAAACCAGAGTTAGGGTTTCAATCAGAGTTTTAAAATGTGGGTTTTAACTATGATTAGGGTTTCAAAGTAAGGTTTTAAACCAGTATCAAGGTACAAAATGAGGAGTTGAAATGAGAGTTGTAAAACTGGGGTTAGGGTTTCAAACAAGGGCTTTACAATTAGGACTACGGCTTCAAATTAGTTATTCAAATTACTTCCCCCCACCCCATCGGTTACCGTGGCCATTTTCGGTTTGTACGCGACTACAAGGTACCGCTTTCCGTTAAGTTTGGCCCCAAAGTTGCGTGGGAGAGCCCCTGCTTTTGCGCCGAGCGACGTCACATGTCCAAATTACGACTATTTCGCTGAGCGTCTGAACGCAGCACGTCTCAGAGAAGGCGGACCGTCTCCGCCTTCGAGACGTGAAAGAAGCGAGGAGGGGGGAGGAGGGGAAAAAACCGAAACGCGTCCAGATGAAAATCCTCCCGGCTGAGGAATGCGCCCCTAGTGTGCTTACCTCTCGGAGCCCACCTTGACTGGCAACCCGCGACACCGCCGCGACTCGATGAAAGACACAACGACCGCTTGGACGTGTGAGTACGAACGGCCTTTGAACGCAACATCCGTGACGACGTCTCGCTTCAAAAAAACGAAGGAAAAAAAGCAATCATTAACTTTGGGGAGGATGTATAGACGTACAAATGTGACGTGGGTTGGGGGGGCATTACGTAAGCGTACAGCTATAACCTACTTTGGGTAAAGAACCCCCCCAAGCAGGCTTTAAATACAAAGTAAAGCGTTTAAAACGTGCCCCCAAATCTTGGAGCGATTTAAGTGCAAAATGTGTTTTGCTTCATGTCAACTTTCTCAACTACAGGCACTTTAGTGCAGACATTCTACTGTACTGTAGACATTATATTCTGTATATTACTCTTTTGTTTGCTTTTCCTTAATTTTCACCAATTCTCACTTTTATTGTTAGGAAAAGTCGACGTGGCCTTTCGCACAATATCTGCCGGTGGGTCCATCCACTCGAGAGAGAGCTAAAGTTGTCTTACCTAATGATCGCTGCAGTTTGAGGGGGGGGGGCGGGGTGCATGAAACTCGTGTGTTGTTGTTTTTGCATTAAACACATGTAAGTTCAGACCCCTCGAGTGTGTATCCCCCGGCTCTGTACTTTTCCACTACCGGCCGCTTTTTTTTTTTTTTGCTTCTAACCCCCTCCCTCCCCTCTCTCGCTCTCTCTCACTTTCTCACTTTTCTTTCTTATTTTGGGTGAACCTGCGTCACTCGGTACCCTTATAATTGAGCAGTAATTGGTCGAGGGGAGCTCCGTGTTATTTGCGGACACATCGGGGGCGCAATAACCTGTCAGCATTTTGTAGCATTTTAGGGTCGTCTCGATGGTCATTTCACAGCCAGTCAGACTCTTTACGTCACATGAGGTCGTTGTTCTTGAAATTCCGACGTGATTATTTGCGGGGAAACGTGTGTAAATAGATCGTTCGGGATGCTTTCTTTTTGTTTGACGCAATCACACGGCGGAGCGGGCGCGCGGCCAAGTGACCGCCCTCGTCATACTTTGAGGCCTCTGATTGGCTCATGCCGGCATAGGCTCGTCCAATAGGAGCCAGGACATCGCCGCTTTCAGTCACTCCCACCCGGAAACGCCTCCCTCTCGCTTCGTCATATAAACAGAGGCAAACTTGAAAGCTGGAGTAGTTACGTCTTCCGTACCTGTCCTTGTTGAGTTCCTTCGTGCCTTGGGCTCCCCCCCGACATGACGATCAAAAGCGCGACAGGACAGCCCGACTTGACTTATTCCAGATTTAAAGGCCTTGTGGCCTCTGTGTGCGGTACGGAGCTACGTCGTGATGGCTGCATCGTTGTTGTTTTTTTTGTGTCCCCCGACGGATGAACGCAAGCGTGACTTTTGAATTTTCTTTCAGCTTTCATGAAACAGCGGAGGATGGGACTGAACGACTTCATTCAGAGGCTCGCCACCAACGCCTACACCTGCAAGCAGTCAGTACGCCTCTCGGCTCACTTTGATTCCCTCCCCAGTTTGATTTCATGCATTGTTTGGTTTGATTTGAATCTTTTTAATTTGACGAAAATAATGTTTTAAAATAAATGCTTAGTTTGGATGATATAAAGTACAAATGTATATATATTTATTTCTTGGGGGCGGGGCTACATATTTAGTAACTGCTTTTGTTTTAGTGTGGAGGTGCAGTCCATCCTGAACCTGAGTCCTCCGCAAGATGCTGAGCTGATGAATGCCAACCCCTCCCCTCCTGTGAGTCTCTTTTAGTCATCAAAAATTCTCTACACTGATTGACCTTAACACTGGCCAAGGGCTAGAACAGATGATGGTATTTCCACTCATCAGCATGGTTGAAGCACCATGGCGATGTCTCGCAAAGCTAACGTGGCGCGCGTTTTTTGACACAGCCCAGCCCGACGCAGCAGATCAACTTGGGCCCGTCGTCCAACCCGTCGGCCAAGCCCGATGACTTCCACTTCCTCAAGGTGATCGGCAAAGGCAGCTTTGGCAAGGTGCTGCTAGCCCGCCACCGCCACGACGACCGCTTCTACGCCGTCAAGGTGCTACAGAAGAAGGCCATCCTCAAGAAGAAGGAGGTAAGAAGACAAATATAATCATCATCATCATCCTAAGTGATCTCCGTTTAAGCGCAAGACGGCGCACGCACGGCGAACGTCAACAAAGCGTTGAGTCGTCTCACGTTTGGCCCCTCAGGAGAAGCACATCATGTCGGAGAGGAACGTGCTGCTGAAGAACGTCAAACATCCTTTCCTGGTGGGCCTGCATTACTCCTTCCAGACGGCCGGCAAGCTCTACTTCGTCCTCGACTACATCAACGGGGGAGAGGTGAGTCGCGTGCCGCCCCAAAAGGAGCGCCCGCCCGCCAGACGCCGCCTCGCCTAGCATCTCAAAAGGGGAAGTGTGGAAGGAATTAGCACGTCTGCTAGCCGCACGTGCCAAACGGAGTTAATTTCCCGCGATTGTCGGATAATCGGAGTCGATGAAATGTTATGCGTTTCAAATTGTATTCGTTTAAAAAGCTACATAGAAAATGGCGTGAAAAAAAAATTGAAAACAAGCAAATGCACGACACAGCCGTGAATCTAAAAAAAAGCTTGGCGTTTGTGCGCAGCTCTTCTACCACCTGCAGCGCGAGCGCTGCTTCCTGGAGCCGCGGGCGCGCTTCTACGCCGCCGAAATCGCCAGCGCGCTGGGTTACCTGCACTCGCTCAACATCGTCTATCGCGACCTCAAGCCCGAGAACATCCTGCTGGACTCGCAGGGCCACGTCGTCCTCACCGACTTCGGACTCTGCAAGGAGAACATCGAGCCCAACGGCACCACCTCCACCTTCTGCGGCACGCCCGAGGTAACAACCGCAAAATCTGAAATTCTTTGGCTTTTTTGGGTGTCGCTGTAATACCACAAAAATGGTTCAACCAAAAACTTGCTCAAGCCAAACTGAAGTTGGAGTTCAAATCCAGTGAGCATCTAAAAAAAAGAGCTAACCCAGCCGCAGTGCAAGGTTGACCAGTTTTCTTTTGCTTATTTGGCGCGACAGCGCCCCACAGTGGCGCCATTTGGAATACGTTTTTTAAATGGCCTCAAAACAAAACCTGCATGTCCAATTATGAAATCGGTGCTTTGGAAAAGGACAAAGGGGATAATAACTTGTATCTGAAATTCGAGCCACAAGATGGCCCCAGCCCGCAACATCCCTTGTTTTTGTTTCTCAGTCCTAGCTAAACCGCGTCGTTTGTTTTGTCTTTGGCAGTATTTGGCTCCCGAGGTTCTCCACAAAGAACCGTACGACCGCACGGTGGACTGGTGGTGCTTAGGGGCCGTCTTGTACGAGATGCTCTACGGCCTGGTGAGGCTCGCCGTTGCGCTCGCCGTTGCTCTCGCGCGTTAGCATGCGGCGGGGACACTAAGCGCCTCTGTTCCGCGTGTCCTTTGCAGCCTCCCTTCTACAGCCGCAACACGGCCGAGATGTACGACAACATCCTGAACAAGCCCGTGCAGCTCAAGCCCAACATCTCCAACGCCGCCCGCCACCTCCTGGAGGGCCTCCTGCAGAAGGACAGGACCAAGCGGCTGGGCTGCGCCGACGACTTTGTGTGTTCTGCTCGGCCCCGCACCATTTAATTATTGATTTTTTTTTTGCTTTTGTTTGCTGATTGGTGGTCCATTTTTGTCTATACAGATAGAAATTAAGAACCACGTGTTCTTCTCGCCCATCAACTGGGACGAGCTCAACGGCAAGAAGATTACGCCGCCCTTCAACCCCAACGTGGTAAGAAAAAGGTCGTCGTCGTCCGTGCTTTTTTTTTTTTTTTTTTTGGAGCAAGTTTGTTACGTGCGTTTGTACTAGTTTGATTGTAATTTTTTAAAAATCCAGACGGGGCCCAACGACCTGCGGCACTTTGACCCCGAGTTCACGGACGAACCGGTGCCCAACTCCATCGGCTGCTCGCCCGACAGCGCGCTGGTGACGGCCAGCATCAAGGAGGCGTCCGAGGCCTTCGTGGGCTTCTCCTACGCCCCCTCCATGGACTCGTACCTTTAGCAAGCAAACCGCTCGTTGTCACCTTGCAACAAAACTGCTGTATGTAAATATCGCACCAACGGACCCGCAAATGGTTTGCGACTGAGTCGCCAGGCACACATTTGTTCGTCCACGTGGACATCGCCGTCTCCCTCCTGCGCCGTTTCTCCACATTCCTTATTTTATTTTATTTTAATTTGTTTCGTGTTCGTCACGGGATGAAACTGGGAGCTAGTTGAATGTTACAAGAGCGGCCGTTCGTCGTCAAAGGTGCCTTTTTGGGGTGGTGGGCGGGGCTCTGCTCCCATGCCCGCGTTGCACGGAACACTAGAGGGCGCTGTGGCACCTTCAAAATGGCCGTCTGGCAACTGATCATTGAAATGGTGTGAGCACAGCGCCCCCTACGTGTTATTTTCTGTCGGCTTTTTTATTTTTTGAAGGGGTGGGGGGTGAACAAACCCTTACGCTGCAATTATTTAACATCCCCCTGATTGTTTTAGTCCAATTTGTCCTCACAAGGAATCAAATTCCATTTTATGTGTGAATTTTTTTTGTTTTTTTGCTGGATATGACGGATGTGCATTAAGTTGCCAAGCACTAGTAGAATGTCTCGTCTTCCAAGTAACCCTTCTATGCAAGCGGTGACCTCCTCATAACGCCAGTAAACGTTAGCCGTGAAGGTGCGCGCTCACCGGTCGCAGTGCGTCCGCCATGTGTAGCCTGGCGGGCATTCGAGTAGCACCAAAATGCCCACTTGTGGTTTTGCCTCACTAGTATAACGTGTGCAGGAATATAATCCGGTCACAAAAGTGACTCGTAAGACGGTCATTGCAATTGTGACGATGAAGTGTACTCGTACATGGAACTGTACTACAGTAGTACACACACTTTGTCCTTATTGAATGTGTCATTTTCTCCCCCGCGTCGTTGTTGCCTTCCACGTCGTGTCAGCCGACATTCCGTTGTCATGTTGTTGAACACTATTTAAGTTTTTTTTTTTTTGGGGGGGGGGGGGGTTGTGAGTGAGTTGTACTGGATATAGAACAGAAAATGATCAAATGACGTGACCCCAATAAAGGTAAATGCGTCTATGTCGTGTTCTCCAAGATTTCCTTTGACAACGCCTAACTGACATTAAAAAGGGATTCCGTTGTTGATCGTTGCAATTGAGATTGTTGTCGCGTGCGCTTGGAGTCTCGCCCGCTCGCCAGAAGAGCGGAAATGGAAAGCGTGGCGCTTTCTGGCGCTGCAAAAATCTGGACAGCAAACTGGGATTCAAGGTACAATTTGACATTTTTACCAATTTCTTGGGTGGTCGGGGGGGCGGGGCAAGCAGTATTATGATGATTTTAACATTAGTTTTTTTTTTTTTTTTTTTAGGATCTCTTAAACCTTCGCTTCCTCATGTTGGGACCAACCGGATTGGCACACTCGAGCCGAATGTTTGTCGGAATGAAGAACCTGCCGGAGGAGCCGGACCTGACTGAAAACGCTTGCTCTCGAGGTTTGACATCTTTCCCCAGAGTTCTCGACGACAATGTGTTTCCTTAACTTTACGTCTGCCGGAATCTTAACCATTGGGGCGCATGGATCAATTTGATTGGAGGGGGGATGTGGTGGGGGGGCTCTAGTCTGTCGAGAGGGGAACGTTGGAATGTGAACCTTATGGTTCAACCATCGCTCCATGCGGCCTCGATTCCTTTTGAGTCAAATTCGCGTCAGTCATTTTGAAACGCGGCTTCTTTCGGGTATTTCAAGAAGTCGGCGTATTCTTTTCCGAGGTGACGAAGATGTTTCTCGTTCAGGTTATACTCTTGATTATTATTCTAATCTTACGTTGCTTGTCACATACGGTAGCGCCGCCGTTTTGGAATATGACAGATTAGTTGCGGAAGGGATTACATTAATCCAATTTCAAGAAGAGCGCTGGCTGTAATCGTTTTAAATAACACTGGGAAAAAAAAAGGGGGGGTAAGAACCGATCTACGTTCGTATCGACACAAAGACCAAAATCAAATCCAACAGGCAAAATGGACAAAAGGGACAAATGTCGGGACGCCGGTTCAAAATTGGAAACGAATGATCAGGATGGAACGAGGATTCGCTGAAGTCATTGATATCGCGTCGGCGGCCAAGAAGGGATCAAGAGAGAAGGCGGATGGCGCAGAGCAGGAAAGCCAGCAAAACAACCTTCGGGGGGGTGTCATTGTCGCCATCCATCCGTCTGTCCGTCCGTTTTCTGTGCTGCTTGTCATCATTCGGGCCTTTGACGAAGCCCGCAGTGCAGTCATCCCTCGTTTTTGGCGGATCATTGGTCCATCTTGAGGTGGTCTGTCCCAATACCACGATGATATTTTCTCTTATGGCATTCAAACACAATTAAGCACCCCCTCCCCCCCACGTTAAAAAAAAAAAAATGAATCAAATTGTTCATTCATTCATTCATTCATCTTCCGTACCGCTTGATCCTCACTAGGGTCGCGGGGGGTGCTGGAGCCCATCCCAGCCGTCTCCGGGCAGAAGGCGGGGGACACCCTGAATCGGTTGCCAGCCAATCGCAGGGCACACATAGACGAACAACCATCCACGCTCACACTCACACCTAGGGATAATTTAGAGTGTTCAATCAGCCTGCCACGCATGTTTTTGGAATGTGGGAGGAAACCGGAGCACCCGGAGAAAACCCACGTAGGCCCGGGGAGAACATGCAAACTCCACACAGGGAGGCCGGAGCTGGAATCGAACCCGGTACCTCTGCACTGTGAAGCCCACGTGCTAACCACTGGACTACCGGGCCGCCCGAATCGAATTGTTCTTCTTCTCATTTGCCGTGCGTTCCTTCAGTCTCCATCGCTCGGTGCTTTTCTTCCTGCCGCATGTCTGGCTCAGCCCCCACGGCGCTTCCTTTGAGCGCACCCAACATCAAACGCATCAAAGGGATGCCCGGGACTGCCTCTTCTTGTTCTCGCTGTTTATGCGCAAGCGCCCGCTCCCGCTTCCCGATATGGCTCCCTACATACTGACCCGTCACGTACAGGCGCAGCTTGTTATTCTGGGAGCACATTCCTTCCCTAGCAGTAAAAAAAAAAAAAAAAAATCTATAGGATGTTGTTTTTATTTTGGCCAGAAACGGCGGATCAAAGCGCATGTTTGTGAAATTGCAGCCGTTGGTCGGACGACCGCCTCGACGAGTCATTAGCGGCCCTAACGAAGCGGCTACTCGGTCGGCGCTAATTAATCTTTGATAGTGTTGTTGCTAAAAGGCCATTTTGCCCCGTGCGGGTATTTTTCTCAAAATCAGTTTCGTCCTTGAAAGTGTGGTGGGTCATGTTATTTTGGGATGTTGCAACCACCACTCATTCAGGTCACGCTTGGGGAAAAAAAAACATGCTGCTTTTCCCTTTTATCTGCTTAAGGTCACCCCCCCCCCCCCCCACACGACCGTGGGCGCTCACACTGTCTCTCTTCGGGACGATTTCGAGTGTTCCGTGAACCTTGCGGGAAGGTTTTTGGAGCGTGGGAGAAAAGGGCATTACCCGGAGAAAAGCGCACACATCCCCCTTCAAACTTGAACCGCGTCCAGCAGAAGAATTTGCACGCCCACGATAGCACGAACTGATCGAGCGGTTTCCTGTGCGAATGCCTTCGACACTCCCCCCCCCCCCTTTCTCAGTGATCCGTCTAATGGATGCGTCACGCGTGATGAAAATCGTTTGCGGCTCGTTTGTCGTCCCTCTGTGTTCCCGTTACCAGCTGGGGTTCGCGTTCCGAGCCATCTGCATTTGTATTCGTGTGCCGAAGGAAGGAAAAGGCGCTTTTATCTTCATGAGTTGTTGTTGTTTTTAATTCACCTCAATAAATCTAGACGTTCCGTTTCTTGCTAGTCTGTTGCTATGACAAGTGCAAAGAGCGCCTTTGAACTTGAATGGCTTCTTCTTGCACTTCCCAAACTGTTCGTGAGGTGCACTGAAGGCTTGAGACGTTTCTGTTGGTGACCAACAGGTGGCATCAGAGGGCTACTCCTCCAGCGTCGCACCTGTTGGTCATCGTTTCTTTTCAGTTCAAAGGACTGTCACTTCACGCTTTCATCAAGAGGGGGTTTCAAGACTTTCTTTGTGTTTTTTGATGACCCTGCTTCTCCTTTCTACTTTTTTCTGGCCGGAACGCTGATGAGCATAGACGGAGAAAGTGGAGAGACGGATGGCCTGTCGCCGTTCAATTTATGAAAGGCAATTGCTCTTGGGTGTTACGAGGTTCACATTTTCTGATGGTAAATTCATTTTCTTTTGACTTTGATTGTAAGCGTATTCATATGCTCCCGCCAGCTGTTAATATCGATGGCCCGGATCCACGCGGCGCGGGTTGGGGGGAAAAAAAAAAACAGAACCCAGGATGTGCGCGCTGGGAGCGAAATGGAGACCACGCTGAGCTGGAACACAAAGAGCACACTCCAACGAACAAAGCAAAGGTGCTCACGCGCTACGTCGCGTCTGGTGTTAAAAGAAAGCTGAAAAAAACAGTCCATCTGTCAATACGTCCTGTTTAATTGAACGTGTCAGTGGCGTCGATGGAGGAAAGAGGAAGCGAGAGATTGCAGGAAGGCCGGGCAGCGTCGAGTAGCAGAATGGACACAAAGTCGATCCCGGAGAAATGTTGAAAAAAAATGAATATAGTGAAAGCTTTTGTTAAATTGTTCATTATTATCATTTGAGAATTATATTATTTTATGTTACAGTTACCTAAATGATACTCAGTTGAATAATTGCCGAAACGTTCTTCTGGTGCTTGCATCTGATTGGCTAAGAAAAGCCGGAAGTGTTTTTTGCTTCCGTGAATTGACTGCGTTCGTTCGGGAGTTGCAAAGAAAAATAAACGAAGCCAAGCTCTCCTTTTTTTTGCCCATTCCTAACGTAGAGCCATCCATTTACAAAGGCACGATTAAAACAAAACACATTCCGCGTAGTGGTGAACTTTTAGGAGCGACTCGGCCATCGCTGTATGTACACGGGAGCCAAAATCGTCCACACAACAGCAAACTGTTGTTGGGCTCGCTTGAGATGCGCAAAAGGACCACAGAACTCAGATCTGGTTTATTTTCATCAAGAGGGACAGAAAGCAAAAGCAGTCCGAGCAACCGAAACGAGTTGCACAGGAAGCCTCAAACGTCAGCGGCTTGGCGGGCCGGCAAGAAAGCCGCCCGACCTGGCATCGGGTGGCTCGACTGACCGGTGAAGACCGGCAGCTGTGACGCCGCGGCAGGTGCGCTGATGGGGGAGCCGCAAAGCCCGCACAAAAGGCCACGGAACACCACAAAAAGGAAAAGGGACGGACGATGGTGACTAACAACACGAAAGGAATCGCGACGACAGTCGAAAGCACAAAAAGAGTCCCAACTCCAAATCAAGTCTCGTGCCGAGTCCAAAGCCAAAGAAGGAAATTGAGATTGAAAGCTGGACCAGCGAGCGGCCTTGGCAGAAGACTCAGTCCCCGCTCGGCCTCCGCTTACGCCACCGAACCACTCATCGTGTCCCGTCCGGAGACCCGAGGACCCGAAGACCCGGCTCCGAGGTAAGGAGCCGTTTCAAGATTTCAAAGCGTCTTCCGAATAACTCTAAAACGAGACAGTGAAGGGATGCCAGAGTAGGAGTTTTTATTGTTGTTGTTGTTGAGAGACATTCTATTTTTAGACACTGCGGGAATTCCGCTTTAGCATCATCCCACCAATCCGCGTGTGTGTGTTGGTGTGTGTGCAAGACGACAAAGCTCCTACACCAGGTCGACGAATTGCTCTTCCTCTACTCAAGTATTATTTGGCTTGGTGAGCTGCGCAGCCCGACCGAAAAATGGCGATTGCGCCGCGCTCGTCAGCTTTCAGCCTGGAGCAAAAGCTGTGTGGTTGTTTTGTGCAGCATGGGGGGGGGGGGGGGGGGCTTGTTTAAGAGAGCAGTGTTGAAGGTCAGCTCGGCGCTGAGGAGACCAATGTGGCTCGGCTAATTAGCTCTCCCGCAGAGAGAGAGAGAGAGGGGGGGGATTCCTTTGCGTTGCCTAGCAACACTGGCGATCGCCCCCCCTTCTGTCGTCGGACTTCCTGAGCACGTGCTTTGAAAAACACGTCCGGTCAACGGAAGCGAATCTCGCTGAAATGGCGTCTTGCTTCCGAAAGCGAGTCTCCCGGGCGAAGCTCGGCCGACCGAGACTGCGAAATGGCCATTTGACGATCGACCATTTTGACGATCGTCCGTAACGGCGACAAAACATGTTTTTACATCTGGAAATGTTCAGAGTGTACGAAACATCGCAGTTGGCGGCCATTTTATTGGAAATGGATACAGTGACGGAGCGTGAAATGCGACAGATTTCTTTAGTTTCTCCAAGTACGGTTGAGGTTCATAAGTTGAACGGAATATCAACAGCCGGCGTCGTTGATTTCAAGATTCATGTCTCATTTTCTCCATTTATTCATTTTTTGTACTGTGGTTGTCTGCCAGCGTTGACCAAAACGGAATCATCTCTCACCATTTCTGAGACGGACGGGCTCTTGTATTTAATTGCATTTTATTGGATTCTGCATCTTCAGTTCTATGCGGGCGGGGATTAAAATTGGCTCCCGTGCTGCGAAAAGCTCAGGAAAGAGACGAGTTGTACAGAAAGACCCCCCCAGGTTGGGGGGGAAAGCTGAGCCAAGGGCTCAGTGTGACTCGGCGGCTTGAAGATGAAAGCTTGACGCTTGATGCGAACCGTTCACGTGGAAATGTCGAAACCATCCGGCGCCGTTTTGATATCGAAACAAGGTGCGCTTTTGATTTTAAAAGAAGTTTATTTCATAAACAATATCTCAATTCACATCCACGGTCAGGATAGAAAATGACAAAAATACAGAAGGGGGGGGGGCGGGGAAATAAAGGCGGGGCTTCCAATCTACTGCACGTCGATGTCGGCCACGGGAGACGATTTGGACTCGGACACAAAAAGGATGCGGACGAGGTTTGGGAAATGCCGACTCTTGCGTTGACGAATTTGCCACGTAATGTCGGCGCAAGCATAGGCGCTGTATTTCGTGCGAGCGCCAATATTGGCCAAAGTCCACGTGCGCTTCTTCTTTTTTTTTTTTTTTTTTTAACGACAGAAAAAAAAAAAATCATTCAACTCAACTGGGATGCAATTCAAATCTCACACTTGACTGACACGATTAACCAAAAGAGCGTTTTGGTCCCTCGGTGAAATCAAAGTCGAAAAGTTTTCAATTGGACGGACTGGAAGACCTTCGGCGGCGCGCCAGACGCCATCGCCGACACTCGGCTAAATATCGCAAACGCTGTGCAAGATTAATAAATTCACGACTTGTGCAATTGTGCGCGTGCGCAAATTTTTTGCGTGCGCAAAAAATTCTCATGGAGCCACACTAAAACCACGTGAACAAGGCATTCGCCGCATACATACGTGTCCGTGGGACAAAGAGTGCGTCCAAAAAGTCCTAATGTACGTCCGTGCCGCCCCCCCCCCCAAAAAAAAAAGTTTTGAAAATTTTCCTTTTAGAAACGTGATCCGGTTCGTGCGCACGTTCCCCGTTTCCGACGGCGTCCGAGCTGTGCCGGATTGGGGGTGTGGGGTGTGGGGGGGGGGCAGTACTGCTGTGCCTGAGACAAACTGTGCAAATGCTACTGTGCTTGTCGTCCCGCGCGCCACCGTCGCTGCTACAAGACGTGAGAACGAGTTGCCGTCAACTGGAGGTGATCGGTCAAACCGCGAGGGGGGGTCGGGGGCGGGGGGTCGTCGAGCACGGATACGTCCCTTCGCCTTGGGGCGGAAAGGGAAGCGGCAAAGGAAGCGTCCGTTTACATGTCTGGCAAAAAGCATTCGTAAAATAGGGCAGTTGGCGTGTCCAGAGGCTCTTTGGGTGTCGATGTGTCGCTTATGAGGTAACCAGCGAGTAGACCAGACTGAAACACAAGAAAAAGAAGGGGGGGGGGTGAGGAGACACTTTTTTTGGGGGGTGGTTACGGGGTATCGTGTTTTTGTTTTTTTTTTTCATGCCAAAAATGAATTTCCAAAAAGAAAAACAAAATGTCCGCTAACTTTTTCGGGCGAGTTAAACTGCTCCGTCCAAAATGGAGGATTGGTTCCAGATGGCATTCGTATGATGTTTTTATGTCGCACGCCGTTCGAGATCGATCTCCTCAATCGTCGATAATAAAGTTGATCAAGGTGCAAGTGTGTCACGTGAGCTGATTTTCTGGCCGCTGCGGGATCAAGCGACAGATGTCGCTCAATTTCATGTCCCGTTAGCTTTTACGCAGCTGCCAAGCAAATGAGCCCCGGTTGATTTGAGCGCCTGCCACGAGATTTTTTTGGAGGGTGGAGGGGGGAAGAAACAAATGTGTAAAAAAAATAAATCATTCATTCATTCTATAAATGTTCACATTAAAAAAAGGCAAACAAACAAATGGCATGCGTAGCATCGAAAATTGTTCATGGAAGAATCGTTTCCGGCCAATTTGGCGACTGACTGAACACGCAAAATGTTTTTCAATTTGCATTTTGGAGTCGTTCTCATCAGATGGCCGGTGTACCTTCATGCTGTGGATGTTGGAATTGGCGGTTGGCCAAAGAAGCACGTGTGGGGGGGGGGGGGGGGGCATGGACGAAAAGAATCAAGAAGCACACCAAGCCAAGAAAGTTGAAAATGGAAGGATGGTACCTTTTTTGTACGAGCTATGAGAGGGATATCTCCAGGTTCCACACACTGCGGCCCCCCCCCCCAGCGTGACGCATGGAACAAGATCCGTAGGGATGACGATCAGCCGCGGCGGCGCAGGACAGGAACGACAAATTGACAAGAGCAAGACATTTTATTTTTTTTTCCTCTTTGGTCATCACAAACGACGACGGCGACGCTCGCGTGGAAATTCTTCAGGCGCTCGTCAATGAAGCAAAGAATGCGACAGGCTCCGCTTGACATGCATTAGCCACGGCGAGGTTGGTTGGTCGGTCTGACGCCCCCCCCCCCCTGTCCCCCCCCCCGGTTGTACTCACCAGTAGAGATAATAGAAGAAGGAGAGCACGAAGAAGGACAGCTTGCACCAGGCCTCCTTCAGGCAGAACTTGAGCGTGTCGCCGTTCATGACCGAAGCCGGGTCGTAGCTCAACTCCTTGCTATCCGTTGGGGAATGGAAGTACCGACTGCGGAGGGCAAAGAACACAACGCGGGGGTGGGGGGTGGGGGGGGGGGCATTGATTGTGTCGAATCACTTTGCCGGCAAAAAGGAATAAGGCGCCGTTCGGGTCATGGTGAGTGCAGAGTCGGAGTGTCGGTTTGGATTTGAAGTGATAGGGAAGAATTGTTTTGGTGGTGGGGGGGCAGGGGGTGGGGGGGGCATGTGTGTCAGAAGAGCTCGGTGTACCTCACTGACACGTTCCCTCATCAGGCGCGCCCGCTCTGGAAGAATGTGCTGATGTGACGGGTGGCATTTGAGGAGCTCCAATGAAATGGCCGTCAGGTTAGATGACGCCGGCCGTCACCCCGGGGGGGTGGGGGGGGCACGGCTGTCACGAGAAGACGCTCTCGCGGGGAGACGCGCATGTGACTTTGACTCTGCGGATGAGCTATCGCTTGCATTTGCTTTCTCTTCCACGCCCCCCCGTTTTCATCTCTCGGCTGCGGGGGGGGGGGGTAAGCGGCATCTGTAGCCAGAAGGCATCAGGCGCAGTCTCCGATTCATGAAAACGGCAAGACGCCTTTTTCTCTCCCTGCCTCTCGTCTCCTTTGAAAGGAGAAGGGGGGTGGGGGGGGGCGAACTGGAAGCCGTCGGGTTGCCACCGACGGCAAGAGACGGAGAGAGAAGAATTAATGCTGGCCTAATTTCCACTCGATGCCTTCAGGGGCCTCCGCCGATGTCATATTTGGATCGATGCAGTATTTGTATGTATATTTCACATACTGATACAGAAAGAATACTGCGAGCAAGATGGCCGCCGGTGGAGCGTATCTCGACAGCCTTGTAGTCTTCTCCACAGTCCTTTCCTGCTCCGCGTTTCCCTATCTTGTCACGTCTATATTTCCTACGCCTCCACGGGAACCACGACGCGGCGTAAAATACGTCCTACGTGTCCCCCCCCCCCCCCTTTCTCCCGCGATCGTGTAGTCCGCGATGTAAAAAATCGGCGACTCGGGATTTGCGAGCGCGGCGTTCACCTCCACGTGTTGTAGAAGAGCAGGGGGATGTTGAGGCCCACCGTCAGCCATTCTTGGGCACAGAGGAACATGATGCAGAAGAGCACGTGGATCGAGTACTCCGGGAGCACCAACTGGAAGATCGGGGGGGTTGGGGGCGGGGGGGGGGGGGCAGAAAAAGAGAGAATGAGTCAGCCGGTTGAGGCTTTGCAAAAAGCGTCAGAGGCGCAAACATGTTTTATGGCCATTGATGCATTATGGATTTATTTCTGAAGTCTTTCTAAAAATACAGTTTGACACAAAGTGCTTGTGTTGCGCGTGCATAATTCAAACGGCCGCACACCTTTCTAAAAGCGCGCCGACACCCTCAGAAAAGCCCCTCCATATGCGGGGGGGGGGGGGGGGGGGCAAAAACTCTCGGCCCATCCCCGTCTGAAAAACAAGCACGCCGCGCTCTGAAAAGTTGACGCCTTTTAAAGCGGCTCTTTCATCCTTCCGTTTTTCTGCACGCCCCCCCCCCCCAATGGAAAAGTTAGGACAGCCCCTCGCGCCAAGCTAACACTCAACGATGTCATGGAATTGCTCGGCGACTCATGCGCGTGTTGACAGAGGCGGCCATCTGGGAACGGAGCGCCGCGTCCCCCGGGGGTGTGTGTGTGGGGGGGGGGGGGGGCGTCCTCACGTCCATCTGATCCACCACTGAAATGTCATTTGACTCCTGGGACGCCTCGCTGGACTTTGCAACGTTAGCGCAGCCGTCACCCATAAATGACGCGCCATCCTGAGAGTTCGGGTGGCAAGATGAACATTTCTAGCGTCATCAAACATTCTCGGCAGTAGATGGCGCCGGCCCGTTAACTTTGCCAGCGTCTTTCTGCTCAAATATTAACATTGTCCGCAAACGATATCGACTTCTAAAACGCAGCATTAGCCACCCGCGCCTTCTGAAGCTAAGATGCGGTGTCAAAGGTCAGAAACGGTCGATGTCGTACGTCAGACGGTGTAATCCAAAACGCTCCGACGTTACGAGTCCAAATGCTTTTTCGTATCATCAAAGTCTAAATATAAAGTTCGCAAATTGTTGCCAATGGATGCTGGCGGTGGTCGCCTCATCCTCAGCCTCCAACTCCAATTAGCGAGGCCCACCCGCCATGCCGCGCGCACGCTCGCTAGCGCATCTCCCGCGGCGCACCTCTCCGGATCCGTCCCCGGCCCACTTGTCTTTTGTTCCAAGCCGATGACGTCGCTCATCTTGGCCACCCCGACCGATTTCGGAGGTAGTCGGCTGACGCGCGTTTGATATGAGCTCGCCCAAGACTGCGAATGAAGGTTGCGGTGATCTTGCGGCTCAATTCCGAAGCAAAGCTTTTCTTTGCTTTTGGCTTTTCTGACACCGCGGCTGCTGCCGCTCGAGTCAAATCTCTTCAATCGCTTGGCTCGGCGTTGTTCAGAAACTGGCAGTTATCCCTCTTCCGACATTTAAAACCGCCCTTGAAAAAGCGCTCATCGCCGTGCCCTCGAAAGACGCCAGCCACAATCCGAAGCGAGGAAAGCGGGAGATTGACAAAATTAGGGGGAAGGCCACAGAAAAGTACCCCCAAATAAACAAACAAACTCAAAACATCGAGGACGGTTTAATCGGGATAAGCCGGCGTCCATCTCTTAGTGATGAAAGTCGCCGGTTTCAGAGAGTACACAAAAGTGCAGAAAAGCAAGTAGAGCAAAAATCCGATTTTTTTTTTCAAAAAAACAACAAAAAATAAAAATTGAAGCCAACTCAACTCATCACCGCGAGGCCCCAAAATGGCGCCCTGTCTTTTCTGCTCGTTTTGAAACGCAACTGTGGCTTTGCCAGCATTAAAAAACTAAAAAAACTCCAAAACATTAGCCGAGTTTTTCACCCAAATTAATAAGACTAGTTCAATGGGGGCGCCGGGGGGGGGGTGGGGGGGGGAGACAGTCATCATGGCGCAGATCCTCCCGTTTCACAACCTCAGGCGACCACAAAACCCAACGAGAAGCTTCTCTTTGAACGCTGCATTTCAAAGAGGGGAAATAGTCACTTCGGGGCTCGTCACTCATCTCTTTTATTTTGAAAATCTCCAAACTCTCGCTGCTACTCCCATCTGTAAAATCAAAGCGCTGGACTCAAAACCGCCAACTAATAAATCGTCATGAGAAGAAAAACAAGACAAGCGGCTCGAAAGCGACGAGGCGGGCTCACCTTCCTCAGAAGGTTGCAGATCCTCTCGATGTTTCGCAGTCTCTCCCTCTGCGAGACGACAAAGCAAAAGCAAAAGCAAAGCAAGTCGGCGAGGTGCGTTCACGGCACCCGGTCGGTGTCCGTCTCGTACGATCTGCGATGAGGCCATCGACTTTTCGAGCGGTGTTTTGTGTCGGCTTTTCTGCTCGAGGTGGTTTTGATTTTAGGAGGTTGAATGTCGGGGGGGGGGGGGGGGGGCTTTACTGTCCGTGGAGCGGCGGGAGAGCTCATCGCTTGGCACGAAGTTGACGTCGCGACATCAACAAGCTCCCAAATAGTTCCGCCAGCGTATGAATAATGCGTCGCCATTTCGCGCTTGTACAATAAGGCGTCGAAAGCTTCCCGGGCGCAAATCAGCACTCGGCAAAGTGCTGACTGGAGCGGCCCGCCGCTTCACTTTAGCTTTTAACGTCCTCATCAAAGATTCAAGGCAATTCCCGCGGCCCCGCGTTCCGGGTTTTCCCCGGCAGCGGTGCCGCTTCGTAAGATCGGAGCGTGTGGAAGTTGTGCGGTTCAAGTCGAGCGTCAAGAATCGTTCTTGCGCTTCTCGCGAGCGACCCGGAAATGGAGTTTAATGACGGCGGCGCATTCCTGGCCGCGTTGGGGCACATTTTCCGATTGCCGAATTTTCGGGCTGACCTCGTTTAAAGAAATCAACCGGAGATCGTTTAACGCCGACAAGGCAATCGCGTCGTCAAGCGCTTCCGTCTCCGATTCATCCCAAACGTCGCATCTGGGAATCGACCTCATTTCAGAGTTCGTAAAATAAAAAATAAAAAAACGTGAGTGAGGAAAAAAAAAGAGCCTAAAAGGCCTCTTGCCACTTTTTCATTATTTTAAGCGTTTCAAAGGACAAGGAGAAGTCATTTCAAGGGAAGAAAGTTTGCCTCTGGTGTCTAATGCAGTGCTGGCACAACTTTGGGCTAAGAATTAAAAAAAAAAAAGGGATGGGGGGGGCTCCTTTTAGTATGACTTCCTCTGTCCTGAGGATGACCTCGCCCACCCCAAACATTGATGACTATTCTGCAAGTCGGTTACATGAAGAAGAACAAAATATTTTTGGGGGGGGGGGACAAAAAGCACCAACCGCATGGAGTGGATTGCCTTGATCGATTGGCACCTTGAAGTCAGCCTGGAGCTCATCAAACGCTGTGATCTGCAAATGGGAACAGAAATTTGGAATCAAGCGGACCGCTGAATTATAAAAACATTTTTTACGTGAGTTTTTTTTTTTATTTTGACGTGACCGCAAAAATGATTTCCCTCGACTGCGTAACCGGCGGCCATCTTGTTTCCATGTTATTACCCAGCGGATGGCGAGCGTGCTCGGGGTTTATCGCCTTACTTCTGAGCCAGTTTGTGGGCCGACAAAGCTTGCCGTGCCGCTTGTGGTGAGTGTTGGCAAAACGGCTCGAAAAGACGAACCAAAACATTTTGTTTTTTTGCCGTTTTTGTTGAGGTGCATTTGACAAGATCGAGCGAATCCCTTCCTTTGGCTTAGCAAGAGGTCTTGAAATCGGTGCCGCAGGCTTCGCAGAGGTCAACGGCAGCCCGTAAGCCGGCAGTCGGCTTCCGCTTTAATCGCTGGAAGGGGGGGGGGGTCGTATCTGTGCGCAACACCTTGGCGGAGGCAGACAGCCGAAAAAGGCAGTTTCCCCGATGTTGATAAATCATCTTGGCGCCGTTAACCCTTTTTTTTTTACTTAACTCGCAGGAAATCAAATGAAGCTCATCCGTTTCCTGGCCGACCAAACGTTGGGAGGCACGAAGGACGGATCGATACGACGCGCGTTGGATTTAATGAAGAGCTTTTGGCCAAAAAAAGAAATCCAGAGCAGACCAGAGTAGTATCGAGATGACATGAATGACGAAGGAAGGATGAAGATCACCCCCGTAATCCCCCCCCCCCCAGCATGCGCAATGTGCAATGAAACAATCGAGCGCGCGCAGTCGGGATGATGGATGAGGAGCCGGCGGGGGTTAATGAACACGTGGATCAACGCTGAGCCGAGCCAGTTGGGGAGCGAGCGCCACCTCCATTAACCCCCCCAACCCCCCCACCCCCCTACACGCCTTTGCCGCTGCCAAAAACTCTCTCGCCTCTTGTGCTTCATTGAGATTCCAATCAATCGGCTCAGCCGTGGAATTTCTTCCCCATTTCCGTATTCGAGACGTTAACTGCGTGACTTTGGAAATCGCAGGATCTCATGACAATGACAAAGCACCTTGAATTCCGGTTTTTGCTCCTCGATCTCTTTTGAGAGACTTCCCCCGTCTCTCAGAGGTACACCGGGGGGTTGGGCGGGGGGGGGGGGGGGTCACTTGCAACTTGAATGACACACGGAGGACGTTGGAGGGCTCCCGTTACACGGGGAAGGGAATGACTCGAGCGCCGTCGGCCTGGTGAAAAGCGTTGAGCGTGTGTTCCGGCTCGAGGGAGCTTGCGGGGGGGGGGGGGGGGGGTCACCCGCTATGTTAATTACAACGGCTACATCATCGCTTCGGTGAACTCGCCTTTTGGGCAAGTGCTTTTGTTTCGCGCGCAACGAACACGCCGTCTTCCAATTACAGTGTTCTGTCTTGGATCCTATTTTTGATTTTGATTTTTTTGGGAACGATCTGGGGGGGGGGTTCAATGAAGAATGATCTTCTCTTCTCGGGCTAGGACTCTTTTAGCAGTATGATAGCAGATCTACTTGGGGTGAAACTTGCCATCCGTCACCGTTCCCGATCGTGTTGTCATGCTAGCCGTACTCCTCTGTCTACAAAAAATAAAATAAAATAGAAACAACGCAAAAACCCCCCAAAAACAGGACAAGGCAGATGGCACAAGATTGTTCGGCTCAGTTTCAGCCATATCAGTGTTTAAAATCTCAAAGGTGCGCGTTGGAATGACTTTGAAAGTCAAATGAGAGTAATGTTGTCGCGGGCCGCTGAAAAATGGACGGCGGGCCGCAAAATGGCCGACGTCGCTCGCCGCGTAAACACCATTTCAGACTCTGCGTTAAAAGCACCCCCCCCCCCCAAAAAAAACTGAGTTATCATGATGAGTGCGTAAATGAGGCTTTCGGCAGGTGCTCGGCTCAGCAACGCGCTTCCACAGCCCCGCCGTCGTATTCCCAACACGCAGACGCTCCCCTAATTTTGTTTCCTCTCCGCGTGCGGCCTGATCTTATTCTGCTGCGTGTCGACATGTCGGTGTGAGAAGGCGGCGCCACTCTTTCTGCTGTCTTAAGCAAAAAAAAAAACACAATCGAGCGCCTCGCAACGCAGACCATTGTTGGAGCGTCCAAATCATAAAATTAGCTAGGAAAGAAAATAGCTAGCACGTGCGTTTTCTGTCCCTTATTTTTCAAAGAAATGTGAAATTAGCGGCATCATTTTGGAGGACCCGTGCCCCCAATTAGAATGTAATCAATAATTCACGCCTTGATCGCATTTCAGCCGAATGGCTGGAATGCACTTGACTTTGGAGTCAGCCGCTCCTCCATTCAGCGTCTCCAGTTGGTCCAGAATGCCGCCGCTTGCCTCTTGACGGGTACTCGTACGAGCGAGCATAATTTTCTTCAACAATAACATTATGCATAATGTTTCTCGAATTGACTGTAAATATATCATTTATAAGTCACAACATATTCTGCAACTGTAGCCAACAAAATCGTAACTTTTGCTTATCTGGCAATCAATGCCGATTGTGCTGTGTTGTTGGAGGCCTTGTGATGCGCTGGCTCCTCACCATGCTCGGCATCTCCAATTTTTTGGTGGACTTTCTTGTGTCATCAGTTCACTGCCTTGAAGCTTCCGCCGTGGGGCCGCCTTTGCTCAGTATTTCGTCTTGCTCAATGGAACCTCACACGCTACCTTATGGTGGGCGACGACTGGTTAAGAAGAAGCTTGATAAGAGATGCAGCGGAGCTCACATTTGGAATGAAAACGTCGCTGATGATCGGCTTCGATTCATCACGGCGCCAATAATTGTGATGGTGATGATTTTTTTTTGTTTTTTTTTTGCAAAGCTGCATCGGCCACCTCAACCGTAGGTCCTAAAAGTTCCATCTCATCATATTCAAATGAGGCAGTCAGTCATTCCTACACAGAGCGCTGAGGATGGATCTGATGACGCGTGGATGTGGACAGCTGCAGGACTCGCGAGCAGACCAGGGGAAGAAATTCGATTTATTGATTTAGGGAGATTGTTGCGGGTTTGATGAAGCCGGATCGAGATTGCAGCAATTGTGACAAAAGGGGGTGGGGGTAGAGGGGGGGTTCATGCGACAGGGAGATCAATGACACAGGTGCGCGCCGCTCATTGACGGAAATGGATTCCACACAAATTAGGATAAATGGTCCGCCGATACCAATGACATCGAAAAAAATAAAACCGCATCCAAAGTACTTACGTGCCATATTGCGAAGAAGATGAGCGACACGCAGAGAACCAGAGACAGCATATAGCAGAAGGCAGCAAAAGTGAACATAATTGGCGAAGCAAAACGACGGGTAATTCCCCAGAAAAAAAGCGCGCTCCCATTGAGAGGGCGCCAAAAAAAAAAAAAAAAAAAAAAAAACGGGGGCTGTGGTGATCAATAAAGTTGTCACTCTGCCACGAGAAGGCGAGGTGTTGCCGGTACCGTGACTTCTTCGCCCATGTCAAAGAACACAACACAGGAAAAAAAAGAAAAGAAAAGAAAAAAGCTCGCGGTGGCGCGTTCGCTGCGTTTCTCACGCGGCGGGGTTGTTGTGACTCGGAATTCCAAACCGCTTGGAGATGGCTCCGATCGGCACGCTCGGCGAGAGGCAGCGGTCGCCGTCTTGGCTGCGAGAAAACAATCCAAATAAAAATGCAGACGCGTGATGGGGGAGGTGAGCCGACGGATGCTCCATTCGTTCGAGAGGAGAGGGACGCGAGCACGTGATATGCAAGCGCGCGAACAGGTGGATTGATAACAGCCCGCAAGCCGGGGCGCGCGCACGCGTCTGGTGCACGCGCGGAGCAAATCGATTTCATTTCACCGTTTTGTTTTGATTTTGCTGGGTGGTTCGCCTTTTTTTCTCTCGCAGCAGCATTTCTATCGCAGATTGATTGGAGGACGTGATTGATTTCCATTCAGATTTGACAGACGGCCTGATTTTATTGATCGTGATTTATGTTTTCGATTCAACAACATCAATGATTACGAAGGGAAACAGGATCACGCATTGCAAAATATTCGTTGCATGATGATGTCATTTGGTTAAGACGAAAATGACACGTTCAGTTCAATACTGTTGAAATGCTGCCCAACGTGACCAAGCTTGTGTCGACACGAGATATTTGTCTGGGCGACTAGCGACCTCTCCTGGTCATTTTTGTGCATAGAACATGGCTCGATCCATTCCAGTGGTTTTAAATCATCAAGTTTCAGCACCGTCGGTGTTTACCACGTTGCAGAACAACAAAATTGGGAATCGCATTCGATCTTTATCCTAAAATGGTCCTTCGTAAAATGAATATTTTACTGCGCCGAGCCAGGGTGAGTTTGTTCTTTCGTTATTTTTATTTACAGGGGTTTGTTGTATTCGCTTCTCGCCGTAATAGAGGCGACGGCCTGATGTATTTTAATTCTCTGGCCACTAGATGGCGGCATTTGTTTGCTGTAATACGTCGCAATCTTCATTTCCTCACTCTGCTCTTGGACCTGAAATGAATGAGTCTCAACAAATAAACTTGTACTGCACATTGCATGTACACGGGTGGACGAGTCGTCGGGATGTGTGCACCGCAGTCGTGCTCTTCAGGGTTTGAATTTTGGCTCCCGTATGCTTTTCGCATGCTTTCCTCGCGCTTGCGTGGGTTTTCTCTGGGATTTCCTCTCGCGGTCCAAAATCGCCCACCTCCGTTTTCTGAAGCGTTCCCTGAAGCGCGGACAAATTTTGCCAACCTCTGTGATTTGTGTAAAACTTGCTCATGCAGCCAATTTATGATAAATTAAGAGGTAATAACGCTGAGGGAGTAATGAATACAGTATATGTAGTCGCGAACATGCCCTTTTCCGGACTGAACTACGCATGCGCACGTTCACGACGCGTCACGTAACACGAGAAACTGACGACACGACAATATCAAGAAAGTACCGGCAGATGTCATTCTCGACGCACTCCGACGCATTATGCCTTGAAGCCTTTATGTACGGCGACTCCCCGCCTCAAAAAGTGAAACGATGCTACTTTCCTGTTCATTGTTTGCTATCTGACAATCATAACAACGCAAAGAAATAATTAAAAATAAAGCTATAATATCCCACCGAATTTATGCTGCATTTGGGTACCATTAGACAAAAAAAAAATGCAGTTGCACCAGTGCATCTTTGTAACCTCTGTGCGGTTCCCCGCCGCACTGGCGTTGTACGCAAGGTGACAGACGATAGAGAACTCCATTAGCTTCCTGGGAGAGAGAGACAACTGTGAGCTGCCTGCTGAGAAATCGTTTTTTTGCAAAGTCACAGTGTCCTTCTCCACCACAGAGATGGAGCACATGGAGGCATTGTTGTTTATTTTTTTTTATGTGGCCCAGTGAAAGCAAATCAGGGATGTCAAGTTCCATGATGCTTGCTAAAGTCTGACCCAAAATTTCAAATTGTCATCTATAAGCAATAATAAGCACAATAACAGTCATTATTCTTGACTTCTGATTTTAAAACGAGTTATCGTTTTCCTGTCAAACTGTGCTTGCAGACTTGCACAACGGTGAGAGGACGTAAAAATAGCTGTGGGAAGATGACAGTTAGATGGATAAAAATGGATGACGAGAGACGCGTCTCAAATCCCCGGAATAGAAAGAGAGCAAAGAGGGAACGATCAGAGAGGCTCCTTGTCACATCTTTGCCTGCGGTTTCGAGGCGACTCGCAATTCCGTCAAGCGGCCTTCGCTTGTTTGCTGTACCCTTTGCTCTGATTTCTCCAAGCTCTTACAGGGGGGGGGGGCAGTTGTCATGGCGAAGCGAGGGCGGCAGATGCCGCATCCCAAAGCAAATCCGCTTTGCTGCTTATGTGCAGATAGATTATGTACATTGAAGCCTTTCCTTCCTTCCTTCGAACCGGAGTGCACAGATTCTCTCGCCATGACCCCCCCCCCCCCCACGCCTCAACCATATCTGCAGTGAGCACGCACGCGCGCGCACCCTCTGCGACAGGGGTTTCCCGTTCTCTCTTTTTGCTGCTGATGCAGCGTGACCGGAATGATGCTTTTAACCAAGTCCAAGATGGCTGCCTCCAGCTGTCGCCCCCCCCCCCCCACCGCCACTCCACCCCTCTTGTTTTATTTATGTATGTATTTTATTTATTTATTTGGGTCTCTCCCTGTGCTTTTTCTGAAGGGGAGTTGGGGGCGGAGAGTGAAGTGGTGAGGATTTAAAATGAATGACCCCCCCCCCCCCCCCCCCCGAGGAGAACAATGTTCTTTTCCAAGCCGCGTCTGTTGCGGGAAAGAAAATTCCCTCCAATTCGGCCCGGACGGCCTTCCGCTCCGATTTGATGCAACGCCTCACTCGCTGACGCTTCCCCATGGAAACAGAAACACTCGAAGCTTCACTTCATGAAGCCCCCCCCCCCCCCACCTCTCAGTGGCTCTCGGGTACAAGCGCTTCTTGTTCAGCCCCAAAGTGGAAACAATCACTTCACTCATTTACTTAAGTGTCACATTTGAAGCGTGTCACTGGAAGACGGCGAGCGTGTCAAGTGGGCGGCGCCGAGGCCAAGGACATCCTCGCCAAGGACCTTTTCAAAATAATGGCCGGGCCATCTGAAGGAGAAAAGGTCATCCTTGCCGCCGCTTTGTAATATGCTCGTCATGCCTCCGCATGACCGCTCCTCATTAGACGTATATCGATGAAGCTATTTTGAGGAGGCGGCGGATCCTCTTTCCCCCCCCGCCCCCCTCCCTTGGGTCTGGTCTGTCCTCGGCGCACAGATGAAATACATTAGAGTTGAAGTAGCGGCGCTGTGTCACTTTGAGGCTTTTGTCTGTCTGAAGGAGGGATGGGGATGGGCGGGGTGGCGGAGGGCGGGGGGGGGGGGGGGGGTCATCCTTCATTGTCCCGTTACACAAGACTGACCGTGGCATGGGGTCAGCCAATTCGTCCCCTCCTCGAGACTGAGACGACTAGCAACAATTGAAAGTTAAACGTTACACCCACAAACAAAGAACGATGGTATTCCCCTTTTTTGTGGGGGCGGGCGGGTGGGGGGGCTGACTCGTTAGTTTAAGGCAGTCTTGAGTGTTGGCAATCAGTTGCTGATATCTCAAGCAAGCGTACGGAAAAGCCTTTTGAAGTCGTTTGTCGCCGAATGATGTTTGCCGATGAAAGCGTCAAGTCAGCGGGCCCTTTCGACATCAACGTTACGATGTCATGTTGAAGCTTTGATCCTTTTGCGTCACAAACGCGTCTCCCTCAAGTGGGACAAAAAGAATGTTTGGAACCCCCCCCCCCCACCGCCAAGATAAACCAGACCTCAAACGGTACATGAACGTATGTTTCCATTATACTGACCGGCATCCATCTTGTACAGCAGGGTGAGCTCTTTTGTTCTTGATTTTACTGCTTGGTGCTTTCTACCGCCTTGATTACCATTTCGTCTTACTCTTTATTGTGTATGTTAAATCGCTCCATGTACAGCACTTTGTATGCAGCGATGGCTGTTTGAAAGTGCTCCAGAAATACTCTCGTTCTCCCTTCCGTCGAGAATGCTCGCATGTCTTTGAGTGGTGATTGTTAAAAGGCGTAGAATTTTGGTCCCTGAGGATGAGGTTTCGCCACAGGTGCGCGCCAGAACTATGGCCAAAGACGCGTTGGCAGAGGCGGGCTGCTATTTCGACGAACTCAACAAGCTCCGAGCGCTCGAGCCCGACGTCAGCCAAAAGACGGCGGAGCTGAAAGAAGACTGCAAAGATTTTTTGGACAAAATCGTGCAGTTTCTGAAGATCATCGGAGGTCTGATGGACCTGGTGGACGCCTTGGCCGACGAGACGGAGAGAGAAAAGTTGAAGGCGCTCGGGACGAGAAACCTGCTCAAGTTTGTGGCCAAGCAGCGGGAGGCCCAACGGCAGCAACTTTCCGCCCTGATCGCCGAGAAGATGATGCAACTGAAGCGCTATCGTATCGAATACGAGACCCTGTCCAAAGTTGAAGCCGAACAAAATGAGTTTATTAACCAGTACATTTTGCACAAGTGACCGTCAGATCGGATTAAAAATTGGGACGGTCGTTCGGATGGAGATTTTTGATGCTTGATTACGCAATACATTAAAACTGTTGGGATGGGCCGCCTAGTCCGCGCGGAGGATTTTCATAGCATCCCCAAAACATCTGAATTAGGTGACGCTCGTTTGGATCGCATTGGTTATGACAATTTTTTTCAAAAAAATCAATTCTTTTGACAACATTTTTTTGTCAAAAGAATTGATTGTGAAAGCCGATGATGTCACAAGCCTCTAGCCAATCAGGTTGCTCCATTACGATCTATAAAGGGGAGCGTCAATCGGTGGCCTCTGGGGAGAGCAAAAGATAAATGGATGCTGTCTATTGTTTTGGGGGGGTGGGGGGGGGGGCTACGTACATTCAATTTCTCAGGCCACAGAATAGTTAAGTCAATTCATACAAAAAAGAAATGCGAAAAGAAATTTTCCCGCTCATGTCACACGGCCTGTGTTAGTGCAACCCACCCGGCACGAATCTCCACACAATAGGGGCGGAGGAGGGGGGTGGGGGGTCGGGTGGGGGGGTCGCCGCCTTGCCTGTTGCCGCCACCAGCGTCGCCCTTTTGTCACACGGCAACAATTAAGCATCCGCCGCCACCGCTGGCGAATCGTGCGCGGAGGCAGACGGGAGCCACGCACGCTCACTCGCGCGGCTGCCCAGCCCCCGCCCCCCAGCCCCCGCCCCCCAGCCCCCCGCCCCCAGCACACGCACGGGCGGAATGGCTTGAAAGGAAGACGAGACGGATTCTTTCGGAGGGGCTCGACGACAAAGTGACCGTCCGAGCGTCGCCGCGAGTCTCCCGCGCGTCTTTGCGTCGAATTGCTGCAATGCTGCGTTTGCAGGTGCGCGCGTGCGCGCGCGCGGCAGCGCCGGCGCCGTTCGTCTTCCGAATCGCACCGAGCCGGGAAACGAGGGTCTGATGTCACACGTCGGCTCGATCGGAGGAGACGGGGCGTCCGCCGGCTGGATTTTTTGTGGAGGATGCTGCGGCAAGCGATACACAGAGGGCTCAAGGCTTCCTTCTACTGGCTCGGCTTGTTCGTCAGCAGACACCCGGTTTTCTTCCTCACCGTGCCCGCCGTCCTCACCATCATTTTCGGGTCGACGGTGCTGAGCCGCTTCAAGCCGGAGACGGATCTGGAGTCGCTGGTGGCCCCGACGCACAGCCTGGCCAAGATCGAGCGAAGTCTGGCCAACAGCTTGTTTCACATCGACCGCTCCAAGCACAAACTCTACTCGGATTTACACACCCCGGGCAGGTACGGCAGGCTGATCCTGCTGGCCAAGTCGGGCGGCAACATCCTGGAACTGGCCGACCAGGTGCTGCGGGTTCACGAGCGGGTGCTGGATTTGCGAGTCCAGTACAAAGGATTCAACTACACCTTCGCGCACCTCTGCGTGCTCAGCCACCGAGACGAGCGCTGCTTGCTGGATGATATCATCGGCGTCTTCGAAGACATCCGACGGGCCGTGCTTGCCAACAGCACTTTCCACAAGGTGCCCGTCGGCTACCCCAACACCACCTTAAAGGTGAGCCAGCCTTCGACGCGGGCCCCGTTCTTCGCTTCTTTGCCCCCCCCCCCCCTGAAACGGAAAGCGATGGCGCAGGATGCAAATTGACGTGTCGCGATTTCTGAATGGATGTTGCATTCGCGCGTTAGCGCCGTGCGCGGCACATCACGGAACATGTGACGGCCGACGGGGGAGGGGGGGGCACCCTCTCCGTAAGGCAGACATCTGCAATAGCTTTCCGACGTTTCACCCTCCCGAAAAGGTGAATCGATGGGCTACGTTGCGTGTTCGGCTCTCCGCACACGCGCGGGGATGCCCTCTTTTTTTTTTTTTTTTTTTTTTTTTAATGCAGTGGTTCCCTCTTGCCACCACATGCGGCATGACACGAATAGACTCCATCGGAATTCATTTTCCACCTTCTCTCGTCACCTCAACCTTCTTCTCGCAGTCTCCGGAATACACCATTTGCAACAATTGCTCATGACCGATCAAAAGCCTCCCCCCCCCCCCCACTCCCCTTTGTAATGCAGCTGCATTTTCGGAAAGTGATTTATTTCCACATGCGATGCGTTCCGAGAGAAGGGCGGAATACGTGCGCAATGTCTTATTTTTGTGCACGGCGTGAGGCGCGGTGTAAAATCTGCGCGAGCCAGCGTATCATGGCACATGTTCGAAAGGGCTGTTTGCGCCGTTGTGGGCGTGAACAAAGATGACTTCCAATCAAAGTGGCCGGTGTCATGAGGAGCGCTCCGTTTTTCATGACATCGGGACCCGATTTCATACGCTCAACGATCTTTCTAATTCAAATTTTGAAAAAATACCGCAGAAATACCGCGGCTGCTCCGATCGCAAGCTAGCATCGCGGCCCGCTAACAACTTGCGGCGCTACCGAGCACGCGCCATGCGAAATAGAACATCGCCACGGGCTAACGCTAACGGCTACGTCCTCTCAACCCCTTTGCAGGACGGCCGAGTGTCCTTCATCGGTCATCAGCTAGGAGGCGTGTCCTTCTCCCCCAACAGCCGCGACCAACAAGTGAAGTTCGCCCGCGCCGTCCAGATCACCTACTACCTGCGCGACAACGGCCCCGTGGTGCAGGACGCCATCTCGGAACGCTGGGAGAATGAATTCTGCGCCCTGGTCAGTCGGCTGTCGAGCGGCGAAGCTCCGCGCGGAGCCGAGCGGCTGCACGTGCACTCGCTCACCTCCTTCAGCTTGTGGCGAGACTTCCACCAGACGGGGGTGCTGGCCAAGGGGGAGGTGTTGGTGAGCCTGGTGCTGGTGCTCCTGGCCGCCACCATCTCCAGCTCCATGCGGGACTGTTTGAGGGGGAAGCCCTTCCTGGGCCTGCTGGGGGTCTTGACCATCTGCATCGCCAACGTGACGGCCGCCGGGATCTTTTTCATATCCGATGGGAAATTCAATTCCACCCTCCTGGGGATTCCCTTCTTCGCCATGGGTGAGTACGGTTTCGATTGTCTTTCTGGGTTTTTTTTCTTTTTTTTCTTGACCTACAAATATAAAACGATCCCGTTAATTAAGAGATGCGTGACGTACGGGAGGCGGGATGAAAAGGAAGTTGAGCGCCAGAAAAGGAGAGAGGAGGCGTTGCAGCAAGATGGAGACGACTTGATGGAGTCTATAATTTGATGCGACAGGACCTTAGAGACAGCAGATGTCCACCCCCCCCCCCCCCTTGAGGCCCCGACTGACGCGTACGCCTCCTAGCACTGCATCAACGTCGCATCGGGGTTGCCGTCTGAAATGGATACTGACACCCCCCCCCCCCCCCAGCCGCCCCCCCCCCTCCCCCAATCTCCTCCTGTGGCACCTCCTGTTGAGAATTCACGACACGTACGTTTCTTTTTTTTTTGTTGGTTACAAGGGCCAGGGCGGCCCGGTAGTCCAGTGGTTAGCACGTCGGCTTCACAGTGCAGAGGTACCGGGTTCGATTCCAGCTCCGGCCTCCCTGTGTGGAGTTTGCATGTTCTCCCCGGGGCCTGCGTGGGTTTTCTCCGGGTGCTCCGGTTTCCTCCCACATTCCAAAAATATGCGTGGCAGGCTGATTGGACGCTCTAAATTGTCCCTAGGTGTGAGTGTGAGCGTGGATGGTTGTTCGTCTCTGTGTGCCCTGCGATTGGCTGGCAACCGATTCAGGGTGTCCCCCGCCTACTGCCCGGAGACAGCTGGGATAGGCTCCAGCACCCCCCGCGACCCTAGTCAGGATCAAGCGGCTTGGAAGATGAATGAATGAATGGTTACAAGGGCCCAGCTACGCAGACCCGTCTTGAATCTGGCCCCCCCTGAAAAGCCGTTTCTGCTAACGAGTTAGCCCGCGGCGGCGCGACGCTGACCGCGATGGAAAACGGCAAATATCGCCCGTCCTGTTCTCCTCTTCATCTGACTTCACAAGAAAATCCCGTCAAAAATCATCTCCAAATAGCCCGAATCTCCAAATAGCGCAACTGACGACTTCTTTCTACCGAGTTTGATTGGCAACAAGCCCTTGAAAAATGCAAGACTTTGTCGCTCGGAGCTGCTATTTTTAGCCCGTCTTCAATTCTTTTGAGAGCGCGCTTCCTGCAGCACCTCCCATGAAAAAGAGATGATCCGCCGCCACACCTATTTTTTTTTTTTTTTTTTTTGTGTCGACTCCCATGGGTGATCGTGCTGCAGCGTTCATTCCCGATATAGAATATTCACACGCAATCAAACGCACGGGGCATAAATAACGCTCAAAGGCTTTGCGACACTCTGGATTTAGAAACGGCCCCAAGATGATTTTGAAATCGAAAATGCGAATTGATATCTTGGGTTGATTTTGTTCACCTCCCTCACGTATTTCGATTGAGTTTCGATCTCGTCCGCAGTCGGACACGCCCCTTTGCAATCTGGTTTCTTTTCTGACAGCCAGCTCCAAAGCGGATTAGCATCGAGTGGCGCACATATTCCTTCCCTCGTTTTGCTTCGGCTTCTTTGGGGGGGTGGGGGGGTCATTTCGCACTGACTTCAGACTTTTTTTTTTTAAACCGACCGACGGTTCCCAGCAAGCTCATTTGAGGACGCTCGAGGGAGGGGAGTTGGGGGGGGGGGGCGAGCGGCTCCAAAAGAACGTGCATGGCGCTCATCCGGCCGTGCCAGCCGGGAGAGGTTTGAAAAGTGTGTCTCTGGTTTTCCGTGTGCCCCCCCCCAAACCTCCCGTAGGTCACGGGACCAAAGGGGTGTTCGAGCTGCTGGCGGGCTGGAGGAGAACGAGGGAGAACCTTCCCTTCAAGGAGCGCGTGGCGGACGCTTTTGCCGACGTGATGGTGTGCTACACCATGACCAGCTCGCTGTACATCATCACCTTCGGCATGGGGGCCAGCCCCTTCACCAACATCGAGTCGGTGAAGATCTTCTGCCAGAGCATGTGCGTGGCCATCCTGGTCAACTACTTGTACGTTTTCTCCTTCTACGGCTCCTGCTTGGTGTTCGCCGGGCAGCTGGAGCAGAACCGCTACCACAGCGTCTTCTGCTGCAAGATTCCCTCGGCGGATTATTTGGAGCGCCAGCCCACTTGGTTCAAAAGCATGATGAGCGACGGCCAGGAACCGTCGGCGCACCACGACAGCGTCCCCTACCAGAACCACTTCATCCAGCACTTCCTGCGCGAGCACTACACGGAGTGGATCACCAACACCTACGTCAAGCCCTTCGTGGTGATCCTCTATCTCATCTACGCCTCCTTCTCGTTCATGGGATGCCTCCAAATCAGCGACGGCTCCAACATCGTCAACCTCCTGGCCAGCGACTCGCCCAGCGTTTCCTACGCGCTGACTCAGCAGAAATACTTCAGCAACTACAGCCCCGTCATCGGCTTCTACATCTACGAGCCGGTGGAGTATTGGAACGCCACGGTGCAGGAGCACCTGAAGACCCTGGGCCACGGCTTCAACAAGATCTCCTGGATGGACAACTTTTTCGGCTACCTGCGCGCGCTCAACGTGAGCGCCTCGGGCAAGAGCGACTTTGTGCGCCTGCTCCGGGGCTCCTTTCTGCGCAGCCCCGAGTACCGGCATTTCACGGAGGACATCATCTTCTCCAGGAACCGCGACGGCAAGGAGTACGACATCATCGCCTCGCGCCTGTACCTGGTGGCGCGCACCACCGAGAAGAAGCGCTGGGAGGTGGTGGAGCTGCTGGAGAAGCTGCGGCCGCTCATGCTGATCGAGAGCATCAAATTCATCGCCTTCAATCCCACCTTTGTCTTCATGGACCGCTACGGCTCCTCCGTGGTCTCGCCCGTCCTGACCTCGGGCTTCAGCGTCCTGGCCGTCCTGATCCTGACCTTCTTCCTGGTGGTCAAGCCCTTGGGCAACTTCTGGCTCATCCTCACCGTCACGTCGGTGGAGCTGGGCGTCTTGGGTCTGATGACTCTGTGGAGCGTGGCCATGGACAGCGTCTCCATCCTGTGCCTTATTTACACGCTGAACTTCGCCGTGGATCACTGCGCGCCGCACCTCTACACGTTTGTGCTGGCCAGCGAGCACACGCGCACGCAGTGCATCAAGTCGGCGCTGGAGGAGCACGGGGCGGCCATCTTGCAGAACGCGTCCTGCTTCGTCATCGCCATCGTCCCGTTGGTCTTCGTGCCTTCCAACCTGACCTACACGCTGTTCAAGTGCTCGCTCCTCACCGCCGGCTGCACCGTGCTCCACTGCTTCGTCATCCTGCCCGTCTTCCTCACCTTCTTCCCGCCCTCCAAGAAGAGACGCAAGAAAAAGAAGCGGGCCAAGCGCAAAGAACGCGAGCGCGAACGTGAGAGGGAAAGGGAACGCGAGGAGATCGAGTGCATCGACGTCCGGGAGAATCCCGATCACGTGACCAACGTCTGAGCCCGTCGCTCCTCTCGGCTAGCCCGACGACGCCATTCGACACGGTTTCCGCGGAAACGACGCCGCCGCATAGGTGGTTGAATTTGCAGGCTTGACCCGCTTCAATTGATTTTTCCTCCAAAACAGCTTAAAAAAATTTTTTTTTTGGTCCCTATTTTGGAAATGTCTTTCCACATTTGACCTTTGGCCAGTTTTTCACCTCAAATTAGCCATCGTGGAAAGTAGCTTCAAATGAATCTGCCCAGGCATCATTAAATGTTCTATTTTCCTCAGTGTGTATGTGCGTGTGTGTGTGTCTTGGAGAACAATTGCACTGCTCATGAGGGATCAAGGGGGGGGAGGTGACAAAATGGACTGCGTCTGCATGGCACCGCATTGTACGTTTGCATGTATGGAAACTTGTTTGATATTCTTTGCAAAAATCTCCTCCGGGCGTATGTTTGCTCTTTCGATGCATTTTTTTGCGGAAAACGGTTAAGATGCGGAAATAAGAAAAATGAGTCTCGTCTGATCCTAAACAAAAGCCAGAGGATATTCCAAATGTAAAATAAATGTATTATACCGTTTTGTATGTTTTCTAAGAAAATATATCCTACAGAAAGATTTTTGACATGATTTTCGTAAAAAAGAAAAAAAAAAGAATGAAAATGGGTGGTGGGGGTGGGGTGGGGGGGCGGATGGAACACAGTAGACCAGTAATAAACAGTGGAATGTTACCAGTATACTAGATGTCATTCCTTGCACAGTGCACGCTCAATGTTATGCATTCACGCTGAAGTGGGACATGCCGGCCGCCATTTTGTTTTTGTGTCTTGACTCCGTTTGTCTTCTATCTTGCCTCATTTTCACAGCTAAGTGGATTGCGGGACGTGGGTGGGGTGGGGGGCATACACACTCATGGCTTCATATCTCTTTTTAAACAGAAAAAAAGTCCAAATTGTCTTCACGTTTAAAATCATTGAGATATCGCAGACGTTGTTTTGTTACCCCCCTTTCGATATGAATTGAATCCTATTTCAACAGTTTTCATGGCCCATCGAGTTTCATGTTGGATTTCATGTCCTAACGGCCCGACAAAAAGAAAAGCCTAATTATGATGTGGCCCGTGACAAACATGAGTATGACACCCCCCTCATAGAGTGTTCCTACCGCGCATGTTTTTGGAACGTGGGAGGAAACCCGAGTACCCGGAGAAAACCCACTCAAGTGACACGGGGAGAACATGCAAAGTCTATGCAGGAAGGCCGGAGCAGCCTTCTCCAAACCCTGGACCTCTGCACTGTGAGACAGACCAGCTAACCAGTCAACCATCATGCCCCGCCTTTCTCTCTCGAAACACACACACACACACACAATTATATATCAAAACATTATCCTGACATGACTGTGAAAAATGCACTTCCAATAAAGTATTGGCACCGATAGTTGTTGTTTTTCTGAGAAATGTATGTTAAGAGTCAGCGTCAGTAACTAATAAGGAAACCTGTCATCAATTTTGTTTGTTTTTAAAAAAAAATCAAGTTCTGTGCTGTATCTGTTTTTTTTTTTATTATCTGCCTCCCACATTGCACTTCTTCGCGGACAAGAGTGACAGCAGGAGTAGTGCCGCTGTCACGCTGTTATTGAGCCGAGATGCCTCGGCCTGGGATATTTTGGTCTCCTGATGCTAATCATGTCACGTCTCCGCAATGGATTATTCCTGCTTCCTTTTCTCAAACTCTTCTGCCACCTACTTCCTCTTCCCCTTTCTCACTATTGTTCCTTTTGACCGCGGTTTCACATTGATGACGTCTGCAACCGAGACGTGATCCCAGCGTGAGTATATAGCCCTAATCAGAGCTCCCCTTTTTCTTATTTCAAAATGAGCAGGCGACATTGAACGCATCCGAGCAAGATGGCGGTCTCGGCGGACTTCATCACACTCGGATGCGTTTCCTCTCTTCTCGCACTTTCGCCGTGAAGGCTTTTCTTCTCTTCTTGAAATTTATTCAAATGAACTTCACGTTGAAGCAGAGAGTCTTCAAATTCCGTTATCTTCATAGCTGACGTTACAATGTTCCTTTTGTATTATTTTATCCGCAAATAAAATTTTATTCACCCATACCCCTTTTAATAGTGCAGAAATGTTTTTATTTTACTGACATGTCCAAGCAGCATGGGCACACCGTTAGTCGCAAAATAACATCATGAAGATGAAATGTTCCGGCTCCAATGACCAAGAGAGGTCTATTGATCGGCGATGCCCTGATCGATTATCCGGCCAAGACAGGCATTAGGAAGATTATCATTAGCTGAGAGGCTGTAAATATGGTTTTGTATTTCTGAAACTGAACTGTGAGACGTGTCCCACTTTTACAAAACAGTCGGGCAGATTCATGTCAGAACAAGCCCCACACTGGGTTTCTTGGCACATCTATTAGTTGAATACACGTCTGGTTGAAAATACTCCATTCAATAGTTCAACCGAGAATTCACTTGAACGTGTTGACGCTGAGCCCCTACGAGATTTTTTAATTTTTTTTTATTTAAAAAATTGTCACGTGAGGAGCAAAGGTATGACCCGGAAGCAGACACGACGCGGAAGTTGAAACCTGAAAGTCTTCACGAGAATTCAAACTCCAGAGAGCCGGCCTGGGTGCTGAAGACAAGGAGAAGAGCTGACATTTAAACGCCTAATTTATTGAGTGAGAGCGAGAGAGAGAGAGAACAACAGCGGATAACACCGAGGCCATATTTCCCAAAGGTAAGCCTTGCTCATCACCGAAAAACAACCACATCAGACACACTTCGACGATGCCGTTCAGTTTTACACCACTGCAAACACTATTGTAAAGCCGTTGTTTTATTGTTTTGTTGTTGAATATATGATCTTTGCTCCATGCGCAGCATTTTGTACACCGCGGTGGTTGTTTTAAAGTGCTCAAGAAATATAGTTGAGTTGAGTCGAAAGTTACTTGCTGAATCAAAGATAAGCAACGACATCTACTGGATCAGGTGGGGCACTGCATGCGATGATTCAGAACAGATTGACTGCCGCCAGATTAGATTTGTTATGGGGGCGGGGGTGTTCTTTACTTTTTTCTGAAAAATGAATAGAGTTTCACGTGTGAAATGATGTCATTTATTTTTTTAGGAATGTGAGCATTTGTGGGTGATTTCTGTTTTTGCTCAAAGATTTGGATTCTCTCGCGCATGGTTTCCCACCTTTGAGAAATAACGGAGACAACTCAAGTAGTTGGTAAATAATTTCTTTCTTCAGTAGAAACATAGAACATTTGGACAACATATTTTGCAGCAGAAACGTTGAAAATTCAAAACGAGTTACAGGACGTTGATGAGCTACGGTGACATCAGAATAGTCAGAGGCTGCTTTGTTTGTTAGAGCGAGATTATAGCCATCAGTTCATGCCGGTTCAATATGACACTAAAACCATTTTAGAAAAGGAGATTTTGCATACTTGGTGAAAGATTCAGACGGTGTCAACTGAAACTTCAACACAGCACGACGAAACGAACCACATTTTGACGGCTAGTAAATACTACGACTGTTTTGTAATTCATCTTCCATCGTGACACGATGCCACGCCACGGAAGGGCGCAACGTCACTCTGCCATAGATACCACAAAAAAAACATCAGTGATCTATGCTGAAATTGAACATGAATCATGTCGAGAGTGAGTATATACACAACACCTCCCAAAATAATAATAATACTTAAATGATGTGAAGGACAATTGTGAATAGCACTGCGATTCATCCATTTTGTATTTATATTGCACTTAATTGAATTGAATTGGTGAGTCAAGACATTTCATGACACGGCAAGACATGACCGCGCCCTCTCTGGAAAGTGCTTTTTGAAGGAGGAAGGGGGAGGAGGTGGCGGCCAGCTGCCGGAAGGATGCCAAAGTTCAGTGTAGGTGTGAACCAGCCTGGCGTGATCCCGATTTTAGGGAGAATGCAAAGAGCTTGCACTTGTCACTGGAGATAATGGGCAGCATTTCAATGGGGCAAGGTGAAGGGCGCAGAAGACGGCGGGGAAGGAGGCAAAGCGTCCCAAAGCTGGCCACACGTTCCGTCCGACTCACATTTCAACCTGAGCTTCTTTCGGGGAAGCCGGTGTATCCTTCAGTGAGCCGGAAATTGTGTAGAGCCTGCAAGGACAAGAAGCAGGTGTCCATAATCTTTACGGAAAACCCGCCAAAAAACATCCCATGCTCGAATCACACATAAAATATTCCAAGAAGAGTGACAGAGACTTTTTTTTGAAGGTTTCCTGACCCCGTCTTCTGTTTTTTTCTTTTTTAGGCACGTCACAAGGAAGTAGCGACAGCTCAGACGAAGGCTGAAGTGACCGTCGAAACTGTTAGCTCGGTAAGAGTTTTTTTTCTTCGCAAAAAAAAAAGCAAAAAGAAAGAAAGAAAACCTTCAACCCCTTTAAACTAATAAGAAAACAAGGCGAACGGGAGAATGATCCAATTTAAAAACCTCAGCCTGTTGTAGTCTTATCACTCATACACTCCCTTACCTGGACTTTGGAAAATGTCGGCGTTTCCCAAGGACCTTGAAACAGGAGGGCGAGCAGGAGTTCTTCAGGTCCACCAACTGGTAGATGATTGGATTGTACATAGCGGAGGACTTGGCGAGGAGAGTGGGAATGACAGACACGGGTATCGGCACCGAGTCCGGCTCCCCGAACGCCGACACCACGGACACGACCGCGTATGGGATCCAAGCGATCAGGAATCCCGCGCAGATCAGCATGGCCACCTCGGTTGGAAAGGCATCCAAGTTATTTCCACCTCTCGTAACTCACCTTTTTGGGGGGGGGGGGGGGGGGGGGGGTAAAAAAAAATCCGCTTCTTTTGGCTTACCTTTGTCAGTTTGATCTCCAGGTTTGGACTGTGATTGATCCGGGCGTCAAAGTGTGAGATTTCCTTTGCGGAAGACTTGACTTTACAGATGATCCTCACGTAGGAGAAGACCATGATGCCGGTCGGAAGGACGAGACAGAAGAAGAGGATGGACATGACGAAGCTTTGGCCCGACACGGAGGATTGCGCCAGCCACCAGTTGAGCGTGCAGGAGGTCCCGAATGGCTCCGGGGCGTAGCTTCCCCAGCCGATCAGGGGCATGGTGGCCCAAAAACCGGCGTACAGCCACACGAAGACCAAGCAGAGGAAAGCGTGATGCCGTTTCAACCACGTCCCTGCGCGGCAAAGAAATGGGAAGGCCCGGCGGCGAGTGAGCGCTTTCCCCCGCTTGAAGCCACCCCGTCGGTGAAAGCAAACAAAAAAAAAACCTCGGCTTTCACCGTACCGTATCGCAGATGGCAGATCTTGAAGTATCGGTCCAAGCTGACCATGGTCATGGTGGTGAGGCTCCCGCAGCCAAAGAAAAAGCCCGCCCAGCCGTAGAACTGACAGCCGTCCCAACCGAACAACCAACGGTGGGAGAAACTAGAAACAATAAAAAAGGGCTTTCCTGTCACTAAAAGGACAGGGGTAGTGGAATATAAGGAAATGTCAAAGGAAAACCAGAGGGGGGGGGGGGGCGACACACAAACGTCAAGGAGTCATGAGGATCGCCAACGGAGAGAGGCGTGAGAACGTGTGGACAAAGGACGATGGTGGCAGGATGAAAAAAAGAAGCAGAAGAAGGGTAAAGAGTAAAAAGTATGGAAAACAAGATTAGTTTGGCTTTGGTTTTTAACGAGTCGGATTTACGCAATACATTTGGATTGACGCGATGCTAGCGGAATCATTAGCAATTGGTTGAGCTTCCCCCCCGACAGCCGCAAAACAGAAATTCCATTGGGCCATACGCGGAATTGGTCGAGATGCCGTCCACGCGACGGCATTTGAATTTCAGAAAAATGTCTTCAAAGACCCCAAAAGACGAGCGCAAGCCTCGATTTGCGAATCGAATCTGCCAACTCAATGACTTGCCTGTTGATTTCCCCCCCCCCCCATGAACCACGTGGCACTCGACTTGAACCGGAACGCAATATTCGATTCACGGTGCTCATGAGCACTGGGGCGCGCACCCCTCCCTGGTCATACGGCCCACATTTTTCCTCGTGGAGTCAGCGCCTCGCAATTTGTGTTCACTTCTGTGCGTGGGGTTCGTCAAATACATCGCCGGGCACCATTAAGCCCCGCCCCAAATTTATTTGGTTGATTCTTAAACGGTGTTGTCGCTTTTCTGACGCTCCAACAAAGATGGAAAATACCTGATATGCCAAAGTCGAAGATGGCCAAATTCAACGTCATCAGCTCCGGTGGCTTCAACTTTGTTTTGCGTTTGATAGTCATGTACAAGACGTATCCGTTCCCCGTTGCGGACATAATACCTGCAAGAGAAAGGAAACGTGTTCAGCGGATGATGAACGGATGATTTCGGGCGCTCTTCATGCAGCCGTTCACATTTCATTGTCCAATCTGGCCTCGCTTTGTGGTGCTTTCATAGCATTTCTTCTTCACACATTCTGAAAAAAATCATCTCGGGTCAACTGCAGAATGTGAAATGTCACAATGGCTGTTTGTCAATATGTCACCCATGATTAAGTCATGTGGGACTGACTTCAGCTCATCCCCCTGTCATGCCCCCCCCCAAAAAATCTGGATCACCGAGAAGGTTAAAAAACAAAAGACTCTATATCAAAATACAATTCAACAATCTCAGTCTTTCCTGATTTTCAACGTATTGATTCACTATTCCAATTGAAGAAAACGGACCTATAATGCAGATATAAAAAGCGGCCACGATGTCTGCCTCTTTGGAGAGTCTTGAGGCGAAAGGATCGCCACGCAGGAGATAATGGGGCACGTATGACGAGTGTGTCCACGTCTCATTCGTCATCCCTGCCATCAGTGGGGGAATTTCTGGAAAGAGGAGGAAAAGGATGAAATTCTAAAAAAAAACATCGTGTACACAAGGTTGACATGTCAAGTTGCAGCTCCTCAATCAATTATAATAATTTTCATTTCACTTTAATAACAGCCCCCCCCCCCCCCCCCCCCCATGAATCAACAGTGAGCATTAAGCAAAAATAAAATGTCTGCAACAGTAGTTTTAGTGTTTTGGTGAATATTAACAAGGACATTTCCATTGACATAATATTCCAGTAATCCTTCAAATGCTAATGAGGGTTATCCCGTAATGCATTCGATATAATAACATATCAACTGCAATGACATTTATTTGACAAATTATTTATGCATTAACGCTATGTAAATATCGGACGTTTCTGCAAACCTTACATGCAAAAACAGCCTCATTTGAATAAAAATCACCTCCGAAGACACTTATGCCTTGCTCGGAACAAAATGATGGCTTCAAAATTCACATAATTCAACAGGAAATTACAATAGGAGGAAAAGAAATGGAAAAAATGCGCGTGGACTGAATGGGGGATGAGTCGGCTCAGTGAAAACATTCCCTCAAACAAAGCAAGTGTAATAAAACCATTTAAAAAAGATGTCAAATGTGGATTTTCATGTCACGGACAATGTAGTGGTTCACTTGCATGACTTCTTTTTCAGTTCACACTTGACGGTACCGGTAAATGGCTCACTGAATCTGTTTGTACGTTTTGTGAATCTCCAAAACGACTAGCCTAAATGCTAACTTACAGATTAATTGTGAATGACAAGTCAATCACACTCAGTTTTTATCCAACACAGTGCCGGAAGTGTCCTTGGGTGTCTTGAAAGGCGCTTATAAATCAAATGTATTATTATTATTCCCTGAGGTTGCTTAGCAACATTACTGATGGAATCGTGCGGATGAGTTGCTTGGAATCAAGAAAATAAAAACTACGATACTTTCAAATTTTGGGATAATGCGTGCTGGGCCTCGGTCCGGCTATTCTTGACCTGTGAAAAGTTTCTTAGAATCAAGAAAATAAAATTTGCTGAAGTTTTTTTTTTTGTAAAGTGCGTGGACTCAAGAGCAGAACTTTTACTTTGAAACCTGTTTACAGTGTGCGTGCGTCGTTTACGTCCAGGTGGTCCGGCCGAACCCGCGTGATTAGCAGCAAGTGACGCTAATGGCAAACCCCTTCCAAATGGTCGCCAATGCCACCCCCAAAACAACGCCGAAGACCGTTGCTTCAAGAAAAATACGGACTGTTCAATATTGATTGACTGGAGTCAAACCGGCGTGTTTAGTTTGCGGCGAGTCGTCCGCCGTCTCGAAGGACGATAACGCGAGTGGACGTGACGAGACGCAGCGTGCGGGAAAATGCAGACAATTGACTGAGGCTGGGAGGGCGCAGCTCGAAAAACAACATGGCTATTTTTCACCAAGCAGCAACCAGGACCGGCTGTGTGATATCGCGAAGAACGCCGAGTCATTTTCGGAGGGGGGGGGGGACCTCGACAAACAACAAAACAAGTTCAACAAATCCAGGTACAGACACTCTCCCTTCTTACTGACGAGCATCTGTCATGTTTGCTTCCCACTACCTCCAACATCCAACCTGCCAGCTTGAACTCACTGAACAAGAAAAGACAACATACTGTAACGGGTTTTAAAAAAATTCTGCATTATTTGGTAGTTGGGACGGAAATGTTGCAAGTTGTTATATTATTACCGGCATTACAAAGACATTGTTGGAAACACGGAATGTCATTGACTTGTTTCAACATAGAAATAAAATGCATAACCGGAGTAGATTTTGACCCTTTGCCACCCAGCCCTTCACAATATTTGCTGCTTCTCATTTGGCCACCGGTGGGAAAAAAAAAAACAATTGCCCACCCCTGGCCTAGACCAAGCACGTTATTTTTGTCTACTAAGTTTGCATGTCATTCGCGGATGTAATTAGCGTGCAAAAGTGCTTTGTAGCCCGTGACGGTATGTTGTGTTATTTGTTATTGATTTTGAATTCCAGAAAGGGTGATCAAGAATAAATAGGCATGTTTACATGATCATAACCTTTTGCATCTGGGTAAAAATCTTAATTCTACCGAGTGGATGATGAGATTTGCGTGGAAATATGTAAATGTATGTATAAATACACACTTGACGATAAAAAAAGGCAAGGGGGGAATTTTGTAGTTTAAAAATCTGAATTGCACGTTAACAGACCAAAAAAAAAAGTACTGTTGGCAACACGTTGTGTAGACCCCAGATAGAATAAATAAATTGAGACGTTGGCAAATGAAGATTCGAGTTTCCACTGCCATATACTCACCTTTTGGTGATCGGTCATCAGTCAATCCGGGCGGGAGTTAAATCTCTAAAAGAAAAAAAAACAAAGCTGGATAGCGAAATCAAAGTGTTTATCACTGGGCAAAATGCTTGGATTAAAAAGTGACAATCGTCTTGAGCAAAAAAAGAAAATAGTCAAATAGTCCTGTGATGCGGCTACTGCTCTTCTCCGAAATGTTCCGTCTTCTCAGTCGCGCCCGCAGCATCAACTCTTCGCGGAATCTCGGGGCGCTTTGGCATAGCAGCCGCCAAGTTACTGTGTGGAAACTAAGCTACTTCCGGTTAACGCTTCCAATGTAAAAGTGAGGGCGGAAATGTGGAGATGCACGTCACTTCCAATTCATCCACCCCAGTCCTGTCGAATGGCACTTCGGGGGGGGAGGTTTGTGTGTGTGGGAGGGGCTGGGGGGGGGGGCTTAATAGCTCACCCTGGAATTAATAGGCCACCCCCCAATGCATGTTGTGGTTTACTTTCTTTTATTAGTCATTATCTATCTATCTACTGTACATTAGCAAGTTCAGTATAATGATCTTTTGTATGAGCAATGACATTCTTGAATTGTTTGAAACATATTTTATTTTGAGTAAGTTCGGTGCGGATTTAATTTCAGTAAACAATAGCCGACAAAAAAGATCTTCACATTTTTTTCACATCCATGGTCCCCCTTAATCTTCTTCATAGACATACAATTCGGTGCGAGCGTAATTTCTGGAAAAGGCGTACATGAAATGGATTGTTGGATGATTATTTACACACGGGCTCAACAGACGGATGATAAGTGTTAAATTAAAAGAACTTGATTTTTAAAAAAAGGACTGGTGACTTCACCTACGTTTATTAGCAACGCCGACATGTTTCGTTACTCAAAAACAATTTGAGCTCTGCCAATTTAATCTTTATCAGTACTGTGCAGGCATTGTGAATGCTTCCCCCCCCCCCCCCCTCCCTGTTTGAATGTGAAATCTGCAATTATCATTCACATGCTGTGCTTGACCCGCTTGATTTATTCCATTCCATTTTGTAAAACGCAGACCAACTCTGATCCCCAGGGATGTTTTTGCGGGCTGAAATGAGGACATTTTTAGGCTAACCGATGACACGGTTGTTGTTTTTCATCTTTTTCCCCGTCAATGAAAAATAATCAATGGTCCTGTACAATTACTTGAAGTGCACGTTCACACGTTTAACACGATTTTTTTGTATGATTATTAATATAAATCGACTCCTAATCAGCATAATTGCCAATTAAGCCAAGCTCAAGTCCGTTTAAAGGTCACCTTAATTGGAAATAGTGCAATTTCCAATTAAGGCTGAAGCCACGGCCGAACCTCTTAGCCTGGTGAGCGTTTTTTTCTCTTCAGCCCCCCCTTAACCCAACGAAAATGAACATGCAAATTCTAAAGGAAAAAATGAAACTGATTGCGTTGGGAGGTGCTTGAGGACTCCCAACGAATGTTCAAGAGCCTTCAACCGATGATGGCCCCCGCAGCGCTAAGTGTTGGCGGCTGCTCACACTGGCCCAAGTGAAGTGTGATGCCTCCAAGGTGTTACATCACTAAAGCGTTTCCTGAACACCGCGCTTGACATTTCTTGCCCCCCCCCCCACACTTCTCCTCTGACACTTTGCGGATGGAGGCGTTGGACTGTCAAGCTCCCCCTTTTTTTCTGCTCCGACTCCCTTTCGCACCTTAAATGGAAATCTGCAAAAGGTTCAGTCAAGGGCCACCCGAGAACCTCTTCGGTCACAATTTGACGGAAAAAAGGCCAAAATCCTGCCAGATGACCCGAGAGCGTGCGCTTTTATTTTATTAATCCGTCCTTGTGATCGAATGATTCGAACGATTAATTCGCTCCTCTGCGAAGGCGCTGCTCATTTCCAATTTGAATACGGCTCGTCTTTGGCCGTCACCTTGACCGTAAAATTTCGACGCGAAGAAAATGGATGAATTTGATGCGGTGTGATGAAAGTCAAATCCTCACTCGCATAAAACAACACGATATCGACGCCACATGTCAACGTCTTCCTTTTAGCCGTGACACGTTCAATGAAGAACGACAAATTATTATTGATTGTGATTCATAGTGTTGGTTTTCAGGGACTCGTTCTGTCTCGTCTCTCGCCATGACAACCCGTCAGACCCTTTTAGCGGCCGTTATTAAAAAATAAATTAAAAAGCAACCACTACTTTTTTTTTGTGTGTGTGTGTGTGTTTGTGATGAATGGAAACTTCTGAAGTCTCTCTTAAGGTCGCCTCAAGAGCAGCAGATGTCCCCCCCCCCCCACCCCCCCTCCACATCCGGGACTATAAATGAACAGTGCTTGTTTGAAGATCTTGTGAGACAAATTTTAGTCCTGATTGGATGCTTTGGCAATTGCACAAAAACTGCAAGGTAAAAAAAAAAAACCAAAACAAACTATGAATTGTCATTCCCAGCTGCAGTTTGTTTCCAAATATTTGACCCGAGATTTTATGATGTTGACCAGTGGAGCAGATTATTTTCCATTTGCAATTTAAGGGAGCGTCCCGGTTGAATTTTTCCCCTTCTTGCCCTCAAAGACGAGCAGATTCCACTCATATTGACTCTTAAGCGTGTTTTAGCCGCGCTTGGCAATCGAGATTTACAGCGCGCGGACCCTTTTTCAATCGCGCGGCCTTCATTTCCTTTCCCTCTCAACGTAGCGTTGACAATTTCAGCCTTCCAGCCGCACGACAGCAAATAACTTGACGGGAGGAAGGTCATCAAAAATCGAAAGTGCATTTTCTTCTTCTTGCATTGTACTCGTTGCGCTTCTATTATGTTCCCCGAATTCAATTTTCCGCGACTGGCTTGTGTGCTGTTGTTTTGTACCAGTCTAGGTCATCATCTGGTGGCAAAATACATGTTGCGGCAGCTAAGGGGGAGGGGCTTCCTGGATGTTGACAAGGTCTCCATCTATGGAGTAAAATCACGTCCGCGCGATTAATCAGCCGCGATTAATCAGCCGTATCCGTCAGAGTCAGTGAGTACCAATTGAAATTGCGCATAGATGTGAAATGGTGTTCATGTTCATTATTTAAAAAAAAAAAAAAAAAAAAGGCAGCTTCCGACACTTCAATGACGAAAGCGAGAGCCGCTTATGGTGACACCTCCGAAGTGTTGCTTGCAGCTGACTAACCACGACATCTGTGACTTGAAAACTTAAAGGGCAGAACTTGAAAAAAGGCGTGATGCACTTTAAAAAAAAAAAAAAAAATTAAACGTAACTTCTTAGCGGTCATACAATCAAATCATTGTCTGCGGCAATTCACCTCTCCGTTCTCGGAAATTGCACAGCGTTGCTTTTTTTTTTGTTGTTTATCTGTCCATCCACATAACGAAGCAATTTATATGCGCCGTTAGCCTCACTTGACAGGTCAAAAGTTTTTTTTTTTTTTTTTTGTGGAGACGCTCAATACGGCTCTTGGAGTACTTCGGGTTTCCGACCCCGAATATCGAACATGTGTCCGGGGGCACGGCGCTTTCGACATCAACAGGTGATGTCACAGAGATGTAGTTGTGAGCATGACGGCCATTTTTTTTTTTTTTTTTTTTTTTTGGGAGGACTGGCCCGATACCTTTTGTTGATTTCGGGATTTGTGTCAGTGTGACGTCCTTCCCGCTGACTTTTTACCCAGTTGAACCGAAGTTCTTGCCATCAAAGGATGACATTGACTGAAGGGGGACGTCGTGTCAATCAACTAAAAGATTGAAGATCCGAAAAAGCCATTTACACTCCATCCCTGGAGTCTTGGCTCACGGAGGCCAGTGGCAAAAGTGTGACGAAATCTTAGTGGTGTCAAGAAATGTGCCAGACGGTTCTCATCTTTGAAGAGAAGTGAATCTTCTGCTTATGAGGACTCTTGAAATTGTCACTCGGGGAAGGAAATGAATCATTCCCGAGTTCTCGCTAGCGACGGTTGCTGGGATTCGCGTCTGCGAAGGTGCCGCTCTTTGTTGCCGACACCTGAGACGCGTTCTCGCGGCTTGCCTTGTGTTCTGAAAATGAGCGTCAACAAACATCTCATTTGACCCCTTCGGTCAGGAAACGGGCGGAAGCGCGAGTCGGATGAATAGAAAGAGCCGTTTCACTGCACAAAGGTAACTTGGAATGCCGCATTCTTGTGACTTGGTGCAGCTGGAAAGGGCAATTTAGCGCTCGCTATCTTGTGACATGTTGTTGTTCATTATGAGAAGGGATGCCATGTTATTAAAGGCCAGAGGGATGGAAAAGTAGGTGCCAGGAATGTTCACCGTTAAAGAGGTCGGAACTCAAGTCTGGAAAAAGATAACAAACGCCGGTCGATACCGAGATCAAACTCGCACTGATGGGAACAAAATGTGCCAAATATTTTTGTCAACAATTGCAATGGATCAAGCATGCGAATCGAGATGCAAATGAGTTCTGACTTTGTTATGACGACGACTACTCTTAAAGTCCAATTATTTTCAGTTTTGCTGCATTTCTGCGGGCCATAATGATGCCCCCCCCCGGCCCCCCCCATAGCAATAACACAAACAAGTCATTTGGCCGCGCTGACATGATTGCGATTTGAGGTTCTCGGTACAAGATGAAGAAAATTGTGATGAGATATCTTTTTTTTTCCTTCAAGAATCACCACAATGGAAGTCATTCATATCTTGAAGTGGGGCCTGCAATTTTTTTTCTTGTTGCTCAGGGGACACTGTCATCATCGTGGGCAATCGGATCACAGACCACATGACTTAGGTCTTCCGACTTGATTTTTCTCTGAACTTATTAAAAAAAAAACAACAAATATGAGCATCTTCATGTTTTGACACTTTTAGGTGGCCTTTCAAAACCGGAACTTTATTCCAATTATTTGAGTTTTGAAAGTGTTATTGACTGCATGTAAAATTAGTCATCGAGATGACTTTCAAATCTCTGCAATGCGGGAAGAAGCCCCCCCCAAAAAAACGATGCGGAGAATCCGGAAAAAGCACCAAGCAAGCGCACAAAACAAACACTCCGTCAAGTTTCATGGTGTAGAAATAGAGGCAATATGCATGTCAATTTTGATAGTAAATAGATATTTATTTATATTTCTTGGGGAGGGGGGGGTATCAGCTCATGCAAGGATACAATTCATGTAAACAAAATTATTTCGAAATTCAACTCGTAAATGTGCAGATTTCGGTGTTTTCTTGGTGTCAATCTCCGGAATGTACAGGATAGAAAAGTAAAGCGCAGTACATAGGCGGGCGACATCCAACGACTCCCCCCGATCCCTCCTTGCCCACAATGTTGATTATCAAATCGAGCAGCCGTGTCGTCAAAAAGGCGAAAAGGGAGACAGCATCCGACATGTCAGGCACGGAGGCGACAAGCATTCGTATGAAAACACAATTGAAAGACCACTGACGCCCTTTTAAAGTTGTGCAAGTTGATGCGCAAGACAAAAACAAAAAAAAGCTCTCGGGCCATTTGGAAGTCGCGCCCTTAAGACAATGGTGATGTTTATATATATATTTTTTTCAAAACTGTTCACAACAACAATGATGATAATTCAAACTTGGTCGTGTGGCACACATGAGCAGGAGGCCCAAAGGGGTGTTTCAAGAGCTTTTTTTTTTTCTCTCGTCTTTGTGCCCGGCATCATTAGCATCTAGCTAATGCTAGATGATCTTATTGCTTAAAAGGCAGCCTGCTAACGTGTTCGCAAATTGCTTTAGCTGAAGAAAATATTGCGCAGAGCGGTCTGAGACGGACATCGCCACCAAGTGTTCATAATTTAAATTTGGGGAACTGTACAAAGCGATTTTGTTAGCTTTTTTGGGGGAGGGGGGGGGGGTCAGAACCTGGATATGCCACGTGTATCAACGGAATCATTTTTGACACCCATTTCAACAGCAAACAACCAAAAATAAATTTCTAGAGATGGTTTGGGAAGATTGTCTTGAACAAAGTAGTACAACGGGCATAAGAGAAATTTCTTTTTTTTACAACAAAAGTAAGATTTTTGTCCGTATTCTTCCAGTTTTCTTTTCACTATTTGGAATGTGAAGCCTGACCCAAAATACAGAGAAATATTCGAGCCAGCCTGAAAACAAGAATTTATCAACACTAAAGAAATGGGAAGTCACATTTGGTGGAGTCTTAAGCGTAAGAAAATAAAAATGAAATATTATGTGTCGTCATACCTCTTGTGGCTGTCAGGATATTGTCAAGTTCAATTTTAGTTCAAGTTTCCCCAAATACAACAAAATAGTTCTTGTTTTGGTACCTCAATGCCACCATGAAAAACAAGACCAAAATCATTTTTCACCGGGAGGGCTTTGAAGCAACATTTTTGGGCAAAAGACGGTGGCCGCTGTTAACATTTTGGCATTTTCTCATAAGCTCGTGAAAATCATAGCACCCCGCCCGCCCCCATGTGGCCCCAATAGCTCTTTTACAAAAACACAACTGATGAGCAATGAACAGGCTTTTGACAAATCGCCACAAAAACAGTGAGACAAGTTATTTTGTTCACTTTGAAAAAAAAAAAGGGGGGGGGGGACAGACGAGAGGAAGAGGTAGACCGGACCACCTGGGAGTTGATGGACGGTGGCCTGAGTAGCACAAGTAAGCAAGCCGCAGAGATGATGATGAAAACGAGACTCTGGCTTTTGTGTATAAACATCCGTAGGCACAAGCCAGAAAAAACTCCTTTCTTCCTTCTTCGGTTTTTCATGCTGGTTGCAGCTAAATTTCAAGAGAACAATCCTGTGAAACTTAACTCGAGAAGACGAGAGCATGTCGGTCGACTTTAAAAAAAATGTATACATACACAATATCGAGATGGGATATTTTCAAACTCCGTTTAAGCTCCAGAACGACACGTCCATTTTTTTTTGGTTTTTTTTTTTTTTTGGACAGGCACAGTAGTGTTTCCCTGGTTAGGAATGCTAGAAAATGCATCCAAAAAGAGCGGATAAATATAGAAGAGAAGTCGGCTTCCTCTGGGACGCTGCAAAATTCAATTCCAGCAACAGCGGGCGCCATGTTAAGAGGAGAGGGGGGGGGAAATGATCTGTCCTGAGGACCAAATGAAAAAAAGAACGCTTTGAAAATTAGGATGCTCTGCTTTGTATCCAGTCAGTAGTACTGAGAGCGACCCTCCGTCGTGAGGCCGTTTGACAAGCGCGGGGGGGGGGGGGGTGGAAAAGACACAGTAGTTTAAAGTAAGGCCTCGTTTTTTTTTTGTGTGTGTTGGCAAAAAAAAAAATCATATACATTTGTAATTTAATTACATCGAGCTTGAAAAACAAAATATGTGCAAAAAATTCTTAAAATCTTACAAATACGGGGAGGTGAATTTGTAGATGTGAACATGATTGCACCGTCTCTCCGCCCATTCAACCGTCTCTTGGTCGTCGTCGTCCCCCACCCCCCGCAAATCTCTCTCGTCGGTCGTCAGGCTCCGAAAGCTGGACCTTGAGCTCCCCGCGCCCCCCCCCGAGCTCAGCTTCACGTTGAGTGGACGGCCATCTTTAGCTTATCGAGCTCCATCTGAGAGGAGACACGGAATGCAAAGCGCTCAGAAGCGAGGTTGAGACCGACGCTCCGAGCCGTCGTCTCGCTTCGGGATTTCGGATTGCGAATGTTGTTTGTGTCTGTCGGCGAGGCCGTCGATACGCGGCTTGATCTTAAGAGGCGCGCTCCATGCGGAGAAGGCGGCCAATGTGGTTCAGGGGGGGGATCGATTAGTACCTGCAGAGCGACACGCTTTTGCCTTTCCTCATCCAGCTCTCCACGAAGCTCTGTTATTTCTTTCCTGGAAATAGACACAAACATATTTTAATGAGCAAACGAGTGCACCCAAAAGATGTCGTTTGTGGATTTGATCGTCCTTTGTTTGCGGTGTCCAGACGCTATCAAAAGAATTACATTTGCTGGGCCTTGAACAGCTCCACTGACAGCAGAAGATCCTTCATCTGACTTCTGAGCGCTTCCATCTGCGATTTGGGATCCTCCCTTCCCTGGAAAACGCTTTCTGAGCCGGGGGCTGCGGCCGCCGGGCCGGGTTTGGCCTCCACGCCGTGTTTATGCGACGACGGCGACAGGTTGTGTGCGGAAAGCTGCGGAGGGAGGATTGGGGTGGGGGGTGGGGGGTGGATGATATTTAATTTTAGTACTTTGGAATTGACTATGAGAGATGTGAAAATGGAGAACTCGAGCTAAAACGACATGAGAGGGAGAAATGAACTCTTTTGAAGTAAAAAAAAACATTTTTTAAAAAATCATTCATTCTAAAAATGATATGCGTTCAATGCTCATCCGTCACCGATGCAAAAAGTGAAGTTCATTCTCCCAGAAGCTCTCATGACCCCAACGGGAGATTTTCGCGTTCGCATTAGAGTTTGTATTTTGCCGTTTGTGGACGATTAGATAAAAAAAAAGAGATTAGACATCGAAATTAGGATGAATGAAGTCAAAAACTCCTGAGCGAGTTCCAAATCCCCGAGTTGCTCCTAACACTGTGTCATCAGCGATGTCAGGAAAATTGCTCCTTTGCAAATCAGAGGGTGAAAATCAATCCCGAATAATAATTGCAAAGCCGCGCGGTGCCCCCCCCCAAGCGCAGAGCGGTCACAATTAATGTCTGTGAAAGCAGCCAATTCAATGAGGTCTCTGATAAGAAAAGTAGCGTGTTAGCTAGCGACCATCTGCACATATCAATCAGTATGATTAAAAAAAACAATAACAAAAAAACGCGGGTAAATAAGAAATCCAAACGACCTTTCTGGGTTCCAGAAGCTTTAGTTTGCCGGCATCCTCTTCGTCGAACTTGAGGGATTTCTCCACGGCGTCCTCCTTGCTGGGCTACAAGGGGGAGGTTGTTCTTTTTTTTACCATTTAGGAAGGACAACAACAATACGACTACTCCTAGTACTGCTAAAAAAAACAAAATAAATAATGTGAAATGATCCATATTTCAACACGTATGAATGACATGCGGATTTCGTCAGATACTTCAAATGTCGTGACGCAAGCCGTCGGAACAATTACTGGAGGCGAGCGAAGCAGCGGGCCACCTCAGCATGAAAGATGGCCGACCGTTAAATGTGCGTTTCACCACGCGTGGGCACGATTGAAAATCAATGCGGTGATTGGGGACTCGTGTCCTTGAGAAGATGCGCTCATTTGCAACGGGAGCCGCCGAAACAAACAAAAGTTCGGTACATCGATGCCGTTGGGACATTTTTTTTTGAGCACATGATTAAGCAAATTGTTCGGGTGAGCGCTCACCGAATGCCCTCTGCCGAATTGAGCGGGCAACCTGCGGCCGGTGATCTTTGGTCTGTTAGCGGTGGGATGAGACAGCTTGTCAGAGTTTGGGGAAACCTCATCGAAACTCATCAGAGCTGTTGAGAAAGTAAAGAAGGTCAGAGATGAAATATTGATCGAGGATTATTAGACGCTAACATTGGACAGTTGGAGGAGAAGTCGAGTCGGCGCGGGAATATTTTGACGGTGTCGCACGATTGGATGTAAAAAGGAGCGCAAAAAATGCACATTTTTGCGCATCCGATCAATGGCGGTCATGGCTGAAAATGACATGACGGTCGATCGGCGAGTTTGAGCGGCGTAGTCTCGAATCCAAATGACAACCCGAGTAAAATCGAGCCACTTTGTTGAGCGGGTCTTTGCACCTGCGTCACACTCGGCTGCTCGCGCAAGAAAACGGGGACGACGACTGAGGAAAAGATTGCATTTTCTTGTATCATGACAACTTGTCAGACGCGCTGGTGATGAGCGGAGAAGTTTTTTTTTGTTTTGTTTTGTTTTTCCACCATCTGTCACCAACGCTAAACTCCGCAGTAGAGTGCGAACGGCGGATTTCAGATTCTTTCATCCATCTCCACTTAAATCCTTAAAATTAAACCTTTGCCGCTTGTGGGCCACGCATGGCTCAAGTCCCCCACACGTGGCCCAAAATGTGAAAATGGCAATTGCGAAAAGAAAAATCAAATCAAACACGTACATAATTCCAAGGATTTGTCCCCCGTGTCCATTGTGGGTGTTTTGGGCTTGGGGGGAAGCAATAGGTCCAAGTCTGGCTTTGGACGAGATGTTGGCACTTCCCCATTATGTCTGGGGGAGGTGCGGGTGAGACCAAAAAAAAAAAACAAGAAAGCAAATCACTCCAGAGATCGTTTGAAATAGCACAATCCTGGGAGAAAAGAAGACATCGCACCCACCTCAGATTTGGTGACGGAGTAAGAGGCTTGTCTGGCCGCTTGGGTGGCAGGATACCCGCTTTGCCTTTGCCAGGAGGCGGGACGGGCTTTTTGGGTGGGAGCGGGGCCGCCGGCTTGTGTGGTTTTGGGTCTGGCAACGGCTTGTCAACTGAAAAATGGAGCAAAAAAACAGAAAAATGTGTTTTATGTCAATGATAGCAACACGCTTTTTTGTGACGGCATCGGCGTTTCCTCAAAATACTCGACGGTAAAGGAAAACAAAAACGCCAAATGTGTAACATTCGAGACGTTATCGTTCTGATTGCATGGCGGACATTTTTGTGGTGGTACCTTTGTCCTCTGGCCTGAGGGCGTGAGGCTTCTTGTCAGCGCTGGGAACATCTGGTTTGAGAGCTGTTGAGGAGCATGGACCCCCCCCCAAAAAAAAAAAAAAAATGTCGGAAGGTACCGCAACCAACCAGTTGTGGAATCCGGGCTAATAGCTTGTTCAACTCTTGATCAAGTTCCTTCGGAATGGACGATGTGTCGGAGGTGCTTACCAATGTGCTTTGACGGCGGCGGGGGCTTCTTTGGTTTCTGAAAGAAGAAATGGAAGCAATGAAAAGTCGGCGGCAGGAAGTCAAGTCTCCGGCGACTCAATCGGAGTCCCCTGCGCATCCCTTCAAGAGCACGTTTTTTTTTTTTTTTTTTTTTTTTGGGTGACAGACGCGGCGGACGTCCTACCTCTTCGAGGTCTTGCTTCAGTGAGGACTTGCGCGACCCTCGAGATAAATAAGCCTGAAAACAGATTGGGCATTGATCTCTTTATTGGTTTGCAACAAACATACTTTTGGGAGTTGCCCTGGTTTCATGGAATCTTTTTTTTTCGGAAGGCCTTTAAAGAAAGATTTTGATTGAACTAACTTGCTTGTTGTGTGACCTCTGACCTCTTTTTCGCTCTCTGAAAGCATGACGACAAAGTTGTCCGGAAAGACGCCTTCCTTGCCTCCCACTTCTCCTCGCCACCAGCCGGGCTCTCCTGTGTCCTGTCGCGGAGAAGGGATGGAAATGTTAAAAGGCGCCCATGGATTCCATGACGGGAAACTCGTACGGTTCCAGTTAAGAAGGTAAACGCACAAACACGCAATCATGTGTGTGAATAAAAAAAAGTCAATTAAAAGGTGCAAAGTCAAAATATATGTCTGAAGAATATTTGAAGCCAGAAGACACTTCCCCCATATTAATGATGCAATGATAAAAAATAAATAACAAGGTCAGAGTGTATGTCCAAATAACTCCACTTGGTGGCAGCAACGTCCCACGCTAACTCTTAGCTTTTGCCTTTAGGCCAAGAACACAACCAAATCTGCACAGAAGAAAAAAAAAACAACTAAAAAGTCAGAATCGACCGAGGTGATCTAACCAAGTGTAAATTGTAATCCCACCGTTCACCACCAGAGGGCAGAATTCCCTCCTGTCGTATTCTCTTGGCAACTGCGGGTACTGTACATGTCTATATTGTTGTTTTTTTTTAAAAAACTTATCTTTTGAGTTCACCGATGGTGGTTAGACCATTTTGTGGTTTTGAGGGTCTGAAAACGCGCAGGCGACGCTGGTTGAAATGATAAACTTCCTAAAGTCATTGGTATTCTTGTACATTCAGACACCGAGCAACATCTTACCTTGCTGATGATCGAGATGATGTCATCCTCGCGCAAAGTCAGCTCATCCTGATTTGTGGCTTCCAAAGCGAAGGTGACCCGACAGAAGTCTTTAGCTTTGGATGTCGGGAATGTGGAGATTCAGAAGAGGAAGTGTAGGATCGGAAAAAATAGAAATAAAAAACACGACACGCACAAAAGGCCGGCAGGTATTTTACCTTTGGAGTTGCTCTCTCCGTCGCCCCTCTGCATTTCTGTCACATTGGCAAAGGGGGGCTTTGCGGCTGATGGTAATGAAGGCGGTGGCTGAAAATGCAGCAAACGTGAAAGATGGAAATGATTGATGGCACGTAAATGGACAAAGGGACTTCATATGGAAAAGCTCGTTACGGCGTTAATTGCAAGAAAGTACTCAAAGGAAAATGGAAACGTGGTTTTCAGAAATGGGGGGGCACCGTTGCGGGGTGCTTAAGTTCTTGAGGATTCGGGTGATATCAATGATACGTCGGTGTGACGGGGAGCACCCGGAAAAAGGTCGGAGTTTATGACATCATCTCATCAACGTTGACAGCAAGATGAGGGGGGGTAAAAAAATGCTAATGATTCATATCGGTTCAGACGTGCAGTAAATTGTTGAATAAGCCCCCCCCCAAAAAAAAAAATATGGAGTCACTTTCATGCTGGTTATTTTGAGTTCGCCTACAATACGTAAGGTGGCCATGATTATCGAGAACTGGTCAGAGGAACAGTCGTGAACTGTCCGGCTTGTAGCTAACCAACCTCCGCGCGCTGGTAAGAGGCGTCAATCACCCAAGAGAGCGTTTGAGAAAATGGATGGCTGACACCAAGTTGACAACCGATGCAAAGTTTCCTTTCCGCATCACCAAAAGGAAACCTCCGATTGCAACTGCCGGTGCGTGTGAAAAGCCAGGTGAGCATCAGCGCTCATACATGTGCCATGTCGTCTATTCAATGTCAAATGGAAATAGCAAACTCAGTTTAAAAAAAAAAAGGGAGCGAGAGGTTCAAGACCAAGCCATATGTGCAATGACTGTTGTGAAGAGATAAGGAGAGAAGAAGGGGGGGGGGGGGGGGTTATTATTTGGAGATGTAGATAGTTGAGCACCTCCAAAATTGCAAGCTAGCTGTGTTGCAAGTCAAAAACGGCCGTCCTATACTTTCCAAACGTGACGTGCGTCGCGACCGTCGTCAAAAACTCACATTTTCCTTTTTGTCTTCCGTATCCAGGTGGGGAATTCGGACCTTTGATTTGACCGAGCCTTCTTTGAAAATGTCTCCAAAACCGATCCCCTGGATTTTTTTGGGCTGGACGATGGCTCCGTTGCCCGAAGCCGGCGGGGGCGACGACGGGGTCGTCATTATGTTTTCTGCACCGTGTCCATCTGCGGAGGAGATGCGGTGTGAGGGCAAGGGGGGGGGGGGGGGGGACGAGCGGGCAAAAAAAGGTCTCTCGGCTGGCTCTCGGCCTCATACCGGCCTCTTCTGGGATGGTGCCGTTGGAGTCTCCGTCTTCTTTGGCGACGTCCACTTCTTTGACAAAGTTGGAAGGGAAGAGTCCTGACTTGCCGTTGTTGACGCCGCTCCACCAACCCTCTTCCACCTGCGCGCAAGAAGAGCCCATTGGGGGCCACGGCTAAGCTGGTATCAAGTCCTCAATATTGCTGGAATTACAAACTGTGCCAAAAGCTGCTTTTCGGTAAGTGAAACACGACACTACTTTTTGCGCTCTGCATTGTTTTCGCCGTCACGCCGGAAGGTTAGCTTAGCAATTAGCTTTCGGAACCTGTTACATGACAAACAAAACGTCAAACAAAACGTCTTCCGGCATTGTCGGATAAAGCAGACGATAAAGAAGTCCATTTGATGCAACCCGCTGGCATCTTAAAAAAAAAAAAAAACAAACGATGGAGACAATACCTCTTCGGTGATGTCTAAAATCTCCCCCACTTTTAATTCCAGTTCGTCTTCGTTCTGCGGCTGATACTCAAACAACACTTTGCACTGCCTCTTCTTCAACTCTGTGAAAAGAAGGGAGGCAGGGACGGACGTCAAACCAAAACCGGCTATGTGACTTCAGCTCTGCGCCCTTTTTTTTTTTTTTTGAACATGTTCATACGTGCAGGGCCTCGAGGATTAGAAAAAAGGGGGGGGGGGGCGGTATGAGCAGTGTCAACATGTAAAATGTCGGCGGTGGCAGCACCATGAAGAAAATGGGAGATAACTATTTGGAGATGTTCAAGCACAGCAGCCAAGGAAATGGTTGACAAAAAAAAGTGAGGACTTTGTTTAATCACTTGCCCCCCCCCACACCCCCAGTTCCGCTGCATATTTGGCATTTCGTTGCAGTGAATGTGTTAAACCGCCAAAGCGATCCAAGTGGTCCGAAACTGCGCCGCCAAGCGGATCGATTTTGTCCAATCGCAAATGACTTTTCACTTTCAGCCTAAATGACTCGCAGCTCCCAAATTTAGAAAACAAAATTATTTTGTATGCGAATCAAATGAGATGCATTCGAATTTTCTTGCGGTGTCATCACGACAGAATTCTGGAAGAGCATTTTTTAGGTCTTGCAAAATTAGATTTTTGTTTTTCTCTCTCAGCCTTGGGCTAAAATGATTTTAAACTTGTGTTTTATCAATTCCATAATTCAACACTGACCTTAAAATGACAGAATTGTTGGAAACTTTACATTTATTAAAAAAGAAAAAAAATCTATAAACAAATTTGATGGATTTTTTTTTTTTTTTTTGCTCGACCCTTGTAAGTTTCCCCAGTGTGGGACGAATAAAGGATATCTTATCTTATCTTATCTTATCTTAAGCCATGTTAGGCAACATAAAAGTAAAAAAAAAAACATCAAAATTGATCTGTATTTTGTTTTGTTTTTTTCATCTGCGAAGGTATTCCTTACTCTTCGTGGCAGCCGCCGGCCGCGGCTGGAACCCCCCGGTGGGGATCCCGATGGTGCTCATCCTCTGCACCAAGTTGGCGACGTTGCCGATGGACTTCTCTCTCTTCAGAGGCTGAGCCGATTGCTCTTTGGATTCCGCTTTCACTTCCTTGGCCTCCTGTTTGATTTCCTTGGGGAACACGAACATGATTGAACATTGAACGTTTGGAGAAATTGCTGTCATCGAGGTATATCCCCGTTTCCCCAAAGGGCGGAGCTAAAACGACACCAAAATACACGTCGGGTTTAGGAATCATCCCACCGCTGACCCCTTTATCCTGTTTTTTTTTTCTCTCTCTCTCTCTCTAGCTACCCTCTGCCCCGCTAAGTGACCTGTTGAACTCAACCCGACTAGCCGAGGCAGATGCCCCCCGCCCCCCAGTGTTTTTTTTTTTACGGTTGGTGAGTTTTTTTTTCTTGCCTCTGTTACCGGGTTGTTTTGTCCTTGCGGTCACTCTTTAAAGCATGTCAGTGACATCATTCGACACAACAGACAACGACAACGGCGATTCATCGATGATGAAAAGCGATGTCGAGGCCTTTTCCCGGGCCCCTGCCCCGTATTCCTTAAAAGTTCTCTTCCTCCATCCACGCGTTCTCTGAACGGCTTTTCCTTCAAAAGTCCATTTTGTCAGGAAAACAAAATGAGCCTCGTCAACGGTCATTGCTAAAAATCAAATATTGAACCGGCTGACGTGGTTTGAATTTGAGGTGAGTGACAGACCGAGACAACCGCGGCGTCGGTGCGGGAACGTTGCATTTCGCTAAACAATGGCCGCTTCCTGGCTCACGCTGACTCGGCACTTCCACGAAATAGGAAGTGTGTGTGTGTGCGTGCAGCTGCAGGTGTGTGTGTCCCAATGTCGCTCCCGCTATGCAAACATAACCCGAGAGATGATTCGGCCACAGATTCTATGTGCGCGCGTGAATAATCGGGGTTCCTCAGTTGACCGGCCTTCTCAGCTGTCCAAAGTGACAAAGCAAGACCGAGATCCTGGCAAAAAGAACCGCGCTCACGTGACCCGAGGAGACTTTAAGAAGATGGCTGGCAACTAATCCCGCGTGTCCTGGCAGAGCGACGTTTAATCTCTTGCCAATTTTGTCCCTGAGGCACAAGTCTCCTGCCCCCGTGCCGTTCGGCAGTCATAGCAATGAAAAAGGGAGTCGGGGGGGCGTGACAAACGGCTTCTGTGGATAGCGCTAGCCTCAAGAAAAGTTCCAAACCCCCCCCCCCCCCCCCCCCCCCAGGTCTTAGCGGATTATCTATCCAAGCGCGGTGACGGACAAGTCATAAAACAGTAAAGTCATAAAATGTCCCTGCCTACAGTAAATCAATTGGACACGTTAGAAATGTTGCAGGGAAGGGATCGGTCGCTACTTGAACTTTGAACTCAAATACCACCCCCGTCAACTAGATGTCGAGGCAAACCGTCTTTTCGCCCCGCTCTTACCTTCACAAAGTTGTCGGGAAAGAGTCCCCTTTTGCCGTTGAGGTCTCCCTCCATCCAGCCGTCCTCTTGGATGCAGCGCACGTTCTTGATGAGGTCCCCCTTTCGCAAGGTCAGCTCATCCTCATGGAGCGCCTCGTAGTCAAACTCCACCACCACCTCTGCTCCGGAGAACAACAGGAAGGAGGTCAGAGAGAGGAAAACAATTTTAAAAAAAAAAGGGGGGGGGGGGGGGGTCCAAGTGAAAACGGAGGAAGTTAACTCGTGCGACATGGAGGGTTCACACACACACACACACACACACACACACACACACACACACAAAAATAAAAACGTCACACAATATAAAATAGACATTAGTAATGAACGAAGATTGATGAAGTACTAATCGAATAACTCGAATAAATGTAATATTTCCAGGAAATATTCAACATTGGGCGGCCCGGTAGTCCAGTGGTTAGCACGTCGGCTTCACAGTGCAGAGGTACCGGGTTCGATTCCAGCCCCGGCCTCCCTGTGTGGAGTTTGCATGTTCTCCCCGGGCCTGCGTGGGTTTTCTCCGGGTGCTCCGGTTTCCTCCCACATTGCAAAAACATGCGTGGCAGCCTGATTGAACACTCTAAATTGTCCCTAGGTGTGAGTGTGAGTGCGAATGGTTGTTCGTTTCTGTGTGCCCTGCGATTGGCTGGCAACCGGTTCAGGGTGTCCCCCGCCTACTGCCTGGAGACAGCTGGGATAGGCTCCAGCACCCCCCGCCACCCTAGTGAGGATGAAGCGGCTCGGAAGATAATTGAATGAATGAATATTCAACATTATGAAGGCAGAGATGGAGAATGATGTCTTTTTTTTTGGAACTGAAGACAATATCATGACATGGGTCCAACCGATGAATCCCGTCTGCCTTTTTATTTTTTTAGCAGCTGGTCGTGTCCGCAAGCCTTGCTGCCCGCTCCGCTCCGGCCTTCTTGACTCCAGCCAAGCCGGCCGTGCTCACATCGAGAGGCTGCGGCGCAGGAGCCGGCGCGGCGGCGCGGTTGCGGCAACGGCGGCTAAAGCCAAGTAAGTTAACGGCGCGATCAAGTAGCACCGCCGCTTTAATGTCACGCTTTGATTGACGCCGAAGTATCATGGCATCCATTTTTCTACTTTGTATATTCACCGCACTCTATGTTCCACTTTGTCTATTATCATCATAATAATAACAAAAAAATGTCGGTGAAAACACAACATTCCTGGCGATGGAAATGTTCTTGTAGCTACCTGAAAAACTAGTCCTAGCGCCTGTAGCAAAAAGCCATTGTCAAATTATCTCGGCTGCACCGTGTTTGAGCCCAATCGGTACGCAGTCATTTCAAACTAGCTGTGGGTTTCACGAACCGCGATAAGATCTCTGCGCGCGTTGGTTTAAAACAAACAAATTTGATTGGTTCATGACAAATCAAAACCAACAACGTCGTATGATCGCTAGCGGATGCCAAATTGACCCTCACGGTTGACCTTCAAATCCACAAAGTGTCAGCATCTTGGTTTGTTCCTCAGAGGAAACGCCTTTCAAAATACGGACACAAAAAAAAATGAATCGGAAGCCTTCCTGTCAGTGTAATGCAGACGGCTAGCAGCACGCATTATTGTGCCATCAAAAGACGAGCAGTGAATATACGCGAGATGGCGCAAGCGCGGATATCAAAGCCACACACCACGGAAATCATTTGCGATCTTGTCAAGTCGTCGTCGTCGATGCGCGGGGGCGAGATCGCAGGCCGCAAGAACACGCGCAGCTGCTTCTCTGCCGGAAGTCTCCCCGCCTCGCATTCGTGTCGCCGTCTGTCAGGATGTGGACGTTTCACAAACCTCGCGGCTTAAATTTAAGACCGACTCAAGGTGACTTTTCTTGACTTGAATCCACAATCAATTTGTTTGGAGAGCCAATCAAACACGAGCGGCGACAACAACGTCTGTGATAAGGAAACAAAAAAAAAAAAGAATTGAACCGCTAACATTGTTTACGCCGATTGTATTTTCATCCTCCAACCGCAATTTTATATATTTAGTTTATTAGTCATTAGTGTGCGGCTATCAAAGCTAGAGAGAGAGCGAGCGAGGCTAATAGAGTCACACACGGACATGTTCAAACACAGCCCAAAATCCCCCTCAGCCAGTTGCCAACTGAGAAAAAGCATACCTGAGTGACAAGTCCAATTTCTCCAATCCAATTGGGAAAAACTAGAGCGTAAATGAACACCATTATTCCAAAGTACGGTGACGTTTTTGTGCGCGTCGTCAAACACGACTGTCAAAACGATCCACATTCGCGCCAGACATTCAACATCCGTTTGCCTCTGTGTTGTTGTTGAGCCATGTTGTCACTTTTGTTTTGGTGGTTTGCATGTGCGTTGTTTCAAATGTAAACATGAGCTCAAGTCAGACGGGACATGTCTCCTGAAAACAAAACAAATGAGCTACTCCAGACTTTTGGTGTGAATTAGAGGTGTGTGAATCCAGCAAAATCTGTTTCTGACAGCTTGAAATGGAAAATGGTCGCACTGTTCTGCTTACTACACGAGTAACAAACATGCTACTGTGAAATATCGACATTTTTGTGGTTAGTTTACAAGTTATTGCAAATCATTTTAGAAAGAGAAGCAAAATGGTCTCCTGAAGAAAGCCAAAGTCAGCCATTTTTTAAATTTTCTTTCACTTTTGAGGAAAGAAATGTGTATTATTATTTTTATACCAGTCGGACAAGAATACACACGAAGACCAGTAAATCTTTCGAAAATACCCTTTGCCAAGCACGTCAGGTTTCAAACCTGTTTTGCAACATAGCAAAGCTGAACTGCGCACAACCACATGCGCGTCTTTCCAAACGCACACTTCCCCGCCTCAAGAGATGCGGTAGGAAGGTTGCATAATTCGGGGCAGAAGGGGGGGGGGGGGGGTCGCGTTAGGTGTGAAGCAGCTCAGAAAACCCCAACCTGCCACCAAACCAATTGAACAAACTAAGAAAACGCGTTACTGACTAAAACATCAGGACAAAACGGCAAGAGTCTGAACTGGAAGCAAAATAGTTTGGTGTAGATTTCGATACAATGGTGATCCATAGATATGATCAGTCCATATTTTCTGTTGTCCCAACTCTCGGAGTGACAACACTGATCGTTTACGACTACGTTGTAATACCGTAACCACACAACTACACGCGAAGCCTAATTTCAAGATGAAACGCTGCCATTCACACAAAACGACCCAAGAAATCAGTTTGAGAAGCAGAGTTGCTTGCCTCGTCTGATCATAAAAGTGGGTGGAAACTCACGTCCGCAGCCAACTTCACACAATTTAGTTCAGACATTAAAAAATATGTTTTGTTGATCGGTGGTTTAACTGTAGATCGCGATTTAGACAGCAGCAGTTATTGTTGTTGTTTTTTTTAAGATTGTTTACGTCCACATAGCGAGTTAATGCAGGCAAAAGAGGAGGCGTTTATTCGCTTGAGTTTGCTAGCTCGCTATTCCTCCACAGGCTAAGCTAACCTAAGTGGATTGCTTACTTTATTAAACCACCGTTCTTCAAACGCTCACGGAGTGACTTAAGGGCATCGACGTGAGGCTCGAATGCTTCGCGGGGGCTTGACTTGTGCACGATGAGGCCAAAAGCAACGTTTGGCAATTTTTTTTATTTTTTTTTTTGAAAGCACACGCAAACGACACACAAGCGCCACATCATGGAAAACTCACCCATTCCTTTCCTTTTGCGCCGCCTCGGCTACCAAACGTTGCCAATCGATTATTCGGCAGGTTTGCGGCTAACTCGAGAGCTACACGCCGAGAAGATGGGGGCGTATAAACGGTTAACAGCTACGATGCGGTTGTAATTAGGGGGAAAAACAAGAGAGCCCGTAGATCCATTCGCCCTTTGCCTGAAGCAGAAGACTCCCTTCTTGTCTCCTGGCGGTGCTTCAAGAGTATTGTGCAGGAAGTTGAGCAGGAGTCTCCACCTTCCTTGGACATGCCTCCATCGCAGCGGAGCGACTGCCACCAAAAAAATAAAAAATACGACAAAACTGCGCGTAACTTCGCGACCTTTCAAAGCCGGGGGGAAAAGTTCGGCCAGATGAATGGTGGAATTTTGATCCCTGCTACACAAGTGCTCCACCAGGGGCGTAGCCAGATCGTTTACAACTGGATGGCACAACGCTTCCGGGTATGGGGGGGGGGGGGTTGTTCGTCTGTCATTCTTTATCATACCATCCACAATCAGTCCCAACATATCCACAAAAAAATGGCCATCGCACTCATCATTGAGCGGGGGTGTGGGGGGCGGGCGAGTGTATGTGTGCATTTTATTTCATGAAACTATGACTGGATGGTATGAGAAACAATGACTTATGGGCCATGCCTGTTATGGTATATAAATGATTATTTATTGATTGATCCGATGGTCCTCAGGCAGGCGGACCGAACCAGAAGTGTAGTAACCGTGTCAATAACTGACGCGAGAATGGCGGACCATTCAAGAATGATGTTGGGGCGCCACGCTGTGGCGAAAAGGAGAATGGCAGCATCTGCGGCAGAGGCCGCCCATGCACTTTGGAACGCATGTCCCTCGAAAGATTGAGACCGAGTGGTCCAACTTGGTCTAACCCCAACACCACCCCCCCCCCCCCACGCCCCCCAATCGTGCTCTGCAAAGCCACATTCTACATCGCCTGGTAACTACAGCCTGAGAAAATGTGGTTGCCCCGCGACCATTCCAGTAGTTTGTCCAGCTTGAATGTCACCGCTCCTCTCTGCAGGATGAGGAAGCAGAAGTGTGCCGGTCAGGATGTGACTCGATCCTTATCTCCCCCTGTCACGCACTGTCAGAACATTCTTGATTTCTCTTGGCGCCGGCTGCCTCCCCGATTTCAAGTGGCATTGCATCGCTCGGATTCCCTACATCTGCTGAATTTGACCTACTTCTCATCCGGATTTTCCGTCTTGTGCAATGGCAAACAATTACACGTCATCCCTTCATCTCCATCCATCCTGTGCTTTCACGTCCACTCCTCTTCGTTGCACGTGCGAGGCAGATGGCGCTGGACTTGCTTCTCAGCTGCTGCTATTTGCGGCCATGCCCGAGGCTGTAAGCGTGACAGCTTGTGTGTAATGCTGACCGCCGCTAGATGGGCCAAAACAGTGAACACGTCATGTCTGGGCAGAAGGATGCTAACTGGATGGCAGACTGCACAGAACAGATGACCGAGTGGCTTGCTCAAACAACCATGTTTTGCCCCACTGACACATATCAGACGAGCGCAGGGGTTCGGCACTTTCTGATAATTAGCACCTGCTTGAATGCAAAAGAACGCCTTTGTTGATTGAATGTAAAATGCTCTTTGAAAATTTAGTAATCCAGAAACGTTGGGTCAAATTAACCCGAGTGGTATTTGGTCCCGAGAGCGTACAATTTTCCGGCTGATGCAACCGTGAAACAAAAAAAAAAGATGTTTACGTCCAGTATATTGAAATGCACAGTAAATAGCACGAATGAGAAGCAGTCGTTCTGACTTCCGGGTTGAGTGAACGCTGGCGCGTTTGGCTGCCGCTGCTCAACCCGTATTGTTTTGTGTTTTTTTGTTATTGTAAAGTGTCCTTGGCTGTCTTGAAAGGCGCTTATAAATAAAATGTTTTATTATTATTATGATCTCTTCTCCCCGACAGGAAACTGAAAGAGAACCCGAGCGCACGTGCGTCCTTAACCACGCCCCGCCGGTGACGTCACGGCTCCCGAGTCTCCGCGGTGCTCTGCGGCGAGAGGACCGCGCCGCACTTGCTCACTCAACGAGCGCGCGACGGGGCGAGGCGGCGATGACCGTGTGGCCCTCATCCGTCGTCACCGCGATGGGACCGAGCACCGCGTTCTTCGTGAGACGAGCCCTCACCCCCGACTCCCTTCAGCCGCTCCATCTGGGGACCCGGACTAGAAAACACCGCAGTTGAGCGGCTCTACTCCTCCACTTGAGGAGAAGGATGACGAGCGGAGACACCCAGAGATGAGAAGTGTTGATCTTGTCAGCTTAGGCACGGACGTTTGCGTGAGCCTCATCTGAGTCCCGCACATCGACACCATGTCCGCCATGTACATTTCTGCAGTGGTGAGTGCTTTCATTCGAATCTTTACCGTCTCGTTGCATATTCTCAGGATTCCTTCAACAGATTCTCATTTTAAAGGGCCAGTGCCTATTTTCTCTTCCCACATCCGTTTCCAGTCGATTCCAGACCGAGCTTCAGGGGCACTGTTCCTACATGTTCACCATTTTCAATCACAATGACCATTTATCCGACGGCCCCTCCCTCCCCGTACCCCCCCCCCCCCCACACACACACATTATTAACATCTCATCAGTATCCAGTTATTCCCCTGTGGGCGAAGCCATACAAAGGCTGTAACAGTGCTGCGCTTGTTTGCCACATTGCGCTTGTGTTGACCAAATTACTGGAAATATCAGTCAAGTCTTTCTCAACTCATCGCTTGTCACCACAAAGACATGGGCCGAGTACTTTTTGTAGAGCCTAAAGTCACTTAAGACCCGCAACTTGTTTTTGTTTTGTTTTTTGCACCACTGTTGGTTGACCCCCATTGAAATGAATTGAATTGACTTGAATCTCCCCGCAAAAAAACATGAATGTTGTTGTTTTTTAATAAGGAAAAATAACATTCAATAATCCCGTACTTGATCAAAACAGCCAATTGCCATAAAATAGAATGTAAAGCCCGAAACAGGTTGCGCGTCATGAATTAATGCTGTAATTCAATTCAGTGCGTTGATCCTTCTGTTACGCCGGCCTTGGACACCGGGGGGCGATACCGAGTCAGTCAGTGAGTAGGTCGTTCGCTCGGTCAGTAAGTAAAGTTAAGTTCGTAAGTATCAAGATATTCTATTTTTACTCACTGATTCAAAGCGCTTCACAACCACGAGCAAAAATCGGATGAATACCATTATTGGTAAAGCAAATAACGGCTACATTTATCTTTACGGGCTCCTACAAAATAGCAGTTGACGACTAATATTTATCAACATAGAAATTTTAAATAAATCCTATCGTACCCACTAGAGATGCTAATGCAGAGGCCAGCACCAGAGATTGTCAAGGTGTTGGGAAATAAAGTAATTAGCATTTCTTGTAAATTGTAAACATAAGTCGCTTTTCTTTATCCCGACTGCGTCCTCCCACAAGTTCGAAAACAGTCAGCCTAGCGATGCGCGGCAAAGAGGATGTGTTCAAACCACAAGCTTGTGTCAAGTCATTGTCACGATGGATGAGCACTTAGTAGTGTGACGCAACCCCCCCCCCCCCAAAAAAAAGAAAAAAATTCAAATAAATCTTCTTTTAGCCTTTGTCAGCGATAAATTCACAGCGAGCCAATCCAAACAGTTCCCTTCGCGACCACGGTGCGAGGAAGGCATGCGGCGCCACAAAACAACAGGTGCTTCTTAGGGTGAACATGAGGGGGAAGGGGTTTAGTCAGCGAAGGGGGTGGGGGGGGGGGGGCACGTGCATGGCCCTATCCTGAACATGTGTGCACATTAAGCCCTTCCCTTAATTAGATAGCGATCGGCGCCCAATGTTGTTGTGACACTCGCACGCAAACATGTTTGCGTCAAGCGAAAGCGTTTGGTTTTGGCCGAGGAGAAGCGACTTGGATGGCGGACTAATATGTGGCTTTCTGGGTGGGTGGGCCGAGCTGGCGCGTGTGCCTTCTGGCCGGCGACCATGTCGGACGAGCCCGAGAGGGGGGAGCGCGCCCTGAGTGGATTCATGCATGCTGTGCTCCATTCCTGTAAAGCAACCGGCGTGTCTGCGGTGTGGCTGAAAGAGATTTCCCGTTAGATACCCGCATAATCTTCTGTTCTCCGGCCGCATAGGAACGTTAAAGGCAGGCTAGGAATGCTGTTTCGATAATAATCTGAACAAAAAGAGTGTTCAATCAGCCTGCCATGCATATTTTTGGAATGTGGGAGGAAACCGGAGCACCCGGAGAAAACCCACGCAGGCCCAGGGAGAACATGCAAACTCCACACAGGGAGGCCGGAGCTGGAATCGAACCCGGTACCTCTGCACTGTGAAGCCGACGTGCTAACCACTTGGCTACCGGGCCGCCAAACTTTTTTTTTTGTTTTCAACAATCTTGCCGTGTCTTCCTCAGGTCCTGTGGACGTTGGCGGTGGAAATCTCGGCGCGGGTTTTGAACGCCACTCACCCGGCCGAGCCGCCCTTCCTCTCCCCCCGCCATTATCAATACAAAGACCCCCATTCCGGCACCCGGTTGGTCTGCGACAAGTGCCCGGCCGGCACCTACGTGTCGGCCCACTGTACCTTAACCGCCGTTCGGGAGTGCAGCCCCTGCCCCGAAGGTACTTTCACGCGAGGCGAAAACGGCGTGGCGCAATGCCATCGCTGCCGAGCGCCGTGTCCCGCCGGCCTGCTGGAGAAAGTCGCCTGCGCCAGCTCCCGGGACCGCGTCTGCGCCTGCCCTCCCGACAGCTTCCTGTCGGCGGAAGGCGGCGCCGAGTGTCGGCCCCATTCTCTGTGCCCCCCCGGGACCAGGGTGAAAAAGCGGGGTGGCGAAACGGAAGATGTGATTTGCAAGCCGTGCACCAAAGGAACTTTCTCCGACGCCGAGTCCAACGCGCTCAAGTGCCGAGCCCACGCCGACTGCCGAGCTCGGGGGTTGACGCTGCTCGCGGCGGGGACCAGGGAGACCGATAATCTGTGCGGAGCGCCGCCGACGGGCCCCTCGCGAAGACGCGACTCGGCGACGTCGGAATCTTCCTCATCGCCGTTAGATCGTCAAGGTGAGAGCTCGTCGATCGTCGGCGGCGTTTACAAAGCCCCATTCAACCAAAATTGCGGATTTTTTTGGGGTGCGCAAGAGCCGTTGAGGAGGTCAATGTCAACTGCATTGCCGATCTTGTTTTTTTCTTGACTTGTGCCATTTGTTCTCACTCACCCCCCCCGAATCGTCTCCACCCAGGCATCGACGTACGTTCGGGTGCGATTCGACTGAGAGAAACTCAAGACGGGAAACTCGGGCCTGAAATTCGCAGCGGTGCGCCAAGCGCCAACGCGGCCGTCCGTGAGCGCGCTCGGGCCTCGGCGCCCCCGCTCACCCGACAGCTGCCACGCCGCCAGCAATCGTTTGATGAACCCAATTCTTACCCTCCGCGTGTCCCTAATAAGCGGACGACGGAGGCACTCGAGGGGTCGGAGGTCAACGTCGGGACGGGAATGGGGAAGATCCCCGCGCAGCCGAACCGAGACCGAGTTCCCGATCCCAACCGCGGCACCCGAAGAGGATCCCCGCGGCCCAGCGCCGCCGATCACTTCGATATCAACGAGCACCTCCCCTGGATGATCGTCCTGCTGCTGCTGCTCGCGCTGGTGGTGATCGTGATGTGCAGCGTGAAACGCAGTTCCCGCGTACTGAAGAAAGGCCCCGCGCGGGACCCGAGCAGTATCGTGGAAAGGGCCATTCAGAAGAAAGCGCCGCCGCCCCCCCCTGCCCACGTCAAAGAGAAGTGGATCTATTACTCCAACGGACAAGGTGAGACCGCCGCTACCATGACTCCAATTGTCTTTCATGACTCCCGCCCGAAGGATGAATACCATTATCCCCCCCCCCCCTTGTTTTTTTCCACACCGAACACCCGATAGTCTGGAAGCGAACAATCTTCCCGTTGTACTGTCGAAAGGTTTTCTTCTCAGCATGACATCCGTATCGCGCTTTGCATTTGCCGCCGTGCCCGATGACTCGCACTCTAGGCTTCTATTTTTTTTTCTCCGTCTCCGCGGCGCATTATCTGTTGACACGACGGCAGGCCGCAACAGGTGGAGAGCGCCGTTTCACGCGGAGAGAAGGAAAGAGACACCCAACTTTTTTTTTAAAAAAAGGGTTGCGCGCACTCGATGAGGAAAGAGCCGCCACCCTCCCTTGGCTGTGCTCAGCAACCGACTGGAAAAATCTGGTTTCAGCTGCATCGAGTTTGGCTGTTTTTTTTTTGTACGCGCGCAGGTCAGAGCGTTCCTTCGACGGAGAGACAAAGCCATGCGCAGCCTTGATAGGAGTAAGATAAAAAGACAAACGTTAAGACTCAGGGGGTGTGGGGGGTTGGGGGTGGGGTCACCTCCTCATTTGGTGTTTGCTTGATTCAAAAGAGTTGAGGGGAAAATCAACCGTTTGACACTTTGCAGTCCTCTCCCCCCAGGAGTCGAAAAGCACTCTGCCAACATTCTCGGCCCTCCCGTCATGCCTTCCTGGAAAGATTCTTCCAGGAAGGCAAAAGGGCGCTCCTGGAACTCATCCGGCGATGACGTTCGCTGGTAAACTCACCGAGAACTGTTGAAGCATTGTTCAACGCGCCTCCCAATTAAGAGCCAAATGCTTTGGGGGGGGGGGGGGTGATTTTTTTTTTTTCCCGCGGTGGTCCGTTGCGCGCACGCTAGTCGTTTGTGATGCCGTGACTCATCTGCAGCCCATGTGTTATGTATGTATTTAACGAGAGTCTTTAAAACGGTGAGACAATAAACTAGAGAATGAAAAGGAAAGGTGCGAGAGCTCCCTCCCATGAACTCAGTTTGCCATTTTGTTGAGAGGCAACCGGAAACGTGAGTCACGAGGTCGAGTATTCTCAGAATGCGCTCTGGTACGTTGTCGCCGTTCAATAATTCATGCCCGTGATGTCATCAATGCGCGTCGGAAAAAAACGAGGGCCATTAAAAACAAACAAACAAAAAAAACATTGCGATGCTAGGAAAGAACCTCACAAGTGGGGGTCCGCGCTCCGTGGGAAGTCATTTAATTTGCCAGATCTATTTCCAAAGCAAGTTGGGAGAATGTTGTGGAAAAAAATATGAAGGAAAACAAGATGAGACCCGCCCGGCGTCCTCCCTTGTTAAATATCAGGCCAAGTTGCACATTCTGGCTCGGCGGGCTTAGGGAGCCTGTTCTCAGATCGGCCCCGCGTTTGATCGTCGAGGGCGGGCGTTATTTCGAGGGAATGCTCCTGACGTGCGCGGCTCCCCGCCGGACATCACGCAGCGCGTCGTATAATCAGACGACAAATTGGCGTTTCTCGGCTCTCATGCTCGAGTCGGGCTCGGAAAGCTGACGAACTCGACAGCGCAAACCGGAAATAATGGCTGAAAGCGGGAACGCGAGCCGACTCACAATGAGTTTGTCGGCTCGCCCGTTGGCCGCCAGAATTGCTCGTCATGGCGAAAAATGCTAAGAAAATGCGCCGTTCGCCATCTGCAAATTGATGGAGGGCACATCTGCCGGCCGGCGCGCCGAATCATCACGAGACTTTTCTAGGCCAACGGGGACAGCGCGGCATTCGGAGCCAGGGGATTTCTCTGCTGTCACTGTCGCTTATCGCCAAACGGGCGGCAGGCATTTGACCCACAAGGCCCGTGGCTACGCTCCAGTTTATTCACCCCCCCCCCCCCCCCGAACATTTGCGTGTTTGGATGCGCGTGTCTGGCCGGATCCAAAACAAGGTCAAAAAGTTTTGGCTGGTGAGCATTTGAGGGTAAAACGACTGTAACAGCAGCAATGTTCATGTTAGAAGCCACACGCAACATGTCGCCGCGGGGACACGCGTGTGCTCGCCTCACATGTCTCATCGTCTTGCCCTCTGCAACGTTGATGGATTCCAACTCCGTTTTTTGTGTCCGCGTGTGCGTGTGACATATATCCCCCCCGACGACAGTTTATCCATTTAATCTCTCGCAGTCATCCCGGATTTGCGCATTTTGCGTGTTTGCCACCGCGGACGTCAATTAGGGATCAACCCGCAGCTTATCGAAGTGGATGAGCAATTTCACGCGTGAAGTCTTTGAAGTCTTCATTTCATCGATTGATGGGAAAACGATGTTGGAGTGGATCTACGCCAACGTCTTTGCCAGACGGCAAATCAACGCCTTTCCCTTTGTCTTAGGAGTGGACATTCTCAAAGCGGTTGCGGCTCAGGTGGGCCCCCAATGGGTTGAGCTTTATCAGTCGCTGGCCAACGCCACCGAGCGGGAAGTGGCGGCCTTCTGCAGCGGCTACTCGTCGGATCGCGAGCGGGCGTACGCCGCGCTGCAGCACTGGACCATTCGGGACCGCGACGCCAATCTGGCCAAGCTGATCAACGCCTTGCACCGTCGGCGCCGCATCGACGTGGTGGAGAACATCAGACTGGTCATGGAGGACGACCCGCAGGTAAGGAGAAAAAGGCCGCAAACTTCCTGGAGTTTGGAGTCAGACAATCCTCCATTCAGCGTCTCCAGTTGGTCCAAAATGCTGCTATTCGTAAGAAGGAGAGGATGGAGCCTTTCCCGAAGGCCGCTCCCTCTCTTTGCAAAGAACGTTGGGCAAGACCCCTTCGAACGCCTTTTGATTCTTTGGCTTTTGACTCCAAACGATGTGCCTTCCCCCAGTTTGACATCAACCAGCTGATGACGTCGGTGAATGTAAGCCAAAGCCTCAGTCCCATTTACAAGCCTCCGGAGTCTCCCGGCAGCAACGGCGGCGGCAGCGCTGCGGGTGCCGAGCGGTCACCGGTGGACCGGACCAAGAGCTTCTTCCACGATGAGTCGGAACCGCTGCTCCGTTGCGACTCCACCTCCAGCAAAGACTCGGCTCTGAGTAGAAACGGCTCGTTCATCACGAAAGGTGAGTGGGCAGCGGCTCTCGTCTTCAACCATGCTCCACCGAGCGGGGGATAGTTCTTCCATTTTTTTTACAGTTCTTCCATCCAACGTTGTTCATTTGTTCTGCATTTTAACTTTTTAAATCGTTGGTGGATCCATTTATTGACAATTATAAATGAAAAAAAATCAGTAATGTAAAATATTTGCATCCATACGAAAAGCGCTTTGACGACATTTCTGGTTATCTAGAAATGAGTGCTTGAAATGGCTCCTGTTTTCCTGGCTGTGGCCCTCAACAAGGTGGATGATGACGCCCTCTTGTGGTCGCCATTAGTTTTGCACTTTGCCAACTGCTCGCTGGTAAACACTCGGGTGTTGCTCGCCCCCGCGTTTTCTCCGTGTTGTGATGGCTTCTCGCTTTATTTTGCGGTTGCGAGGAGCATCCAGTGAGAAGTCCCCGTTTTCCATTTTGTTTCCCCCTTGGCCGTCATCCCCGCAGAGAAGAAGGACACGGTGCTGCGGCAAGTCCGCCTGGACCCGTGTGACCTGCAGCCCATCTTTGACGACATGCTGCACATCCTGAACCCCGAGGAGCTGCGCGTCATCGAGGAGATCCCCGCCGCCGAGGACAAGTTGGACCGGATTTTTGAGATCGCCGGAGTCAAAAGTCAGGAGGCCAGCCAGACGCTGTTGGACTCGGTCTACGGCCACCTCCCCGACCTTTTGTAGGAAAAGAAGACGCCCGGGGAGGAGACGAGAAGACGAGACGTGTCGCCCGAGAAAATCCGGTACCGTTCAAAATGGTTGACTTTATGCACTCGGTCGTTTTCACTTTTCCTCTTGCTCCTATTCTCTATTGCGTCTTTTCTCTCATTCCTTCATTCACCCTGACACGGGAGGGCGGGGGGGGGGGGGGGGGGCGCTCAAAGTCCCTCCTTGGTGTCTCCCAAGCAAATGCATTTGATAAGGTCTGAGTTTTATCACGAAATGAAACTTGAAAAGTTTTGTTTCAAATGTATGCTTCGGTGATTGATTCCATATCGGTTTTGTCATTTGGGGCGCCATGTTTTTCACTGTAACGGGGGCAATTTAAAATGTGCACACGTCGTGGATCAGACCGGATTCCCTGGCTACTGGTCTGACGACAAAATGCCATAAACTGGAAAAAAAAAAACGACATTTGCTTGAACTTTAAACAAGTCAGTACACCGATATTGTTCTTTTTTTTTTTTTTTTTTTTTTTTTTTTTTTAGAGACTCTTCAATCATGAAACAAATATTACATCCATTAATCGACATATTATCCAAGATGTGGCTTTAGGCCTCAGCATATGTGCCTGAACTTGCGCTGATCTCCATCTTCATTGTTTTTTTTTTTTCCCCCCACCCACTGTGTGTGTCCCCCCCCTTGCTCGGCATGACGCAATTACATGCTGCAATACAAGATATGCATACGCCACAGTCTACTTGAAATATGTCTACGTAGGACTTTTGATTCCAAAGAAAGACAGAACGGACTCTGGTTTTTGTTCCATGTACTCTAAAATGAACTGAAAAGTAAACGGTGGGGGGGGGGGGGGTAAACAGCGACAGCAGCAGCAACGTTGGTCCTCGGCGTGACCCCCCCGCCCCCTTCCCGGTAGCAAAGATTTCAAGATCTGTTGCTGTGAACTTGACCGAGGGACAAAGAGGAGAGTGAGGATGCCTTGACTCAGACTTCGTGGTGCGTGCCCCCCGCCCCCAAACAATAAAAGCTCAATATTTGTCACAACGTCGGGAGTGGTGGTTACTCATGTGGCAGTCCTGAAGGAAATGCTGATTTTTTTCTTCCACTTTGCGCGTGTTGTAACGAAGCCAGAAGACTTTGAAGACCCAAATTCATCGATAACGACGGTTTTCAAGCGACCACGATGGTGAATTGCAGATGAAACAAACCTTTGAATGAGAAGAACCGCATCTGAAAGGTGACCTGCTTTTTCTTTTTTTTTTTTTAACACACACAAATCTTTTTTTATCCAATTTCCGTCTCGCCATCGACGTTTGACGCACAATCTTCAAGCTTGTTCTGTCCTTGCCCTGCATGATGCCAACTTGTTTTTCTTCTCGTCTCAAAGGCCCCCCCCCCCCCCCGGTGAACAGAAAAGCTCCGGTTTCACTCGTGAACAACCCAACAATAAGGACACGCACACCATCGCCGCCACAAAGGTATCTGCGATCCCCCACCTCCACACAAAAGACATTTCTAAAGCCGCAGAACAGAAAAGTATTGAGAGGAGGGAGCGGCCTTTCGTAAGCCGTGACGTGGCGGCCATGTTGGAAAAATAAAATGCGTCTGCGTTAAGCTTGCATAAGGGGGTGGTAGTGGCGCAGAATTTCCGTCCTTGAATTTATTGACTTTATTTCAACAATTGGGATTTCCGGTGCTTGCAAGCTCACTCGTGCCGGAAGATAAACACTTACGCCATCCCAATGGCGAAATTAAGTCTTATTACCGATAGTCTAATTTCACCCATTCATAATTTCGAATGCGCATATTCTCACAGGCGCGCCGCAACCTATGAAAGTGCTTAACAAAAAGCAAAAAATCGATGTTTGCGATGGGTGCTCGTCGTCATTCAGCTCATTGTTGAGCTTGAAGCCCCCTCCCGGTTGGCTTTGGCCAAGGGGAGGACACCCTCGACCAAATGCTGCATAGACAGACATTTTTTCTGGACTTCATATTCATCAATTGACCCATCCATCCATCCATCATCTACCGCTTATCCGGGGCCGGGTCGCGGGGGCAACAGCTTTAGCAGGGAAGCCCAGACTTCCCTCTCCCTAGCTACTTCGTCCAGCTCTTCCCGGGGGATCCCGAGTCGTTCCCAGGCAAGCTGGGTGACAGTCTCTCCAGCGTGTCCTGGGTCTTCCTCGGGGTATCCTCCCGGTGGGGCATGACCGGAACACCTCACCGGGGAGGCGCTCAGCAGGCATCCGAATCAGATGCCCAAGCCACCTCATCTGGCTCCTCTCAATTGACCCAAAATAGGGAATTGATTTTAATATTCAGAGTCATATTTGCGCTCCTCCCAGTCGCATCGACATTTTTCTAGCCACATCAAATGGCAACAGACATCCTGTTATCTCCATCGCAAATTCCAACGCAGACCCGCCAAGCCTGTCTGGGCAGTCTCGGAATCATCAAATCAATCCAAATGAAATCGGCCTATCCATAAAAGGGCTTCTCGCACCACGAAGGAGCAACAAATGTGACATTCTTCATTGTTCAACAAGAAGAGCCGGTCCCGTATTGCCGCCATACTCATTATAATACCGCGATTATATGTTTACATATCAAATATTTGCCCTCCGGGGCATTTTAACGCTTCCTCAGCATCACTATTTTGCCGCAGGTTATTCATTCCCGAGAGGTCATTTAAGAACCGTTGTTTGGGGTGTCATCGTTTGGATTTCATTTTATCTTTTCTTCCCCGTCAGGGATTATCAGTGCAGAATTGCGCAAACGTTCTCTGTCAGCACAAAAGATGCACAAGGAAACCAAAGAGTGAAAAATACTGTGTTGGATTTCTGCATATGTGTGTGTGTGCGCGTGTGTGTGTGTGTGTGTCTTACCAAATTTCAGGAAGTATTTGAAGCGGCGTTTTTCCCATAGTTGAGTATACGGGTTGGGCAGGCTTTGACAAGGTGGAAGCTTGTGTCATGAACTGCGCTCACACAAGCGCCAATCTCAGCAGGAGACGGAAGGAAATGTGAACTGAGGTAAGAAAACGCATTACCGCTACCTCTTATGTCCATGTGGGTTGTTTTGTTTTTGGTTTTGTTTCATCTTTTTTTTTTTTTTTGTCAAGAGTATTTCTGGAGCACTTTCAAACAGCCATCGCTGCATACAAAGTGCTGTACATGGAGCGATTTAACATACACATAAACAGTAAGACGAATCGGTAATAAAGGCGGTAGAAAGCACCAAGCAGTAAAATCAAGAACAAATCTAAGTCATGCTGAGTCGAACGCCAAAGTATCCAAAGTTTTTTTTTTGTTGTTTTTTTGGTCCAGTAATTTGTTGAATAGATGAAATGAATGACCGATTTTCTCACGCAACTTGGGGTGTTATTGATATATAGCTTGGCTTAGTTAAAAGCAAGAAACCAAAAAAAAGGATTTATTTACTCTCCAGATCTTCATCCGTCCATCCGTCACCCTTTGATTCTATAGATTGACAGATCTTCACCCATCCATCCGCATTCTATAGATTGCCGCTCTTCACGTCATCGCCCACACACCCCATTTTATTTCGAGGAGCCGGTGATAGCTCGGTGACCTTGCCGGGCCCGGGTCAAAGGTTGGCCTGCAGGGTCAGCGGCCGCGTGTTCACATCGCGAGCTGGTCCCCGACTCGGACGCTAGAAGCGCTTTGCCCAGTGACAAACGTTTCTGCTGTTTTGGCAGCGTGGGTAAATTGTCCACGCGGTGTGTCAAGCGAAATACTTGGCAGGCACATTTTATTGTTTTTGTTTTTTACTGTGTATTTGAACAACAAGCGTTTGTGTGAGTACCTGCTTCTCGGCATTGCCGCGAGGAATTTTCCTTGCTGGACTGATATGGCCTCAAGTTGTATAAGTGAGCCCGATTCGACGTTTTACTGTTCTTTGTTCACTTTGAAAACCTGACCATCGCGTCGCCCTAATGACAAGTTAGCGCGCCGCACTAATCCCTCCGACGTGTTGTATTCCAAAAGTCTCCGAAGAAGGAACAAAATGGAGCCAAAGCGTACTGAGCTCCAATGCTGAATCACGCACGACATGCCGCCTACGTGAGATCGGCTCCGGTCTGGCGGGCGCACGGCGTGAGAGGTTGTTGATCGTGATGGCACCACACTCAATTTGAGGTGAATCGCGGCAGGCGCCGTCAAATTTGGCCGTTCTCCAAGAAGGCGACGGCCGCCTTCCTTTGAGCACTTTAGCTTTAGTTTTTTTTTAGCAGCTATAAGAAATCAAAGTATTCAAAGTATTCCACTTCAACGGGTATTCAACAAGTACTCGGGTTTCACTTGTTTTGTTTTGTTGACGCTTTGTTAGCGCTCGTTAGTGCGGATTGAACATGAATTCCAGGAGATCATATCATGTTCCTCGTAAGTACTACACGTCTGAACAATGAATCACGATAATTAGTAGTTTTACAAAGTGCTCATATGCCTTGCCAGGTGTTTTATTATTATTATTTTTTTAAAAAGGAATTCATTGAATTCTTGTTTGTTTGTTTGTTTGTTCTCTATTTAGGAATGGCAATAAGTAAGAATGGCTTGATCGTTGTGCTCCTCATCGTCACGCTCTGCATTTTGGAAACCGGAAACATCTTCAAGTCGTCAAGTCCGGTAGGCTCTCCGCGTCAAAGCCTTTTCGCATTTCCTACCACGCTATCGTATTGAATGTTGTACGACCAACATTATGCCGGCACATGAAGAGCCAAAAATGTATTTTAGGTGATACTTGGTGTTAAAGGTTTGTCCACTGACATGGACAATCCAATTAAAATGTCTTGTTTTTTTTTTTTTTCTCTCCACTTTTTAAGGAACAGCTCCGCTTTGGAGAACAACACATCATTAGGGAGAAAAGGCAAGGTGAGTGAGAATAATTTCAACCTATCCATATCCGGACAGAACTTCTCTGACTACGTGTGATTTGTGGAAAGCGCTAGTTGAGATCGTGTGTGTTTCCCCCCCACCCCCCCCACCCCCTCCCACAGAGCCGCTCGGCCGGTATCAATATGAAGTGTCCGTTGAGCTAAATGTGACGAGTGTTGAGACGGTGGATTACCTTCGTGGCCTGCTGCGCAATAGCAGCTCTTCCCTCCCTCTGGGTCCCAGTGCAAATTTGACACACATTAACATCACCCAAGGTAGGCTCTCCGATGGCACCGCGTCATGTTTAGCAATGTTTTTGTATCTTGGAAACAAAAAAAAGCAAGGGGTCATGCCAGAGTCTGAGTTCTCCGCTCCCTCTTACGAGTACCTTTCAAGGAGGCGAGCAGCAGCATTTTGGAGCAACTGGAGACGCTTCATGGAGGATTCTTTTGCATGACGGTGTAAACCCGCCGAGATGTGACAAAGGCGTCAATGACTGTTTGAAAATGTTCCGCTCCCTCTTACGAGTACCTTTCAAGGAGGCGAGCGGCAGCATTTTGGAGCAACTGGAGACGCTTCATAGAGGATTCCTTTGCATGAAGGTGTAAACCGGCCGAGATGTGACAACGGCGTCATTGACTGTTTGAAAATGCCTTTGAGAAAGGAGAGCTTTGACTTTAGCCAGCTGCCTGAGATGAACGACGGTGGATTTGACAACAACACCAATTTGTCGGTCCAATTTTAAAATCGCAGAATGGGACGAACAAGGGGCCACCGGGACCAAAGGCCTCACTCTAGTCTTCTTTTCATTGGAATTCAAGAAATTCGATGCCACCTTTGGCACGAGCAATGAATCTGCGCCCCCCCCCCCCGCCCCCCCCTTGAAATCTGTTCACTTTGTTCTTTGGAATGCCCGAGACAATGGTGTCAGATGAACAGATTAATGCAGCTCATTTGTCTGGATTCAAGTTTTTCCGGTCATTTCTATTGTACAAGGCGGCTGTTCTGGCAGCTTGGGGGGGGGGGGGGCTGCTGAAAGGGATTTCACTTCAACAAGGAAGTGTGGACATTTGATATTCTTTCTCCACTTTGACACGGCAGGCTTGTCAATGATTGAGCGGTATTAGAGGAAGGCCGGCGTTCCCAAGCGCTTCCGCAGACCCACATATCAAATCGAGTGCAGCATGTGGCATGTGCAAATAACCCGTAGTCGTCAATCATTTCATCATCCTTGTTATTTCTAGTTTGCTATCTCAATGGGAGCAACTTCCAGTGCCGATGCCAGGAAGATTTTTTCTGGCCAAGTGACACCTGCGTGACGTACCAAGCCTGTGATGAGATTGTTAATGACGCCTGCACATGTATCCGCCGTATCCCCCCCGATGGGCACCACTGCCAACCAAAGACAGGTGAAACATCACTCTAGCTGGCTTGTTTGATAGAAATTCGCTTTTTCGAGGAATGTGAAAGGAATATATGAACGCTTTTTTCTCGAAATTCTGGATTTCTTTTGCAGGCCCACGGTTCGCCACAACGGTCAGAAACACGGCGGCGACTCTTGAAGCAACAACACCGACGAGTAAGAGCTCATCTCAATTCCACCCATTGTGACATTGTAGAGTTGTTTAACTCTTTTTTTTCCTACAGACACATTATTGGACACGACGACTGGAGTGCCAACGACACCAATAGGTAAGAGTTTCTGAATTTTGTGATGAAAACAGACTCTTTGTTCAAATGCGTCGCTGCATGATGGATGTGTTTTGCAGCCACAACATTAACGACAACAGTCACCACCAGGGCGGCGACTCTTGAACCAACAACACCAACGAGTAAGAGCTCATCTCAATTCCGCCCATTGTGAAATTGGACATTATAAAGTTCAACTTGTTCCCTTTTTTAAAATTTTTTTGCAGACACAGCACCAAGTTCTACAAGCACCTTCAAAACCAAAACAAGCGGAGTAGCCACAACAGTGACGAGTAAGCGCACGACCTCCCACGTACGACACGTTGCAGCGTCTTCAGAAGGAGTCTCAAAAGAGAATTTGAGAGATCCGTCGTCCAATTGGAATTCACGTGCTTATTATCCTGACATCTCTTAACAGGCACGACGCCGCTTTCGACGACAACGGTTTCAAGCACTCCCACCGCGGTCTCGACGACGTCGGCAGCAAGTGTGTCCAAAATCTCTTTGTTAAAACCGGATCATGTTTGCTGCCATCGTTCAACAGACGAGATTGGTTGACAGCACATATGAGGATGAATCGGTCTTGTCTCGTGCCGTGTTCCCATCGAATCTCTATCCCCTCCGGCAGCACCTCCGTTTGTTTTTGAATACGTCATCTCCATTGAGCTGAGCACCACGAACGAAAGCACGATAGATCGACTGAGGAGCATTCTGAGAAACGGGACTTATCCCATCGCCTTAGACGTCGGCGGCCACCCCGCAGTCTCTGAAATCAACATGACTACAGGTAAAAAAAAATTTTTTTAAAGTCATTTGCATCATTTGAAAAGAAATGATCGGGACAGAGGACATGGAGGATTTTGGTGTTCTTATTTCTAGTTTGCAGTCCAAGCAGTAACGGTGTCCAGTGCAGATGCGAGGATCGCTATCGTTGGTCATGTGACCAGTGTTTCCTGCATGGATCATGTGACAAGGTCACAGACGACACGTGCGGATGCATCGAGGGGATTCCTCTGGATGGACTCTATTGCCAATCTATCGATGAAAACGGTAAGCCAGAAAGAATCGTTTCATAGATGCCAAAATGTCTTTTGATGACGAGGACGTATCGACGACGCTTCCCCTTTTTTTGTTTCTTTGAAGTCACTTCCGTCTGTCCCACCACGAGCGTCTTTCCGACAACATCATGTAAGTGAGATTTGTTTTTTTGATTGATTAAACCACATCAATGTTCACCAAATCTTTCTGTACACACACACACAAAATCCTCCAGCATGAGACAAGGCGACGTTTTGGGTTTTTGATTTAGATTTGATTGACTTATTGCTCATACGTAACCCACATAACTTCAAAGGTTTCTTCGCTCAAATTATGATTTAAAAAAATGTTTCATCTTTTTTTTTTCAGTTACAACATTGGAGTCGACAACTGCAACAACTCCTGGAACGGATGCTACGACATTTCAAGCGCCGACAACCGTCGCAAATACGACAATAACAAATATGACAACTCAAGCACCAACAACTGTCGCAAATACGACAATAACAAATACGACAACTCAAGCGCCGACAACTGTCGCAAATACGACAATAGCAAATACGACAACTCAAGCGCAGACAACCGTCGCAAATACGACAACTCAAGCGCAGACAACCGTCGCAAATACGACAATAACAAATACGACAACTCAAGCGCCGACAACTGTCGCAAATACAACAACTCAAGCGCAGACAACTGTCACAAATACGACAACGCAAGCGCAGACAACCGTCGCTAATACGACAACTCAAGCGCAGACAACCGTCGCAAATACGACAACTCAAGCACCAACAACTGTCACAAATACGACAACTCAAGCGCAGACAACCGTCACAAATACGACAACTCAAGCGCAGACAACCGTCACAAATACGACAACTCAAGCGCAGACAACCGTCGCAAATACGACAATAACAATTACGACCCCTCAAGCACCGACAACTGTCACAAATACGACAACGCAAGCACCGACAACCGTCGTAAACACGACAACGCAAGCGCTAACGTCTGCCACAAAGTCCACGACTACTCAAGCGCCAACTGCTGCCACAAATACGCCATCAACTCAAGCACCGACAAGTAAGAATCCATTTTTCTCATGATGTTGTGAAGCGATGTTCATCACAGACAAAGGAATGTTATGAAAAGAGCTACAGTCAAAACGTCTTCGTCGTCGCTACGCTTTCCGGCAAACGGTGCTGCCTGAAAGATCGCCTGACTCAACTCGTTTTTTGCCACAAATGAAGCTGTGCTCATCTCGATGTCCACTCAGCTACTTTTTTTTGTTTTTGTGCTTTGCGTTTTCTCTCTCAAAAGTCTTCCAATTAGAGATGTCCATCCGATTGGACAAAGAGTACACTCCGGAACTAAGCGATAAAAGCAGCTCTGTTTACAAGGACTTTGAGTCTCAGATCAGGCCTGTGGTAGGTGCCGATTGAGAATCCCTTTTTATTTGATTTGATTTCTTTTTTTTAAATTAAATATTTCGACTCGTTCAAGCCTAACGGTGACTTTGACTTGCAGTTATTCGACCAGTACGGAAAGCTTACAGGATTCGTCAGCGCCTCTGTGACGGCTTTCAGGTAAACACGTTCGGAACTTGGTCTTGAAAGTCCCCCCTCCGCCCCCGTTGGTTTGCTTCCGTTTCTTCTTCCAGGCCGGGAAGCGTGATTACGGACTTTACCGTTGAAACGTCGCGAGTGGACGCTCAGGAACTCGCCGGGGCGAATCGGGGATTCTCTGTCGCAGTGCAGCCGATCGCTAGCGTCATCGGTTCTGTTACTGCGCTTTATAATAGTAAGTTTCACCATCCCGCAGGGGGGAACTTTACCCCCCACCGCTAACCGCTCCTTTGACCTTTTCCTCAGGTCCCACTCAAATCACATTTCCGCCTGTGACCTATACCGGAAGGTCAATGACCTTGGGGTGCGGCCCCGCTCCCGAAAGCATTCAGTTAGGACCCGCCCCTCGAGCTCGATGGAAATTAAATGGAAAGGAAATCAAAGCGGGCGGACGCATCCGAGTCGCTTCATCCGCCGGCGCGTCCGAGCTAACGGTTAGCAACGTGATTCTGGCAGATGCCGGTAAGTCGACCGACACTCGCACTTTGATGCAAAATTTACAATCATGTCATCTGAATTCTTCTTCTGCAACTCGTTTGTCTTTTTTTGCCAGGGCTTTATGAATGTCACCTAATAGGCGACGCCGTGACTTTTGTGCAAGTGGGACACGCGACGAAAATCAGACAAGCGCCCAACGTCCGAGTGCCGGGCAAAGTCAACGTGAAGTGTTCAGACGGGGCCACGCAGCCGCTTCAATGTTGCGTGCAGTCCGACTACGTCGTCAGGTGGTTTCTGGACGCCGGCGTTTTAGACTCCGGTAAGCCAGCCGTGAAAAGTTCACCCTGCCCCCCCCGCCGTTTTGTCCGAGCGACATTTTCACATTTTCGCAGAGGAAAAGACGGACGAGAAAAGCTACTGCATTCTGCACCGATACAGTCTGAGCGACTGCAGAGATTCGCCGACCCGAGAATTCCGTTTTACGTGCAGAGTCGACGATCCGCAAGGCTTTGAAGAGACGACAACAATGAGCCTTTTTAACGAAAGTAAGAGCACCTTTTTTTTTTTTTGATTGATGAGTCCAGGGGTGTCCAAACTTTTTGCCAAGGGGGCCAGATTTTATGTGGTAAAATGTCGGGGGGGGGCCGACCTTGGCTGACATTCTTTACATTGAACAACAATATTGTTCAAGAAATTTTAGTAAGCCAGTCTGTTTCACATTTCCATTTTTATTTTAATTTCAACAATCTTAAGAATTTCTTTTGGTTCATTTGAAACAGGAATTTGAAATATGACATATCAGTCAATATAAACACGAAGTGATGTCTCGTAGAGTGCTACTGCCCTCTAGTGTCTAAATGCTATTACTCATTTAGTGAATGCTATTACTCATTTAGCCACTAGAGGGAAGCAGTACTCTATGAAACATCACTCACCAGTCTACGAGACCTCAGTCCATGCAACACGTGTTCCATTGCGCCCAACCTGCGGGCCAGACGGCACTGATTTTATGACAGGGGCCGAGGGCCGGATGAAATTCGACCGCGGGCCGGATTTGGCCCCCGGGCCGGACTTTGGACATGCCTGGATTAGTCTCACGATGACGTCGGCATTTTTTTTGTTTTCCTCGCAAAAGACGTCGCGTGTAATGATCCGCTGTACGGGAGCGGACGACCAAACGACGTGTCGACCGTGGCGTGCGATCCGGGTCAAGAGGGCAGCAGGACCGCCGTATGCAGGGAGACGGGAGAATGGATCCTTTTGGAAGATACTTGCATCGTGACCGCAATCAAGGACTTGCTGGTCGTTTCTGAGGTCAGTGATCACATTTTTCGGATAGGTGAAAACGATCGATCGGCGATGCCCGTTTAGGATAGTCACAGTTAGCAAAAGCCTTTTTAACGCGCGGTAACGGGTCGCGGGAGGCCGTCCGTGGCTTGAAAAGTCGATCTTGGGTGAAAAAATATTTCGTTTTTCAGCTCTCCAGCGAATGACCTGTTGAGCGATCAATGAAGAAATGTACTTCATTCCAAAAAATGTATCTTGACCTTGGATTTGTAGGATTTGGTCGAAGAGGAAGCTCCGCAATTAGCCGCAAATCTTAGCGAAGTGGTCCAGGAGCAAAAACAAGAAATCGCAGCTTCCTCCGCCACCATCTCGGCGATCGTCAGCATCCTGAGCGTCATTGCCAACGTTTCCACCCGAGTGAACGAAACCGTCATGGAGGTACGATCGGCCGTTGGCGAGCGGCGCCCCCCCGCGCGGCGCCGCCGGCCAATCCCCAAGACGTCTTTCGTTACAGAACGTGCTGGCGACGGTGGATGTCCTCATCGGCGACGACGCCAGAGAATCCTGGCAGGTTCTGAGAGAGAACGTCACTCGCAACGACAGCTCCAAATTGCTCAGCTCGATGGAGACGCTGGCCGACGAGCTCGTCGGGGAGTTCGCCATCCGAACCGCGTTCGTTCAGCTCAACAGGACCAAGTTCAACGACTCCTTCGCGGCGGAATTCAACTCCAGCGTCGCCATCGATCTTCCAAACGTGGACGGCGACGATGTCGATATCACCGTCATGGTTTTCTCCACCCTGGACAACGTCCTGGCGCCTCGCAACGCCAGCTACGACGGCCCGTCGGCAAACGCCAACGGCACGGCGGCTTCCTTTAACGACAGCCTGAATGCGGCGGTGGCGCTGGTCAAAGTCAAAAGGGACATCCGCAACGTCACTCTGAGTTTCAAGAAGCGCAACGACTCGCTGACTCGGAATCCGCAGTGCGTCTTTTGGAACTTCAGCCTTTTTGACGGCTTGGGCGCTTGGGACGACCAGGGTTGCGAGTTCGTTTCCGACACGAATGACATCGTGACCTGCAGCTGCGACCACCTCACCTCCTTCTCCATTCTGATGGCGACGGGCATCCCCGAGTCGATTCGAGTGGCTTTAGATCTCATCACGTATATCGGCGTGGGCGTTTCCATGGCGAGCCTGCTCGTTTGTCTCCTCATCGAGGCGCTCGTGTGGAAAGCCTTGACGAGGAACGGCACGGCGTTCATGCGCCACGTGTGCATCGTCAACACGGCCCTGTCTCTGCTGATCGCCGACATCTGTTTCATCATCGCCGCCTCTTACGCCAAGAACCCCCTCGAGAACCCGGGAGAGGACCACGCGGTTCCTCTGGCACCGTGTACCGCCGCTACATTTTTCATGCACTTGTTCTACCTGGCCCTCTTCTTCTGGATGCTGGCGTCGGGTCTTCTTCTGTTCTACCGAACCGTCATGGTTTTCTCGCAGATGTCCAAGGCGGCCATGATGGCCATGGGCTTTCTTTTCGGCTACGTTTGCCCCCTCATCATCGCCGTCGTCACCGTCGCCGCCACGGCCCCGGGCAAAGGCTACATCAGGGAAAACGACGCCTGCTGGCTGAACTGGAGCAAGACCAAAGCCCTGCTGGCCTTGGTGATACCGGCCTTGGTTGTGGTTTTTATCAACATCTTGATCGTCATCGCGGTCGTGTTCAAAATGCTAAGAAGAGGCGTCGGGGAGGCGGCTCCTCCTGACGAAAAGCACACGCTGGTGGTCATCGCCAGATGCGTGATCATTTTGACGCCTTTGTTTGGACTAACGTGGGCTTTGGGAGTGGGGACCATGGTTTCGTCCACCAATGAGGGGATCCACATTGCGTTTGCCTTCTTCAATTCACTGCAGGTAAGTTTGCTTCACGCCGTCGCCAAAATGGCAGGGGTGTCAAACTCGCACGTGACATGACAAATGGACATTTTCGCACGCATCGTGCAAGTTGACGCTCGTTGATTTTCTTTCCGAGGACCACAAGAGGGCCACGGGCCTGGAGTTTGACACCGCTGCCATATGGTTTTTTTTTAACAATTAGTATGCTGTAACTTTGTTGTTTTTAATTTCTCTCTTTTTCCTTTTTTTTTTTAGGGTTTCTTTATTTTAGTGTTTGGGACACTGCTGGATTCAAAGGTAATTTCTGGTGAAAAAAAGTTGATAGGAATTGAATGTGGGCGGCACCGGTTAGCACATCGTCCTCACAGCGCAGAGTGGCGCGGGGTTCGATTCCGGCTCGGGCCTTCCCGTCTAGCGTTTGTATATTCTCCGCGTGCCTGCGTGGGTTTTCTCCGGGTACTTGGTTTCCTCCCACATTCCCAAGCCATGCATGCCAGGCTAATGGAAGACGCTAAATTGTCCCTCGTGTGATTGGTTGTTTTTCAATGTGTGCCCTGCAATCGGCTGGCGAGCAGTCCGGGGTGTACCCGGGGTGTGCCCAAAGCCAGCTAGGATGGACTCCGGCGCACCCGCGGCGCCGGAGTCCATTACTACAAATGGACTACAAATTACTACATTGTTTCCAAAGCACAGCCATCAAGTGAAATGATTGATTTTCAATTTGATTCCAATGATAGATCCGAGCCGTTCTCTCCAAAAAACTACCTGTATCGAGGTCAGGCTCCGGCTCCAATCAAACTGCAGTAAGTGATTTGCCGATCATTTATGCATATGACATAAAATGTATCCTTACAAACTTGTCATGTTGTCTCTTTTGGCTAGTTTGATGTGTCATCGTGTTCTTGACTTTATTTCTATCAGAGTACAAGTGCTGGTGTTTCTTCTTCAAGTGGTCTCAAATGGTTGCGAAAACTACGTGGGAAAAAATGTGAGTTATTGACCCCCCCCTCACCCCCCTCCATCCCGCCAGACCCGCATATTCAAATTTCTAATCAAGACTTTGTTGTCTGTCCTCCAGATGTCTACCATGTGTGGGAGGCTACAAATTCAAACAGCGCCAGTGGCTCTGAGCCATTCTCCAATATCTGAATCAGATGAATAATCACTCATAAAATGGGCTTTACTTCAGATTTAAGAAATCTGTCGCTCTGTACGATTTAGTACAATGTTATATTTTAACTGCGCCGAGTCATCAACAATCGTCGTTTCAAAACACTGCAGTGGCATATATACCCGGCATGTATTCTTGGACTGATTTGTGCCAGCACTGTGTGGAATGCACGATTTTGAAGTTACGCGCGGTTACGGGTCTGTTAAATCGCCTTAAGCTTGACCACTAGTGACAATGCATTTGGTGATGCTGATGCTCACCTGCACACTCTAAACATCCTACTTTGTTGTAAAAAAATAAAACAAATGGAAAAACGAATTAATTGTCTTATTTTCTAAAATGTAGCCCAAAAAAAGTACTTAATTCATGCACAATTAAGCACCCTGACTTCAGCAAAGATTGGTCATTCTGAGGTTTTGTGGTTATTAATGGGTGTCAACACAAAAAATGCCTGCCTTTTGTAATCCACTTTAACCTTGGGCTACCTTGCATCGCATTCCACAAACATGATACTGATGCATCTTGAGTGACAGTTTTGGAATGTTTCATACTTGACCAAGCATCAACTTTCTGCATGACTGACAAGTGAAAACATCTTGATTGCATTACATTCATTTAATTCCTAACCTCATGCGGGGGAAATAATGGCATCTCTTCACGTTTTCAGTACAAATCACGTAGGGTTATGTGGAGTTACTTTGAAGAACAAAATGTATGTAAAAATAAATAACGCTTACTAAACAATAATACAGTACTCGTCATGTCAGCGAATCGGTGGTTGCCGAACCGTGTGTATGCAACAGTACACACTGTACACAGGGGAAAAATTGTTAATTCTCCCATTCTGAACCTTCACCGGGGGAAATGTACACAAAGGTATTGTGAAGACTTTGTTTGGAAGAAAAGGATGTTACAATGACCAAAAGTCATATGAAAGAGAATGCCAGGAAATCAGGCTTTGCTGCGAAAATGCATCTGAATGAGGCATTTTGCCTCATCCAATATGGCAGCGCCGATGACGTACGATAAGACACTCAACGTGTTTTCTATTGTAAAAAAACATCTATGGTGCAATCAAAGAGTCCGCAGCTGCCAGCCCACCCCAGCGTGGTGTGATGCCTGGAGACTGGAACGCTGTACCTCCGTGGTTCCATCCGGCAACAACTTTCCTGGAGGACGGGGTCCTGTTTGCCCATCACTCTCAGGAGCCCGGCGTGATTTGCCTTCATGAATGTGAGTACAGTACACCCCTTGGCTGTTAAAGCACATATGACCGGACGGTTCAGCCAGCTGTTCGGTCAACGCTGTTCGCTTCACGAAGCTAATGCTGCTCAAAAGCTAGCATAATGAGCGAAAGCTTTCACGACTGCTTCGGACCATTTAATGACGAATGAAGTGGATCGCACGGTGGTCCCGATTAGCCCGAAGAACCAGCGTTTTAAACGCAGCATTGGAACAAGCTGTGATTTAAGAATCAAGCCCGTAACGTGAAATCGAGACGTCATCCGTGGCCACCGTCCTGCAACAGTCCCCAAAAGTGTATATTAGCCTCTGTATGTACATAACAGCGTCGTCCTAAAAATGTGACATGAGTAGAAGTTCTTTTTTGGCAAACATCGGCGATTGTGTGAGTGATGAGCATTGTTTAATAAGTTGCTAGAGCATTAGGTAACCCAACAAACTAGAGCAAACGCGATATTCGAACTTTTATCCATAATCGAATTCGGACATGAGAACTATGTTTTAATCGACCCTGTCCCAGAGTGTTGTTTACAGCGGTGCCGAATAACACCGATTCACACTGACTGTTTTAAATAACTTCTTACCACTCATATGAGAGAGGGAAGATATCAAAACTGGGAGGCAAATGTTGTTCATTTTGAACGGATACAATTAATTGAGTTCGATATTAAAATCATCGTCAACCGATCGATAATTCGATTGACGATTGAAATCCGTGACGGGCGTCATATTGTTCGGTTGTTTTCTCACAAGCATTAGCGTGCTAATCCTCTTCTTCGAGCTTCTCAACATCATATGAACGTGACCAGCGCCTTCTGAACCTCCGATAATCTTTTAAGAAACACAATTGCAAAATGCAAAGCTCAGTTTGAACGGGTCGCAGTTGGCTTGGGAATCATGTCCAGCTTTGAAAACACCGCATTAACGCTCGCTTGTCAGTTTTCATTCGATTTTTTTTTCCCGAATTAAATATGACAGACCCCGGTAACGACCGGAAGAAGTGTCAACCTGCATTTAACGATCTGATTTTTCTTTTCGCTCCATCTTTTGAAAGCGACCGGTGTCCATGAGCTTGCGGTCAAGAAGAAAAGACTGGGACGGAAAGTTCATCCAGTGTGCCCGCTGTAAGTATATCCAAAATAATTATTCTCCCTTCTACGGTGTCACACATGTACAACTCGTCTAGCCGCAGCCGGCATCGCACTATGTTCGTATTTTTGATGTGAACGCATTTAACCAGATGCTGACAATATTTGACAAGATAGCCACTTGGGGGCGGTGTTGTGCCACAATAGCGGTACTGTTTATTTATATCATCATCAAACCAGTTTGAAAACTTGGATGAGTAATACTCGCTGATCATTTCGTGCAACTGCAATGGTCAAGTAATATTGTGAGTACCTCCAATTCAGTGACGCTACAAACTTTTTTTTTTTTCGTCCACCATAATTATCGTGCACTGTCTGGTAATCAAAATTCAGCAAAAAGTGGCTGTATTTGTTTTCTTTGTGAATCTCGCACTACTTTGGCCTTGTCCTGCTCATTATGGCGCGATGGTGAAACTGATCCTCCCAGCTGCTTTCTAGAATTCAAACTGTACTGTGCTTTGATGTTATCCTAAAAAAAAAAAAGAAAAACTGAGGCGAGGGCCGCGTGACACCAGCGCGCCTAATTTCCATTGAGACTTGAAACTTGGACGCCGTATGACTGTTTCGGTGCGGGCAGGTTGTCAGGTTGTCGGGGATGTTGTTTTAGATGTGTCCGAGATAAACATTTTACTTTCCGCAGTGATGAAACTTATCCAGAACTCAGATTTCAACATTTTAGCGTTGCGTAATCGCCTTGGCGATCCTCTTAGGCAGGGGGATGCCCAACCTTTTTTGACCGAAGATCAACTTTTCGAGAAGCCAACATGCCTTGAAAACAATTCAAAGTTTAGTCAAACATGCCACAGACGGAGTACATTTGGTTTGATTCCGGAGTGCAGAACGATCGAGTGTGGCGGCAAATGAGCCAAATGCAATTTGACAAAGGTCCAGAACGTCAGGGTCAGTCCGCAGCCAGAAACATGTGGAAAGGCCCTTATTGCACCCTCAGCCAGTCAACATTCCTGTGTTTGTACAACACATCCTAATGAGGCTGCTCTCTGTGGGGGGGGGGGGGGGGGGGGGGGGCGTAGGTGGTGGGGGGGGGGGTGTAACGGGCCATGTCTTTGGGGATTTATCTGAAGAGCTAAACAAGCAAAGAAAGATTAAGTGAATCAACCTGCTCACTTCCACTCTCCTTCGCTCTCACAAACGGAAATCACAACTGACGAGGCCAGGCGAGGCGAGGCAAGCCACCGCAAGGGCTCAAAGGTGAGAACACACTGCGTTGTTCTAAAAAGTAGACTTTGCTCGAGGAAGTAGAAGGACTGATCTGAATGTTCATATGAAATTCATGACAAATACTAATGATGAGTTGAGGGCTAACAATTGTCCCAAATTGTTCATTTTTTTACATTGACAAACGTTCATATCGTATTCTACGTCGGCCATTTTAATTGGAAATGGTTACGACGAATTGCCGTAATGGCGTCCGGATTCCTTATGCCCCCTCGAGGTACGTTGTAACGAGTTTCGACTGTATTCGGTTCAAAGGCAAGCGCAGAGTTTGGAATGATATCCATCCCTGACCACCCCCCCAAAAAAAAAACAAAAAAAAACACACCAATAAAACCTAAATGTCAAAGCCAACTTTGCGAGAACAAACTCAAAGCAATCGCCAGAAGAGACAGCAAGGATGTGAAAGGTCAGCTTTCAAAGACATTCCGATGATTCTGCTCCGTCTTGGGAAGTCGGTCCGCCCGACGCGCATTCGTTTGTTTTCTTCCACTGTGCCTCTTCCATTTTGTCAGGAAAAGCTCCCTCCCTCCTTTGGGAAATTCAAAAGTCAGATTGCCTTATTTTAGAACTCGACACGTCGAGTGTTACGTCGATCTATTCGCTGGGGAAATGCGCCATTCAGAAGTCGACTTTGTTGCCATCTCGTCTGTCTGAAGGAAATGAGTGCGCTACCCCGGTGGAGACATTTCTCAAATTCCTCTCCTTGTGTCATTAGTGCTCAAGCAAATAACGGGCTTAAGGGGACAGAATTCCGCCACTGAATCAACAGATTGTTTGCGTCTCCAGAAGCTCGATGCAAATTGTGGAAAGCGAGGAATTTGGCAAGTATCGTTAAACGAAGCGACTGAAGTTTGGGAGGAGAGCCAAAGAATTGTATCCGGGCTCTCCGCAATGGCTTTGAAGGTTCAAAGCGTTTGCACCTGTTTTGACAATGAAGAGCAAACTATGGCAGAATTTAAAAAAAAAAAAAAAATCGGATACATTTTAGGACGTTGATTTATCAGGCCTCGAGGGTCTCCACCAGGCTTTATTCGCCTAATGAATGTGTCGAGGGATGTTTACGCAACTCTTTTTTTTTTTCTGTCCGGAATTGCCGCCGGCAACGTTGACAATCTCCCGCGTTTGCTTCATGAAACATTTGCGGCCGCCGTGGCTCGATGACGACGTCGGCGACTTTTAAGTCGATCTGCCGTTGACGTTCTGCTTCTTGCGGTGACGCTTTGGGAGCAGGAAGCATTTTCGTCTTCAATGCGCTGCTTGATGTTATCTCGCTTGCGTCCCGAAGCTCAAGACACTGAAAGGCCGCATTGTGCTCCCCCCCCCGCCCCCCCTCCAAACACTCTTCTTCACTTGTCGCTTCTCCTCGAAGTTCAGTCATAATCAGAAGACTTGTCCTTTTTTTTTTCATTTTAGTCTGCATTGTCTCGTTTGGGGGGGAGTCCTTTTGAGCTATTGTCTTCTGATTTCCGCTGGTGGTCTGTCGAGCAAACAACTCTCAAAAGGGAACAGTCTCTTTTCTCCTTTTGCAAGGCTTGCCCCCCCCCCCCCCCCCGCACCCCCTCCACACCCACAATTTCCCCCCTCTTTTTTCTGGTCCGTCTGCTCGTTCCTCCCTCATAGCGCAAAGTGGCGCGGGAGGACGTTGCCGTATGTTCTTGTATTGGACCAGGAGCGTATTGGACTTTTAAATGCCAGCGGGGAAGGAAAGACCCCGCCGGCTCGTCGGCATCTCTGACCCCCTTTTTGGCACAATAGCTGCCTTGCCCCTCCCTTCTCATTTCCCTGCCAAGCTGGGAAGAGTAAATATTTATCGGTCCCCACAACAATGACCATCTCGGAGGGTTTGACCAGAGCACTTGCAAAAGCTGCTGTCGGGTCGGGGGGGGGCCGAAAGACGGGCCGGGCTCTTCATCTCCATCGTGCCCCCCCCCTAAAACTTTGCATTTTTTTTTTTGCATGAGGAGGTAGCGGCGTCGAGAAACATTTGCACCACGAAATCCATCAAGGCGAAACTTTCTTGGCGCTGACTTAATAACGGCGGCCATGACAGCAGCTCAGGTGCCCTTGAGATGTCCAACAAATCTTTGATTTCAAAACCACAACGTCTTGTGATTTTTAAAAAAACAACCAAAAACCCGCAAATTGAAAGCAGCCGCACACAATGCTGCGTTGTGTTAGCACCTCAGCTGCGCTCGACTGCCAGCTTTTCAATTCCAAATTGGAACAGCACCAAGCTCAAAACGGCAGATCTTGCTGTGCAAGCGCCGCTCCTTCCCGTTATTATTCCTTTCACGGGAAGTTCGAAGACCCAAATCATGATGTCATTCCGTAAGGCTGTCACGATGAATTTCCCTCTTATTTGTACAGACACCCCCCCCCCCACACAACCTCAACTTCTTTTACGATCCACATTGAAATGACGTCACCAATTTTATTCATTCATTCATCTTCCGTACCGCTTGATCCTCACTAGGGTCGCGGGGGGGTGCCAGACAATCGCAGGGCACACATAGACGAACAACCATTCGCACTCACACTCACACCTAGGGACAATTTAGAGTGTTCAATCAGCCTGCCACGCATGTTTTTGGAATGTGGGAGGAAACCGGAGCACCCGGAGAAAAGCCACGCAGGCCCGGGGAGAACATGCAAACTCCACACAGGGAGGCCGGAGCTGGAATCGAACCCGGTACCTCTGCACTGTGAAGCCCACGTGCTAACCACTGGACTACCGGGCCGCCTCCCCCCCCCCCCACACACACACACACAAACGGTAAATCAGTGAGCGTGCATTTACATTCCGAGGAGCAGCAGACCCGTCGGACTCTTTTTTTTCCACACAATCCGCGACTGCGTATCGTCAAGCCTTTTCTGTTGAGCTCTTTTTCTTGGCCGCTTTGTGTGATTCGAATTCATTCGGTGTCATGTTTCCAATCTTGTCTGCTAACCTGCCGCCGTTTTGCGCTTGGTCACTCTTGTGTTTTGAACAAGTGCGCCCAGAAAGAAAAGTCTTACCTTTCTTACATTGCCTTGCTCTCTCTTCTGTGCGAGTTTTCCACTTTGTTTTCGCGCATTATGATTTTAAAGATATCTAAGAAAATGAGCACAATGTGAGTACGAAGGATACTCACTTTGCGCTCATTTCTTTCCTCCGTATTTCCACGTATGCTGGAGTGTGTCAGACATCTGACCGTTTTATGACAGCAGGATGTGATCTCATACCTCCCCAAGGTTTTCAACCACCCAAAAATTGTCCCATCCCAGTCACCCGCCCTCAGAGGCCTTCGGAGAAATTTGACACGCGGATGTGATCTTTCAGGTTTTCGCACCGTTTTGCCTGCAGAGGAAAGGGAGTCAAAATCGACTTTGAAATGTTTTTTTTTTGGGGGGGGACATCATGCGCTTTGGAAATGAAACACTTGACGGTTTTTGAATGCCTTATTTACTCTCAAACGGATGCGTTTGTGCTTCAGTTTGTGTTTTTTTTTTATTTTGGCTTGATTCGATCTTGGTCATGAAGTTTTGTATGTACGATAAAACATTTCCATTATCGCTATGAGTAGAAGTGGAACCAAAATATGATGGAAAATGAAAATAAATCTCCGGCCAGAATGCCGAGTTGCCGGTCAGCCGTTCCATGCTTTGCTCTTTGATTTGCGTGGACACCCCCCCCCTGCCCCCCCCCTCATTTGCAATGCTGCTTCCTTTCTTCCACTTGATAAGGACCGTCTGTTTGCATACCGCCTCTCTTCTCTTTCGCCCGTCTGCTTTTGGCTCGGTCCCGCCCACAGTCGTCTGCCTCTCGAAGACAACGGAGGATTTCTGATTGAACCGTGTCCTTTCCCAGACGAGCGAGCGCTTCAGGAGTATTGATTTTTGAGAAATGACAATGACATAGAATGGCCGCTCTGTACTATTGTAAGTATAATTTTATAGAATAAGAAATCCATGGATTTTTGAACGGGGGGTGTGTAGACTTTTTATACCCACTGTACAAGTCGCTTCATGTCGGTATTAAGTTCGTGTCGCTTTGATTTGCAATGCCGTCGCTCTTGAAATCATTGCAAATGGGGTGGGGGGGGGGTTCATCTCGCCCATGATGAGTGAACGCGTACGTGCGACGTCATCGTCACCTTTGAGGTGCCAGTCAACACATCAGAGAAGAATGTTGACTCCAAGTGCCGCGGCGCTTTTCTGCCTCCATGCATGACGCCAACCGTCGCTTAGACGAGTTGTGCGCAGTTGTTGTCGTCTCAAGGGCTTGTGGCTTTTCCTGTTGGGGCCTCTGTCCTTCCCCAAGCACTTTGATGTGGTTTGCAGTTTTTGGCTCCATGCAGGCCAACCCCCCATCCCACCCCACCCCCCCCAGCCACATGCAACACTCAAGGCAAGGGGAAAAGGTAAAGGCGTCAGTCAGCATGCATCAGTGCATTCGGTATCAGTGTGATGATTAGAGATGATCACAAAGCACAAAATGACTTGTTGGGCTTTGACTGGCCTGCGGGCCAGATGCGTAAGCGTGCCGCAAGACCGCGGATGATTACGCTTCGCTATATGAACGGTGCGTTAATCCTGGCGGACGGCTGCAATCCAAGCCAGGTACTGAGCATACTCGGTGATAAAACTCGTCCCCTGCCGAGGAGATATTTTTGCCAACAACATTTCTTGACGTGGTCTATGAGGTTTCTTTTAGCTAAGATAAGATAAGATACTAAGATAAGATAAGTGCATGACTGGTGCAGGTGAAATATAAGGATTTTGTTTTATTTGATGTCTGAAGTTATGCATGCCCCCCCCCAGATAAATCGATGTAATTTTATTTTTATTTTTTTTACAGATGAAAATTTTAATGGCCCCTTTTAAGATGAGATAAGATATCTTTTATTCGTCCCACACTGGGGAAATTTACAGCCTCCAGCAGCAAGAATGTATGTAGAAAGAAGGAGAAAGAGAAAAAAAACAACAAACATCTTTCAATTAAATACAATATGAACACAAATGGATAAATCGCAGTACTATTTACGATTTTCCTTCACATCATTTAATTATTATTATTATTATTATGATTGTTATTTTTTATTCATCAGCCTTTTGAATGACATTTCAATTTTGTATTGTAACACTCCATGCCGTGTCTACACGCGTAGCGATTTGTTGAAACCAAGACGATGCGTTTGTTTGGAGTACATGAAAAATAATATCGAACAAAGTTGGAAGATGGCATCTTAGCTTGGCTCTCGGCAAGCGGTCCCAGTTTCTCATGTGGCCCCTTTGCAAAATGAATTGCCCACCCCTGATCTAAGAAGATGATGGATTTATCTTTTTCTGGCTGTCGGTGTGCAAAAGATGACCCCCCCGATTATTCGGGAATGACTTGCGTGGCAGTGAGCGGGTTAAAAGGCGAGACGGCGGTGGTCCTATCAGTGAGTTGCGCTCCAGGCAGTCCCAGCCCACCGCCTCCTGCCAGCCTGCCTCACTCTTCTCCCGAGAAAAGGAAAAAAAAGGTGCTGTGTGCGGACACGCCGCCCTTCGCTGCTCTGACATGCTTCTGTCTTCCCCGGCCTTCGTTGTTTCTTCGCTCTTGCGCTGCACGGGAAGACTTTTTGTTGTTTTTGTGGGGTGAGGGGGGGGGCGTCTCCAATTAGGCGCCGCGTGTTGCGAGGACGAAGCGTTTGAGACAACCCCCCCCCCCCCCCCCACACCCGCACACGGTAGGTTGTGAAGCTTCAGTGGCTTGCGTTTCATTTGCGCGTCTTGCGCCGAAGCGATTTCCCAAAGGAACCGCGAACGTGCGCCGAAGCTGCGCAGGCACGATGACGTCGATGATGCCCTTCGCTGTTGCGGTCTCGCGCGCGTGTGTGTGTGTGTGAGTGGCACTTTGCGGATTGCAGCGTTGCTTCATCGCGAGGTTGCTCAAGTGTTGTCTCTTTTCCTCCATAAAAAGAAGCGCGTACAACGTGTGGCTTTCCAGTGAAGGATCTGTTTTGCATTGTGGAAACCGGAAGTAAGCGTGAGCCAGGCCGACCGCTTCAAGTGTTTTTTTTTTAGAAAGTCGCTTGGAAGCTTTCATTTGATTAATTTGTAGCGATTAAGTGGTCGCGAAACTTTCTTTTCTGGAGACATTCAAAATAATTGTCACCCAGACGTCACAAATCCAGAAGTGCGCACTCGGCTTTTTGTGCAAGTACTAGTTTTTGGGGAGCAACCTAGTGATTTAACCTTGTTCATTACAACAACAACAAAAAAGTTGATACGTGGTGTTTGTGTGTCCGTCTTTGTGGCAGGGCAGCAATTTGAGTCTTTTTTTTTTTGGCAGTAGCCGACTTGTGTTGGAAAATCAAGAGCATTTTGCCAGGGTGTGTTTGCCTCTTTTCCCTCTGATGGGACCAGCCAAAACTGTCAGTGCTGTTGCCCAGATTTTAAACAGCCCAGCTTGTAAAAAAAAAACACACACACAAAAAAAACCGACCCTTGCGGGGTCAAGTATACGCCGAGTCTGTCCTGACAACTAGAAACATGTCAAGGAATAGTAAGTCAAGCTGTAGGTAACTGGGCGAGGGGGGGGCGTGGGGGGGTTAACCGTCTCCTGACTGAGGCCTCGTAATTACGGCACATTAGGCTAAATGAAAGGGATGCCAGGTGCCTCAACTGCAGCTCGCTGTCGCCCGAGGTGTCTCAATCACTCCCCCCCCCCCCCCCCCCCCACACACACTCCTCAGAACCCCTCTCATGAGACGTTGTCCAAAAGATTCTTCGTCATCTGCTGCGTCATTCCTAACCGCTTACTTATGGGAATCGGGCCATGTGTCTTGGCCTGCCTTTCTCTTGCGTCGGGGGGAGGGGGGCGGGGGGGAAAGAAAGAACACATCTTTGCCTCATCCCCATCGCTGTAGGTGATACTGAAGGCGTTACAAATATCTCAAATGACGTCCGAGAATTTGGTTATTTGGCCCTCGCATGAAAACATTTGTGGAGAACATTGTGGTCAAAGGCAAGATGTGTCACGTTGCGCTCGTAGTTTTAGTTTGTATGTTGCGCTTAGTTCCGCTAGCCTGGGCCACTTTTTAAATGCAACCCTCTTTGAACTGTATCGGCCATACCGCCCCAAAAAACCACAGGCATGCCCGTCTCCCCCCTCCAGGCACCGGCTAGCCCACATGCTAAAATTGCCGCCAAGATTTCTTTTCTTCCGGCCCTGCTAAATTGTACAGTCCTGAAAATGAGCTCATTTGTTGGCCATGTTGTCATTCCGAAGGAAGACTCGGCGAACGCGCGCCTTGTGTCCTGGAAAATGACTCACCGTTAAAAACCAGTGGAGAGTTTACACATTGCCATTCATTATTTTATGGATTAGAGAAGGTTAAAACATGTTCATATTTGGCAACCCAATTTATGATGTCTTCTGTTTGTTTTTTTTTAATTCACCCCAGAGGAGCGACAGGATAGCGGCCACCAGGCCACTGCGGAGAGGACGATGGCCCTAAGCGACGCGTTCGATAACCATCCGGCGGCCGGCGGTGAAGGCCATCCCCTTGACGCCGGCGGGAACGCGCCTTCAAACAGCGACGCGCAGGACGGCAGTTTCCCGGAGCCTCGCGCGGCCGCCTCGAACGGCGCTGACCTTTCGGCAGAGGCACGGGAAGAAACCTCACTTAGGAATGCGGCACGCAGACAGCCGCAAAAGAAGCCGAGATCGCACGTCCAGAGGACAAACAGACCGAGCCAAAACGGCGGAGTTGTCAAACAGAACGGAAGCTTTCGGACGCTCCCCCAACCGACCACCCCCACCGCCACTACCGCACCACCTTCCCCCGCCGTCACGGACTCGCAAACGCTAGCCAAACGCCAGCTTTCATCCGCTCCATCGCCGCCCTCCCCTTGTCTGCAGCCGGGGGCGCCCTGCTGCCAGCAGTGTCACTTCCACTCCTTTTGCTGCCCGTGTGCTCAGCGGGAGTGCCCCCCCCTCCAGATTGCTGGCACGGGCCACGGGCTCAACTCGGCTCCTCATTCCAGGAGCCCTCTGACCTGCTCGTACTCCCACCCACGGCCCCATCTTACGCACCCGACCGCCCCGCTTCGTCTACACGGTCACCACCAGCCCTGGCAGGAGCACCTCCAGAGTTCAACGCGTCCGACTGGGCTTAGGTATGTGTCGTGGTGTGTCTGTGTTTGTGTGTGTGGGGGCCGGGGGGGTTAATATAGCAGTCTTTTAACTGGACATGACAGGAAACGCCGTCGCTTGCAACAATTCTATCATTCATTCATTCATTTATCTTCCGAGCCGCTTGATCCTCCCTAGGGTCGCGGGGGGTACTGGAGCCTATCCCAGCTGTCTTCGGGCAGTAGGCGGGGCACACCCTGAATCGGTTGCCAGCCAATCGCAGGGCACACAGAGACGAACAACCATTCGCACTCACACTCACACCTAGGGACAATTTAGAGTGTTCAATCAGCCTGCCACGCATGTTTTTTGGAATGTGGGAGGAAACCGGAGCACCCGGAGAAAACCCACGCAGGCCCAGGGAGAACATGCAAACTCCACACAGGGAGGCCGGAGCTGGAATCGAACCCGGTACCTCTGCACTGTGAAGCCGACGTGCTAACCACTGGACTACCGGGCCCCCTGCACAGCCGAGTCGAGCACCCAACAACTTTTAACTCGGAACCATTTGAACGCTCCCGAGGTCCCTCGCGACAGAGCGTTTGCCTGTCAAAGCGGCCCCCGCTAGTATGAAAGCCATTTGTTGGCAAAGCCTTCTGCTTTTTCCGAGTGATCCATATTTAGTGAGAAGGGAGTTGACTTTCCCCTCTAAAACCGCAGCCCATCACCGCATCTGGAACTGGGGGCCCATTTAATGGCGTGCATCATTATTTGCATCATCCTACAGTATATTTACCGATGCTGCAAACATGGGGGGGGGGGGGGGGTTTGAGGAAATTTTGTACAAGTAATTATTGACATGTGTGCTTGTTTTTAATCGTAGCTTTTATTTATTTATCATGATTCCCTCCCCCTGCCCCCCTCCCACTTCTTAACATGGAATTTTCTTCACTCGAGTTTAATAGGATGTCCTCCACCTACGTACAACTCTGGAAAACAACAACTTTTTTCGGTACTGTCGAACGATGGGATGCGCGTCGTCGCTAGCGCACGCATTCAACTTGAAGGCATCCGTGGCTCATCCCTCCATAGATTTTATTCCATGTTTTCCTCTTTTTTTTTTTCTCCCCTTTCATATACTCCTTTGACCTCCTTAAACGCACCGCTACCCCCCCCCCCCCCTCCCACCCCCCAGCCCCATTTCTCATTCCTCTTGTAAATGGGGAGCAGATGTGGTCTTTGGACTCTTTCATATCGAACGGATTGCTTACTTACCTAAACAGGTGTCTTTCTTTTCCTTCAGTCTCCTGCATTTTTTTTTTCGTACAGGTACAAGTAAAAAAAAAAAAGTGTCTAAAAAAATGTCTCATAGTAAACATTCAAATATTTTATCTTAAATCTAATCAAAGTATTGTCATTTCTCAAGAATGTTGACAGTACGTCCCTCTTTGATCCTGCCTTCATGGACAGGTGTTTACTCCGCGATGACTATCTTTACGCGTTTTGTCCCATCTGCTGTCTGTCAGGGGGGGGGCTTGAAGGAAAAGGTGCAGCAACGTAAGTGATAGGGGTGAGCACGATAACGCCGAACATGACAGAGCCGCAAATTGTCAACAATATTTTCATGGGGCCCCTCTAGCAGCCGCGGGCTCGTGCAATTGTGTCACTCCCCCCCGCTTAAGGTGCCTCCGAAACCCCCCCAAAAAGTGCTCTCCAAAACATTTTGCTGCAAAAACAAATATGAATGAAATGAATGAATGAATGAAAATGAAATATGAGCCGCTTCTCCTCCACATCGAGAGGAGCCAGATGAGGTGGCTTGGGCATCTGATTCGGATGCCTCCTGAACGCCTCCCTGGTGAGGTGTTCCGGGCATGTCCCACCGGGAGGAGACCCCGAGGAAGACCCAGGACACGCTGGAGAGACTGTCACCCAGCTTGCCTGGGAACGACTCGGGATCCCCCGGGAAGAGCTGGACGAAGTAGCTAGGGAGAGGGAAGTCTGGGCTTCCCTGCTAAAGCTGTTGCCCCCGCGACCCGGCCCCGGATAAGCGGTAGAAGATGGATGGATGGATGGACAAATATGAAATTGTCGCCGTTGAGTCAGGAAATAATTTCTCGACCGGCTTTCAAACCGTTGGCACGGTCGTATTACTTGCCCGGCGGCAGTGGGCCATGTTTTTTCCGCCTGCTCTTGTAACGACATTTTGAAACGGCCGCACGTCGCCCATTTGCTGGCTTGCTCAAAAGCTAATCATGTGACGCGTTCCAGCAAGACGCACATCAGGGCTACGGGAAGCCTTACTGCTGACACTAATTGAAACCCACATGTGATGCAGGAAGGCGAACACACATCGCCATCCTCTCACACATGCTTGACAACCCCCCCCCCACCCCCCCGGCATTTTTTTCTTTTTTTCCTTTGCTCTGTCAGCACAGCGTTGACTGAGTGGCCAGTGGTCTGTGTTTACCTTATTAATTAGCCCCGTGATCCAGAAAGACTCCCACAGGTAAATAGAAAAACAGGGAATGTTACACAGACAAAAGAAGAAGAAAAAAAAAGACAGACGCAAGAGTAAATCTCCCCCCCCGCCCCCCTTTCAAAAAAGGAATGTATCTGCAGTGAATGGCCTCGAAATGCCAGTTTTTGGCTGCTGGCCCGCCTGACATTTGCACAAAGCTTAAAATCGAAGCCCCTCAGGCTTGCCGTTATCATCTTAACATAGCCACTAATGCATTTGACATTTAAAATGTGGATCGTGTGTGTGTGTGTGTTTTTTTTTTTTTCCCAAACATTGACGCAAATGAGTTCCTTTTTTGCTTTGTGAAGTTCCCGACGAGTAGCCATGGGAACATTCCAAAAGTGAAGCAACATTATGGCTCCTGAAAATAAATGCAAACAGTGTTTCTATAGAGCTTCATGTGGAGGAGAAAGCGTTTTTTTTTTTTTTTTTTAACATTTCAAAGGGATTTTCAAACTCTGCTGTCAGAACCGATCGTTTTTTATGGTTTTGCGCCGCACACTGCGTACCGCCGCGCCGTACGTGCTGTTGCTCACACTGGGAGCCAAAGGTCTCTCGTGGCGTCGTAAATTAATCGTTCTCCTCCAAAGCCTTGCAAAATATATTTGGGGATTGGCCGCTGCTTTGACATCAAAATGTAAACGTTATTTATCTGTCTCATTTTCTTTTTCAGCCCCGCATGGGCCTTTCGATTCCCCAAAAGGTAAGGACTGCCAAAACCAAGCCTTACACCCCCCCCGCCCCCCACCCCCCTCTCATTATTCCCATCCTCCATCCGTCACCGCTGTCATACCTCAGCAGTGAGTCATGAGTGATCTTGTGGGAGTTGCAAAACGTTTGTGTGTACCTGGCCTGAGTAAACCAGCAGACTGCATCTCATCATTTCTCGGTTGCATGCTAGCGCTAATTCAATACAGTACGCGTCCATGTTTTTTTTTTTTTTTTGTCGGAGGGGGTTGGACGGCGACGAACCTCGTAGCCATTTCGAGTCTCCTTCTTGCGTTTTCAGCTATTCTGAGCTGATAGCGGATTGGCCGGTGGTGGTGCTTGGGGTGTGCACGGTGCTCATCGTCGTGTGCGCCCTGGTGGGCGTTCTGGTTCCTGACCTCCCCGATTTCTCTGACCCACTTTTGGTGAGTAATTCATTTTTTTAACATGTTTAGGTAAATACGAGACGTGGACGCTATCCGCTGGCAAATAATACGGCGACCGTTTTATCCAAAGTTGTCATTTTGTGCAAATGGTTACTACAGTCGCCGGTTAGCAGTTAGCAGGTTAGCAGTCGCCGCCCAAAATCGGTCGTTTTGCATGTCCGTCAAAGGGTTTCGAGCCTCGAGGAACTGCCATTGGTCAACGCCTGGTCACCTGGAACAACATGGTGAAGAACACGGGCTACAAAGCAACGCTGGCCAACTATCCCTTCAAATACGCTGACGAGCAGGCTAAAAAGTAAGCGAGAACTTTCTGGCTGGGTCCTGATCCGATCTATTCGCGATGTAACGATCTCATCGTCTGGATTTTCTGTTGGCTCTCAAGTCACCAGGAACCCAAGCGGCCCGAAGACCACTTTGATCGAGAAAAACGGCGCGCAGAGTGGGACTTCAGGAAGGAGTTCTTCTGCGATGTGCCGGGTAAATGTGCCGGAGCAATTCTCATCCGGAGATGCAAAAAAAAAAGGTTCTGTTACGCCTCACTTTGATGAATGCGATGTCCTCCTCCTTGATACGTGGTGCAGGCTCCAGCTATTCCAGGCTGGTTTTCTCATCTGCCGAGGGGAAGAATTTGTGGAGTATTCAGGCCATCAAATCCATGTGCAATCTGGACAACACTCGGGTAGGAACGAGGAGCGGCACCAGACCCCTTTCGCCGAGCTTCAAATTTCGAATGGCTCTGTCCGCAGGTGCGCTCTCACCGCGACTACTGGAGCCTGTGCCAGCGCACCAACGACGCCTCGTGTTGCCCCAGCTGGACGCTGGGGAACTACGTGGCGGCGCTCACCAACAGGTCGTCCTGCCAAACGATCACCGAGCGCGACGTGGCGCACACGCTGAAGATTTTGCGCTCGTGCGCCAAGTATTACCACAACGGCACGCTGGGGCCCGATTGCTGGGACGTGGCCCTCAAGCGCAAGGATCAGCTCAAGTGCGGCAACGTGCCCCGCAAGTGCACCAAGTACAACGCCGTCTACCAGATGATGCACTTCCTGGTTGACAAGGACTTCCTCAGCCCCAAGAGCCTGGAGTTCCCGCCGCCCGTGCTCATGCACAGCATGCTCTTCTCGCCCACGGAAAAGGGAGAGTCCATGATGAACATCTACTTGGATAATTTTGAGAAGTGGAACTCCTCGGACGGCGTGACCACCGTCACCGGGATCGAGTTTGGCATCAAGCACGACCTCTTTCAGGACTACCTCCTGACGGACACGGTGTACCCGGCCATCGCCATCGCCATCGTCCTGCTGGTCATGTGCGTGTACACGCGCTCCGTTTTCATCACCCTCATGACCATCATCGCCATCATCAGCTCGCTCATCGTCTCGTATTTTCTCTACCGCCTGGTCTTCAACTTTGAGTTTTTCCCCTTCATGAACCTGACGGCCCTCATCATCCTGGTGGGAATCGGCGCCGACGACGCCTTTGTGCTTTGCGACGTCTGGAACTACACCAAGTTTGACAAGCCCCGCGCCGAGCTGGCGGAAGCGGTCGGCGTGACGCTGCGGCACGCCGCCTTGTCCATGTTCGTCACCAGCTTCACCACCGCCGCCGCGTTCTACGCCAACTACGTCAGCAACATCACGGCCATACGCTGCTTCGGCGTCTACGCCGGGACGGCCATCTTGGTCAACTACGTCCTCATGGTGACGTGGCTGCCGGCGGTGGTGGTGTTGCACGAGCGCTACCTCCCGAGCGCCTTGCCCTGTTCCAAGCCCCGGCGACAACAAAGCGCCCGCGGCCCGCGGGCGATGGCGGCGGCTCTCTGCCGCAAGGCTCACAAATGCCTGTTTGGCGTCTCCGAAGCCTCCAGGATCTTCTTTGAGAAGGTCCTGCCCTGCGTGGTCATCAAGCTACGCTACCTCTGGCTCTTCTGGTTCCTGGCGCTGACGGTGGGCGGGGCCTACGTGGTTTGCGTCAACCCGAAGATGAAGCTTCCCTCGCTGGAGCTGGCCGAGTTTCAGGTCTTCCGTTCCTCTCACCCTTTCGAGCGCTACGACGCCGAGTACAAGAAGCTCTTCATGTTTGAGAGAGCGCATCACGGAGAGGACCTCCACATGCCCATCACCATCATCTGGGGTGTCACGCCGGTGGATAACGGTGACCCCCTCAACCCCAAAAACAAGGGGAAGCTGATGCTGGACGGCAGCTTCAACATCGCCAGTCCGGCCTCTCAGCTGTGGATCCTCAACTTCTGCCAGAAGCTTCGAAACCAGAGTTTTGTCTTTCAGTCGGACGAGCAGGACTTCACCAGCTGCTTCATCGAGACCTTCAAGCAGGTCAGTTGGACTCCCGTAAATGACAATGTCTATCTCCATTTTTTTTTTTAAACGTGTACCTTCTTTTGAACAGTGGATGGAGAACCAAGACTGCGAGGAGGCGTCCGTCTACCCGTGCTGCAGTCAATCCACCTTCCCTTACAAGCAGGAAGTCTTTGAGCTGTGCATCAAGAGGGCCATCATGGAGCTGGATCGCAGTACCAACTACCACCTGGACAGCAAGACCCCCGGACCTCGATTCGACATCAACGACACCATCAAGGCCATCGTTTTGGAGTTTAAGAGCACCTTCCTTTTCACGCTGGCCTATGAGAAGATGCACCAGTTCTATTGTGAGGTCAGAGCATGCGAACGCGGGTGGGGGGGGGTCCAAACTTTATTTGAGGGCCACCTCCGTCAAAATTGACATGAATGTCACGGTTGTCTGTCGGTCATCCAGGTGGACGCCTGGATAACGGAGGAGCTGCGCCACGCCCCCGCAGGCCTCAGCCACGGCTGGCTGGTCAGCAACCTGGAGTTCTTCGATCTTCAGGACAGCCTGTCGGACGGCACTCTGGTCGCCATGGCGCTGTCGGTGGCCGTGGCCTTCGGCGTCATGCTGCTCACCACGTGGAACATCATCATCAGCCTCTACGCCATCCTGTCCATCGCCGGGACCATTTCCGTCACCGTGGGCTCCCTGGTGCTCCTCGGTTGGGAGCTGAACATCTTGGAGTCGGTCACCATTTCCGTGGCGGTCGGGCTGTCCGTGGACTTTGCCGTTCACTACGGCGTGGCGTACAGGCTGGCGCCGGAGCCGGACCGCGAGGGGAAGGTGATTTTCTCCCTGGGCCGCATGGGGTCCGCCATCGCCATGGCCGCCTTGACCACCTTTGTCGCGGGGGCCATGATGATGCCCTCGACGGTGTTGGCCTACACCCAGCTGGGCACCTTCATGATGCTGATCATGTGCATCAGCTGGGCCTTCGCCACCTTCTTTTTTCAGTGCATGTGCCGCTGTCTGGGCCCTCAGGGCACCTGCGGCCAGATCCCGCCGCCTAAAAATCTGCTGTGTCGGGATTTGTCTCGGGACCCGTCCAAAGGGCGGAGCTCCAGTTCGGGCAAGTACCAGCTGGACTCCAGGGACGCGGAGGCGGAACGTTACGAATTGGAGCCGCTGGCTTCGGGTCGCAAAGCTGAAGACAAACCGCAAGAGGATCGAGAGCTTTGCCCGCAGCGTCCCAACGGCGTCCGCGCGCACCACCGCGCTTCCCAGTATCCGCACACTCGCTACGACGCTCACGCGGAGGCCGGCAAACGCAGTCCTAAAAACGGCCTGGTCGATGCGCTGGACACGCCCACTCGCTGCCAGTACGCGCAGAACACGGACTGCTCGTGCGGGGAACCGCCTCCGCTGTGGACGCCCCTTTGCTGTCCTCAGCCTCCCCAGGACTCGCACCCCCCGCCCCATCTCGTCCCTCTCGCGGGAAACCGGCGGAGTAAACCGGACCCGGCGTGCGCACGCGGGAATCGCTGCAAGCGCTGCGTCCCCTGTCCGCCTCCCCACTTGCACCGCTGCAGCCCGGGAAGGGTGGTGTACCCCCGACAGGCGCCCGCGCCCTGCTGCCATCTTCACAAGCATTGCATCCACGCCGCCACCCCGCAGGCCATTTCAGACCAGACGGCCCCCGGCCGGCGCGCGGCCCAAAACGACGGCTCCTTTCAAGGCGCCGAGCCGCAAGCGCCGAGCCTAATTCTCGGCACGCCGGCCGCGACACAAACTCCGCCTTCTCCCGCCACGCGGGACTCGAGCCCAACGGGCAGACATGAAGGACCGAATCCGCGAGACGGGACGCGTCACCCTCCGTGCGGCGCCACCGCGGAAACCGCAACGCCGGACGATGTTTGGCGTAAGATCCCTGAGCGGCAGGAGAGCGCCGCCCTCCCCCAGAAAAAACTGGAGCGGACTTCTGCCTCGCCGACGAAACGCTATTGTTTTAACAGGGCCTCGAAGGCGAAGCGCAACTCGGCCTCCGAGTTCGACGTTCCAAAAAGTGACACGAGCGTGCCGGCCGTCATCATCAACGGCAGCCGCTCCTCTGAAAGCTTATGTTAGGACAAAAATCCACAGCGGCAACCGAATACTCGTCGTCTTGTAATGCGAAGCGCCTCGTTGTGATTCTATCCACTCGCGCTGACCCACTCGATTGTTTCAATTTCTGCCAATTGGCTAAACGTTGTTCTTTTTAAAACGGTCTTATCACTTCTTTCATTTTATTTTATTTTTAACAATGTGCCAATATACCGCAGGCATTTGCACAGGCAGATTAAAACGCACAGATTTGCTGATCACATGACCCGTGACATACGTGTCATGTCACATTTTTTTAAAAAAAGGAACTCGCACACATTGCTTTTCAACTTTTTTTTGTGTGTGTGCAATGAACGTCTCCAGTCGATCGTGGTCCGTCCAATTAAAACGTCTCCCTTAATCGCTGTCGTCCCGATTGAGTTTCATTTTGATTTACGCAAGATCGGATTTTTATCACGGCCACTCGCAAGATTATCCCAACATTATTACGGCTCATAAAGTCAATCCAGTCCGGCAAATAGCTTCCGTTGACTCAAAGCCATTTCACTTTACAGGCCCCACTTTTTCATTTATCTCATAAATGCCCCCCGCCCAAAAAAAGCACGCGGAGGCAATTGTATATTTACCGTTGTCCCGTTCGTATGATGCGATTGTTTCTTCGTCAGTGATCCGTTCATGGCTGATTTGTCATTTTCTTGTTCTGCTTTTTTGTTTTTGTGTTCGATGTTGTTTGTTCTTTGCATTCCGTTTAATGTTCTTTCTCTCAGCTTCGCCCAAGTTGGGGAGGGGGGGCCCGATTTGGAAGGCTTCTCAACCCCCGCTCAGCTGTTTTCAAGACTTCAGTCACCAGGAAGTATTGACGAAGGTTCAAGCAACAGCCGAAACCCTCAGCCAGGTAAGAGTTTTCCTCTTCACCCCCCCCAAAAAAAATGAAAACTTGCACCTTATTTCACTCCCAAGTAGACAAAAATGAACGTTGTGAACGAGTGAACCTGAGACGAGTGGCCTAGTCACCGCTTGCTATGGAAATTTCTTTTCCTCGGGTCGCCCCCCCCCCCCCCCCCCCCCGGCCATATGTACACAGACTGCAGCAAACGGGCTGAATTCGACCCGGTCTCGGCTTGAACACCCCCCCCCCCCCGCCCCACGTTGGAGGATCACGTGTTTCGTTGACCTCCATCTCGGCCGTGACTGCATTTCTCTGTAGTGATATTGATTTAAACAGAGGTCAAATATTAGCTGTGCAGAGGGGAGGGGCGCCGTTTATTACATTTTCCCTGTGATATGCGGGATTTGGGGGGGGGGGGTTATTCAAGCATGTTGTATACTCCAGCAAGCTTGAAATAACTGCGAAGAGGTCTCGGCGATTGCGTGTTTGTTGACACGGCAAACATTTGCTTCACCTTTTCAAATTAGATCTCGGTGGAGACGAGATGAAACGAGATGCTTGTTCAGTCGGGGGGGCAGATGTCCTTTTTCAACGTCATCTTTTGGCCTTTGATACCAAATCAAAATCAAACAAAATCTCAAAGAAATCATTGGGATGCATTTGGCTTTGTCATTGAGCTTTTTTTTTTTCTTTAAATATTTGCATTTGTCACTTTAAGATGCCAAAAATAGTTTGTTTGGACTTATTTCTTGTTTTTTTTCCTTTTCCCTCGATTCTTTTGGGGCACAAATCGGATTCCATATGTTTTCACATGAAGGCCCTTTTTGAAATGGCGCGCCGGACCAATTTGCCGTGTCATGTTTTCGAAAGCCGGCTGATAAAGGCCCACAGGATGCAGGCAGCGGTGGAAACGGGACGGAAGCGTTCCCCTTTCCAGTAGCTTCCTGTTTTCACTAACTCGGCCATTCAACGAAGCCCAAATGACCCCAGCATGACAGTACTGCTCTTCAACCAATTTGCGCGCTGGGCGAAACGCGATTCAAAAGGAATGTAGTTGGAGTGCAAATCAGACGGAAGTACGGGGATGGTCAAAAATCACTCGTGAGTAGTCAAGATATTAGAGTGCTCAAATAAAGTAAAAACAAGTTTGCTGCCCCCATCTGGTGGGGAAATTTTAAAACTATACACCTCCCTTTCAGCCCAGATGACCCCCATCCGGAAGTACTACACTAAAGTAACAATAATTCATACAATAAAACATTAAATATCGGCAAGAGTGGAAAGCACAAAAACAGTCAAACTAAATGTCAAGTCTCAAAAGCCAAAGAATAAAAATATGTTTGAAGAGCAATTTTAAAGATGGGCCTCTTACGAGTGAGTACCAGTCAAGAAGCGAGCGGCAGTGTTCGGGACCAACTGGAGACGCTTAATGGAGGATCGGTTGGCTCCAAAAATGGTTTCTGAATTTTACAAAATGATCACATGGCCTGACCAAACTCAATAACGGCATCTTTGATTTATCTGGAGAAAAAAATAAATCATTGTAGTATTGATTGGTCGCGCTTTTCCATTCCGATGCTCTTGTTAACAGGTCACCGCTGCGCTTCGATGTTCTCAAGCCGAATGTCCTTTCCAGGTGGAACGTCCGGCTTTGGCGCGCCCTTGTCCAACGTCTTCGCCTCGCCGTCTTTGAGTATCTTCGAGACCAGACGCTCATAAAACCACTCCAGGTCCTGAGGATCCTCCGGCCAGCTAAGGTACTCTCTCCTCTGCACGAACGCTCGGATTGCGTTGTACTTCATCAGCTGGTAGTGAGCCACCTTGAGTTGGGTGACATCAGGATATCGAATCACGTTTTCGGATGACGCCGGGAAAGTTTTGCATAGACGGCAAATGGCGAGATAGATGAGGTGAAGCGCAGTCAATTCCGCGTGGCCGATGGCCCTTCAATTTGATGAAATATCAAACATCCATCTGCTTGCTGTAACCTGGACAGCGTTTAGTTGAAAAAAAAATGGGCCGCACAAAACTTTACGTGAACCACGAAAAGTATTTCACCAAGCGTAGCGCTTTGACGCCCTCCAAATGGCCACCAGGTGGCAGCAGAGGCGCACAGGACAAAACGGCAGCGGAGAATGTCGGTGGAGAAGCACTGACCTTGCCGACCACCAACATGATCAGAACATTCCGGAGCTCGTTCAGCATGCGGCCCTGAGCCAAGGCGAACGCCTCTAAGCACCAACCATCTGAAGACGTGGGTGGGGGGGGGCGGGGGGACAAGGCAGTTAGATGTGGAAAGCGTTTTGCATTTCAACCCCAGACGCGAAATTGTACCTCGAAGAAACTCCTTGGAGACCACGCACAGCGTCTTCCTGCTGCTCCAGATGGCGTCTCGAATGTTGGAGAGGTGGTCCTGACCGGGCAGGAAGTCTCTGGCTTCGAAACAACAGCGCAGGATGTTCTCCTCCGAGAACTCGTTGTCCAGTTTTTTCAGTAAAGCCCCTTCCACCCACACGTAGTCGGTGTTGCTGAAGCACAGGTAGACGTCATATCGCGCCTCCCGCAAAGGGGGCGGGGCTCCGGCACCCTCCAGAACTCGACCGACAACTTTTTTGTAAAGAATATAAATGCGTCCGCGGAGACGAGCGTAAGCGATCCCGCAAAGTGTGACGGTGACGACGAGGAGGGCGGAGCAGACGAACAACGCGAATTGAAGCTCTCGGACCGCCAGCTCATCGTCGACCTGACACGGTTCGACGATCCGGGAGTAGTTGAGGAGAGGAAGGTCGTATCGAACGAGCGGAAGCTCGCATCGGTAATCCTCGGGGCCCGTTAAGGTCACGTTGGTCGCGTTCATCCACGTCAGGAAGCTCTCCAGATGACAGTCGCAGTAAAAGCGATTTCCCACAAGGCTGAGGAAGAAGAGGGAATCAAAGGCGCTCGGATCCGGGTTGGCCAAGAAGTTGTTGGAAAGGCGCAGGTTCCGAACACTGTCGGGAAACACATCGGGCCGCAGATGGGTCAGGGCGTTGGATGACAGGTCGATCTCCACGACGGAGCCGAGAGCGTCGAAAATGCCCCGCGGGAGACTCTTGAGGGCGTTGAAGCTCAAATTGAGAGCCAGCAGATTTTCCAGATGATTAAACACATCCAGGCACGTCCCCTCGGCCCAAATCAACCCCAGAGAGCTATCGTGGAGATCCAGCACTTGCACGCTGTGGTTGACGGGAATCGAGACGTCGCGGCCGAGTGCGCACCACTTGATGAAATTACCGCCAAAGAAGAAATTTTGCAGCCGCTTGAACCGCGCTAAAATCATGTAAACGTCCTCCAGGTTGCTCAATCGGTTATTCGTCACGTCCACATGAAGCGGGTCCACGGCCAGCCGGCCGATGTTGTAGACGTCCGTCAGGCGATTGTCACCCAGCAGGAGAAATTGCAGGTTAGGCAGCGGCGCGGGAAAGCCCAGCCTGCGCAGGGAGTTGCCCGTCATATATAACGCTCGCAATTTGGGAAGACCTCGGAACGCTCCGTATCCCAGCGCTCCGATGTTATTGAAAGACAAATCCAAAACCCGAAGCTCAGTCAGATTGCTAAACGTCCGTGAATAGATTTCGCCCAGAATATTGAACGACAGGTTGAGCAATCTGAGATTGAGCTGCGCGCCACCGAAGGCCCGCTCGTCGATTTGATTGATTTTGTTCCGCGAGACGTCGATGATGATCGCTCCGCTCAGAGGTCCGAAGACGTCTCGCGCCAAGGCGAATATTCGGTTTCTCGACGCGTCAAAAATTCTTAGCGCGCTGTCGGCGAGGCCTTCGAACGTGTGCCCGTCGGGATCCGGGAGGTTGTCGTGCGAGAAACCTTTGCCCAAGTGTCCGGAGTAGATGAGATGAGCGATGGGAGTCCCCCGGATGGCTTTGAGAAATCGCTCCGTCGCGCTGGCGTTGAAGCCGTTGCTCGTTAAGTCGAGGATCTCGAAGGCCAGTCCTCGGAACGGGTTTCCGCATCTTTCCCAGTCGAAATCCGGGGCGGCCATTTTGTACAGGTGATTGGAGTCCAAATTGAAGTATGTGAAGTACTTGCCTCGGAAAGCCACGAGATCTTCCTCGCACAGTCGCTCGATGCCATTCAACTTGAGGTTGATCTCCGTCAACTTGGAGAGGTTTCCAAAGAAAAGGCCCGGTTTGAGTTTTCGTAGTCTGTTCCCAAAGAGATTAAGGCCTTCCAAGGAGACGAGCGGCTCCAGGTAGTCGCGCGCCAGTACGGCCTCCGTCAAAGCGCAGTGGTCCATTAAGAGGTACCTCAAAGCCACCAGCCCCGTAAACGCTCGCGGCTCCAGTCGGAGGCCGGCGTTGTCGCCCAGGACCAAGCGGAGCAAGCGCCTCTGTCCGAGGAAGGCGTCGTTCCGAATCACCAGCGTCACGTACTGCTTGCCCAGATCCAACTCCAGCAGCTGCTCCAGATTTCGGAGCGACGTGCTGTTGATCTCGGGGATTCTGTTCATCTCCAAGTAGAGGCCGGTGATGTTTGGCGGCAGGGCGGGCACCCATCGGCGGTTCTGTCCGTGACAAGCGGCTCGCAGGCCGTAGATTTTACAAGCCGGGTCACACGTTACGACCTGGCGGAAGAAAACGAGCAATCAAATCATTCATCCATCCGTATTACGCTTCACGGAGCGAAGTGGGGGCGACACGTACCCGCGTAGTCACGCCAATGATGAGCAGCTGAAGGGCCGGCGTCCACATGTTGCGCTTTCCGCTCTTCAATCTCCCGCTGGCGCACGGGTTGCAAGCGAGCTTTTCAAGATGATGTGGTCACGGGGGGTGGGGCGGGGGTTGGGCCTGGACGCTGAAGTGCCTCCCGTCGAGCGCAGCGCCCGAGCTGACCCGCGTTAGACGGGAGGAAATTGTGTAAGACTGTTTGCTTTACTTTGATTGGTTCCTAGCTCGCCGGCGCAGCTTGCCACACTCTCGTAAAGCTTTGTAGAAACGGTTCCTGTATTTGTCTGATAAGAAACAAAAGGCCTCGGCGTAATTAATCCCGTTCCCCCCAAAAAGGTCACGGCGATCACGTTTCTATTTTCTCCTAAAACGGTGAATTTAACGAAATTAAACGAGCCCGTTCAATGGGATTTGTGAATGGATTTCTGTCATGTGTGTGTGTGTCACTCGTGTCAGTAAAAGTGTTGAACTTGCACTTTAGTTTGAAAAACCGGAAGGAGCTTCTGTTCATTGTGTCACTCTGTCAAAAGACGCATTTTGCAATTTTCCAACTGTCCACATTGTTAAAAGCAACAAAAAAAAGAGTACACTCGCGGTGCCATTGCATGCTATCCATTTGCCCCCCCCCCCCCCCGCCCCCCCCCATCTAGACACTCCAGCTGCCTCTCGCGCCACAATGCTGCTGTACATGCACCGACAAGATCCCGGAGAAAAGGTTTTTCTTCTTGAGTCTTTTCATTTTTTTGTCTAACTTCCTGCATACAGCTGTTTGTTTAAGACTTTTCATTTCAGGCTTTAAAAAAAAAAAGCAACATTATTCCACTGGATCGTGTGGGTATCATAAGTATTTTAATGTGAGGTCATCATTGTCATATGTTTTGTTTGAAGGCCTTCCGTGCGTTTTTATTGTCCTTCTTCTCGAACATACAGTTTGGAAACGCCACACCCGCAGTTTGCGTTTCAGTTGCAGTACACTCTTTTCACCAGGTGGCGGCACAATCAGCCCGAGGACGTTTTTAGCGGGACGGCAAACGTAATTGACGATGTGTATTTTATTAGTGTTTCAGCACGAAAACAGTTCAAGTGTATATTTTTTCTGTTGCATTGCTTCCGCTGCGGATGAAGACAAACTTCATGTTCAAAAAAAATGCGTCTCTGTGCACGTCTTGTGGGTAAATACTGTTCCTCTTTGTTTTCTTGGCCGTGGCATTTTAGTCCCATCAGTGCTTGCGGCCGGTCGTTGCCAAAATTAAGAGTCCTAAAGTGGGTTTTCTTGAAGATTTGGGCGAGGGGGGGTGGTCCTTGGTTCTACATTCACATGTCATGCGTTCTTCAATGTCCTTCTTTTTAATTACGCTTCGCTCCCCATCCCGTGTAAACTGTGCGTCTCCCCTCCGTCCGCGGCTTTCGACGCGGCCCCTCGCTCCACTTTGCCCTTTTTGTTCAGGATGTGCTGAGACAAAAAGACCACCACCACCACCACGAGGACGCAGCACACGATGATGGCCACCAGCCCGCCGACCGTCACCGCCGACGGCTGCCGAGTTGGAGCGACCTCGTGCGGCGTCACCGCGGGAGCGTTCGGAATGGTCGCAGCCTCCCCGGAACCCTCCCGCTCTTCATCCTCGTCTTCGTTTCTGACGCAAAACACCTCATTGACCAAGGTGAATCCTTTCCGACAAGAGCAAACGTAGCCGCCGTAAGTGTTCCGACAGCCGTGTTCGCAGTACGAGTCGCCGCACTCGTCCAGGTCGACGCACCAGGTGTGGTCCTTTCTCTCATCCGAGATGTAGCCGTCGGGGCAGTAGCACTGGCGCCTGTCGTTGGGGTCGCATTCCGCGACGCACTCCTTCTTGCCACAGTGCAGCTCGCACTTGTTGGCGTCCAACGGGTCCACACGATATCCGCCGGAGCAGGAACATTTGTAACTGCCGGGCGTGTTGTCGCACATGTGCTCGCACGGGGCGGACGCGCACTCGTCGCGATCCACGCACGATCCGTCCGTCAGTTTGAACCCGCCCTGGCATTCGCATCGGAAGCCGCCCACGGTGTTGACGCAGCGGCTGTTGTCCCCGGGACACTGCCGCTCGTCCGAGCAGTCGTCGAAGTCCACGCAAGAGCGACCGTCGGGTGCCAGAGTGAAGCCGCGGTCGCACGCGCAGGCGTGCGCGCCGTCGTCCCCTTCCAAGCAGGCGAACTCGCACCGTAAACGCGCGCACGGGTCCAGCGCGTCCACCTCGCACGTGATTCCGTTCGCGGGGTTGACGGAGAGGCCGGGCGGGCACGAGCACGACGGCTCGTGCTCGTCATTCGTGGCGCATTGGTGCTCGCAGCCCCCCTCGAGGATCTCGCAGCTCCACGGCGCCTCCACCCACGACTCGGAGCACACGAACTTGCGCTTGCTCGGCGTCAGCGCGGCGATGCTTCCGGGCGGCAGGGAGTGCAGACCCCCTCCCCCGAAGCCTAAGGGGGTGTCGTACGTCGGGGCTTCCCCGTCGATCGCGATGCTCTCGCACGAGTACGCGAAGTGGTACTCGCACAAGAAGCCGGTGACCGGCGCGTCGCACGGCTCCTGAACCCACCGGAGCCGGTCCGCTTCGGAAACGGCGACGCAGCGCGGTGAGGAGCAGCTGCCGTCGAACGAGGGAGCCCAGTCGGCCGAATCGCCTTGTGCGTCTTCGGCCGTCCACTCGTAGCCCTTAAGGGGAGACGTCGCGTTCGGGCAGCCGGTCGAACGATGCAAACCGATCCAGAAACGACCCGAAGAGTTCCTCAAAAGTTGAGCGAGTACATCGCGTGATCCGGACGAACCCGCGGCCATTAAGTGCCCGTTTCGTTCTTCGCAATGCCTCTGCGCGCTCGCAAAGTCGCCCGGGTGACGGAAGACGGCGAAACAGCTTCCGTCAACGCAGAGCCCGCCGTCCGGCTCCGTCCCGCCGAGTATCCCCACCAGGACGGCCAGCGCGGCAACGAACAATCCCGCGGCATCCTTCATATTCGAACACGACCTCGCGTTCATTGGGCCGCGCGTCCCTGCAGCCACGACGCCCGTTTGTTGGAAAAAGCGCTCGGCTCGCCTTTATAATCTCCCCGTTCCATGTTGGCGACCGAGCAGAGGAAGGAAGTGGCTCTTAAGAGGCTTTCGAGCACGCTCTCTGCTCTTCCCAAGAAACTTTCTCCTCTCAAACGCCCTCGAAGACCACGGCCGTAAATTACACACTCCCCCTCCACCCCCTTTTTTTGTCGGAGTTGCCCCGCCCAGTGAGCGGAGTCTGCACCGTTATATGGAAAGCCGTAATATGAGGAGCCGTCATGTGAGCTATTTATTCGAGAGCCTTCATTTTCAGACTGAGGCATATCGTGGCTTTCTCCTCACTAGTAAAAAGCGACAAAAAAAGTATCAGAAAAGTTCTGCGTTTTCATGTTCATGTTCACATCCATGTGACCCCCCGACCCCCTGTTCTTTTTCAGGAAAATCGCCTTCCTTGTAATGACTGCGGGCAAATAACGATGAGGTGCCGTTGTTTGTTTTACATCAGCCTTTATGTAGCTCATAGCAGCACAGTTTCTACATTCAAAGTCTTTTGGACAGCCATGTGTCTGAATAAAATGCAGAGTTCCACCGAGAATACAAAAGTGGAACGTCTATCAAATTGCAACACTCATCAGCTGCTCCATCGATGGGGTTACACTTTCAGAATCCAAATGACATTTTCAAAGAGGTAATCATTCTTTTCACACTTTGTTATTACAAGTGTCGGTTTCAGTGTTGTTAAGTAGCCGGTAAGTCGTAGTTTACACAGAGAACAGCATGAAAAAAAATTGCTTAGTGTTTTTGAAAACAGACTATTGTATTGTTGTTGATCATACTCGAGTTCCTGCTTTGAAACCGCAAAAAAACAACAACAACCTTTTCACCAACTCAATCATCCAAAAATAGCTTCTTCAAAATTTGTGCCTTAGCCGACAACAAAGATGTCGAATTGGGTTGCATGAGATGATAATTTATTTTTTTAAAGAGGAAGTTGTTTCATTTCTATGACCTTGATATTGTGCTGCGGATTGAATGTAAGATTTCTTCCTGAATTTCTCAATGCAGCCCAAACATTGTCTAATGACAAGCTCGCATTGGATCTCCAAATTTTGAGTTGGACAAGCGACGGCAAATTCTTGACCGGTTCGGATGCCTCGGTGGAGAACTTAACTCGACTGACTGCCGTTGTGCCGAGTGTAGATCGATTTTAGTACCTTTAATATTTGATCAATTTGAACTATTCAGGATTAAAAGATACAATCGAGAGACTTTCTCACTCCAAGACGAGACCATTCAAGGGAAACTCAGTCAACCACACGGCAAACAAAACTCCCGTTTTCCATTTAAAAGAACAACAAAATAGTGTTTTCGTTTCGTGAGCGCCAATGGCTGTTTACATCTGTTACGTCATCTGTTGCTATGGTAGCATGTTCCCGTTGTCGCAGGCATGCGCGCGGACGTAACAGGCGACGGTGCTCAAGCAAAAAAAAAGAAAAAAAATTAAAAATACACCGCTGCTAAAATTGGTCACAAAATTAAAAAAATAAAAATAAAACTTGAGGGATTATCAGAAGTATTCAACTGAGTAGTAATTTCGTTAACACGATCGATCAACATAGCCGATAAAGCGATTTCATAAATATCGTCGTCGTCATATCAAAACACTTTTGTGGTCGATCGATGACAGAGAATGACGAATACAGTGTTTGGTTTTGAAATGTCGATGACTGAAGCTGATGTCAGCATACGAGCGGATTCGCTCGGTGGCCGGGGGGCAAAATGGCGGCTGCCCAAGCGCCGTTCGTTATTCGTCTCTCCGTGCATTGCCCGGTCTTCGCCATCGCGGTTAAAGTCTCTGCGAGTCCCATTTGTCAAAAGATAACCGCTTGTACGTCTCCGTGGTGACTTGCTGCAGGTAGAAGATATCCACGTCGGGCCCTTTGAGAGAGGAGAGCTCAAGACTGCCGCAACGTTTGGCCAAGTTCCTCACCAGCAAGTAGAGCAGCAGCAGGCAAAGCGAGACGAACACGGCGATGCCGAGCGCGCTGCCCGCTTTCACGTAAGTCGGCATCGAGGCCGGACGCGGCGGGGCCGGCGTGGGAGCCTCCGCCGGGCGCCATCCCTCATCGTCCGGGATCACGCACATGTAGTCGTCGAACAAGTCGTAGCCCTCGTCGCAAGAACACGCAAAACTGCCAAAGAGGTTTTCGCACTTGTGTTCGCACAGCTTCCGATTCTTGCACTCGTCGATGTCGGTGCAGTAGGCGGTGTTGTTGCGGATGTCTTGGACGTAACCGTCGGGGCAGAAGCACTGATGCATGTCTTTCTTCTCTAGATCGGGATTCGGGATGCAGTTGGCCAGACAGTCCCGCCGATCGCAGGACATCTCGCACTTGGCGGGGTCGAGCGGGGACACTCTGAAGCCTTCGCGACACGCGCACGCGTACGCGCCGTCGGACTTGACGCACTTCATGTGCTCACATTTGTCACAGATACTCACGTCCACGCACGCGCCATCGCCCCCGTCCCCGTCCTCCTCCTCGAAACCGTCTTTGCACCTGCACTCGTAGCCCCCGAGCGTGTTCACGCATTCCTTTCCCTCCGATGTACAAACGTCCGGCCGGACGCACTCGTCCACGTCCGCGCAGGTTTTCCCGTCCGGCTCCAGCGCGTAGCCGGCGCGGCACGCGCACTTCCGGGTGGCGGCGTCGCATCTGTGCGCGCAACGGTCGCACGGGTTCTCGCTGCAGGTGATGAGGTTGGCGCGGAGGACGGCTCTCTCCGAACACTCGCAGGAGCCGGTGGTGGCGTTGCAGCGCTCCTCGCAGCCGCCTGCCATCACCTCGCAGTTCCACGGAGCTTGTAGCCAACTCGACTCGAAGCACAAATACTTGGCGAGCGGGTAGAAGGTGCCCGGCTCGGCCTCCTCCGCCACCGTTCCGCGAGGGAAGCGAAGGGAAGCGGCGTCCACCTCGAAGTTCATCGGCGCCGAGTACGTCACCTCGGCGTCTCCCGAGACGGGATGGATGGCGCCGCAGGGGTCCGCGTTGGGGTACTGGCAGATGTAACCGCCGAGTTCGTCGTCGCACGACCTCGTCTCGATCGTCAGCTGGCCTCCCGTCCTCACCGCGCACGAAGTGCAGTTCGGGGCGTCTCTGGCCGTCCCGAACCAAAAACTCCCGCTGAAGCCGGCGGCGAGCAAGCCTCTCTGCGCTTGCGCGTAGATGAATAACAACAAATCACCACCGGAATCTCGGCAGCTTTTCTGCGCTCCCAGAAAGTCTTTTTGCTCCACGAAAATGGCGTAACACTGCGTTTCTGTGCAATGTCCGCGCAGAGACACCACCGTTGCCCGGAGCCCGCAGAGGAGAAGAAGCAACGCGCGCGGCGTCACGAAAGCCATCACGCTGTTGTGCCCCGATGCCGGAAGGAGATTACGGAGACGACGACGACGACGACGGCCGGCCGCGTTGGACGATGCGAAGTTCCCCCCGAGACTGGAAGCCCCTCATTGTGCAGCGTCCATTTATAAAAGCTCGTCGCTCTCCGGTTCCAGCAGCACAGGAAGGAAGTTCAGTTCTGGTGGGTCCGCTTGCTCAACCCCCCCCCCCCTTCTCTCCCCCTGCCTTATCACGAACATACTGGCTCATTAACACACACACACACGCATACTTTCACCATGAGTGATGATCGTTTCATGAGAGGACAGCGACTTGTCTGGTCGCATCTCCTATTTACTCAGAGGTGGCATAACACACTGTGCACGCGCGCGCGCGCACACGCACGCACGCACACACACAATTGTCTCTTCTCAGCCATTCTCAAAGTGTCGTCGCAACTAGTTTTCACATCACCTTTTGAAAGATGGGATTCCGTCAATCAATATTCAAATTTGATCTGCAATACATTTGATTGGTGCACCCCCCCCCGCCCCACCCCCCATCTTTTAGTACAGTGTTAATGGTTCAAATTGTTCCTAATGCTGCACATGCTGAAATATTGGGTATTTTGCACTTTTTGGGTATTTATTGGGTATTGGGGCGGCCCGGTAGTCCAGTGGTTAGCACGTCGGCTTCACAGTGCAGAGGTACCGGGTTCGATGCCAGCTCCGGCCTCCCTGTGTGGAGTTTGCATGTTCTCCCCGGGCCTGCGTGGGTTTTCTCCGGGTGCTCCGGTTTCCTCCCACATTCCAAAAACATGCGTGGCAGGCTGATTGAACACTCGAAATTGTCCCTCGGTGTGAGTGTGAGTGCGAATGGTTGTTCGTTTCTGTGTGCCCTGCGATTGGCTGGCAACCGATTCAGGGTGTCCCCCGCCTACTGCCCGAGGACAGCTGGGATAGGCTCCAGCACCCCCCGCGACCCTAGTGAGGATCAAGCGGCTCGGAAGATGAATGAATGAATGAATGAATGAATGAATGAATGAATGAATGAATGAATGAATATTGGGTATTGGCACTCGGGTCTGGTATGCGACTTTGTTTGACGTTGTGATGGATGCCAAAAGTATTTCTCTAGGTGGCACTTGGGATCCAAAGTTTGGTATCCTGCAGGAATACGATGGAAAATTGTACACTCATATCCCTTTCGGTAACAGTAATAGTTACGGGGAAGTGGGCACTCATTTTTTTTTTTTGCATTGTCGGTCTAAATTTGTCAACATTGTTTTCACCTCTTCGGGGGTCTTCCGATATCTCTCGGTGTCGCCTTTCTCACGTGAGTGGAACCAGAAGTGGGAAGTACGGCACGCCAAATAGACTCACTTCCTCCACTTAAGAGGTTATAGAGGGACAATGCGGATGAGAAGCGAATTATGTCAACCGGTTTTGCGTTTGTTCCTTTTTCGTTGATGTGATGTGTGGTCAGTTTAGAGGCTTGGAATGCGAGCGAGCGCCCCTCCACCCCTTGTCACTGAATAATGACTCTCATCTGGATATGACACACGGACGTATTCACCAACTGGCCTTCGATTCTAATTCAAGTGGGTGTGGTGGCATGCAATAGGGTGGAGGGGATGTGAGCCAGCCATGCGAGGGAAGAGATTTCTTTGTTCAATGGGCGCGAGCAAAATACCCACTTGAATGTTTTCATTTGAACTGGGAGCGCCAGATAGAGAGCGTTGCTAGGTGGCCCGACGGCTGCCGGGTAATCTCTGTCGGAACCCAGCCTGGCGACACGAAAGCCAGGCCGGCTCGTTCTTCGTAAATATTTTGATGGGCGATGCCCGCGCTGAGTTAAGCCAGTTCCAGGCGTGTCTGGAGATTGTTTCGCCCGCACCAAAAATGGTCACTTTAACTTTGTTTTGCAGTGATTCGTGTGCCCTTTTGGTTGAGTTTGGTGTGAGCCGTTTCCGTGGCAACGATTTGAACGGACCGTTGGCTCGTCTAAGCTCTGTGCAGACAGTGTAGGTTCAAAAAAGGAAAGATAGATCCAATAAGGTATTAAGTTACACGTTGAAAGAGAATGAAACACTGTTCTGAGGAATGACCGCTGATCTGGTCACTATCATGGCAACTCGTTATGTCGGGCGAGCACTGATTACGCGCTAGGCTAATGCTAATCTGAACCCGCATTGCTATCAAAATCGGTAGAACTCGCTCCACGTTGCGGTAACAGAAAGAGACTCATTTGCACGAGATTGGCAGGTAAACCGCAAGATCTCCCCTTGCGGATGATGTCATTGGTCGTGCATGTGACATGGCCAATTGCACCTCTGATCGTGTTTCAAAAAAAAAAAATGCTAATCATGTTCATGAGACATAGAATACCTTCAAATTGAACACTTTCAGCCATGTCCTTATTATTTGACAATTCAAAGGTTGCAGGCTTCGGGTTCCTTCTACCAGACGGCATCCAACAAAAACAAAAGTGGGCCTATCTGACGCACGTGGCACGAACGCAATGTTGCCTTAACCTTCAACCGCCGTCATTGTCTGTGGTCACTCCCAAAGCGGTGGAGGCGTTGCAACGTGCGTTTGACATGTTACAAGAGAGGAAACGGAAGGCGTTGTCCCTGTCCTGATTGAGGATCAAAGGGTGCATGTAACCCCCCCCCTCACACACACACCTCGAGAAACATGTCCAAATAGGCATGACACACAGTTTGTACGCACTTTACATGTGACGGGCTACCCGGTCGCACCGTAACTGGTCCAGCCACCACAACCGAGTGCGCCAATCGAAATGTCCAAATAGACGGCAAAGATGTCCGACGACCTGTCATTTGGCCCGTCTTTAAGAAAAATCGTTATTTTGTCCCAAAATGAGAGGATTGGGATGTTGCGCTTGTTTAACCTGACGCCTCGTGATACCACTCGGCAGTCGCGAAGGGCCACTTCCTGCCATTGAGCGCCGCATACCGTTACCCGTATCTACCTTTCTCGCCCCTGCGCCTCAAAACAAAACAGAACAGGACATGATTTACACTGTGAATATTTATCTGAGGCTCCCAGATGTTGAAGGCAAATATCCTCCTGCCAAGTACGCCGGGGGCTCAGGACACATTGAGGAGAAAACGCATCAAGTTGTAAAGCCGTAACACCTCGCGGATTGACGCTTTGGACGAATCTCTGAATTTGGGCGGTCACGGTTAACGTTTAGCTGCCGTGGGATTTTCGAAACTTGAATATCCTCTGCTGGAATTTTACAAATGCTCTCTTCATGCCTCGACTAATTGCAGGAATCTGCCGGATTGAAGCGTGCATGTCTCCCCATAAAAGCAGCTTATTCAGATTGTGTGTTTTGGCTCTGCGAGTCAAAGAGGGGGTGTGGGGGGGGGGGGTGCATGGATGATGTTTTCCTCCAACTCATCTCTCTTCAAGCCCCTTAGGATAAGAAACAAGAGCGAGACCGGAGCGTTTACGCTGCGTTCCTCCTATTCACCGTTGGTAAAAGGGTGAAGCGGTTGGGCAGACAAAAAGAATACGATCGCCATTCCTTGGCACATGCCAACAATCACTCCGTTTCCTGCAATTGTGTTTTGTGTCCGAAAGCGGAAAAGTAAGCAGGTAATGAACTGTGTGGCGTTGAAAAAAAAATAATAATAATAATAATGAACTTTTGAGACACAGTTTTAGGAAACATCACAAAGGTGATTGAGGCCCGGAAACCGGGATTGTAACGCGGAGCGCGGGGGCCCATCAGGAAGCAGCCTGAAGATTGGTCGCACGACGGGAGGAGCACTCCGGCAGCCTTGACAAGATGGAAGCGCTGCAGGGAGACGTCTTCGGAGAGGTGGGTCACCCCCCCCCAACCCCCCATCCCCCCATTCCTTGCCCCAGTTGGTCAATGAAGCGGCTCAGAGTGGTCTCGTCCAGCCGGGTCGGTGCAAATCCGCCCATTTCATTGTGTCAGCCGTACCATAAAAAGCAGCTTTCCTTTAGCGTGCCTCGCAAATCCCGAGAACGGGCAATATTATTTTCCTTTTTGACTTTCCCGTCCCGCACGCAGGTCGACGGCTGACTGACGGATGGCGCCGTGGACGGGAACTACCCCTTTCTGTTCTTCCTGCTTCTGCGGTAAACAGAGTTCATCCCTCGAGGAAAATGTCTTGGCGTGCTGACAGCAATATTACAACTTCCAGTGAGGCCCTCGAATAAACCCCTCGGACCTTTCGGTAAGATGCTTATAAATACCCGCCTCAAATCCATCGTCTTGATTGTTTCAGGTTTCCGGGTTTTGCTTTTTCCATAACGTGCAGCCATGGAAAAACCTGCCTTGATTCTCATGCACACACACACACACACACACACATACACACATACACCCCCCCCCCCCCCCGGCTCTTTACGCAACTTTTGTTCTGCACACTTGAACACCGGGGTCAGCGAGGAAACCTGTACGATCGCACGACTGTTTTCTACAAAAGCCAAACACTGGAAATAAATCCCTCATGTTACCGCGGCAACAAAGGCCACGGGGCAGACAAATAACGCGCTCATGATGACTGCAAGTCAATTACGTCAACATTTGCGTTCCTTTGACGTTTTTTTTTTGGGTTGATTTCTGTCATTACGCCTGCGCTGTTTTTAATTATTCCTTGCGTGCGCAATATTTGCGTGGCAATACATTCGCACCGGTGGTGGTGTCCAAACTACGGCCCGGGGGCCCTTTCATCCTTCCGTTTTTATGCATGTGGCCATCAAAAAAAAAAAGCAAACTTTTTTTTTTTAGTAGAGCATGAGAATGCAAAAATATTGAACTCTGTCAGCGAATCAAAGGAAAAAAACAAAAAAGGATTTTACTATTGGCTGGGAAGAAAAATGGATTCCCCATCCAATCGTCCCCCCCTCGCTAAAAATACAAATTCAAGTTGAGCTCTGTAAGTCGGGGCAGCTCTGGGAATTTGGAGCCCTGTGGAAAGAAAATCAATTTTGGACCCCAAAGGGCCTCTCAAAACCAACAGTACACTTCCTGTAACTCGCTTGTGTGGAAAGCCCCCCGCCCCCCGACCCCCCCAAGAAGCCTTGACCTTTTATCACTTTTCTCGTGCCAACTTTGAAACAAAAAGCGACGCTCATATTTTTTTTTTTTTACCGCCCGTCGCCAACAAATGGGGCCGTCTTGGGAAAAGTGCCATTTCCTGGCTGCGCCGCATTAAATCGCGCCAGACTCGATTGAGGTATTTATTTCTGTCTTTATTAGCTGATGATTTGAAAGGGATACGCACCTTTTGTCCACAAATCCCAACTGCGCCGGCAAATGAGGTCTTACGAAGAAAAGCAGGCGCTCCTATTCAAAAGAACACCGGCGCTGACAAATACACGTTGCCCCTGAAGGGCCGATTTTTAATTTCCTTGGTCTGCTGACAACCAGGTGCAATTGAAAGCCACGTAAGACGGGTCAAGATGCCTTTTACATGAAAGTCGAGTTTGTCTTCAACCGACCTAATTTCTGCTGGAGGTCATGGTTATTATTATTATTATTATTTGGAAGTTTCTTATGAGGTTCTATTCTAACCAATTGTTCAAGCAGTCTCAACAAATTTAGCTTAGCGTATCGTCTACAATAGGACATTGTGAAATAACAAAGCGAACGCGGTTGACATTTCTGACCGCGACTGCGCGGCATCGTTGGCGGAGCGTTCGGCCGAGTTGAGTTCACTCTGACGTGCGTAAGCCGCAATTCATTCTGTCGTTAGATTCAATACGCCCACGCAGGTCCTGAATTCAAACCTTGTTATTCAACGGGTGGTAAATGAAAAGAGAATACCGACGCCGTTAGCATCATTGCTACGTGCAAATTTCCCGCGCACCCGACACAAACATTCAGCAGTTCGCCCTCACGGGTTCTGCTCCAAAGCACGATTATCTTCCGACTGTTCAATGTTTTCATGCCGCCGTGTTCCAATTACGGAACGACGGTCGTAGCTTCAAAACCAGAACTCAAATGAAGACCGGTTATTCCTCACGACGGCGTGCGTCATGTGTTCTTAAACGCCATGGTAACCGTGACTACAAACAAAACAACAGCAACTCTTTTATTGGGTTTCTCCTACAACCCCCCACCCCGCCCCCACACCCCCCGCCTTGCGCGCTTCCTGGACTATCCTCCACCGCCGTCATCAATCACACTCCATTTTGTTTCAAACATTCCTTTCCTCTGCGGCTAAAGAGAACCCGAATACAGTTCAACAACCCCGCCCGCCAGCTGTGTGGGTCCATTAATGGCCGCGTCAGCGTCCCCGGTGGTGAGAAAGCGGAGGCGAGCTTGCGTTACAAAATCTTGGGATCAGACAAACGCCAAAAACCCGCCCTAAGACTTTGTTTACTGCAGGCTTCCTCTGCTTAACCAAATTTGAAAGCGTCTCCTGCACGCGAAGGCCTTTCTGGCAGTGAATAAAAACGAGGCCGCGTGATCTGAAGCTAAGCAGATCCACCTTGGGGTGTTTTGCATCCGCGCCGCTTCACAAATGAAAGGATAATTGAAGACCATTTCCCACTGCAAAGCTCGCCATCATGATTTCGTTACGTCATAGAGATGCGTGACCTCTATGATGAACAGATTTGCCCTTTGGAAATTCTGCAAAGACCCGCACAAAACATTTTTGCCTGCGCCTAAAAATGATTTAAACCGCCGAGTCTTTTCAACACAGACAAGCATGGAAAATGATCTTTTATTGGCAACATTCACGGGCGAGAGAACAGAACGTCCGTTTTTAAAAAATGTTTTGGGTAAAAAAGAAAAAAAAAGGGTGCAAAACAATTGTCTTATTTAAGAAATTTTTTTTGTGATCTCCAGGAGAGCCCGCGAGACCATCCGAGTTGGACATCGGCCCTCGTATGTCATTTTTAACGCACACAGGTATGTTTTATTTTTGTTATTGTATATTTTGCTGGCGGGCGGCCCGGTAGTCCAGTGGTTAGCACGTGGGCTTCACAGTGCAGAGGTACCGGGTTCGATTCCAGCTCCGGCCTCCCTGTGTGGAGTTTGCATGTTCTCCCCGGGCCCGCGTGGGTTTTCTCCGGGTGCTCCGGTTTCCTCCCACATTCCAAAAACATGCATGGCAAGGCTGATTGAACACTCTAAATTGTCCCTTGGTGTGAGTGTGAGTGCGAATGGTTGTTCGTTTCTGTGTGCCCTGCGATTGGCTGGCAACCGATTCAGGGTGTCCCCCGCATACTGCCCGGAGACGGCTGGGATAGGCTCCAGCACCCCCCCCCCCGGCCCCCCCGCGACCCTAGTGAGGATCAAACGGCTCGGAAGATGAATGAATGAACATATGTTTTTGTTGTTAGGTTTTTTTTTTTTTTTTTGCTCATGTCATGGGCAGGCCACAAATGGCCCCCGGGGCTTAGCTCATAGTTGAACACCCAGCTGTTGTTGATCAGAGAAGGGCTGAACTGCTCCGCTGTGGCTCAGAAAGAAAAGACATCGATTTTCGAGATTAGGCAAACATTTTGACGTGGATGTTTGGGATGACGAGCAGTTCCTTCGGCGTAAGACTTTTCCCCAGAAAAATGTCACGACAATGACGCACACGGTTGGCTTATTCCAATGAGTTTCCGATGACTTCGTGTTCATGTGGGTGATGATTGACGGCCGTGCGGGTGCACGGCACAGGGAGAAAACTGAGCTTGAGTCCTTCGCGTCATGTTTTTACCGGCAGTACGATGACCTCCTTGTGCGCCTCAGCAATGTTAATTTGGTTACTTATCTCATGTCACGTGTTTGAGGTCCACGCGGGGTTCATTTGGAAAGAGCCTTTGCATCCAATTCTGCCTTAGTTGCCCCTTTTAAACAACACATCGAACCACTGTCTTGTTTTGACTGGTTGGAATTGATCCTAGCAGTCTTCGGGCAGTAGTTGGGGGACATTTTGAATCGGTTGCCAGCCAATCGCAGGGCACATAGAGACGAACAACCATTCGCGCTCACAATCACATCTCGGGACAGTTTCGAGTGTTCCATTAACTTGCCATGCATGTTAATGGAATGTGGGAGGAAACCGGAGTGCCTGGAAAACCCCCACCAGGGTGAGAAAACACACCGGAAGGCCCCAGCTGGAATCGAACCCTTGCACCCTTGCACTGTGAGGCGGATGTGCTCACCAGTTGGCCACTGTTTCACCCTATTACCAATGCGTTTCTTTGTCATGAATTTCTACTTTTGGGGTCTTGCTGGCTGGGGGGAAAAAAAAATTGAGAAAAATGTCAAAGGTGACATTTTTTTTTAATTCGGCATGCTTTGAAACAGAAAGCTATCGCAACAAATTTTGCTTGTGTCGAGTCCAATGTTTTTAGATAAATATATTATGTATGTATATGTACATGAATTGCCCGAAGATTTCTCAGTCGTACAGTGAAAAATGACGGGAAATATTTCAAGACATTGACTGAACGATGGTGGTGGCTTTGCACAATTGCGCTCTGCTGCCACCAAGCGGCAGGTAACATTATTTTTTTTAGGCTCATCTGACGCCATGTTGTTTCAAAGCGTGCTTCTTTTTCTTTCCTTACACGAACACAACAGTCAAAGCTCTTTCCCCTTGGGAGATTTTTCGAATCTCCCCCTTATGGATGTTTAAAGTATTTATTGTCAGACACAATCACATTTTTTCGGCAGATGAATGCCGCAGGTGCTTCAAAAATAGGTAACCAGCACAAAAAACGACTCATTTTGGAGCTCCTCCCCTTCTTGCGGCCTGCGAGGCAGGGGCGGAGCTTGTCTTAGGGGCGTGGCTTGTCTTAGGGGCGTCAACTCCCGTACGCCTTGTCACTTTGTACACGTCAGCATTGAATGAGGTGTGGAGTTGGTGAAGATGCAACACACCCGTCAGACTTCCCGTTCCGAGCAGCGCTCGCTGTCAAGCTACATCGCAGCCGGGGTAAGTTTGAGACAAGCTAACTTTTCACACGACATTTGTACTCGTGTGAAGCCTTAATTCGGCTCCTTTCTCCTCACAGGCGTTCAAAGAAAGCAGGAAGCGCGTGGCCGCTGGCACGCTGTGAAAAGTTAGTTGAATATTTCAACACACGCGACGCCAAAGGGCAACTTTCCCGATAATGTGTGCCCCCGGTGATCAAAGCTTGTTTTACTGAGCTTTCCAAAATGAGGTTGCGACCGGCTAAAAAGAATCTGCTGGTGTTTTTGGTCGTTTCCTTTTTCGTCGGGACCCTTTTGGTTTCCACGCGTGTGCTGTCAATTTCAGAGAACGACGCCAGTGGCGAGATTAATCCAGCTCGTCGAGGCTCACGCTCAAGTAACACCATTAAGTTCGACTTTTCCGGGTCACCGTCAGACCTGACGCGATCCGTCTACAGCGCAAATCACAAACAACATATTTTAAACGCCGAGCGGTTTCCAGGGGAGCCCCAACTGGTGCTGGTCGTCCAGGTCCACAACCGACCGGAATACCTGCAGCTTCTCATCAACTCCCTGGAGAAAGCCGCAGAGGTCCGCAGCTTCCTCCTCATCTTCAGCCATGACTATTTTTCAGCGGAAATCAACGCCATTGTGAAAGGGATCACATTCTGCAAGGTCCTGCAAATTTATTTCCCGTTCAGCGCTCAGCTGTATCCCACTGAATTTCCTGGGCAGGATCCACGGGACTGCCAGCGGAACTTATCCAAAGACGATGCCATCAAAACGGGATGCCTCAACGCGGAGCACCCGGACTCTTACGGCCACTACAGAGAAGCCTCCGTCACTCAAACCAAACATCACTGGTGGTGGAAGTTGCATTTTGTGTGGGAGCGAGTGCGAGCGATGCGGGGCTACGGCGGACCGGTCGTATTTCTGGAAGAGGACAACTACATTTTACCAGACTTTTTCCACTTCTATAAATTAATGCTCGAGTTCGGGAAGAGCAGTTGCCGGGATTGTGATTTGCTGGCTTTGGGAAACCATAATGACTTCACCGGCTTCCCCGCGCTGTCGAACAAGGTCTTGACCGCCGGGTGGTTGTCCACGAAACACAACATCGGCATGGCCGTCTCCAGAGAGATGTACTACAAGCTGATGGGCTGTAGCGACCAATTCTGCACCTACGACGATTACAACTGGGACTGGACGCTGCAGCACCTTTCGGGTACCTGCATCGCAAAGCCTATAAAAGTGCTGGTGGCGCAGGGCTCTCGGGTTCTTCACACCGGAGATTGTGGGCTGCACCAGAAGCAGAACTGCAAGCCAGAGTGGGCCTCGCAAAAGGTTGAGGAGACGCTGAAGATGGCTCAAGGTGCCCTTTTCCCTCCTTCTCTTGTCCTTACGTCTTCTGAAGCAGCTCAGCACAAGGACCACGTGAAGAACGGAGGGTGGGGAGATGTCCGAGACCATATTCTATGCAATAACTATGCCAAACGACTTTAAAGTCTGCCTTACTGTGATGTGTATTTAAAAAAAAAAAAGTCCATTCTGCACATTTTTCCAACACATTTCCGAGTGAGGGTTCAAGAGTCTTTACTGTGTGTTTTTAACGCTTGACGGGTCTTGACAAGCAAATCAAGTCCAAGCGTGTTGGGCATTCAGCAGATGTGTCATTGCCAAAGACTGTTCATAATGTGAATATTCTTTGTTAATAATGTTAGTCTATCATGCTAATGGTCTGTGAATGGCGCGCATCTAGACCAGGGTGAAACCCGCCTTTTGTCCAAAGTTAGCTCTACCACTTACCCCGGGAATCCTTATTAGGATAAGCGGTATAAAATGGATTCCAAATCCATTTTTTGAGCATTTTATTCCATTTCGTTTTTCCATGATTTGACAGTATGTTTGACACAAGTGTGTCATGTCTTGCACTGCATCTGTGAAATTCACTTGCTTTGTTTATAGTTTCAATGGTACAATTTCAAGTGCAGTTAAAACATGGAAGGGATGAAAATGTTGCACATAATGCAAGTTACTGAATACTGCAAAGTCAACAGTGACGGCTTGATTTATTGACCCCCCCCCACCTTCGTGTTTGCTCTTGAAGCGGCAGAAAAGTGTCCTTTAGGAACTTTGTCCCAACGGATCCCAAACTGCATTTGCGATGCAAACAAAAGTGAAAAATGCCTTAATGTGAATTGTTTTGGCAGTGTAAAGCTGAAGTTTAACACGGTCTTTATTCATGATGTAATTTTGCTTCATCTGACCAGTAGTGCCTTTTGATTGTTCCTTCATACCTCAGCTGAGTGTCAAGAAAACATTTAGGATTTGTTTGAAATTTTATCAAAGGAGTCGCGGATTAATGTAATTATTTTGCAGATGTGTATTATTTGAAATGAACAGTGACATTTTGTTTGTTAGACAACTCGACTCTATTTAGTCATTCTCGGTGCAGAATATACTGAACATGCGTTATCCTATAAATAACAGCCTCTGATATTAATTAATGTGCAGACAGAGTTCATGATTCTCAAGTCGGTGACGTGGCACAGATATAAATTCTTGTCTTGACTAATTTCGGGAAAATTGTAATACCTCTTTATTGATGATCAATCTTTTTTTTTCACAGTGGAAAAAAATAAATAAATATATATTTTCCCTATTCATCTGTGGTAAAAGTACTTCCTGCTTCCGGGGATTTAACAAGTACAGTACTGATTGGAGTGTTAGTTGAGTCTTTGTTAGATTTTTAAAAAGTGTGAAAAGGGGACAATTCACAGGGAATTGGCTTTCTGTTGCTTGTTCCTCTTCACAAATCGATGGTTCTCCTCAAAGCCTGCCCACAGACCAACTGGCAAACACCAAGTCAAGCTCGCTATTCTGAGCTTTGCCCCGCTGCGGACAGTGCGGCACACTGAATTTCTCCGGCTAAAAATTTGTAGCCATGCTGGGCAAAGATCCAGACACCCACAAGCCATGGCCCCTATGACATTGTAACACTCCTCAATGCCAAAATGACGAATTGAGTTACATTCAGATTAGCATTCACACATTTAGCTTCTGATAAGAAATATACAGTCGATTGCTCAGTGAAGTAGGAAGTGGTTGTAACGTCATTGGTGACGTCACTGAAGCAAGGTCCCGCCCACTGCTTCGCTATTGGTCGGCTATCGAGTTGCAAGCGGAGGTACCATGACGACTTCTGTCCCAGTTTATTTCCGGAAGTAACTTGTCACTTTTCGCCACTTTACCAAAAACAAAAGTCACGAAGATTGGTAAGTATTTAACACAATATTTTACACGTTGTATTACATGTTGGTGATATAAAGAATAGGTCGATGTATTATTATCGTTTTAGATAAAACCAGCGTTAATGTTAGCCGATAGCTGTTCTCCAATCTCCGTCATTTATATAATCCGAACGTAATCGTTTCTTTTTGAGACAACGACACTATGTGCAAATAATTAATTGAGGCCCAGTGAAACATTTGGAATAGTAAAGGGATTCGCGTGTTGTGTTGTGTTGTTTTTGTGTCGTCTTAGTAGAGGAACGGCGAGTTAGCTATTAGCTAGCGCAAGCTATCTTCCCTGGGATGAAGTCGTCGAAACTCATGCATGTCAAACATTTCTCAATCGAATGTCAATGCATGACTCAAGTATTAACCTTTTTCCTGTTGACTGTTGCAGCCATTATTGGCGTGCCCTCACCCAGGAGATGGCACACTGGTTTCACCGAAACCCTCTGAAGGCGACAGCGCCCGTCTCCTTTAATTTTTATGGTGTAGCAGGGAGCCCCGCAGCCAATAAAATCTGCAAGTATGTCTGATGATGTGTTGATATAATAATGATAGTGTCATCACACTTGCACTTGGGTATTTATGATGGTGATGAAACATTGGTTGCTATGTTGATCTTAAACATGTGCGGTCTCCTGATTAAGATCTTTCAGCCAGCCCAATGCTCTGCATAACATACTTTCCTGTCCGATCGAGAAACGCCACCTAACGATTGACATGTCGTTCACAAATGCAGTGACCTAAGGACAACCAGGGCGAGGCTGCTGGAAATGTTCACGGATGTCACCTGCAACGCAGAGATGATGAAAAGTGCCACAGATGCATACTTCTCCCTCCTGCAATGTTAGTTGTCACAAAAAATCCCCCAAAAGAATTTGTCAAGTATAGTGTGTGCCACAGAAGTCAGTTGTCTTGCTAAATGAATCATTTGGGGACAAACCAAACCTTGTTAAAGTGTGCTTCCTGCCCCAACAGGCTTCATTGTCTCCTTGGATGGAACTACACAGGACAACAAGATGAGATACATTCAGAACTTCAAATGGACTGATACTTTGCAAGGGAACGCACCAAGGTACGCGTCAATTGTCGGAAGCCTTTCCGCTCCCAATCTAGCAACGGTTGATGACTTTTGTTTTAACGTTGCCCTTGTTCCGCGCTGCGGTCGTAGTGCCCAACAGGATGCGGTTTTCGAGCTGGTCTCCATGGCCTTCAACGTCGCGCTCTGGTACACCAAGTTCGCCTCCAGACTTGCCGGAAAAGAAAAGTATGTGTTTGTTTCATTGTCTTGAAACATTACTACAGGTGACCTGCTTTAAACTGTTTTTTTAAAAAAAACATTTTTCGTTTTTGACAGTGTGTCAGAGGACGAAGCAAAAGTTGTTCACCGCAGCCTGAAAGTCGCTGCCGGAATATTCAAAAATCTTCGGGTAACGGAGACGTCGTCACAAAATGTCTTTCACGTGCCGCAATGATGACTTGATACGAAAACAAAATGGCTGTGATTTTCCGACAGGAGGCCCACATCCCTCGTCTCATCACCCCTGCCGAAAAAGGGAGGGACCTGGATCCCAGAGTGATTGACGCCTACATGATCCAATCGCAGGCAGAAGCTCAAGAAGGTTTGTTCTGCCGGAAAACGGGCGCTTGCCTCAAATTTGGCACCGTGTCATCGTTCCTCGTCGGATTATCGTCTCCTCCGAAGTTCTTGAGGCAACAAACTCATAAAGAGAATTTGCTCCCAGTCTCGACGAGTATATTTGAGTATGCAAACATTGTTGTTCCTCCGCAGTGACCATCGCCAGAGCCATTGAACTGAAGCACAACGCCTCAATTGTCGCCGCGTTGGCATCGGAGACGGCAAACTTTTATCAGAAAGCTGGTGAGCGTTTCCGGACCGCATTCGTTTCATTAGCGTCATTTGTCAAGTTGTTTCAAGTCCGCCGGGGACATAACGATTCTTGTCGCGGGGGCAGTTAGCTTCTGAAGCGACGCTTAGTTACGATGAAAACCTGCCGATTTTGTCTCCAGACCACACTCTGAACACTTTGGAGCCCGAGTACAGCGGCAAGTGGAGGAAGTATCTCCAGCTGAAGTTCTTCTTCTACATGGCTTATGTAAGTCTGTTTGCTCGCCTGAGGGTTCGATGTGTACTATGTGATGTCATGTTCTCAGCAGCGTGGTGGTGGGCAACACTTTGCGTTTGCAGGCGTATTGCTATCACGGACAGACGCTGCTGGCGAATGATAAATGCGGCGAGGCGATCCGATCTCTCCAAGAAGCCGAAAAGGGTATTTGTCTCCGTTTGAATGACGTCTCGGCTAAAATAAGCTTGGAATTTTTGGAACGGTAGCTCAGTCTTTGACGTCAAGTCAAGCAGGTTGTGCAACTCGTGTCGTCTCGAGTCGTCACCCCTGTTGAGCCTCAAAAAAAAAATGAAAAAAAAGCCCAGAAATGATGCACTGTACAAGTTGAAAATTGAAACGTGGCTGCAAAACGATATTTGCTGTTGAACCTTGAGAACAGTGCATCAGCACACAGGCCTGGATGTTCTAAGATTGGTCTGTACAGGCCCAAATTCTCACTTTTGCACGCTTGACTGGCTGCCTTCCTCATTGAAATAAAGGACTTTTAAAATTATTATTATTATTTTTTTGGGGTTAGCGTATTCCCGTGCTGAAGAACTGTGCAAAGACTATCGTCACACCAAAGGTCCGGGCACCACGGCCAAACCATCTGAGCAGCTTTTCTTCCTCAAACTGGGCGGCTTCATTAAGAACACGCTGGAAAAGTGCCAGAGAGAGAACGGCTTCATGTGAGTAACATAAGCGGTGACGTGCGACAGAGCAACTGCCCCCCCCCAAAAAAAAAAACGTTTTGGTTCTTGTGCATTTATTTGTGCGCATTATTTTCCTCCCAGATACTTCCACAAGGTCCCAGCTGAACCTCCCCAGTTAGAGTTGAAGGCAAACTATGGCCTGGTCGAGCCAGTCCCCTTTGAACTGCCGTCCCCCAGTGAGCAGTGCACCCCCGAAGTTTATGCCACCTTTGACCTGACCAAGGGAGCCAAAAATGACAAGGTCAGAAAACTCGCCTTCAATTATTTTGTTTGTTTGTTTTCAGAACCACAATTCAAATTATTCCTAGTAATCATGTTTATTGTGCCTTTTTTCCCCCCCCCTCCAGGCAAAGCTTAAAGAGGAAGATGTGAAACCAATGAAGGAACCCGATTTAAAGCCCCAGAAGGACACAGGCTGCGCCATTTCCTAAATTCATTTGAGTCATTCCTCTCATGATGCAGTAGCATCCAGTATCCACACAAGTTATATCCTCTTACACGTATGCTGGAATGTTTTGCGTATTCCGATGTAACCACCATTGGCAGTTATGGTTTTTTTTAGAGCTCGTATTATTTGTGGCATTTGATTGAAACTGTAACCCCCATCATGTAAACCTGTAACGTGTACTCGGCTCAGACTTTGTCATTCAGCTTGACGTAGCTTGGCTGGGTTTATTCTTCTTCAAATTCACTCTTATGACTAAAAGTCATATCATTTTACATGAATATAAATCCATAATGGATAAACAAAATAAATCAGACTGATGACCTAATTTAGCGTATTGTAGGTGAAGCGGTTGCCAATAATGTTAGTTCACAAGCGTAGGCATTTTTTTTGTTGGACCTACCATGGATCTGTCAGTTTACTAATCAAGAATAAAACAAAAAAACAAGATAGCTTATTCTTGGGATTTCATCATCAGAGTTCTTTATTTCTTCATTTTCTGGATATTTTAGGGTACAACTTAAAACCAGGCGGCCCGGCAGTCCAGTGGTTAGCACATCGGCTTCACAGTGCAGAGGTACCGGGTTCGATTCCAGCTCCGGCCTCCCTGTGTGGAGTTTGCATGTTCTCCCCGGGCCTGTGTGGGTTTTCTCCGGGTGCTCCGGTTTCCTCCCACATTCCAAAAACATGCGTGGCAGGCTGATTGAACACTCTAAATTGTCCTTAGGTGTGAGTGTGAGCGTGGATGCTTGTTCGTTTCTGTGTGCCCTGCGATTGGCTGGCAACCGATTCAGGGTGTCCCCCGCCTACTGCCCGGAGACGGCTGGGATGGGCTCCAGCACCCCCCGCCACCCTAGTGAGGATCGAGCGGCTTGGAAGATGAATGAATGAATGAATGAATGAATGAATGAACTTAAAACCAACAGTATCAAATTCAGTGTGATTCTAAAAATATTGTCCAACTTATTTTTTTTTGGTAATATTCTTTATATGTAACAATTGCCTTGTATAAACTGCTGATTTATATTTTTACTCACTGTATGCTATTTGATGGCGTTCCCCCGAGACTTGAGTGCAAATGCAAAAAGACGATTAAAGGAAGGGCTCCGCTTGACAGACAATTATCATATCCTCCCAGACTCCCCAGTTGGATTTCAATCGAAGTGAGCTGAAGCACAGCCAGTCAAATTGTGTACATTGTTGTATGCTATCATTGTGTTGTATGCTACTCACAACATTTTTGTCTCCAGGCTCGATGGCGACGGTCACATGGGAAAAAATGGGAATGCTGGCAAAATTCTACAAAACATGAATGCGATGCGAGAAACAATTTTCTTCTCTTTGGAACCGATCGATGGTTGTTTTGTATTTTCATCAAGACACTTTGTTCATCAGTAAAGGTAGACATCACGTGGTTCGCGCTCACAATTGAAAATCATTGTAAACTACCTGTTGTAATTTATGTAAACTGTATCACAATCAATATTAAATCACAATTATAACTAATTCCTTGTATGTGTTTTGGGATTTATTTCATTGTATTATAGCATCCTGTACACACAAGTTTTTTTTTGTTGCAAGATGTAAAAGCTAATTAATTAATTTAATTTATGTAACAGACGTGCCCCAGAGGAATTACTGTTTCTTGCTAGTTTGCTAGTTACTTAGCAAACATTTTGTACTATCTCAATATTTATCACTGTAGCAGTGTTAAATATATTAGCTATTCCCTAAACATTTGTGATCCATGCAAAATGGCTTATAAATGGTGATAAAAATTACAAGAGGTTAAAAATTCCAAAATTATCCGACGAGGCTGACTCTTAAAAAAAAATTCCGACGAGGATGGGATTCGAACCCACGCGTGCAGAGCACAATGGATTAGCAGTCCATCGCCTTAACCACTCGGCCACCTCGTCTTGTGAGACACCTCTAAACATTTATTTGTAACTATAGATAGCCTCATACAAAGCGTTTCGATATCGAACCAACTTCTGCCATTTTTTAACGAAAAACAATTCAAAATATGACAACACGTCAGTGCTAACATATTTTTCAGAGCATTTACTGTGACGTTTACATTGAACGCATTTAAGTTCAGTTCCACAAAAAAACCGTAGATGCATAAGCAATCGATTACATTTGCGTCTTATCACCAATTATTGTTAAAAGACACAGAGACAAATCGACAATAACATCATCATAGCCCGATATTATACCATCTTCCAGTTTTGCAAACGTTAAGACTCTCGCGCGTCCTCTCGTGGTACCACAAGAACACTACAACTTTTAAGTGTCAAAGTACAATACATCTGATGGGCCAGATGACAACTGAATTTGACATTCATTCATTCATTGATGCTCTCTTGAAATAAAGACACGTTATTGATCTGTGTTGGAAACATGTGGATAGGATCATAAAAATAATTTTGTTCAGCACCATTATGGAGAGTGGTCCTAAATCGATCGCGAGGTATTTGGAGGGTCATGGGAAAAATATTTTTATATCAGCGTGCGTGTTATTAATATTCTACATTTTTATGTTAATGCACACTGCACCCTAATCATCCTATCAGTCCCACTTTTACAAAAAAAAGTTTCTAAAAATAAAATTAAAATGAAAAAAAAAACAGGTGACCCGCATCACCGGAAGTCGTAAGCAATCGGCAGTCTGCACTTGAATCATGGGATTACAAGCGTCGGCGTCTCACTTTTGTTTGTTTGTTTTGTTTGTTTGTCCTCATGCAAAGTTTGTTTAACCTGCAATTGACCGCTGGCACCGGCAATGGGAATCTGAAGTGCCAGAAGAAAAATGTTCAAACGATACGCGTGAGCGACGATAATGACGTTGTTGCACCCGAAGACGCTGCAGGAGGGCGTCCCGTGCCGCCGCGTCAGGACTCCAACTCAGGTAGGCAGCGATTTCCTTTTCGCAAACTCACAAACCATTATCTCTACTTTTCAGTCTTATTCATTTTTATAATCTGTTTATGGCTTTTTGCTCATCGTGGCATGCCGTGAGTGCGTGCGTATGCGTGCAATTGCAGTAACGTGTTTGATCGCGGGAGGTTGTTTGCTTGAAAAGTAGATCTTCGGTTAAGAAAGGTTTGGGTAGCCTTGGTGTGATGCAGAGATAATGAAGGAAAACGATACTGATGTTATGTCGAAGCGACATATAGAATTTATTATGAGTTTATCAGAAACCTGTGGCACATTCGGCACATAGCCTGAAATCGCAGTACCCCGTTTGCCGATGAAAGGAATGACAGAATGCCAATTAAAGAAAATCACAGCGCCTTCCCTGAGACATGCATTTTTTTTAAAATCCACGACATGTTGAAGAATAAGGAGCAGAAAGCAGGCATTTGCATGACTGTCAAAATATTCCAGATTCTTTAAAAAAAAAAAAAGCAAAGAGCAGGAGGTGGCCGGTGTCAAGATTCATTTGCCTTTCATGCATATGGTTGATGTTTTCTGTTCCTCATTTTGTTTTGTCGAATCCCCCTGAGAAAGGTAAGCAGAAAAGATCAACCGTCGACATTCAAATCCCATCGCATCATTTGGCAGAGTTGTCGCAAGCCTACCTTGATGAGCTTCAGTAGTTCATCTCGAACCTGCAATGAGTCACACACATAACTCGACTCGCCGTACACATTCCACAGGTTGACTTGCCGTTTTAATGAAGCACACCAACCTTCTGCTCTGCCAAACAGCCCGACAGCAAAATCGAAAGTCCCTGCAGGACGAGCGCAAAATAAACGTGAAATCACCACAATGGCAGAGAGATGATTTTCACGTTTCTTTTCATGTTGCTTTGAGTTGCGTTCAAGCGGTTTCTTGAGTTTTTTTGGAAAATATGGAGAACGGCTTATGAGATGTCGATGTTGCGCTTCCCCTTTGACGCGAATCGAATACAAAGTGATCCCGGAGAGAGCATTTTGGGCCCATTTGAGATCCCAAATACCGTTATTCATTTTTTTTTGTCACCTGTAGGGAGACAATTTAGTCTTTACTGGAGGCTGTAAATTTCCCCAGTGTGGGACAAATAAAGGATATCTTATCTTATCTTATCTTTTTCATTCATTCATTCATCTTCCGAGCCGCTCGATCCTCACTAGGGTGGCGGGGGGTGCTGGAGCCCATCCCAGCTGTCTTCGGGCAGTAGGCGGGGGACACCCTGAACTGGTTGCCAGCCAATCGCAGGGCACACAGAGACAAACAACCATCCACGCTCACATTCACACCTAGGGACAATTTAGAGTGTTCAATCAGCCTTGCCATGCATGTTTTTGGAATGTGGGAGGAAACCGGAGCACCCGGAGAAAACCCACGCAGGCCCGGGGAGAACATGCAAACTCCACACAGGGAGGCCGGAGCTGGAATCGAACCCGGTACCTCTGCACTGTGAAGCCCACGTGCTAACCATTGGCCTACCGGGCCGCCCCTTATATTATCTTATCTTATCTTATCTTATCTTATCTTATCTTATCTTATCTTATCTTATCTTATTAAATTGAAAATGAGAACAGGAATAGCACGAGGCCAATTTATTTCCTCAGGAATTTTGATCACAGTCACGGTGTATTGATTGAACATTTTGTGTGTGTGTGTGTGTGTGTGTTGAAAGTACCTGAAAGGAATTGAGGATGCAAAAACTGTAGTTCACGACAGTATAAAAGGGATCTTTGCGGTCCGTGATGTACAAAAAGTATCCGACAATCCACGTCAGTCCCAAGACGGGCGTCAAAAAGACCACGGCTTTGACGATGCGTTTGGCAGTTTCCCGGCGGTCTGTCTCGACGCCATCGAGGGGCGGCGTCTTGGTCAGCCTGGCGATGACCACCGCCACGCAACCCAGATTTGTCACAATAATGCTTCCCACCGGGAAGAGAAAAGAGGACAAGGAGCTCTGGAAGGCTTTCCCGGGAACCAGCCAACAACTTTCGTCGTGGTAAGGCGTGTCGCTGTTTTGACAGTATATGTAGGTGGAGCCCACCATGAGCATGGGGCAGACGTAGCCCAAAGTGCCGGAGAGGAACATGAAAACCCGCTTGCTCAGCGGCTTGAACACAAAAACCAAATGGTGGACCAGCGTCACGCTCATGCAGAGCATCCAACAGAACGCCGCCAAGAAAAAGAAATGCTTGCAAACGGCCGCGAATCTGCACCAGGCGGGACGCTGGGAAAGATCCGTGAAGGAGGAAACCAAGAAGGCGCAGTGGGCCAGCAAGAGAAAAAGGGCCACGTTCACCATGACGGTGTGATAGAAATGCGAAAGGTCCGTTTTGACCACCGCCGACCACACCAGGAACTGACTGAGGAGAAAGAGAACCAGGGAGAAAATGGACACCATCAAACCGACCGTGGTGAGGACCACGAGGTTTCGCGGCGCCCGCTCGCCGAAGCCCCACAGGGCGGAGAACGCGGACAAGTGGTTGCACACGCAGCGGGTGCGATTCCCGGCGCCGTTCGCCACCGCGCAGCCTTCTTCGGACCATCTCCCCGCGGGCTCCCAGTACACGCAGAAAGTGTTTCTGGGCTGGGCTCGCTCGCCGAAGAAGTCCAAAGTGATGGTTAGCGACGGCTCGTCCTCGTCTTCCAGCGTGGCGGCGACTAAGAGCGGCGACGGCTCCGTGTGGCCGAAGTGGTTTTGTAATTTATCCGTCAGGTTCCTCACGCCGAGTAGTTTTACCAATCCCGAGGACCCGTTTCTTGTCACGACCACCGCGCTGCCGAACAAAGTCACGCTGCAGTTGCGGGCGGGGCAGAAGTTGAGGACTAAATTGCAAGTGGTCAAATTGTTTTCGTCTCTGTCGATTTGGATGTTTTTCACTAAGCGTTCCACCGCCCCGAGGTAACTCGAGGACAGCTTGTGAACGACGGAGTCGTTGACTCCCTCCCAGGTTGGGGCCAACAGATTACTTGCTGCGTGCGTAAAGTCCTGAAATGCAAAACAAAACGCGGTCGGCTTTGAAAGCGGTCTTGGGACGGACGGAGGCTTTTGTCCCGTCGGCGAGTGACCAAAAACGTACGTGCAAGACTGCGTTCTTCAGGGGAACGCGCTCCGATGCCTCGGCCATCAACTCAAGAATGCGGACCGACGCCGTCAGGTCGGCGCTGTTGCCGTTTGAATTTGACTCGGAACTGTTCAGAAGTCCGGCAAAAATAGCAATCGACGCCTCCGCAGTTGCCCCCTGTCCTTCCACGAACCTCTAGAAACGTGCCCCCCCCCCCAAAAAAAATGTCAGTCAGCTATCGGAGATGTTTGTCGTGTTCCTGTGTGCCTGATCGTTGAATTCTGGATACCCGATGATGCGCTTGGCTCGCCCGTGTCTAGAACAGTTGTTCAGCTCCGCAATTTTTCCCGAAATAGACTCCCAGAGCGCTACATGCTACGCTAACCATTTGGAAACTCGGGAGTGTCGCCGGAATGTACCGCTCGGTTATTCAGAGTGCCACAAAATAGGAGTACCAGAGCACTCGCCGGCTCTTGTCGTGTTCCTGTGTGCCTGATCGTTGAATTCTGGATACCCGATTAAGCGCTTGGCTCGCGTGTCTAGAACAGTTGTTCAGCTCCGCAATTTTTCCCGAAATAGACTCCCAGAGCGCTACATGCTACGCTAACCATTTGGAAACTCGGGAGTGTCGCCGGAATGTACCGCTCGGTTATTCAGAGCACCACAAAATAGGAGTGCCAGAGCACTCGCCGGCTCTCGCCGCTCGAACTGGAAACAGGAAAAATGGAAGCTGGTTTTTTTTTCCAAGATGGCGCCCGAGTAGGCAGCCTTCGGCAAGTGCTCTTCATATCTGTGCTTGGTGGTTGCGCCTTCTCGGCAGCACGCCTGTACCAGCACAGATTTTGATTGGGAGGAATGTCGGCGCCATTGACTGTCGGTGCTGGACAGACCCGGGGCGCTTGTGTTTTTTGCGCCTGTAATGGGCAGCATTTTTCACAACCCCGTTTTGTTCAGCGGAGATGTCGGCGCTGTTGGACAGTTGGCGTTGGTGCGGCTGGATGGATGGCCGCTGAAGTTGAGGATGAGGAGAGAGGAGCGTTGGCGCAGAGCGCCGATGCGTATTTGGAACCGTGAGTCGCAGCTTGGAATTGAAATGGATTTTACATGGGACAGGAGAAGTGGATGCTACAGCTTCTTGTTGACTTTGAAACTTAGCTTGTAGCCGACGTGTGCACATTTTGAGCATGACGTCTCTGATCCACTAGTTAAAGGACACTTTGATTCTCTCCTCTTTCATCTCAAACCGCTTCAAACAACAGAGCGTGTGACGGAAAAGTGGTTAGGACTGCACGACTGTCTGTGTTTTATGTTTTGTGTTGTGTTTATTATAGCGCTTTGTTACAGCTGCCGCTGTTGTGAAAGCGCTACATAAATCAGCATGTATGTATTGTATTGTATTGTACATGCAAAATGCCACGATTGCGGCCTAAGGAGGGGATTAAAAAAAAAATTCAGTCGTCATTTGCGGACTGTGACTACGGCTGGAGTTCACTCGAAATGGAATTGACTGAATTTTCTCGGCTCAAGTGGTCGCACGGCGTATTGGATCATCTGGATGCAAGTACTTCTTGTCAAAGTGCGACGCGTGCGTTACCTCGGCGGCTTTCGTAAGGTTGACCAAATGGTGGCTGACACAGTTGGAGAACACCGGCTGCCAATCTTTTCCTTGACACGTGCGCGACTCGTAGCCGACTCTGCCTTCCGGACATGTGCGCTTAATCACCGTTTCTCCGTCGGGGGTCTTTGGCCACAAATCCCCCTCTTCTTCGCAAAATGTGTCACCCCCTGGCGAGGAAAGATAAAGAATAATTCTTGATGACAAAGTAACGTTCGGATATTGTGACGATTTGGAAAAAAACAAAAGATAGAAACGCTGTCAAGCTAAATGTCGTGTACCATAAATGACCGGAATTTCCAGTCTTGCGCTTTTGGGTTGATCCATGACGTTTTTAAACGTGACATTCACGGAATGGGCGTCCCTCTCTTCTTGGCAGCTGATTGCAACTTTGAAATGGTAGCCCAAAGAATCGGCAGTGGCTGTAAAAAAAAACACGTCAGTTTCAGGATCGTGGAAAGGGTGTGCGCTTCAGACCCTGAAATTTGCAACGACAAGACAGTCCAGAAGTCATTGGTATTGTGATCATTTGCGATATTTTGGGGTTACAGCTAAAATGTCACGCTTCTGCTCAGTTTGTGACCAGCAGTTGGCATTGGAGGGCTCCTCCTCCTCCTCCAGAGTCGCACCTGTTGGTCATGGCGTCATTCGCTTTTCTGTGAAAAGGAGCGTCGTGGCTTTTAGTTTCTTGTTGCGGTTTTCAGGACTGTTCTCGATGTACTTTTCCCAGTTTTCCTCTAAGTGTTTTTGTTCATGGATTCAGTTCAGTACAGTCCTCGACTATGACACCCAAAAGGACTGCAATAAATCAGCCGTCCAGATGTTTGATGTGGATCTTACATTGCATTTCATCTCCGCCTCTGTAGCTCCAGGAGACTTGATAGGTCTCGTTGTCGTCGCGGACGGTGGCCGTGAGATCCACCGTCACATTTTCACTGCTTGGTCTTTTCGAGCAGTCCACAGTCACCGGTTTGGCTGTCATGTAGATCTCTTCGGGCAGAGGTGCCACTCTTAGTACTGTCGTCGCCGTGTGACTGAACGTCCCGCTGGTGAATTCGCATTCATACACGCCTGCGGTGATGAGCAGACACAAATGGTCACTCGTCATACAAAAAAAAAACAGCTTTTCCTTCAACAGTTGTATGGATGTGCGTCGCAGAACATTGACCTGCCCAGAGACTTGTTACGCTTCGAAGTGTGACGGCAGTGCAAGACTTGTGTTCTTCCGTGGCGCAGTTTGAATGCAGCTTGACCACGCTGCCGTTGTGAAGCTCAAAGGGCTCGTTGCGCTTGATTCTCCAACCCGAGCTGTTCGACGCCTCCTCAAAAGTGCATTTCAGTGTCGACTCAGACCGGTGTGGTAGGAAAGCTTCCTTCGGCTCGATGGTCACCAACCCTACGAGAGAAGGAAAGTCCCGAAAGTGGAGTTGACGGGCGTCTCCTCGAAGCAAAGCCTTTTCCGGCGCACTTCAAACCTCGGTTGACACGATTAAGACCAAGAAAAAGTCCGCTGCGCCCGAAAGAGCGGATACCCCCGCGCCCCAGAAGAACTTTGACTTGCCTACAGATTTGATCCTGAAAACGGCCCCGAGGTTGCCTTCCAAAGTCGACACGACGCCTCGGAGTTTCGCCAGGTCACATTTGACGCTAAGATCCACCTCAAAGTCCACGGAACAGTTGGACAGCCTTGAAGATGGAGAAATGCTCAAAAACCCCAACAGCAAAGATCAATAAAAAAGACTTGATACTAGTCCACCGATACTGTGTTGCGTTTCGATATGTCACACCAGTGATATGTCATGAAATATGATCGATGTTGTTCAAGTACCGTACCTCAGGCCGATAATGTTCAGGCGCTGAAAACCGTGAAGTTCTTGAAAGGCCGTATGAAGCTTTCAAAAGAAAATCAGGAAGAATTGCATTTTAAGTTTATATATATATCAAGTATATATCATATTGTGTACCTGTTGAGTTTTGTTTGAATCCCACGTGGTTCCTGTCAGTGTTCCTGTTCCAGTGAGTTGTACTGTCGAGATGACAAAGGGAGATTTTGTTCAGTTCAAACCTCGCCATCCTCATCATCCGAGAGGATTCCCGTAAAGTCCGTCCGGAGGTTGGCTCAGCGGTCCTCCGTTATACCTTGGACCTTGGCAATGCAAACCGATGCGATTGCCAAGACGTTGCGTTTGCACGGAGCGTCACTGCAGCAGTTGAGCTTGTCGCACACCTCGCTGCTCCAAATGTAGCCATTGGCACAGTTGCAAGTGTGCTCACCTTCCACAGCTACGCACTCTGGAACAGGAACACGGGTTGTTTTTTGACATACGGTACTGAACTGAAAAAAAACCCCCCAAAACCCAACCCAAAAATATTTTCCATCCTAGTGGCAGTAGATTTCGACTCTCCGTCGTCCCTTGCCGTAGGACAAAACAAGTTCATCTGTAATTTGGAGGATGTACCTGCAACTATTTTACTGCCAACAAGCGTCCGTCTTCCACTGGCATCGGTCAGCTGGGGGTTGGAAAATCTTTTGAAGTGAAACTTGGCCGTTGGACCGGAAATGTGAATCCGCTTTTCTAAAAAAAAATATTGGTGGAACGTATGAGCAGTTCATATGAAGGACATGAAAACTGAAGTGTTTGTAATACATACCATCGGCACAAGCCTGCAAATCAAACAAACAATATATTTAGAAATGACTTACTACATATCCACTATTCCACTATTTGTTTAAAACAAGAAAATAAACAAAAAATTGGGACTTTTTTAAAAGGTGACTCTGTTGTTGGCCCTTTTCCACTGCACTTGTAATCGTGCAAGTCCCTGACTGCTATGCTAAGTTGCCTAGCAGTTGCTTCCAGTGCATGATTAAAATTCTTATTTTGACGCTTGACGATGACGTCATGACGTCGCTCCTACTTGGCTCTCTTCCGGTGGAAAATTTCCCCAGTGTGGGACAAATAAAGGATAGAAACAATCAATGTGAAGAAGCATCATTACCTGATAGCACGTGGCTAAAAATCCCAGCAGATACACTAACACGGTTGACGACATTGTGTTCCTAATGGAGAAATATCACAATTCAATCAGCAACGCATCACAATTAGAGGAGAAGGCTGCACACTGAGGCTTGTTGTCACGCTGCAAGCATCTTCACCGCCAGAGGGCGCAATTGTCCATTGTTGAACCGACACCGAGCGCAGCCGACAACAATTGAATTTATTGTATCTACCCGGTAGTCCAGTGGTTACCACGTCGGCTTCACAGTGCAGAGGTACCGGGTTCGATTCCAGCTCCGGCCTCCCTGTGTGGAGTTTGCATGTTCTCCCCGGGCCTGCGTGGGTTTTCTCCGGGTGCTCCGGTTTCCTCCCACATTCCAAAAACATGCATGGCAGGCTGATTGAACACTCTAAATTGTCCCTAGGTGTGAGTGTGAGTGCAAAATGGTTGTTCGTTTCTGTGTGCCCTGCGATTGGCTGGCAACCGATTCAGGGTGTCCCCAGCCTACTGCCCGAAGACAGCTGGGATAGGATCCAGCACCCTAGTGAGGATCAAGCGGCTCGGAAGATGAATGTATCTACCCCATCATGCTTTAGGAACCTTTTGTACCCTAAGACGAATCATTTTACCGACTTAAAACGAAGACAGTCCTACTTTACCCCAAAAGTGCACTCCAAGTATAATGTCGATCTGGTCTAATCATTAAACAGAAGGGTGAGGCTGAATTTGTTTTCCTGCTTCTCGAAACAGTGCTGCATTCACTCTTCTCCCCAGCTGCGATGCCACAAAGTTTGAATTGAGCAGGCCACACTCACCTCATAGCTTGTTGCCTCACAACATGGTTACGTGTTTTGTGTGTGACAGTACTTTTATTCAAATAGACACGCATCCTATTCTGTGCATTTACGTCAGTTTATAACCGCACTGTGGGACGCGGACAAAATCTCACCTACGGAGAAATACAATCATGTGCAGGACCACTAAATAATTATGGATAGATATTAGCGACAAAAACGGGATACTTGAGTAGACGGGTATACTAATAAACTATTGATTTGCGTGTATTGGTACATCCCATCGTGCTGACTCGGGCTCCCTGGCCCTCGTAATTGAAGCCACGTGTCTCGAATTTGGCTCTTAAACTTGGACAGCAATTTAAAATTGAACCGGCAAATTGGTGCCGGTGTTAAGTCAAATCCTAATTTCCTCCGTGAACGTCTATCAAGTCATACCCGAGGGATCGCTTTGCGCAGATCGTCCCTTCCCCTGCAAATTTCCGCCACAGCATCGTTGCTACAGATGAATAGAACTTCTTTAACTTTCAGGGCAAGCTAAGTTGCATGAACGTTATCCACGGAAAGAAACGATGCTCACCTTTCAGCAGCAACTGGTGTCGAGAAGCATACCTCGAATGCGCCGTCCGTCCAAGTTTTGATCCAAATTCATGACGGCGGTGGAGATGCTCTTGTGGCCTTTGTACCGAATCACCCGTCACAATTTGCATGTTTCATGACAGAATCGCTCGTACGGTCTTTTCATTATTTACAACGGGCTTAATATTTGACTACCAAAATCCAATTTTCACCTTCGGGATCTCACACAGAAGCTGCCAAATATAAGATAAGATAAGATAAGATAAGAAACCCTTTATTAGTCTCGCAATGGAGAAATTCCCAATTCACAGCAGCAAAGTTATGAAAGGAAGAAGTAGAACAACAAAATATAGGAGCTGCTGGAAAGGCAGCCACTCTCGCGGCGCCATTTTGAAGTCAAAATAACCCAAAAAAACACAACACAACACATAGGACACAGACAGTCGTGCGATCTTCACCAATTTTCTGCATACACTTTGTTGTCTGAAGCAGTTATGGATGAAAGAGGAGAGGATCAAAGTGTCCTTTCACCAGTGGATCAGAGGTGAAAATGTGCACACGTCTGCTACAAGCTAAGTTTTGAAAGCAAACACGAAGCTGTAGCATCCATTGACGAAAAGAGATTAGTTCACTTTTCCTGTCCCACGTAATCCGCTTCAAACTCCAAGTCGCGACTCCCAGCTCCAAATCCGCATCGGCGCTCCGCGCTAACGCTCCTTTCTTCTCATCGTCGGCTCCTCAAGCCTTACATCCATCCAGCCGCAGACCGTTCAACAGCACCGATCTCTCCGCTGAACAAAGCGGGGCTGTGAAAAATGCTGCCCATTACAGGCGCAAGACACAAGCGCCCTGGGACTGTCCAACAACGACAGTCAAAAACAGTGCTGGTATAGCCTTGATGCCGAGAAGGTGCAACCACCAAGCACAGCGTCTCCCCCTTGATGAATGTCGTGGCCAAAAAATGCTCAAAAACATAGTTTTTGTTTTTCTCACTCTCGAGACTTCCGCTTTTTTAGCCACATACGCAGCAAAAGAAATGGATGACCGCATCATTTGGTCTTTGTTCATTGACATTTATGAGAACACAATGACAGAGTGTGGCACGCAATAAAAGACATTTCGTATCAATAAGGCCGTATAAATGATCACTCAATCGTACACATTCATTGACATTAGAAAACATCATACAACACGATCATCAACATTCAGGAGTCTCGAGACTCTGTCGACAGTATTATTCAACGAAAAATCGAAAATCTTCCTCTCTGTCCCCATCTGAATGCCTCTGATTTTATTTCAAAGTATTAATTCGTACCTGGTCAAAACTAGCCAATCGGACGACTCGAGAGACAAAAGGCGTCACCAAGATTTGCTTCAGTCTTTTGCTCGCATTGCACAGCTGCTCACGGAGGCTCGCTGTTGCAAAGGAGACAATTACAGTTTCTTGGCCGCTTACAGTATTTAACCATGGCGAGCGAGAGAGGTTAAGCAAAGGAGGAATTGCGACGGGGCCTTCCGGCCCAGCGCCGCCCTTTTTCACAGCACGTCATCTAAACATAAAAATCTCCCAAGCCTTTTTGTACGATCGGATGGAGTCACCGTTGTAGTTCTTCGCATCTGCCGTGGCCATCGTCGTAAAAAGCACTCGCGGTGCCTGACGGCGATCTGTCATGTCCAACTTTTGGAGCTTGCAGAATGTTGACAGACATTGATCTGTCCTGACGGAATGTTGACTTGGAAACCTTCATTTGATTACAGCGCTCCATCTTTCGCCAACTGTCCTGCGTGGAACAGTCGCGCGACGTCCGGCGCTCTGTCACCGTTCGCATCGGACCATCGGGTAAGTCGATGACCTCTTTTATGTTTTACTGAATTGTGTATTCCAAACAAACATCAAACTGGTAGCTTTTCATATCTGGCAATACTCCATCATGAGTAAGTAATGCTATTGTTTTGTGTTTTTGGTTATTGTAAAGTGTCCTTGGGTGTCTTGAAAGGAGCAAATATGGAGACTAGATCCGCCGGCACACTGTAGCAGAATATCGTGACTCGTGTGGGCCGCGTAGAACGTATTATCGGAAGGCAAATTTGAAAGAGGACAATAGGACAGCAGTATGAAAGTACTTGAGAAGTAGAATAACAATCTTGCAAACAAGATTTGGCGACCGTTTGTCGCTAGGTCAACTGGAGCAGAGATGCAGGTGCAGCGGTCATCGAGACCAACCGGCGTGAGATGATGCACTGACATCAGAAGACACGTTGTTACCGCCTGTAAAGAAAAAAAAACAAAAACGCGTCAACAAAGTAGACCAGACAAAAAAAGGTAACCAGTCGTTGGTGTTTTGACTTTGTGAAGTGTGCCGTGACTTGCTGGTATCGAATGCACTTTGACTTTGGCTTCCGTTTTCAGTAGTGGCAAGATGTTCATGTTGTCGTTTTTAAGTCCAGTTTTGGACTCGGGGAAGTATTGCACAGTTATTTAAAAAAATAAAAAAATAGTAGTTATACCTCCTCGTCCAATGTTCTTAAAAGCTTGCAAGATACTTGATGAATTTCCAGTACTGGTGATCTAAAAGTATTGACAGAACCCCACATGAGTACTTTATTGGAGAAAGGATATGTGAGCTGCTTAGCCAAATCATTTGCGTGAATGGCGTTATTACCTTTGTCCCACTTCCAGAAGTAGCTTGGGAGAATCTGATAAATGGCCTTGCGATTTCTGTCCGCACCTGAAAAGGTTGGGGTACAAAATATGAGCGATTGATTGTGCAACCTCGGTCAGATGACTTGAGCTGGAAATATGACTTTTCATGGCACATTGCAAATGATTCTTGCAAATAGTGCCGTGAAGATGAACACCCACCTTAGAAGCTAGTTAAGTTGCGGGACTGCTAAATTGTGATTGTTACGGACATGCTACACCCCCACCCCCCGTTTTTCAGTGACTACAATCGTGCACCATTAGAGCACAAACAATTATCAGACTTTTGTCATCACTTTCTGTCATGTCTTGATGGCTGATTGTTGTCGTCCTGCCATTTCTTTTGTGAGCCGTTTATTGCGCAATTCGTCTTGTTCGTATTTTGTCTTTCTTATTTTGCCGTCCCGGCTTCCATTTGTGCTTCTCCCGTCCACTTGTTTACTTTTTTTTCCGCACTCACCCGGTGCTGATGTAGTACTTTTTTTGGCTCACGGTCTCATGCTCCCTTGGTTTAGCAAAGTATTTTGTTTCCCCAACATGGTTGCAGTGCTACATGCCTTTTCAGTAGATTAAAAGTAACTAAAAAGTAATTCTCGTGTTGGAGGTACCTACCCTTTTGACCAAGAGCGTTCCAAAAACCAATACGAAGAAGCCCTATGTCAAGACAGAGAAAAGAATCGGAAAACTGGTCGGCAGTCAGGTGCAGGGTACATATAGAGACGGACGACCACATTCGCGCAAGTCAGGCGAGTGTAGCACAACACAATCTGCGACACGGAAGAAATCCATTTCTCGAGAAACATCGAGAAATGGTCAACGGAAACTCACCTGCAGGGAGTTGAAGAAGGCAAAGGCAATGTGGATTCCCAAATTTCTCGGGGCGACTAGGGTTCCCACTCCAAGACTCCAAGTTATTCCGAAAAACGGCGTGAGGATAGCTAAGGTCCGACAAACGGCCTCCAATACGTGCTTATCGCTCTCTTTCACGCTGCTTTGTTTTCGTCGACTCTGCAGTACTTTCACCAACACCACGATTAAGATGAGGATGTTTATAAACACAATGAGGAGTGCCGGGATGACAAAGGCCAGCAGTGCTTTCGACTGATTCCAATTGAGCCAGCAGACCTGATTTTCTTGAACGTAAGTCCTCTTCGAAGCGGTGATCGCTATCGTCAGGGTCGCGATCAGCAGCGGTATCCCGTAGCCGAATGTGAATCCCATGATCAACATGGCCGTTTTCGAGGGTCCTCTGCCCAAAATGTTGACCGTGTGATAGAACAGGAACAGGGCAAAATTCAACATCCAGAAAAAGAGGGCCAAGTAGAAGAAATGGATGAAAAAGGTGGCGGCGGTGCAGGCGGGCGTATTTGTTTTGTCTCCCTCGGAGATGCTGGCGCCGATAATGAACCAAATGTTTGCGATCAGGAGAGAGAGAGCGATGTTGACAATGGCGATGTTGCGCAAGTGGGATAGCTCGTCCTTTCGAACTCTGGTCCATATAAAGGCCTCGATAATGAGGCATAAAACTAAAGACCCCATGGAGATGCCCACGCCGATGAAGGTGATGTAACTCAAGATGCGGCTGTTGGGAAAGTTGGGCGACATGAGCATCGAAAAAGAGGTCAGGTGGTCGCACAGGCACGTGACCGTGTCGTCCGCTTGTTCGACGAGCTCGCAGCCGTCGCCGTCCCATCCCCCGAGACCGTCGAAGAGGGAAAAGTTCCAGAACACGCACTGAGGGTTCCCCAGGCCGTCGTTTACGATGTCAAAGGTGAACGTGATGTTGCTGACGGTCGTGTCGGATTGAACCAGGACGACTCTCCCGTTGATGACCCTGCCCGAGGCGTTGTTCTCGTCTCTCGGGACGAGTACGTTATCCAGGGACTCAAAGGTGATCACGGTGAGGTTGGTCTCTCCGTTAGACTGCGGGATGTCGATCTCCACGGTGGAATTAAAGTCCCCGTTGAAGCTGCCGTTGAATGCCGTTTTGTTCAGGAGAATCAAAGGGGTTTCGATGCCGAAGGAATCGTTGACGAGTCGGCTCGTGATGCCCTCGAGAGAAAACAACAGTAGGGAGCTGGTGCTCTCATTTCTGGGAGTGACGGTTCTCCTTCCTAGAACCTCGATGACAGCTTCGGTGTTAAGAGTGTCCCACGCGTCAATTGCCTGATCTTGGGTAAGGACGCCGGTAGTTAACAGGACATCCTAAAAGAAACAAAAAGCGGGCGGGGTCAACTGTTGTTTTCACGTCATTTGCTGCGAGATGAGACGGGCGCCGATACCTCCATAGACTCCTGACTTATCTGGAACAAAACCGCCGTCACAAAGGACGCCACATTGTTCAGAATGGTCACGATGGCCTCGATGTTGTTCGGATTTTCAGTCACTGGCTCGCTCAGTTCGACCGTGGCATTGCTGAGTTCGTCCAAGAACTCTGGCAAAGTCGTTTCAGTCAAAAACTGAAATGTCAGAAGAAAAATGCCCGTTGCCCTCAGTGCCTTGGCTGGACTCAAGCAAACCCATCTAGTCTTTGCAGATTTCTAGTCCTTAAACAGGACTAAAAGGCCCTTTTAGGTCATTTGTCATTGTACCGCCTTAACGTGGGACAAAAGCGGGTCCCAGATAACGCAAATCCCCGTTGTTAGAATGTTATTTGATTTTAAAATAAACAAGTCAAGCCACTCACCCGAGATTCAAAGAGTAGTTGCGCAATCCTCTCCAAGACGCAGGTATCTTCTCGATCTTCCCATTCGCCACTTTCCCTGCAAACGGCGGTCATCTCTCCCACCTCGCCAATATCACAAGGGACACTGGCCATTTCGTTTAAAACTCCATTTCCAAAGTCCGGATCACCGACGCATATGAGTTCACCTGGAGATACGAGACATTTCCGCAAAAGGGCCCCATCGTATTCCGCGCGTCGTCATTTCCCGGCTCGATGGTTACCTTCGCCGACCAACACCAATGAGATGTTCTGTCTGAACTGAGTAAATTGAATCTCTTGACAAGGGATGTTGATTTCTCGGTTGTCGCAGTCTTCCTGTGTGATTATAATGACTTCTTGGATATCGGTTCCAGTATCTAAATGTGCGCAAAAATAGACAAGACGTGTGTAAAGTGAGACAGATTATTGACACCCGTTTAGATTCGAACGCCAAGTCTTTCTAAACTAGGGAGAAAAGCTCGACTGCGTGCCTTCGCATCTTCAATAAAAAGCTAATGAACTGATCTACGCAAGACGGACAATCGAGAACTTTCTTGACTGACTTTAGCGTGTTTGCAGAATTTTCAAGTGGCCCTTCCGTTTTTCTGCATGCAAGTCCTCAAATGAAAATGTTTTGGGCACCCCTGAACTTTACTGAGCCAGATAAATTGGGTGTCTCGCAGTGCAATAACAACGAGCCAATTCAGGAGTTTCGCTTCGCTTCGTCTTGTCACATCGAGGTCGAAATACTGGTTACTCTAAAATGGTTCAATGATTTTGTTGTTTACGATGATACTAGTGCAGCATGTTATACCGGAGACAAATTCCTTGTGTGTTGTACATACTTGGCCAATAAAGATGATTCTGATTCTGATTCTGATTCTGAAATTTTGACATTTCGTTGGTCAGTTACAGCGTGATGGACCGGTCACTTTTCCTCATTTTTCTGTGCTCCCTTTCCAAAATATTTTTAGAATACTTCCGAACTTGCGGAGTTTTGCGACTGCAAAATCTTGTTTTGCTGCTTTTCTGTTGTTGTTGTAGTACCTGAATCCGAGATGTCGCTAAACACCACCCGATAGGGTTCCTGGACAGAGCACTGGAGTGTCACTTCCTGTCCAACCTCGCACACGATTGTGTTTCGGCGCGGGACAACCCGGATTGCGGGTGTGATCCCAAGCCTGACTCTTTGATTCGACTCTTGTAGGAAACTTGACTCCCCATCGAACAGCCGACATTGATATTGTCCTGAAATTAAATCGTATTGGGAATGAAAGACTCCACCTTGAACTAATCTAGCAAGCGGGTGCTGACAATAGAGGAAAAACAATTTCAAATCCTCCAGAGATTTCTTACCATCGTCGGTGACGAGGAAATTTGTGATCGTAAGCGTTTCCGATCTTTCATCTCGTGAAAAGTTGTGGCGATCATCTATATCTTCATTGATTACAATTCCATCACGCGTCCACTCCGTCGAAGTGATGCGGAAGTCGAGGTTCTGCGGTGGTGGGCCACATGCCAGAGTCACGGTTTCTCCGAAAAATACCTCGGATGGTACAGCTTCTAAGCTCCTGCGGCCTTTGACGGGAAACGATGCAAAGAGTGGACAATTATTCGACTGCAGATACATTCCCCCCCCCCCGGACAATGAAGAGAGACGACATGAGCAGGTCTCGAAATGTATTCCAATGAGAACCGGAGTTACTTACTCTCAAACACCACAGGAAACGAGTTCCTCACGTCATTGAATATTCCTACTAGAAGTGCTTCAACAGCCGAGTCTTGAATTGGAGTATTTGCCGAAATGGCAAAGTCGATAATGGTGCTACCAGACCTTTGTGAAAACAGGCGTAGGGGGGAAAAACAAAAGTGACTGCTTGGCGCCGAGACAGATGCAGCAAGTCCGACGACATTGCTGTGGCCTGTGTGACAAAACTCCTTCCGAGAGTGAAACTGAAAGTACTGTTTGGCTCTCGGATCGCTAGCATCAATGACGCTTAGCAATATTCCCGATATTTTGATCGATCGGCACACCACTCGCGGAAAGCTCGCAGAATATCCGATGAAAGGATTAAATGTACCTGATGAGTAAAAGATCCGCCGATTGCAGACCTGGAATGTGGATCGGTGATTGCGTTTCAATCTGTTTGAGACATTGAGCGTGACCAACGGGTGAATTGAAACATGTCGATATCAACACAAGGCACTCATTGAAGAGATGATGACAAATGATAACTTACGGAATTTGAACATGTCAGGAAAACGTTATTATTTTCGTCGTTGAATGAGTCGTCAAAGTCCAGGTCTAAGGTGAATGATAAGAACCTCTCTAAAATACAAACGGAGCTTGTCAGTGCAATTTTTTTTTTTTAAATCGAGAAAAATAGTCATTGCGAGTAACTCGTTTACCGTCTATCGCCGGGGTCGTTGTCGGTGGACCTGAGGAGTTAATAGTAAAGTTGAGTTAAAAAAACGAAAAACAGTTCTCAAACATCCCACTATTTTTTCACAAATCGAACTCATGTTCCCAAAACAACTTTCAGGATACTCTGGTTTTGACGAGATCAACCATAGAGATAAAAAAAACTCAACCAAACCAAAAAAAAAACATCTTATTAACCGAAACTCATCTGATTGTAGTTGGGCGAAATCCGACTTGAGACTTAAGAACGGAATGATCGTTTTAAGTTTGCGATTCTGAAATGTTGCAGACTAGCTTCATTCAAAGTCTATCAGCACAGAGTTCATTCATAAATATATCTTTTGAATTTATTTGCGGCATTTTAGGTTAATTAATGTTGGCGTTATATGCATTCCAGATACATTACTTTCTGTTGGACATGTAGAGGAGTCGCCTGCGGAGAAAAAAAAAATGTTCCTCGTAAACATCACGCTGTCACTCGCGTTATGACGAATAAATAAATACGTTCCGAAACATCTTGAGTGCGGTCGCGCTTACTTGGCAGGCAGAATATTCCGTTTGGGGGAATCGTATTGATGCAGTCGCAATTTTCCACGCTGTCATTGTTGCAGGCACCAAAAGTTTCACAGACCCCGCAAGGCCATAGGTACCCTTCCCCGCACTCGCACTTCTCTTCCAGATTGAAATTTGACTGGCAGACTGAAAAAAAAATGGACGCCGCAGCGTTGAGTCAAAACATTTTGAGAAACAAAAGACCAAGAAGCACGAAACACATTCTCACCCGTGGTCAGATTAAATTCTGTCATGATGAAATCGACGGTGACGTGTAACGGTAAACTCTCCACTGCTTCTCGGAGTCGTTGAATAACGTCTGTTGGCTCCGTCCTGAGTGTCCTGATGTCGAGAACGGTGTCTATTGAAGCTGACCAGAGAGGTACAGGAACAGGAACAGGACAGCATTTTAAAACGCATGCGGTATGATGTAGCCGCCTCAATAAAACAATCGACAGCGGAAAATATGTGTTGGGAACGCTGAATCCCTTCCAGACAAATGTGATGGAAAAATGAATCTAAATGAGAAGAGTCTTACAAATGTCAAGCCAAGGGTCAGACTAAGGACTATGGACTGCACCAACTTCTTGATTAGGCACATCCCTTTGCATTGAATTTTCTCATCACTTAAAGCAGGCGCGCCCGATAACGTCGATTGCGACGCAAAATCGTTCGATGGAAAATTCATTCATCCTTTCATTCATCTTCCGAGCCGCTTGATCCTCACTAGGGTCGCGGGGGGGTGCTGGAGCCTATCCCAGCCGTCTTCGGGCAGTAGGCGGGGGACACCCTGAATCGGTTGCCAGCCAATCGCAGGGCACACATAGACGAACAACCATCCGCGCTCACACTCACACCTAGGGACAATTTAGAGCATCCAATCAGCCTGCCACGCATGTTTTTGGAATGTGGGAGGAAACCGGAGCACCCGGAGAAAACCCACGCAGGCCCGGGGAGAACATGCAAACTCCACACAGGGAGGCCGGAGCTGGAATCGAACCCGGTACCTCTGCACTGTGAAGCCGACGTGCTAACCACTGGACTACCGGGCCGCCCTCGATGGAAAATGAAAGACGCAAAATCGGGACTTTGAAATATGCATTTTATCGGGTTGGAAACATTAAACGGGTTACGTTGAAAAGTGTACCTCGTATCGTTGGCTGCATGACTGGTGGGATCGGTGTTGGACATGGTGGGATAACTGTGGAGCAAAAATCATCGTTTAATAGAAAGGGGCAACCGGTCGGTGTCGAACCTCATCAAATTCTAATAATCAATAAGCAGCTTTGAATAAGAACTTCACATTCGACATTCAGTGTAGATCTTTTCCACCCTTGGGTCGGAATATTTCAAAAACTATCCTCCTGAAATCACATCTCGGTCATGCTAGAGAAGCTACGTCTCACAAGCTCGAAGTTTCCAGAGGCAGTCCGACTCACGACTGTTCCTGCCGCAACCCGGGTGAGGATAAGGAAATGGAAGCGCGGAAATTGGTCGTGCTTGACTTTTTACGAGCCGACTGTGATTTCAAAAGATGTAATAGAAGCTATCCACGTACTTGAAATTGATTCACAGAACCCCCCGAATGGAGGGACGCCACGTATGCAGTCACACGTCGGTATTGTACTGGCGTTGTTGCACGTAGGATGAGTTTCGCAGATGTCACACGGCCATCCGAACGACTCCTCGCACTGACATTCATATTCAGTAGCGGAGCTTGAATTTGACGAGCAAACTAAGAAAAAAAAAAAAAACAGATGCCGGAATGGTTAAATTTCTGAATTGGATGAGCCAGTCAGTCACATTTATTGAGGAGACAAAAAAATGAAGCAAAATTCTTACCCGTGGTAAGATTCCAGTCCAGTCTTAAATCATTTCTCCCAGACTCCAAGATGGAGGGAGCATCCTCCACGGCAACCCTCAGCGAATCGATGAACGCAAATGGCTTTGACGTGTTCACGGTGAGGACCAAGTCCACTGATGGGGCACAGGAGACGTGACGACAGGAATGAGTTGACATTTTGCATTTTGCGGCGAGTTTTCTGCGTGGCCTGCCGGCCTTAACTCGTACGATGAGTGATGATGCAAACTTAGTTTTCATCCAAACAAGAACTTGACAAAATAGTCAAGCCCGCGCGTGCTTAACGTCACACGGCTAAAATATTTAGACATGGAACTATATTTAAATTAAATAAGTCTTTGGAAGTAAAAAGAAACGCTACCTGTGATTAGTTGGGTCGGAGGTGCGATACCTGCCAATCACACACACACACACACACCCACACACACACAGTCAACTTCCTGCTAAACTAAGCACGGCGTGACAATTCGGGCACATTTCTTATCGCTGGAATAATACATATCATGATTGTCATAACGTCAATCACAACCGCGACAAAAAAAGTCGATTGCAAAATAATGATTTAATTTAAATGAATAAAAAATAACAATCATAATAATAATAATAGTTAAATGATGTGAAGGAAAATTGTAAATAGTACTACGATTTATCCATTTTGTGTTCATATTGCATTTAATAGGCGACCCGGTAGTCCAGTGGTTAGCACGTGGGCTTCACAGTGCAGAGGTACCGGGTTCGATTCCAGCTCCGGCCTCCCTGTGTGGAGTTTGCATGTTCTCCCCGGGCCTGCATGGGTTTTCTCCGGGTGCTCCGGTTTCCTCCCACATTCCAAAAACATGCGTGGCAGGCTGATTGAACACTCTAAATTGTCCCTAGGTGTGAGTGTGAGTGCGAATGGGTGTTCGTTTCTGTGTGCCCTGCGATTGGCTGGCAACTGATTCAGGGTGTCCCCCGCCTACTGCCCGAAGACAGCTGGGATAGGCTCCAGCACCCCCCCCACGACCCTAGTGAGGATCAAGCAGCTCGGAAGATGAATGAATGAATGAATTGGATTTAATTGAAAGATGTTTGCTGTTTTTTTCTCTTTCTTTCTTCTTTCTACCTACATTCTTGCTGCTGGAGGCTGTAAATTTCCCCAGTGTGGGACGAATAAAGGATATCTTATCTTATCAAACTTTGAATTGCAGCCGTGCATTGATTGATTAACGCTCCACCCTAATCGAGTCCTCTCAAACGTTACTCACCATTCCTTTTTTCTCTGCCATGCCTGTGGGTTACTTTTATGTCTCTTTTCTCCTGGAAACATATCGAAAGCACACTTGAGTCACAAGAAAATACCAAATTGGATTTTTGGGCAGCTATTTTGTTGTTGTCAATAAATGTTCAGTTTGTTCCATTTTGTTCACCTCACAAACACTTTTTTTTGACAAATGTTTCCGCGTGTCTGTCTCAATCTGCCCGCCGGCATCCACGTCTCGATTTCTTTCGCTCTTGCAATAGCTGAATAATATGTGCATAAGGTAAACATGGCGAAAATAATTGGCTACACGCGTTCAAGAGATTGTCAAATAAATCCAAGGTGTTCATTTGTCTTTCAATCACCCTGCACGTCACCGCAATTATAATCGCATGGATTTTCCGTTCGCCGCACGATAGCTAAAAAAAAAAAAAAAAAGCATCGACGGCAGTGGAAACAAAAAGAACAAAACACCAAATATTTGTAGTTGAAGAATCATTAGCAATGCGTTTCCAAATTGCATTAAAGGCTTACTTTGAAAAACATGTTTGAAGTCTTTGCGGGGTCCTTATTCCAGACGTAGGCGCCCAGAAGGAGAACAACGATGAATTTTAGTACCTTCTGTAATGTCATCCCGACCTGTAAGGGAGCAAACGGAATCGCAATCACAAGAAATTCAAATTCTCTTAAGACAGAAAGCCGTCCACCACGTTTTCGAGAGTCCTTGAAAAAAATAATGATAATAATCATGCCAAACACGTTATTGCGCCTGCCTAGACATATCAAGTCAAAGAATGTACGAAAGAAGTCGTTTCCAAAGTCGTTTTCCTAAGTCGTTTTCCAAAGTTTTTTCCAAAGTTTGTGTTTACCTTTGGTCTTCCTGTTATTGCTGAACGCAGCTATTTTGCCGAACGGCTTCTGAAAAGTCTGTGTCAGTTGCCAACCATCTACTTTATAGGGCTCGTGTCCGCGTTTACGCACCAGTCTGACAGGTTCAGTTGCTACGCGGAGATGCAACAAACACATTCATTAAGCCCTTTTGAGCATTCGAATTAAGGAATTAGGTTCCTTCTTCCTTGATGTTCGGGCTGCTGCTCGAACGCCGCTGCTGTTTGGCTGTGTCTTCTTGCGCTTCTCTGGGTTGGAGTCCGCCGGTGCATCAGCCCAGCCTTCCGTCTCCCCCAGCTACATTTGGAAGCTCAATTTAGACTCTGAATTTTAGAGTCTTCCATTCAGCTGCCTTTGAAATGTGGGAGGAAACCAGAGTACCCGGAGAAAACCCACACAAGCACTGGGGGAGTCGCCGGTGCATCAGCCCGGCCTTCCGTCTCCCCCAGCTGCATTTGGAAGCTCAATTTAGACTCTGAATTTTAGAATCTTCCATTCAGCTGCCTTTGGAATGTGGGAGGAAACCGGAGTACCCGGAGAAAACCCACACAAGCACTGGGGGAGTCGCCGGTGCATCAGCCCGGCCTTCCGTCTCCCCCAGCTACATTTGGAAGCTCAATTTAGACTCTGAATTTTAGAGTCTTCCATTCAGTTGCCTTTGAAATGTGGGAGGAAACCAGAGTACCCGGAGAAAACCCACACAAGCACTGGGGGAGTCGCCGGTGCATCAGCCCGGCCTTCCGTCTCCCCCAGCTGCATTTGGAAGCTCAATTTAGACTCTGAATTTTAGAGTCTTCCATTCAGCTGCCTTTGGAATGTGGGAGGAAACCGGAGTACCCGGAGAAAAGCCACACAAGCACTGGGGGAGTCGCCGGTGCATCAGCCCGGCCTTCCGTCTCCCCCGGCTACATTTGGAAGCTCAATTTAGACTCTGAATTTTAGAGTCTTCCATGGAATGTGGGAGGAAACCGGAGTACCCGGAGAAAAGCCACACAAGCACTGGGGGGAGAACATGCAGACATCACACGGGAAGGCCACCGACGGAATCTAACCCTGCACATCGCTGGGAAACCAGTGCCAGGACTGCATACCACACGAAGCACATCATTATACGCCTTCTTGTCACTCTCTCGGGTGGCGTTCTTTGTTATTCTCTCGTGCCAGCAGGAAGAAAAATGTCTGTCTTTTCTCACACAACTTTACTGGCGTGTTGACAGCAGTTGACTGACTTTCACTTTCACTTGACTTTCAGCTGCTTTTTATGCAAGTTACACGCATTGCTTTTTGACCCGATTACCCCCCTAATACTGAAGCGGTTGAGTATTGCAATAGCTTTTCATGGTCCCTTCCACGAATTACCATTTTAAATGGCTAATTTGGCTGACTTGGGATTTGTTCTTGATTTTACTGTTTGGTGCTTTCTACCGCCTTTATTACCGATTTGTCTTACTGTTTATCGTGCATGTTAAATCGCTCCATGTACAGCACTTTGTATGCAGCGATGGCTGTTTGAAAGCGCTCGAGAAATACTCTTGACTTGACTTGACAATCGGTTCAGGGTGTCCCCCGCCTACTGCCTGAAGACAGCTGGGATAGGCTCCAGCATGCCCGTGAGGATCGGAAAATGGATGGATGGATGAATACCTAAATCGGGTTTTTCATGTCTTGATAGTAACAGTTCCCCACCCTGATACTAAGCGACTGGAGTATATGCTGTATTCCTCGGGATGTCCATTTGGCTCCTCGCAGATGTATCGTTTGTTCTAAGTTTACTGAAGCCAGCGTCGTCATTGTTTTGATCATAAATTGTGTTGTACAGTTTTCCCCTGGTTTAATAATTGCTTGAAATGAAAGAAAATTATTGCAGACAAAAGGCCGCTGGTTGGATAAAAATGCGATGCTTTGAGGAAGTATGTGTCAGGGTGTGCCCATTGGGTGTGTGTGCGTGTGTGTAAGGAATGTCCGTCTACAGATGACTTTAATTTGCACTTTGAAAGTTGTGACTTGACCTATTTTTTTTCTTCTTCAGAATCCTACCTAAGTGCATGCTTGCCAATTGAAAGTTTTCAAACATTTGTCATTTTCAGATTTTTCCAGTGAGGCTGATGTGTTTAATATTTCTGAGTTGCATATTCAATTGATTGCATAAAACTGCAGATAGATCATAAAGTGAGGCAGACTGAATTCTGCCTCCCCACTAGTCAAATATTACTAATAATACTTAATTATCTATACTGTTCATAATGTCTTGAAGTAATGAAGCTCTTAACCATGGAACATAGTGCTAGAACGCAAGTATCGGAATGTTAAATAACGCAATATAATACACAAACATACAAGGAAGTGTTATAAGATAAGAAAACCTTTATTTTTCTCACACTGGAGACATTTACAACTATGCGACGGATGCCTTGATCTAATGCTGTCAGCATCTCCAGTAACCACTTCTGTGATTAGAATACATAGCTTATGCACAAAAAGTTCGGAAAAATCGGCTGAGCTGCGAATTTTGCAGTGGGTATCAAGTGTTGATCGCCCGGGATGATGAGGAGGCCTCCGATGATGGGTTACTAACACCTGAAAAAAACCCAAAAAAACACACTTAATTCAACAAATAAATAAATCCAATTTATCTACGGGAGTTTCCGCCACTTTTTTTGCCGCGGTTCAAAATCTGAATTGCTGTTGCATGATGTGGCCACACTGCATAGTACAGCCCATCAAATTGTCAGGTACAGCAGGGCCCTGTCAGAGAAAACACCCTTGGGGTGGCCCAAGGGAGCGCCCGTAATGGCGCAAGGTCGTCTGCTAGATTCCAAAACGCAAAGCTCGCGCCGGCTAAAATAGTCCACTTTTCAAATGACACCATACCTCTTCTTCCAAAGTTCCTCCAGATATGCCATCCGCTTGATGAATTTTCAGCACTCGAGCTCTAAAAGAATTGAAGAAAAAAACCCACACAAATCAGTACATGATTGATGATCTGCCAACAAAGTGTGAATGAATCGCGTTCTAACCTTTGTCCCACTTCCCGAAGCCTGAGACTGTGTGAACATCGATATTTCTGACCGAACCTGAAAAAAAATGGAGACAAATCAGCATTCGACTGTCCAACTCTAATAAATCTTGCCAGGAGTTATGACAAGATTTCTGATTTCGATCATAATTTTTTTTCAAAGAGTGTTACCAATAGCACATTAAAGGAAAGCGAAGCAAGGCTAACATCAAAACGTCTGTGAACAATTATGGGGCTGCTCGGATGTAATGATTGCGATTACGAGGCTCAAATTAACTGTGGAGGATGACAGAAAACCGTTCACACTCGGGAAAATTTAAGAACGTTCAAGCAGCCTGCCATGCATGTTTTTGGAATGTGGGAGGAAACCGGAGTACCCGGAGAAAACCCACACGTGCGAAGCCAAACATCGTTTTTTTTAAAAACAATTACGTTACATACCTTTTTGTCCAAGAGCGTTCCAAAAACTAATATGAAGAATCCCTACATAAAGACAGGAAGAGAAGCTTGAGACAACAGTGCCGTTTCAAGACGAAATGCAGCGGCTTGCGAAACATCGAACCAGAGCCACATCAGCGTATGATGACTCAACATGAATATGACATGGTTATGGCAGTTCTGAATTAGGACTAAACAGTGATGACTGTCGTAATGCTCGTTCCTTTTGGATCAACGAGGCTTTCAGTCACTTACGGCTCCCGAAAATGGGGTTAAAGTTGAAAATTTGGGCGAGAATGTTCAGCGTAGCGTGATTCGGTTGACTAAATCATCACGAGATTGAAAGATCACTTCCAAATATTCATCTTCTGTACCGCTTGATCCTCACTAGGGTCGCGGGGGGTGCTGGAGCCCATCCCAGCCGTCTCCGGGCAGTAGGCGGGGGACACCCTGAATCGGTTGCCAGCCAATCACAGGGCACACAGAGACGAACAACCATCCACGCTCACACTCACACCTAGGGACAATTTAGAGTGTTCAATCAGCCTGCCACGCATGTTTTTGGAACGTGGGAGGAAACCGGAGCACCCGGAGAAAACCCACGCAGGCCCGGGGAGAACTTGCAAACTCCACACAGGGAGGCCGGAGCTGGAATCGAACCCGGTACCTCTGCACTGTGAAGCCGACGTGCTAACCACTGGACTACCAGGCTGCCCACTTCCAAATATCTGAATGAAATATCAACGCAAAACGTACAGAACAACATCCGAAGCTCACCTGCAGAGAATTGAAGAAGGCAAAGGTGATGTGGATTCCGAGATTCGTTGGGTCGACTAAGATTCCAACTCCAAGACCCCACGTTATTCCAAAAAAGGGCGTGAGGATGGCCAAGCTCCGAATAATGACGACCAGGACGTACTTCTCATCTTCATGGGCACCGCGCGTCATCCCCCGACTCTGCAATATTTTAACTATCACCACAATTAGGATGATAATGTTGACAAACACGATGAGCAGTGCCGGGACCACAAACGCCAGCAGTGCTCTCGACTTGTCCCAATTGAGCCAGCAGATGACATTTTCTCGAATGTATGCGTCGTTGGGTGCAGTCACGGCGATGGTAATGACCGTGATAATTAGCGGGGCCCCGTAGCCAAGCGAGAATCCAATAGCTAGCATTGTGTTTTTGGAAAGTCCTCCATCAAAGACTCTGACCGAGCGGTAGAACAGCAGTAGGGCAGATGCCAGCATCCAGAAAAAGAGGGCTAAGTAAAAGAAATGGATGAAAAAGGTCGCGGCGGTGCAGGCATCTGGATTCTTCTTATCTCCCTCGGAGATACTTGCGCCAATGATGAACCAAATGTCTGCGATCAGAAGAGACATTGCGATGTTGATGATGGAAACGTGGCGCAAGTGTGACGTGTTGCTCTTTCGAACTTTTTTCCATATGAGCGCCTCGATAATCAGGCATATCACCAAGCACGCCATGGAAATACCGACGCCAATGTAGGTTATGAAATCCAGCACGCGGCTGTTGGGAACGCCGGGCGACATGAGTATCGAAAAGGAGGTCAGGTGGTCACACCGACACACGACCGTGTCGTCCCTTCGTCGAACCAACGCGCAACCTTCGCCGTCCCATCCTCCGAGTCCGTCGAAGAGGGAAAAGTTCCAGAACACGCACTGAGGGTTCCCCAGGCCGTCGTTTACGATGTCAAAGGTGAACGTGATGTCGTCGACGGTCGTGTCGGACTGAACCAGGACGACTCTCCCGTTGATGACCCTGCCCGAGGCGTTGTTTTCATCTCTCGGGGGGAGTATGTTATCGAAAGATTCAAAGGTGATCACGGTGAGGTCGGTCTCTCCGTTAGACTGCGGGACGTCGATCTCCACGGTGGAATTGAAATCCCCGTTGAAGCTGTCGGTAAAAGTCGTTTTGTTCAAGACTATCAACGGCGTTTCAATGCTGAAAGAGCCGTTGACGAGCCTGCTCGTGATACCCTCAAGGGAAAACAACAATAATGAGCTGAAACTCTCATTTCTGGGAGTGATCGGTCTCGTGTCCTCACGGAGAGCTTGAAGGTTAAGATTGTCCCACGATTCCCTTGCCTGATCTCGACTAAGGACGTCCGTCACGATAAGGACATCCTGAAGTTAAAAAAAGGGGGAAAATAATTCGAGTCAGTCCATATCTTAACATCCACCGTTGGTGTATTGTTTGACGTGACAACACAAACACACCTCAATCGAGTCCCGACTGATCCGGATAGTTGGAGATGCTGTGACCAAGGAGGCTACATTGTTGAGAATTCTCACAATTAACTCAATGTCGTTGGGAGATTGAGTCACTTCCTCGCTTAGAATAAAAGTAGCATTGCTGAGTTCCTCCAGGAAATCCGGCACTATCCGTTCATTCAAAAACTGGAAAAACGGGAAAAACGGTGTTAACATCAATCGGCGCCTCGAGGTTTCCGCGCAGAAAATTAGAATACCAAGTGCAATGTCCGGACAACCCCTGCTCGAGAAATCGCTCCCGTGAGTTGGCCAATGACATTAATTGTGTGTGGGCTCCAAGTCGAGCCGCTTCTCCTCCACATCGAGAGGAGCCAGATGAGGTGGCTTGGGCATCTGATTCGGATGCCTCCTGAACGCCTCCCCGGTGAGGTGTTCCGGTCATGTCCCACCGGGAGGAGACCCCGAGGAAGACCCAGGACACGCTGGAGAGACTATGTCACCCAGCTTGCCTGGGAACGACTCGGGATCCCCCGGGGAGAGCTGGAAGAAGTAGCTAGGGAGAGGGAAGTCTGGGCTTCCCTGCTAAAGCTGTTGCCCCCGCGACCCGGCCCCGGATAAGCGGTAGATAATGGATGGATGGATGGTGTGCCGAACCAAAGTCAACCATCTCACCTCAGATTCGATCAATAATTGCACAAATTTCTGGATGTTGCAGTTGTCTTCGCGATCTTCCCATTCTCCGCTTTCCCTGCAAATGGCAGTCCTGTTTCCGACATAATTTGTTGCACATGAAGCTCGACCCTCTTCGTTTAAAAATCCATTTCCATATTCTGGGTCACCTACACACGTGAATCCATCTGGAAAGATGTGCATGTTTACCTTTATGTTAGGCCAAGGGGGAAATGGTCTGAAATGTGTGGCCGTTGCCGGCTCGATGGTTACCTTCGCTGACAAACAGCAACGTGATATTCCGTGTGAATTGAGGAAATTCAATCACTTGGCAAACAATGCTTATTTCTTGGTTATCGCAGTCTTCCTGTGAGATTGTTTTCAGAAGTTGGATTGGATTGCCCGTTTCTAAACAAGTGCAAGAAAAAAAAAAACCAACACTGTGACAGTCTTCACAAAAAGTAAAAATAAAAACAAAAGTAAAAGAAAATTCTGTAAACTGAATGTAAAATTTTGAAAATCCCACATTCAGTAAAAATCCACACATGAACCCCCCAGTTAAATGTTGTGTCGATTAGGTCATGTAGTTTTTTCCATTGTTCTCAGTATTCATTCATTCATTCATTCATTCATCCTCACTAGGGTCGCAGGGGGTGCTGGAGCCTATCCCAGCTGTCTTCGGGCAGTAGGCGGGGGACACCCTGAATCGGTTGCCAGCCAATCGCAGGGCACACAGAGACGAACAACCATTCGTACTCACACTCACACCTAGGGACAATTTAGAGTGTTCAATCAGCCTGCCACGCATGTTTTTGGAATGTGGGAGGAAACCGGAGCACCCGGAGAAAACCCACGCAGGCCCGGGGAGAACATGCAAACTCCACACAGGGAGGCCGGAGCTGGAATCGAACCCGGTACCTCTGCACTGTGAAGCCGACGTGCTAACCACTGGACTACCAGGCCGCTGTTCTCAGTTTTAATTACAGCTAACTCACACTTTTGACGGTTCGAGCAATCATTTGGGAATAAACTGCAAAATACCAAATGTAGATGCCTTTCCGTTTCAAGTCTTACCTGTATTTGGGAAGTCTTTAAACTTGACACTGTAAGGTTCCTGGACAGAGCACTGGAGTGACAATTCCTGCCCAACCTGGCACACAATCCTGTTTTTCAGCGGAACAATCCGAATGGTGGGTGTTTCCAAAAGACTGAATCTTTCATTGGAGTCTTGCAGGAAACTTGAATTCCCATCAAACAGCCGACATTGATAGCGCCCTGAAATAATATCATGCCAATTACGTAAGACTTGACTGCGAATTACCAAGGTGGGGAGATAACAGTAAAAGGAAAATGATTCCAACTGGTGTAAGGGTTAAGATTGAGTTGCTTTTCCACAATCTCCCCCAGAAAAGATGACAAGTGTGCAATAGTTGAGTACACTGGAACCCCTTTTCACCCCCTATAACGTTCATTTCAAAGTCCCGATTTCACGTCATTCATTCTCCATCTACCGATTTTGCTGACAACGAAACGTACAGTAACCTCGGAAAAAATTGACAAAAAAGCTTAATGAACAAAAACAAAGCTCGACAAAGAACACTGGTACGACCCCGGTAAAACACTTGCAAAAAGGGTGAAAGATTAAAAAAAACGAATGAAAATTGCTTGTCAATAAATGGAGAAGAAGAAACCCAAACACGTACAATCCAAAAAAAAAATGACACTCGCGTCCTTAAATAGTCGACTGATTATTTGGGCAGCAGATGTGCAAAATAGAGCCCTCTTCTGCCACCTGCTGGAGAAACACAAGAGCAGGACCATGAAAAGCACATGGTCTGAAAACACGTCCGGTAAAGGGAAGCAAATCTTTCTGTTTGACAAGGCGGAAATTGTCCCGCACTTTCAAAAGGGAGTCTCCCAGGTCACAAAATCATGGCAGATTGAAAGATATTTTCTGGAACGAGGTTCGAATGGATACATTTTGTTGATTTTAAGTTGATAGATGGTGCTTCAAGTGTTTCTTACCGTTGTCAGTAAAAAAGAAATTGGTGATCACAAGCGTTTCCATTCGATTAGCCCGTGAAAACCTGTGCAGGTCATCTTCGATTATTAAAGCACCATCAACTGTCCATTCGCTCGAGGTGATACGAAACTGGAGCGTCTGTGGTGGTGGGCCACATGTCACATTTAATCTGTCGTTGAAGAATACGGCAGTTGGTTGAAACGTTAAGTTTCTGCTGCCTGAGATGAAAAACAACACAGAGGGTGTTACAATTATTATTCAGCGGAAGATTTTCCAGACAAATCAGCCAAATGCCCCACGACCCTTGTGAGGACAAGCAGATGAGAAAATGGATAAGCCCCAAATGATGCGATGCCATGACAAATGTCTCCAAAATTATGAGTTACTTACTCTCAAACCTCACCGGGAAGCTATTCCTCAGATCATTGAATAGTGCCACCAGAAGTGCATCAACAGCCGCGTCTTGAATTGCCGTATTTGCAGTAATTTCAAAGTCAAAAATGGTGCTACCAGTCCTGTAGAAAACATTTAAAATCAGATTCGATTACAGTGCGTGAACTTCATCAGAGCAACTTGAAAAATGAGGGAGATTTCTTTCTTATTTGATCACTCATGAACCGAAAAGGTAGCTTTGTCCTGAATTATGAAACAAAAGCCAAAAGTCTTGCATTGAACTGTCGTAACGGCAAGGTAAGGTAAATCATTGTTTTTAAAAAATTATAATAATTCAATCTACCTGAAGGCCAAGAGGTCCGCTGAAAGTAGACCGGGGATATGGATCTGAGAATTCGTTTCAATCTATTTGCAAGTATGAGAACATCCAATGTGTGAGTTCGACAATGATACCAGTGACAACAATTGCAAGCGATCTTTGAAATGACCACAAGAAAAAAAAAGAACTCACAGCTTGTGAACATCTCTGGTGAACACTGTTACTTTCATCATTGTATGATTCATCAAAGTCAATCTCCAAAGTGACCGATAATGACCTCTCTAAAATGCAGAAGTAGCTGGTCAGTACAAATTATTTAAGGACTTCATTTTGAAGAGTCCTTATGTAAAACTTAAGTACCGTCTATTGTCCTGGCCGGCGTAGACAAACCTAATTGGAGAGGAAAGTTGAATGAGAAGAAGTTCTCAAACAGTCCAAGGAAAGTTCTCTCACGTGAATTTGTTTTAAGATTGTGAAACCAGGGCGATTCTGAAATGTGTCGTTTTACTTTACCTTTGATGGAGTTCATGTATTTGTACTTGTGAGTTAAGATTTGAGGCGAATGAATGGAAGTGTTGGAAACTGTACTGGAGTGTATGTCTCAGATACTTTACTTTCTGTTGATGGTGAGGTGGTTGTTGCGTTGGTCGCTGTTGTCCCTGTTGTCGCTATTGTTGTTGTCGTTGCGTTGGTCGCTGTTGTCCCTGTTGTCGCTATTGTTGTTGTCGTTGCGTTGGTCGCTGTTGTCCCTGTTGTCCCTATTGTTGTTGTCGTTGCGTTGGTCGCTGTTGTCCCTGTTGTCGCTATTGTTGTTGTTGTTGCTGCTGTCGTCGGTGTTGTGGTTGGAGTTGGAGTTGGTGTTGGTGTTTTTGATGGACAAGCGGTGGTGAGATCTGTGGGGCACAGTTGGAATATGTTTCTTATTCACAAGTAAAAATGACTGAAATGATCATTACATGTTTGCTTGCAAATGTAATTAAGAGTCATTGGTAGGCATTCCGTTCCTGGTATGGAACAGTTCGGAGGGACGGATATTTGGGGTTGGGGGCTTAAAAGTCTCTTTCAAAAGGTACAAGGTAAGAATGGAAAATGGGTTTTCATCCCTAACTGGGTCAAGTATTGATGGATGAGCATTTCACAATCAAGAGACGGAAATACATCTACACGCATGAGCTTGAGAAAATGGATGGATGGAGACCAGCAATGCTTTCCGTCTTTGAATGACGTTTCATGACGTTCACAAGAGCTGCACTTACTTGTGATTGGCTGACAGAACTTCCCAAATGGAGGGATTCCGTTGATGCAGTCACAGATGAATGTACTGGCATTGCTGCATGCACCATACGTGTCGCAGATGTCACATGACCAAGTGAAGGAATCTTCACATTGACACTCGGTTCCTCCGGCAGAGTTTAGGGGGCAGGCTGAAAAAGATATTTGCCCCACAGTATTTATTGGTGACCCATTTCAAAACAAATTTAGAATGACTCCTGAAGTTTGTCGAGGATCTCCAACCACCCGACAGAAAGCCTCACCTGTGGACAAGTTCCAGCTTGACAGTGTTAAATCATCAGTTATCTCTAAAGCCGATGAGACGTTAGCCACGGCGTCCCTCAACCGATTAATGATCTCTGATGGCTCCATGTTGGTTGGTGTGTCCACCGTGAGGACAATGTCCACTGAAGCAGAGTAGCGTCGCAGGAGACAGGAGAAAATGTTACTCCAAATGCAGTCATCCAAACCTATTCCCTCAATACTTCAAAACAGTTCCAGACATCTCTTATGCTAAATTATCCCGTATCTTTGTACAGTACCTTCGGTCTGTGGTGGACATGGGCCGATGGCTGTGGATTAAATGTTGGAAAAGTATATTACTCTGTGACGGGAAAAACCAATTTCCTGATCGTCACGGTCATAAGACCTGCACTTACTTGAGATTGGCTTACAGAACGTCCCAAATGGAGGGATTCCGTTGATGCAGTCACAGGTGAATGGACTGGCATTGCTGCATGCACCATACGTGTCGCAGATGTCACATGACCAAGTGAAGGAATCTTCACATTGACACTCGGTTCCTCCGGCAGAGTTTAGGGGGCAGGCTGAAAAGATATTTGCGCCACAGTATTTATTGGTGACCCATTTCAAAACAAATTTAGAATGACTCCTGAAGTTTGTCGAGGAGCCCAACCACCCGACCGAAAGCCTCACCTGTGGACAAGGTCCAGCTTGACAGTGTTAAATCATCAGTTATCTCTAAAGCCGATGAGACGTTAGCCACGGCGTCCCTCAACCGATTAATGATCTCTGATGGCTCCATGTTGGTAGGAGTGTCCACCGTGAGGACAATGTCCACTGAAGCAGAGTCGCGTCGCAGGAGACAGGAGAAAATGTTACTCCAAATGCAGTCATCCAAACCTATTCCCTCAATACTTCAAAACAGTTCCAGACATCTCTTATGCTGAATTATCCCGTATCTTTCTAAAGTACCTTCGGTCTCTGGTGGACATGGGCCGATGGCTGTGGATTAAATGTTGGAAAAAATATATTACTCTGTGACGGGAAAAACCAATGTCCTGATCGTTACGGTCATAAGAGCTGCACTTACTTGAGATTGGCTTACAGAACGTCCCAAATGGAGGGATTCCATTGATGCAGTCACAGGTGAATGGACTGGCATTGCTGCATGCACCATACGTGTCGCAGATGTCACATGACCAAGTGAAGGAATCTTCACATTGACACTCGGTTCCTCCGGCAGAGTTTAGGGGGCAGGCTGAAAAAGATGTTTGTGCCACAGTATTTCTTGGTGACCCATTTCAGAACAAATTTAGAATGACTCCTGAAGTTTGTCGAGGAGCCCAACCACCCGACATAAAGCCTCACCTGTGGACAAGGTCCAGCTTGACAGTGTTAAATCATCAGTTATCTCTAAAGCCGATGAGACGTTAGCCACGGCGTCCCTCAACCGATTAATGATCTCTGATGGCTCCATGTTGGTTGGTGTATCCACCGTGAGGACAATGTCCACTGAAGCAGAGTAGCGTCGCAGGAGACAGGAGAAAATGTTACTCCAAATGCAGTCATCCAAACCTATTCCCTCAAAACAGTTCCAGACATCTCTTATGCTGAATTATCCCGTATCTTTCTAAAGTACCTTCGGTCTGTGGTGGACATGGGCCGATGGCTGTGGATTAAATGTTGGAAAAATATATTACTCTGTGACGGGAAAAACCAATGTCCTGATCGTCACGGTCATAAGACCTGCACTTACTTGAGATTGGCTTACAGAACGTCCCAAATGGAGGGATTCCATTGATGCAGTCACAGGTGAATGGACTGGCATTGCTGCATGCACCATACGTGTCGCAGATGTCACATGACCAAGTGAAGGAATCTTCACATTGACACTCGGTTCCTCCGGCAGAGTTTAGGGGGCAGGCTGAAAAAGATATTTGCCCCACAGTATTTATTGGTGACCCATTTCAAAACAAATTTAGAATGACTCCTGAAGTTTGTCGAGGATCTCCAACCACCCGACAGAAAGCCTCACCTGTGGACAAGTTCCAGCTTGACAGTGTTAAATCATCAGTTATCTCTAAAGCCGATGAGACGTTAGCCACGGCGTCCCTCAACCGATTAATGATCTCTGATGGCTCCATGTTGGTTGGTGTGTCCACCGTGAGGACAATGTCCACTGAAGCAGAGTAGCGTCGCAGGAGACAGGAGAAAATGTTACTCCAAATGCAGTCATCCAAACCTATTCCCTCAATACTTCAAAACAGTTCCAGACATCTCTTATGCTAAATTATCCCGTATCTTTGTACAGTACCTTCGGTCTGTGGTGGACATGGGCCGATGGCTGTGGATTAAATGTTGGAAAAGTATATTACTCTGTGACGGGAAAAACCAATTTCCTGATCGTCACGGTCATAAGACCTGCACTTACTTGAGATTGGCTTACAGAACGTCCCAAATGGAGGGATTCCATTGATGCAGTCACAGGTGAATGGACTGGCATTGCTGCATGCACCATACGTGTCGCAGATGTCACATGACCAAGTGAAGGAATCTTCACATTGACACTCGGTTCCTCCGGCAGAGTTTAGGGGGCAGGCTGAAAAAGATATTTGTGCCACAGTATTTATTGGTGACCCATTTCAAAACAAAATTAGAACAATTCCTGACATTTGTAGAGGAGCCCAATCACCCGACCGAAAGACTCACCTGTGGACAAGGTCCAGCTTGACAGTGTTAAATCATCAGTTATCTCTAAAGCCGATGAGACGTTAGCCACGGCGTCCCTCAACCGATTAATGATCTCTGATGGCTCCATGTTGGTAGGAGTGTCCACCGTGAGGACAATGTCCACTGAAGCAGAGTAGCATCGCAGGAGACAGGAGAAAATGTTACTCCAAATGCAGTCATCCAAACCTATTCCCTCAATACTTCAAAACAGTTCCAGACATCTCTTATGCTGAATTATCCCGTATCTTTGTAAAGTACCTTCGGTCTGTGGTGGACATGGGCCGATGGCTGTGGATTAAATGTTGGAAAAATATATTACTCTGTGACGGGAAAAACCAATGTCCTGATCGTCACGGTCATAAGACCTGCACTTACTTGAGATTGGCTTACAGAACGTCCCAAATGGAGGGATTCCGTTGATGCAGTCACAGGTGAATGGACTGGCATTGCTGCATGCACCATACGTGTCACAGATGTCACATGACCAAGTGAAGGAATCTTCACATTGACACTCGGTTCCTCCGGCAGAGTTTAGGGGGCAGGCTGAAAAAGATATTTGCGCCACAGTATTTCTTGGTGACCCATTTCAAAACAAATTTAGAATGACTCCTGAATTTTGTCGAGGAGCCCAACCACCCGACAGAAAGCCTCACCTGTGGACAAGGTCCAGCTTGACAGTGTTAAATCATCAGTTATCTCTAAAGCCGATGAGACGTTAGCCACGGCGTCCCTCAACCGATTAATGATCTCTGATGGCTCCATGTTGGTAGGAGTGTCCACCGTGAGGACAATGTCCACTGAAGCAGAGTAGCGTCGCAGGAGACAGGAGAAAATGTTACTCCAAATGCAGTCATCCAAACCTATTCCCTCAAAACAGTTCCAGACATCTCTTATGCTGAATTATCCCGTATCTTTCTAAAGTACCTTCGGTCTGTGGTGGACATGGGCCGATGGCTGTGGATTAAATGTTGGAAAAAAATATATTACTCTGTGACGGGAAAAACCAATGTCCTGATCGTCACATTCACAAGAGCTGCACTTACTTGAGATTGGCTGACAGAACGTCCCAAATGGAGGGATTCCGTTGATGCAGTCACAGGTGAATGGACTGGCATTGCTGCATGCACCATACGTGTCGCAGATGTCACATGACCAAGTGAAGGAATCTTCACATTGACACTCGGTTCCTCCGGCAGAGTTTAGGGGGCAGGCTGAAAAAGATATTTGCGCCACAGTATTTCTTGGTGACCCATTTCAAAACAAAATTAGAACAATTCCTGACATTTGTAGAGGAGCCCAATCACCCGACCGAAAGACTCACCTGTGGACAAGGTCCAGCTTGACAGTGTTAAATCATCAGTTATCTCTAAAGCCGATGAGACGTTAGCCACGGCGTCCCTCAACCGATTAATGATCTCTGATGGCTCCATGTTGGTAGGAGTGTCCACCGTGAGGACAATGTCCACTGAAGCAGAGTAGCGTCGCAGGAGACAGGAGAAAATGTTACTCCAAATGCAGTCATCCAAACCTATTCCCTCAATAGTTCAAAACCGTTCCAGACATCTCTTATGCTGAATTATCCCGTATCTTTGTACAGTACCTTCGGTCTGTGGTGGACATGGGCCGATGGCTGTGGATTAAATGTTGGAAAAATATATTATTCTGTAAAGGGAAAAACCAATGTCCTGATCGTCACGGTAATAAGACCTGCACTTACTTGAGATTGGCTTACAGAACGTCCCAAATGGAGGGATTCCATTGATGCAGTCACAGGTGAATGGACTGGCATTGCTGCATGCACCATATGTGTCGCAGATGTCACATGACCAAGTGAAGGAATCTTCACATTGACACTCGGTTCCTCCGGCAGAGTTTAGGGGGCAGGCTGAAAAAGATATTTGCGCCACAGTATTTATTGGTGACCCATTTCAAAACAAAATTAGAACAATTCCTGACATTTGTCGAGGAGCCCAATCACCCGACCGACTCACCTGTGGACAAGGTCCAGCTTGACAGTGTTAAATCATCAGTTATCTCTAGAGCCGATGAGACGTTAGCCACGGCGTCCCTCAACCGATTAATGATCTCTGATGGCTCAATGTTGGTAGGAGTGTCCACCGTGAGGACAATGTCCACTGAAGCAGAGTAGCATCGCAGGAGACACGAGAGAATGTTACTCCAAATGCAGTCATCCAAACCTATTCCCTCAATACTTCAAAACAGTTCCAGACATCTCTTATGCTGAATTATCCCGTATCTTTGTACAGTACCTTCGGTCTGTGGTGGACATGGGCCGATGGCTGTGGATTAAATGTTGGAAAAATATATTACTCTCTGACGGGAAAAACCAATGTCCTGATCGTCACGGTCATAAGACCTGCACTTACTTGAGATTGGCTTACAGAACGTCCCAAATGGAGGGATTCCGTTGATGCAGTCACAGGTGAATGGACTGGCATTGCTGCATGCACCATACGTGTCGCAGATGTCACATGACCAAGTGAAGGAATCTTCACATTGACACTCGGTTCCTCCGGCAGAGTTTAGGGGGCAGGCTGAAAAAGATATTTGCGCCACAGTATTTATTGGTGACCCATTTCAAAACAAAATTAGAACAATTCCTGACATTTGTAGAGGAGCCCAATCACCCGACCGAAAGACTCACCTGTGGACAAGGTCCAGCTTGACAGTGTTAAATCATCAGTTATCTCTAAAGCCGATGAGACGTTAGCCACGGCGTCCCTCAACCGATTAATGATCTCTGATGGCTCCATGTTGGTAGGAGTGTCCACCGTGAGGACAATGTCCACTGAAGCAGAGTAGCATCGCAGGAGACAGGAGAAAATGTTACTCCAAATGCAGTCATCCAAACCTATTCCCTCAATACTTCAAAACAGTTCCAGACATCTCTTATGCTGAATTATCCCGTATCTTTGTATTGTACCTTCGGTCTGTGGTGGACATGGGCCGATGGCTGTGGATTAAATGTTGGAAAAATATATTACTCTGCAAAGGGAAAAACCAATGTCCTGATCGTCACGGTCATAAGACCTGCACTTACTTGAGATTGGCTTACAGAACGTCCCAAATGGAGGGATTCCGTTGATGCAGTCACAGGTGAATGGACTGGCATTGCTGCATGAACCATACGTGTCGCAGATGTCACATGACCAAGTGAAGGAATCTTCACATTGACACTCGGTTCCTCCGGCAGAGTTTAGGGGGCAGGCTGAAAAAGATATTTGTGCCACAGTATTTATTGGTAACCCATTTCAAAACAAAATTAGAACGATTCCTGACATTTGTAGAGGAGCCCAATCACCCGACAGAAAGCCTCACCTGTGGACAAGGTCCAGCTTGACAGTGTTAAATCATCAGTTATCTCTAAAGCCGATGAGACGTTAGCCACGGCGTCCCTCAACCGATTAATGATCTCTGATGGCTCCATGCTGGTAGGAGTGTCCACCGTGAGGACAATGTCCACTGAAGCAGAGTAGCGTCGCAGGAGACAGGAGAAAATGTTACTCCAAATGCAGTCATCCAAACCTATTCCCTCAATACTTCAAAACAGTTCCAGACATCTCTTATGCTGAATTATCCCGTATCTTTGTACTGTACCTTCGGTCTGTGGTGGACATGGGCCGATGGCTGTGGATTAAATGTTGGAAAAATATATTACTCTGCAAAGGGAAAAACCAATGTCCTGATCGTCACGGTCATAAGACCTGCACTTACTTGAGATTGGCTTACAGAACGTCCCAAATGGAGGGATTCCGTTGATGCAGTCACAGGTGAATGGACTGGCATTGCTGCATGAACCATACGTGTCGCAGATGTCACATGACCAAGTGAAGGAATCTTCACATTGACACTCGGTTCCTCCGGCAGAGTTTAGGGGGCAGGCTGAAAAAGATATTTGTGCCACAGTATTTATTGGTAACCCATTTCAAAACAAAATTAGAACGATTCCTGACATTTGTAGAGGAGCCCAATCACCCGACAGAAAGCCTCACCTGTGGACAAGGTCCAGCTTGACAGTGTTAAATCATCAGTTATCTCTAAAGCCGATGAGACGTTAGCCACGGCGTCCCTCAACCGATTAATGATCTCTGATGGCTCCATGTTGGTAGGAGTGTCCACCGTGAGGACAATGTCCACTGAAGCAGAGTAGCGTCGCAGGAGACAGGAGAAAATGTTACTCCAAATGCAGTCATCCAAACCTATTCCCTCAATACTTCAAAACAGTTCCAGACATCTCTTATGCTGAATTATCCCGTATCTTTGTACTGTACCTTCGGTCTGTGGTGGACATGGGCCGATGGCTGTGGATTAAATGTTGGAAAAATATATTACTCTGCAAAGGGAAAAACCAATGTCCTGATCGTCACGGTCATAAGACCTGCACTTACTTGAGATTGGCTTACAGAACGTCCCAAATGGAGGGATTCCGTTGATGCAGTCACAGGTGAATGGACTGGCATTGCTGCATGCACCATACGTGTCGCAGATGTCACATGACCAAGTGAAGGAATCTTCACATTGACACTCGGTTCCTCCGGCAGAGTTTAGGGGGCAGGCTGAAAAAGATATTTGCGCCACAGTATTTATTGGTGACCCATTTCAAAACAAATTTAAGTTGACTCCTGAAGTTTGTCGAGGAGCCCAACCACCCGACAGAAAGCCTCACCTGTGGACAAGGTCCAGCTTGACAGTGTTAAATCATCAGTTATCTCTAAAGCCGATGAGACGTTAGCCACGGCGTCCCTCAACCGATTAATGATCTCTGATGGCTCCATGTTGGTAGGAGTGTCCACCGTGAGGACAATGTCCACTGAAGCAGAGTAGCATCGCAGGAGACAGGAGAAAATGTTACTCCAAATGCAGTCATCCAAACCTATTCCCTCAATACTTCAAAACAGTTCCAGACATCTCTTATGCTGAATTATCCCGTATCTTTGTACTGTACCTTCGGTCTGTGGTGGACATGGGCCGATGGCTGTGGATTAAATGTTGGAAAAATATATTACTCTGCAAAGGGAAAAACCAATGTCCTGATCGTCACGGTCATAAGACCTGCACTTACTTGAGATTGGCTTACAGAACGTCCCAAATGGAGGGATTCCATTGATGCAGTCACAGGTGAATGGACTGGCATTGCTGCATGCACCATACGTGTCGCAGATGTCACATGACCAAGTGAAGGAATCTTCACATTGACACTCGGTTCCTCCGGCAGAGTTTAGGGGGCAGGCTGAAAAAGATATTTGTGCCACAGTATTTATTGGTGACCCATTTCAAAACAAAATTAGAACAACTCTTGACATTTGTCGAGGAGCCCAATCACCCGGCCGAAAGCCTCACCTGTGGACAAGTTCCAGCTTGACAGTGTTAAATCATCAGTTATCTCTAAAGCCGATGAGACGTTAGCCACGGCGTCCCTCAACCGATTAATGATCTCTGATGGCTCCATGTTGGTTGGTGTGTCCACCGTGAGGACAATGTCCACTGAAGCAGAGTAGCGTCGCAGGAGACAGGAGAAAATGTTACTCCAAATGCAGTCATCCAAACCTATTCCCTCAATACTTCAAAACAGTTCCAGACATCTCTTAGGCTGAATTATCCCGTATCTTTGTACAGTACCTTCGGTCTGTGGTGGACATGGGCCGATGGCTGTGGAGCAAATGTTGTAAAAAATATATTACTCTGTGACGGGAAAAACCAATGTCCTGATCGTCACGGTCATAAGACCTGCACTTACTTGAGATTGGCTTACAGAACGTCCCAAATGGAGGGATTCCGTTGATGCAGTCACAGGTGAATGGACTGGCATTGCTGCATGCACCATACGTGTCGCAGATGTCACATGACCAAGTGAAGGAATCTTCACATTGACACTTGGTTCCTCCGGCAGAGTTTAGGGGGCAGGCTAAAAAGATATTTGCGCCACAGTATTTATTGGTGACCCATTTCAAAACAAATTTAGAATGACTCCTGAAGTTTGTCGAGGAGCCCAACCACCCGAAAGAAAGCCTCACCTGTGGACAAGGTCCAGCTTGACAGTGTTAAATCATCAGTTATCTCTAAAGCCGATGAGACGTTAGCCACGGCGTCCCTCAACCGATTAATGATCTCTGATGGCTCCATGTTGGTAGGAGTGTCCACCGTGAGGACAATGTCCACTGAAGCAGAGTAGCGTCGCAGGAGACAGGAGAAAATGTTACTCCAAATGCAGTCATCCAAACCTATTCCCTCAATACTTCAAAACAGTTCCAGACATCTCTTATGCTGAATTATCCCGTATCTTTGTAAAGTACCTTCGGTCTGTGGTGGACATGGGCCGATGGCTGTGGATTAAATGTTGGAAAAATATATTACTCTGCAAAGGGAAAAACCAATGTCCTGATCGTCACGGTCATAAGACCTGCACTTACTTGAGATTGGCTTACAGAACGTCCCAAATGGAGGGATTCCGTTGATGCAGTCACAGGTGAATGGACTGGCATTGCTGCATGCACCATACGTGTCGCAGATGTCACATGACCAAGTGAAGGAATCTTCACATTGACACTCGGTTCCTCCGGCAGAGTTTAGGGGGCAGGCTAAAAAGATATTTGCGCCACAGTATTTCTTGGTGACCCATTTCAAAACAAATTTAGAATGACTCCTGAAGTTTGTCGAGGAGCCCAACCACCCGACAGAAAGCCTCACCTGTGGACAAGGTCCAGCTTGACAGTGTTAAATCATCAGTTATCTCTAAAGCCGATGAGACGTTAGCCACGGCGTCCCTCAACCGATTAATGATCTCTGATGGCTCCATGTTGGTAGGAGTGTCCACCGTGAGGACAATGTCCACTGAAGCAGAGTAGCGTCGCAGGAGACAGGAGAAAATGTTACTCCAAATGCAGTCATCCAAACCTATTCCCTCAATACTTCAAAACAGTTCCAGACATCTCTTATGCTGAATTATCCCGTATCTTTGTAAAGTACCTTCGGTCTGTGGTGGACATGGGCCGATGGCTGTGGATTAAATGTTGGAAAAATATATTACTCTGCAAAGGGAAAAACCAATGTCCTGATCGTCACGGTCATAAGACCTGCACTTACTTGAGATTGGCTTACAGAACGTCCCAAATGGAGGGATTCCGTTGATGCAGTCACAGGTGAATGGACTGGCATTGCTGCATGCACCATACGTGTCGCAGATGTCACATGACCAAGTGAAGGAATCTTCACATTGACACTCGGTTCCTCCGGCAGAGTTTAGGGGGCAGGCTAAAAAGATATTTGCGCCACAGTATTTATTGGTGACCCATTTCAAAACAAATTTAGAATGACTCCTGAAGTTTGTCGAGGAGCCCAACCACCCGAAAGAAAGCCTCACCTGTGGACAAGGTCCAGCTTGACAGTGTTAAATCATCAGTTATCTCTAAAGCCGATGAGACGTTAGCCACGGCGTCCCTCAACCGATTAATGATCTCTGATGGCTCCATGTTGGTTGGTGTGTCCACCGTGAGGACAATATCCACTGAAGCAGAGTAGCGTCGCAGGAGACAGGAGAAAATGTTACTCCAAATGCAGTCATCCAAACCTATTCCCTCAAAACAGTTCCAGACATCTCTTATGCTGAATTATCCCGTATCTTTCTAAAGTACCTTCGGTCTGTGGTGGACATGGGCCGATGGCTGTGGATTAAATGTTGGAAAAAAATATATTACTCTGTGACGGGAAAAACCAATGTCCTGATCGTCACATTCACAAGAGCTGCACTTACTTGAGATTGGCTGACAGAACGTCCCAAATGGAGGGATTCCGTTGATGCAGTCACAGGTGAATGGACTGGCATTGCTGCATGCACCATACGTGTCGCAGATGTCACATGACCAAGTGAAGGAATCTTCACATTGACACTCGGTTCCTCCGGCAGAGTTTAGGGGGCAGGCTGAAAAAGATATTTGCGCCACAGTATTTCTTGGTGACCCATTTCAAAACAAAATTAGAACAATTCCTGACATTTGTAGAGGAGCCCAATCACCCGACCGAAAGACTCACCTGTGGACAAGGTCCAGCTTGACAGTGTTAAATCATCAGTTATCTCTAAAGCCGATGAGACGTTAGCCACGGCGTCCCTCAACCGATTAATGATCTCTGATGGCTCCATGTTGGTAGGAGTGTCCACCGTGAGGACAATGTCCACTGAAGCAGAGTAGCGTCGCAGGAGACAGGAGAAAATGTTACTCCAAATGCAGTCATCCAAACCTATTCCCTCAATAGTTCAAAACCGTTCCAGACATCTCTTATGCTGAATTATCCCGTATCTTTGTACAGTACCTTCGGTCTGTGGTGGACATGGGCCGATGGCTGTGGATTAAATGTTGGAAAAATATATTATTCTGTAAAGGGAAAAACCAATGTCCTGATCGTCACGGTAATAAGACCTGCACTTACTTGAGATTGGCTTACAGAACGTCCCAAATGGAGGGATTCCATTGATGCAGTCACAGGTGAATGGACTGGCATTGCTGCATGCACCATATGTGTCGCAGATGTCACATGACCAAGTGAAGGAATCTTCACATTGACACTCGGTTCCTCCGGCAGAGTTTAGGGGGCAGGCTGAAAAAGATATTTGCGCCACAGTATTTATTGGTGACCCATTTCAAAACAAATTTAGAATGACTCCTGAAGTTTGTCGAGGAGCCCAACCACCCGACAGAAAGCCTCACCTGTGGACAAGGTCCAGCTTGACAGTGTTAAATCATCAGTTATCTCTAAAGCCGATGAGACGTTAGCCACGGCGTCCCTCAACCGATTAATGATCTCTGATGGCTCCATGTTGGTAGGAGTGTCCACCGTGAGGACAATGTCCACTGAAGCAGAGTAGCATCGCAGGAGACAGGAGAAAATGTTACTCCAAATGCAGTCATCCAAACCTATTCCCTCAATACTTCAAAACAGTTCCAGACATGTCCGATGCTGAATTATCCCGAATCTTTGTACAGTACCTTCGGTCTGTGGTGGACATGGGCCGATGGCTGTGGATTAAATGTTGTAAAAAATATATTACTCTGTGACGGGAAAAACCAATGTCCTGATCGTCACGGTCATAAGACCTGCACTTACTTGAGATTGGCTTACAGAACGTCCCAAATGGAGGGATTCCGTTGATGCAGTCACAGGTGAATGGACTGGCATTGCTGCATGCACCATACGTGTCGCAGATGTCACATGACCAAGTGAAGGAATCTTCACATTGACACTCGGTTCCTCCGGCAGAGTTTAGGGGGCAGGCTGAAAAAGATATTTGCGCCACAGTATTTATTGGTGACCCATTTCAAAACAAAATTAGAACAATTCCTGACATTTGTAGAGGAGCCCAATCACCCGACCGAAAGACTCACCTGTGGACAAGGTCCAGCTTGACAGTGTTAAATCATCAGTTATCTCTAAAGCCGATGAGACGTTAGCCACGGCGTCCCTCAACCGATTAATGATCTCTGATGGCTCCATGTTGGTAGGAGTGTCCACCGTGAGGACAATGTCCACTGAAGCAGAGTAGCATCGCAGGAGACAGGAGAAAATGTTACTCCAAATGCAGTCATCCAAACCTATTCCCTCAATACTTCAAAACAGTTCCAGACATCTCTTATGCTGAATTATCCCGTATCTTTGTACTGTACCTTCGGTCTGTGGTGGACATGGGCCGATGGCTGTGGATTAAATGTTGGAAAAATATATTACTCTGCAAAGGGAAAAACCAATGTCCTGATCGTCACGGTCATAAGACCTGCACTTACTTGAGATTGGCTGACAGAACGTCCCAAATGGAGGGATTCCATTGATGCAGTCACAGGTGAATGGACTGGCATTGCTGCATGCACCATACGTGTCGCAGATGTCACATGACCAAGTGAAGGAATCTTCACATTGACACTCGGTTCCTCCGGCAGACTTTAGGGGGCAGGCTGAAAAAGATATTTGCGCCACAGTATTTATTGGTGACCCATTTCAAAACAAATTTAGAATGACTCCTGAAGTTTGTCGAGGAGCCCAACCACCCGACAGAAAGCCTCACCTGTGGACAAGGTCCAGCTTGACAGTGTTAAATCATCAGTTATCTCTAAAGCCGATGAGACGTTAGCCACGGCGTCCCTCAACCGATTAATGATCTCTGATGGCTCCATGTTGGTTGGTGTGTCCACCGTGAGGACAATGTCCACTGAAGCAGAGTAGCGTCGCAGGAGACAGGAGAAAATGTTACTCCAAATGCAGTCATCCAAACCTATTCCCTCAATACTTCAAAACAGTTCCAGACATCTCTTATGCTGAATTATCCCGTATCTTTGTACAGTACCTTCGGTCTGTGGTGGACATGGGCCGATGGCTGTGGATTAAATGTTGGAAAAATATATTACTCTGTGACGGGAAAAACCAATGTCCTGATCGTCACGGTCATAAGACCTGCACTTACTTGAGATTGGCTTACAGAACGTCCCAAATGGAGGGATTCCGTTGATGCAGTCACAGGTGAATGGACTGGCATTGCTGCATGCACCATACGTGTCGCAGATGTCACATGACCAAGTGAAGGAATCTTCACATTGACACTCGGTTCCTCCGGCAGAGTTTAGGGGGCAGGCTAAAAAGATATTTGCGCCACAGTATTTATTGGTGACCCATTTCAAAACAAATTTAGAATGACTCCTGAAGTTTGTCGAGGAGCCCAACCACCCGAAAGAAAGCCTCACCTGTGGACAAGGTCCAGCTTGACAGTGTTAAATCATCAGTTATCTCTAAAGCCGATGAGACGTTAGCCACGGCGTCCCTCAACCGATTAATGATCTCTGATGGCTCCATGTTGGTAGGAGTGTCCACCGTGAGGACAATGTCCACTGAAGCAGAGTAGCGTCGCAGGAGACAGAAGAAAATGTTACTCCAAATGCAGTCATCCAAACCTATTCCCTCAATACTTCAAAACAGTTCCAGACATCTCTTATGTTGAATTATCCCGTATCTTTGTACAGTACCTTCGGTCTGTGGTGGACATGGGCCGATGGCTGTGGAGCAAATGTTGTAAAAAATATATTACTCTGTGACGGGAAAAACCAATGTCCTGATCGTCACATTCACAAGAGCTGCACTTACTTGAGATTGGCTTACAGAACGTCCCAAATGGAGGGATTCCATTGATGCAGTCACAGGTGAATGGACTGGCATTGCTGCATGCACCATACGTGTCGCAGATGTCACATGACCAAGTGAAGGAATCTTCACATTGACACTCGGTTCCTCCGGCAGAGTTTAGGGGGCAGGCTGAAAAAGATATTTGTGCCACAGTATTTATTAGTGACCCATTTCAAAACAAAATTAGAACAATTCCTGACATTTGTAGAGGAGCCCAATCACTCAACCGAAAGACTCACCTGTGGACAAGGTCCAGCTTGACAGTGTTAAATCATCAGTTATCTCTACAGCCGATGAGACGTTAGCCACGGCGTCCCTCAACCGATTAATGATCTCTGATGGCTCCATGTTGGTTGGTGTGTCCACCGTGAGGACAATGTCCACTGAAGCAGAGTAGCGTCGCAGGAGACAGGAGAAAATGTTACTCCAAATGCAGTCATCCAAACCTATTCCCTCAATACTTCAAAACAGTTCCAGACATCTCTTATGCTGAATTATCCCGTATCTTTGTAAAGTACCTTCGGTCTGTGGTGGACATGGGCCGATGGCTGTGGAGCAAATGTTGGAAAAATATATATTACTCTGTGACGGGAAAAACCAATGTCCTGATCGTCACGGTCATAAGACCTGCACTTACTTGAGATTGGCTTACAGAACGTCCCAAATGGAGGGATTCCATTGATGCAGTCACAGGTGAATGGACTGGCATTGCTGCATGCACCATACGTGTCGCAGATGTCACATGACCAAGTGAAGGAATCTTCACATTGACACTCGGTTCCTCCGGCAGAGTTTAGGGGGCAGGCTGAAAAAGATATTTGCGCCACAGTATTTCTTGGTGACCCATTTCAAAACAAATTTAGAATGACTCCTGAAGTTTGTCGAGGAGCCCAACCACCCGACAGAAAGCCTCACCTGTGGACAAGGTCCAGCTTGACAGTGTTAAATCATCAGTTATCTCTAAAGCCGATGAGACGTTAGCCACGGCGTCCCTCAACCGATTAATGATCTCTGATGGCTCCATGTTGGCTGTAGTGTCCACCGTGAGGACAATGTCCACTGAAGCAGAGTAGCGTCGCAGGAGACAGGAGAAAATGTTACTCCAAATGCAGTCATCCAAACCTATTCCCTCAATACTTCAAAACAGTTCCAGACATCTCTTATGCTGAATTATCCCGTATCTTTGTACAGTACCTTCAGTCTGTGTTGGACATGGGCCGATGGCTGTGGAGCAAATGTTGTAAAATATATATTACTCTGTGAAGGGAAAAACCAATGTCCTGATCGTCACGGTCATAAGACCTGCACTTACTTGAGATTGGCTTACAGAACGTCCCAAATGGAGGGATTCCATTGATGCAGTCACAGGTGAATGGACTGGCATTGCTACATGCACCATACGTGTCGCAGATGTCACATGACCAAGTGAAGGAATCTTCACATTGACACTCGGTTCCTCCGGCAGAGTTTAGGGGGCAGGCTGAAAAAGATATTTGCGCCACAGTATTTATTGGTGACCCATTTCAAAACAAATTTAGAATGACTCCTGAAGTTTGTCGAGGAGCCCAACCACCCAACAGAAAGCCTCACCTGTGGACAAGGTCCAGCTTGACAGTGTTAAATCATCAGTTATCTCTAACGCCGATGAGACGTTAGCCACGGCGTCCCTCAACCGATTAATGATCTCTGATGGCTCCATGGTGTTTGGTGTGTCCACCGTGAGGACAATGTCCACTGAAGCAGAGTAGCGTCGCAGGAGACAGGAGAAAATGTTACTCCAAATGCAGTCATCCAAACCTATTCCCTCAATACTTCAAAACAGTTCCAGACATCTCTTAGGCTGAATTATCCCATATCTTTGTACAGTACCTTCGGTCTGTGGTGGACATGGGCCGATGGCTGTGGATTAAATGTTGGAAAAATATATTACTCTGCAAAGGGAAAAACCAATGTCCTGATCGTCACGGTCATAAGACCTGCACTTACTTGAGATTGGCTTACAGAACGTCCCAAATGGAGGGATTCCGTTGATGCAGTCACAGGTGAATGGACTGGCATTGCTGCATGCACCATACGTGTCGCAGATGTCACATGACCAAGTGAAGGAATCTTCACATTGACACTCGGTTCCTCCGGCAGAGTTTAGGGGGCAGGCTGAAAAAGATATTTGCGCCACAGTATTTATTGGTGACCCATTTCAAAACAAATTTAGAATGACTCCTGAAGTTTGTCGAGGAGCCCAACCACCCAACAGAAAGCCTCACCTGTGGACAAGGTCCAGCTTGACAGTGTTAAATCATCAGTTATCTCTAACGCCGATGAGACGTTAGCCACGGCGTCCCTCAACCGATTAATGATCTCTGATGGCTCCATGGTGTTTGGTGTGTCCACCGTGAGGACCATGTCCACTGAAGCAGAGTAGCGTCGCAGGAGACAGGAGAAAATGTTACTCCAAATGCAGTCATCCAAACCTATTCCCTCAATACTTCAAAACAGTTCCAGACATCTCTTAGGCTGAATTATCCCGTATCTTTGTACAGTACCTTCGGTCTGTGGTGGACATGGGCCGATGGCTGTGGAGCAAATGTTGTAAAATATATATTACTCTGTGAAGGGAAAAACCAATGTCCTGATCGTCACGGTCATAAGACCTGCACTTACTTGAGATTGGCTTACAGAACGTCCCAAATGGAGGGATTCCGTTGATGCAGTCACAGGTGAATGGACTGGCATTGCTGCATGCACCATACGTGTCGCAGATGTCACATGACCAAGTGAAGGAATCTTCACATTGACACTCGGTTCCTCCGGCAGAGTTTAGGGGGCAGGCTAAAAAGATATTTGCGCCACAGTATTTCTTGGTGACCCATTTCAAAACAAATTTAGAATGACTCCTGAAGTTTGTCGAGGAGCCCAACCACCCGACAGAAAGCCTCACCTGTGGACAAGGTCCAGCTTGACAGTGTTAAATCATCAGTTATCTCTAAAGCCGATGAGACGTTAGCCACGGCGTCCCTCAACCCATTAATGATCTCTGATGGCTCCATGTTGGTAGGAGTGTCCACCGTGAGGACAATGTCCACTGAAGCAGAGTAGCGTCGCAGGAGACAGGAGAAAATGTTACTCCAAATGCAGTCATCCAAACCTATTCCCTCAATACTTCAAAACAGTTCCAGACATCTCTTAGGCTGAATTATCCCGTATCTTTGTACAGTACCTTCGGTCTGTGGTGGACATGGGCCGATGGCTGTGGAGCAAATGTTGTAAAAAATATATTACTCTGTGACGGGAAAAACCAATGTCCTGATCGTCACGGTCATAAGACCTGCACTTACTTGAGATTGGCTTACAGAACGTCCCAAATGGAGGGATTCCGTTGATGCAGTCACAGGTGAATGGACTGGCATTGCTGCATGCACCATACGTGTCGCAGATGTCACATGACCAAGTGAAGGAATCTTCACATTGACACTCGGTTCCTCCGGCAGAGTTTAGGGGGCAGGCTGAAAAAGATATTTGCGCCACAGTATTTATTGGTGACCCATTTCAAAACAAAATTAGAACAATTCCTGACATTTGTAGAGGAGCCCAATCACCCGACCGACTCACCTGTGGACAAGGTCCAGCTTGACAGTGTTAAATCATCAGTTATCTCTAAAGCCGATGAGACGTTAGCCACGGCGTCCCTCAACCGATTAATGATCTCTGATGGCTCCATGTTGGTAGGAGTGTCCACCGTGAGGACAATGTCCACTGAAGCAGAGTAGCGTCGCAGGAGACAGGAGAAAATGTTACTCCAAATGCAGTCATCCAAACCTATTCCCTCAATACTTCAAAACAGTTCCAGACATCTCTTAGGCTGAATTATCCCGTATCTTTGTACAGTACCTTCGGTCTGTGGTGGACATGGGCCGATGGCTGTGGAGCAAATGTGAAAAATATATTACTCTGTGACGGGAAAAACCAATGTCCTGATCGTCACGGTCATAAGACCTGCACTTACTTGAGATTGGCTTACAGAACGTCCCAAATGGAGGGATTCCGTTGATGCAGTCACAGGTGAATGGACTGGCATTGCTGCATGCACCATACGTGTCACAGATGTCACATGACCAAGTGAAGGAATCTTCACATTGACACTCGGTTCCTCCGGCAGAGTTTAGGGGGCAGGCTAAAAAGATATTTGCGCCACAGTATTTATTGGTAACCCATTTCAAAACAAAATTAGAACGATTCCTGACATTTGTAGAGGAGCCCAATCACCCGACAGAAAGCCTCACCTGTGGACAAGGTCCAGCTTGACAGTGTTAAATCATCAGTTATCTCTAAAGCCGATGAGACGTTAGCCACGGCGTCCCTCAACCGATTAATGATCTCTGATGGCTCCATGTTGGTAGGAGTGTCCACCGTGAGGACAATGTCCACTGAAGCAGAGTAGCGTCGCAGGAGACAGGAGAAAATGTTACTCCAAATGCAGTCATCCAAACCTATTACCTCAATACTTCAAAACAGTTCCAGACATCTCTTAGGCTGAATTATCCCGTATCTTTGTACAGTACCTTCGGTCTGTGGTGGACATGGGCCGATGGCTGTGGAGCAAATGTTGTAAAAAATATATTACTCTGTGACGGGAAAAACCAATGTCCTGATCGTCACGGTCATAAGACCTGCACTTACTTGAGATTGGCTTACAGAACGTCCCAAATGGAGGGATTCCGTTGATGCAGTCACAGGTGAATGGACTGGCATTGCTGCATGCACCATACGTGTCACAGATGTCACATGACCAAGTGAAGGAATCTTCACATTGACACTCGGTTCCTCCGGCAGAGTTTAGGGGGCAGGCTGAAAAAGATATTTGTGCCACAGTATTTATTGGTAACCCATTTCAAAACAAAATTAGAACGATTCCTGACATTTGTAGAGGAGCCCAATCACCCTACAGAAAGGCTCACCTGTGGACAAGGTCCAGCTTGACAGTGTTAAATCATCAGTTATCTCTAAAGCCGATGAGACGTTAGCCACGGCGTCCCTCAACCGATTAATGATCTCTGATGGCTCCATGTTGGTTGGTGTGTCCACCGTGAGGACAATGTCCACTGAAGCAGAGTAGCGTCGCAGGAGACAGGAGAAAATGTTACTCCAAATGCAGTCATCCAAACCTATTCCCTCAATACTTCAAAACAGTTCCAGACATCTCTTAGGCTGAATTATCCCGTATCTTTGTACAGTACCTTCGGTCTGTGGTGGACATGGGCCGATGGCTGTGGAGCAAATGTTGTAAAAAATATATTACTCTGTGACGGGAAAAACCAATGTCCTGATCGTCACGGTCATAAGACCTGCACTTACTTGAGATTGGCTTACAGAACGTCCCAAATGGAGGGATTCCGTTGATGCAGTCACAGGTGAATGGACTGGCATTGCTGCATGCACCATACGTGTCGCAGATGTCACATGACCAAGTGAAGGAATCTTCACATTGACACTCGGTTCCTCCGGCAGAGTTTAGGGGGCAGGCTGAAAAAGATATTTGCGCCACAGTATTTATTGGTGACCCATTTCAAAACAAAATTAGAACAATTCCTGACATTTGTAGAGGAGCCCAATCACCCGACCGACTCACCTGTGGACAAGGTCCAGCTTGACAGTGTTAAATCATCAGTTATCTCTAAAGCCGATGAGACGTTAGCCACGGCGTCCCTCAACCGATTAATGATCTCTGATGGCTCCATGGTGTTTGGTGTGTCCACCGTGAGGACAATGTCCACTGAAGCAGAGTAGCATCGCAGGAGACAGGAGAAAATGTTACTCCAAATGCAGTCATCCAAACCTATTCCCTCAATACTTCAAAACAGTTCCAGACATCTCTTATGCTGAATTATCCCGTATCTTTGTACTGTACCTTCGGTCTGTGGTGGACATGGGCCGATGGCTGTGGATTAAATGTTGGAAAAATATATTACTCTGCAAAGGGAAAAACCAATGTCCTGATCGTCACGGTCATAAGACCTGCACTTACTTGAGATTGGCTTACAGAACGTCCCAAATGGAGGGATTCCGTTGATGCAGTCACAGGTGAATGGACTGGCATTGCTGCATGCACCATACGTGTCGCAGATGTCACATGACCAAGTGAAGGAATCTTCACATTGACACTCGGTTCCTCCGGCAGAGTTTAGGGGGCAGGCTGAAAAAGATATTTGTGCCACAGTATTTATTAGTGACCCATTTCAAAACAAAATTAGAACAATTCCTGACATTTGTAGAGGAGCCCAATCACCCGACCGAAAGACTCACCTGTGGACAAGGTCCAGCTTGACAGTGTTAAATCATCAGTTATCTCTAAAGCCGATGAGACGTTAGCCACGGCGTCCCTCAACCGATTAATGATCTCTGATGGCTCCATGTTGGTTGGTGTGTCCACCGTGAGGACAATATCCACTGAAGCAGAGTAGCGTCGCAGGAGACAGGAGAAAATGTTACTCCAAATGCAGTCATCCAAACCTATTCCCTCAATACTTCAAAACAGTTCCAGACATCTCTTAGTCTGAATTATCCCGTATCTTTGTACAGTACCTTCGGTCTGTGGTGGACATGGGCCGATGGCTGTGGAGCAAATGTTGTAAAATATATATTACTCTGTGAAGGGAAAAACCAATGTCCTGATCGTCACGGTCATAAGACCTGCACTTACTTGAGATTGGCTTACAGAACGTCCCAAATGGAGGGATTCCGTTGATGCAGTCACAGGTGAATGGACTGGCATTGCTGCATGCACCATACGTGTCGCAGATGTCACATGACCAAGTGAAGGAATCTTCACATTGACACTCGGTTCCTCCGGCAGAGTTTAGGGGGCAGGCTAAAAAGATATTTGCGCCACAGTATTTATTGGTGACCCATTTCAAAACAAATTTAGAATGACTCCTGAAGTTTGTCGAGGAGCCCAACCACCCGACAGAAAGCCTCACCTGTGGACAAGGTCCAGCTTGACAGTGTTAAATCATCAGTTATCTCTAAAGCCGATGAGACGTTAGCCACGGCGTCCCTCAACCGATTAATGATCTCTGATGGCTCCATGTTGGTTGGTGTGTCCACCGTGAGGACAATGTCCACTGAAGCAGAGTAGCGTCGCAGGAGACAGGAGAAAATGTTACTCCAAATGCAGTCATCCAAACCTATTCCCTCAATACTTCAAAACAGTTCCAGACATCTCTTAGGCTGAATTATCCCGTATCTTTGTACAGTACCTTCGGTCTGTGGTGGACATGGGCCGATGGCTGTGGAGCAAATGTTGTAAAATATATATTACTCTGTGAAGGGAAAAACCAATGTCCTGATCGTCACGGTCATAAGACCTGCACTTACTTGAGATTGGCTTACAGAACGTCCCAAATGGAGGGATTCCGTTGATGCAGTCACAGGTGAATGGACTGGCATTGCTGCATGCACCATACGTGTCGCAGATGTCACATGACCAAGTGAAGGAATCTTCACATTGACACTCGGTTCCTCCGGCAGAGTTTAGGGGGCAGGCTAAAAAGATATTTGCGCCACAGTATTTATTGGTGACCCATTTCAAAACAAATTTAGAATGACTCCTGAAGTTTGTCGAGGAGCCCAACCACCCGACAGAAAGCCTCACCTATGGACAAGGTCCAGCTTGACAGTGTTAAATCATCAGTTATCTCTAAAGCCGATGAGACGTTAGCCACGGCGTCCCTCAACCGATTAATGATCTCTGATGGCTCCATGTTGGTAGGAGTGTCCACCGTGAGGACAATGTCCACTGAAGCAGAGTAGCGTCGCAGGAGACAGGAGAAAATGTTACTCCAAATGCAGTCATCCAAACCTATTCCCTCAATACTTCAAAACAGTTCCAGACATCTCTTAGGCTGAATTATCCCGTATCTTTGTACAGTACCTTCAGTCTGTGGTGGACATGGGCCGATGGCTGTGGAGCAAATGTTGTAAAAAATATATTACTCTGTGACGGGAAAAACCAAAGTCCTGATCGTCACGGTCATAAGACCTGCACTTACTTGAGATTGGCTTACAGAACGTCCCAAATGGAGGGATTCCGTTGATGCAGTCACAGGTGAATGGACTGGCATTGCTGCATGCACCATACGTGTCGCAGATGTCACATGACCAAGTGAAGGAATCTTCACATTGACACTCGGTTCCTCCGGCAGAGTTTAGGGGGCAGGCTGAAAAAGATATTTGTGCCACAGAATTTATTGGTGACCCATTTCAAAACAAAATTAGAACAACTCTTGACATTTGTCGAGGAGCCCAATCACCCGGCCGAAAGCCTCACCTGTGGACAAGTTCCAGCTTGACAGTGTTAAATCATCAGTTATCTCTAAAGCCGATGAGACGTTAGCCACGGCGTCCCTCAACCGATTAATGATCTCTGATGGCTCCATGTTGGTAGGAGTGTCCACCGTGAGGACAATGTCCACTGAAGCAGAGTAGCGTCGCAGGAGACAGGAGAAAATGTTACTCCAAATGCAGTCATCCAAACCTATTCCCTCAATACTTCAAAACAGTTCCAGACATCTCTTAGGCTGAATTATCCCGTATCTTTGTACAGTACCTTCGGTCTGTGGTGGACATGGGCCGATGGCTGTGGAGCAAATGTGAAAAATATATTACTCTGTGACGGGAAAAACCAATGTCCTGATCGTCACGGTCATAAGACCTGCACTTACTTGAGATTGGCTTACAGAACGTCCCAAATGGAGGGATTCCGTTGATGCAGTCACAGGTGAATGGACTGGCATTGCTGCATGCACCATACGTGTCACAGATGTCACATGACCAAGTGAAGGAATCTTCACATTGACACTCGGTTCCTCCGGCAGAGTTTAGGGGGCAGGCTAAAAAGATATTTGCGCCACAGTATTTCTTGGTGACCCATTTCAAAACAAATTTAGAATGACTCCTGAAGTTTGTCGAGGAGCCCAACCACCCGACAGAAAGCCTCACCTGTGGACAAGGTCCAGCTTGACAGTGTTAAATCATCAGTTATCTCTAAAGCCGATGAGACGTTAGCCACGGCGTCCCTCAACCGATTAATGATCTCTGATGGCTCCATGTTGGTAGGAGTGTCCACCGTGAGGACAATGTCCACTGAAGCAGAGTAGCGTCGCAGGAGACAGGAGAAAATGTTACTCCAAATGCAGTCATCCAAACCTATTCCCTCAATACTTCAAAACAGTTCCAGACATCTCTTAGGCTGAATTATCCCGTATCTTTGTACAGTACCTTCGGTCTGTGGTGGACATGGGCCGATGGCTGTGGAGCAAATGTGAAAAATATATTACTCTGTGACGGGAAAAACCAATGTCCTGATCGTCACGGTCATAAGACCTGCACTTACTTGAGATTGGCTTACAGAACGTCCCAAATGGAGGGATTCCGTTGATGCAGTCACAGGTGAATGGACTGGCATTGCTGCATGCACCATACGTGTCACAGATGTCACATGACCAAGTGAAGGAATCTTCACATTGACACTCGGTTCCTCCGGCAGAGTTTAGGGGGCAGGCTGAAAAAGATATTTGTGCCACAGAATTTATTGGTGACCCATTTCAAAACAAAATTAGAACAACTCTTGACATTTGTCGAGGAGCCCAATCACCCGGCCGAAAGCCTCACCTGTGGACAAGGTCCAGCTTGACAGTGTTAAATCATCAGTTATCTCTAAAGCCGATGAGACGTTAGCCACGGCGTCCCTCAACCGATTAATGATCTCTGATGGCTCCATGTTGGTAGGAGTGTCCACCGTGAGGACAATGTCCACTGAAGCAGAGTAGCGTCGCAGGAGACAGGAGAAAATGTTACTCCAAATGCAGTCATCCAAACCTATTCCCTCAATACTTCAAAACAGTTCCAGACATCTCTTAGGCTGAATTATCCCGTATCTTTGTACAGTACCTTCGGTCTGTGGTGGACATGGGCCGATGGCTGTGGAGCAAATGTGAAAAATATATTACTCTGTGACGGGAAAAACCAATGTCCTGATCGTCACGGTCATAAGACCTGCACTTACTTGAGATTGGCTTACAGAACGTCCCAAATGGAGGGATTCCGTTGATGCAGTCACAGGTGAATGGACTGGCATTGCTGCATGCACCATACGTGTCGCAGATGTCACATGACCAAGTGAAGGAATCTTCACATTGACACTCGGTTCCTCCGGCAGAGTTTAGGGGGCAGGCTGAAAAAGGTATTTGTGCCACAGAATTTATTGGTGACCCATTTCAAAACAAAATTAGAACAATTCCTGACATTTGTAGAGGAGCCAAATCACCCGACCGACTCACCTGTGGACAAGGTCCAGCTTGACAGTGTTAAATCATCAGTTATCTCTAAAGCCGATGAGACGTTAGCCACGGCGTCCCTCAACCGATTAATGATCTCTGATGGCTCCATGTTGGTAGGAGTGTCCACCGTGAGGACAATGTCCACTGAAGCAGAGTAGCGTCGCAGGAGACAGGAGAAAATGTTACTCCAAATGCAGTCATCCAAACCTCTTCCCCCAATACTTCAAAACAGTTCCAGACATCTCTTATGCTGAATTATCCCATATCTTTGTACAGTACCTTCGGTCTGTGGTGGACATGGGCCGATGGCTGTGGAGCAAATGTTGTAAAAAATATATTACTCTGTAAAGGGAAAAACCAATGTCCTGATCGTCACGGTCATAAGACCTGCACTTACTTGAGATTGGCTTACAGAACGTCCCAAATGGAGGGATTCCGTTGATGCAGTCACAGGTGAATGGACTGGCATTGCTGCATGCACCATACGTGTCGCAGATGTCACATGACCAAGTGAAGGAATCTTCACATTGACACTCGGTTCCTCCGGCAGAGTTTAGGGGGCAGGCTGAAAAAGATATTTGCGCCACAGTATTTATTGGTGACCCATTTCAAAACAAATTTAGAACAATTCCTGACATTTGTAGAGGAGCCCAATCACCCGACCGACTCACCTGTGGACAAGGTCCAGCTTGACAGTGTTAAATCATCAGTTATCTCTAAAGCCGATGAGACGTTAGCCACGGCGTCCCTCAACCGATTAATGATCTCTGATGGCTCCATGTTGGTTGGTGTGTCCACCGTGAGGACAATGTCCACTGAAGCAGAGTAGCGTCGCAGGAGACAGGAGAAAATGTTACTCCAAATGCAGTCATCCAAACCTATTCCCTCAATACTTCAAAACAGTTCCAGACATCTCTTAGGCTGAATTATCCCGTATCTTTGTACAGTACCTTCGGTCTGTGGTGGACATGGGCCGATGGCTGTGGAGCAAATGTTGTAAAAAATATATTACTCTGTAAAGGGAAAAAACAATGTCCTGATCGTCACGGTCATAAGACCTGCACTTACTTGAGATTGGCTTACAGAACGTCCCAAATGGAGGGATTCCATTGATGCAGTCACAGGTGAATGGACTGGCATTGCTGCATGCACCATACGTGTCGCAGGTGTCACATGACCAAGTGAAGGAATCTTCACATTGACACTCGGTTCCTCCGGCAGAGTTTAGGGGGCAGGCTAAAAAGATATTTGCGCCACAGTATTTATTGGTGACCCATTTCAAAACAAATTTAGAATGACTCCTGAAGTTTGTCGAGGAGCCCAACCACCCGACAGAAAGCCTCACCTGTGGACAAGGTCCAGCTTGACAGTGTTAAATCATCAGTTATCTCTAGAGCCGATGAGACGTTAGCCACGGCGTCCCTCAACCGATTAATGATCTCTGATGGCTCCATGTTGGTAGGAGTGTCCACCGTGAGGACAATGTCCACTGAAGCAGAGTAGCGTCGCAGGAGACAGGAGAAAATGTTACTCCAAATGCAGTCATCCAAACCTATTCCCTCAATACTTCAAAACAGTTCCAGACATCTCTTAGGCTGAATTATCCCGTATCTTTGTACAGTACCTTCGGTCTGTGGTGGACATGGGCCGATGGCTGTGGAGCAAATGTTGTAAAAAATATATTACTCTGTGACGGGAAAAACCAATGTCCTGATCGTCACGGTCATAAGACCTGCACTTACTTGAGATTGGCTTACAGAACGTCCCAAATGGAGGGATTCCGTTGATGCAGTCACAGGTGAATGGACTGGCATTGCTGCATGCACCATACGTGTCGCAGATGTCACATGACCAAGTGAAGGAATCTTCACATTGACACTCGGTTCCTCCGGCAGAGTTTAGGGGGCAGGCTGAAAAAGATATTTGCGCCACAGTATTTATTGGTGACCCATTTCAAAACAAATTTAGAATGACTCCTGAAGTTTGTTGAGGAGCCCAACCACCCGAAAGAAAGCCTCACCTGTGGACAAGGTCCAGCTTGACAGTGTTAAATCATCAGTTATCTCTAAAGCCGATGAGACGTTAGCCACGGCGTCCCTCAACCGATTAATGATCTCTGATGGCTCCATCTTGGTTGGTGTGTCCACCGTGAGGACAATGTCCACTGAAGCAGAGTAGCATCGCATGAGACAGGAGAAAATGTTACTCCAAATGCAGTCATCCAAACCTATTCCCTCAATACTTCAAAACAGTTCCAGACATCTCTTATGCTGAATTATCCCGTATCTTTGTACAGTACCTTCGGTCTGTGGTGGACATGGGCCGATGGCTGTGGAGCAAATGTTGGAAAAAATATATTACTCTGTAAAGGGAAAAACCAATGTCCTGATCGTCATGGTCATAAGACCTGCACTTACTTGAGATTGGCTTACAGAACGTCCCAAATGGAGGGATTCCATTGATGCAGTCACAGGTGAATGGGCTGGCATTGCTGCATGCACCATACGTGTCGCAGATGTCACATGACCAAGTGAAGGAATCTTCACATTGACACTCGGTTCCTCCGGCAGAGTTTAGGGGGCAGGCTGAAAAAGATATTTGCGCCACAGTATTTATTGGTGACCCATTTCAAAACAAAATTAGAACAATTCCTGACTTTTGTAGAGGAGCCCAATCACCCGACCGAAAGACTCACCTGTGGACAAGGTCCAGCTTGACAGTGTTAAATCATCAGTTATCTCTAAAGCCGATGAGACGTTAGCCACGGCGTCCCTCAACCGATTAATGATCTCTGATGGCTCCATGTTGGTTGGTGTGTCCACCGTGAGGACAATGTCCACTGAAGCAGAGTAGCGTCGCAGGAGACAGGAGAAAATGTTACTCCAAATGCAGTCATCCAAACCTATTCCGTCAATACTTCAAAACAGTTCCAGACATCTCTTATGCTGAATTATCCCGTATCTTTGTAAAGTACCTTCCGTCTGTGGTGGACATGGGCCGATGGCTGTGGATTAAATGTTGGAAAAATATATTACTCTGCAAAGGGAAAAACCAATGTCCTGATCGTCACGGTCATAAGACCTGGACTTACTTGAGATTGGCTTACAGAACGTCCCAAATGGAGGGATTCCATTGATGCAGTCACAGGTGAATGGACTGGCATTGCTGCATGCACCATACGTGTCGCAGATGTCACATGACCAAGTGAAGGAATCTTCACATTGACACTCGGTTCCTCCGGCAGAGTTTAGGGGGCAGGCTAAAAAGATATTTGCGCCACAGTATTTATTGGTGACCCATTTCAAAACAAATTTAGAACAATTCCTGACATTTGTAGAGGAGCCCAATCACCCGACAGAAAGCCTCACCTGTGGACAAGGTCCAGCTTGACAGTGTTAAATCATCAGTTATCTCTAAAGCCGATGAGACGTTAGCCACGGCGTCCCTCAACCGATTAATGATCTCTGATGGCTCCATGTTGGTAGGAGTGTCCACCGTGAGGACAATGTCCACTGAAGCAGAGTAGCATCGCAGGAGACAGGAGAAAATGTTACTCCAAATGCAGTCATCCAAACCTATTCCCTCAATACTTCAAAACAGTTCCAGACATCTCTTATGCTGAATTATCCCGTATCTTTGTAAAGTACCTTCGGTCTGTGGTGGACATGGGCCGATGGCTGTGGATTAAATGTTGGAAAAATATATTACTCTGTAAAGGGAAAAACCAATGTCCTGATCGTCACGGTCATAAGACCTGCACTTACTTGAGATTGGCTTACAGAACGTCCCAAATGGAGGGATTCCGTTGATGCAGTCACAGGTGAATGGACTGGCATTGCTGCATGCACCATACGTGTCGCAGATTTCACATGACCAAGTGAAGGAATCTTCACATTGACACTCGGTTCCTCCGGCAGAGTTTAGGGGGCAGGCTGAAAAAGATATTTGTGCCACAGTATTTATTGGTAACCCATTTCAAAACAAAATTAGAACGATTCCTGACATTTGTAGAGGAGCCCAATCACCCGACAGAAAGCCTCACCTGTGGACAAGGTCCAGCTTGACAGTGTTAAATCATCAGTTATCTCTAAAGCCGATGAGACGTTAGCCACGGCGTCCCTCAACCGATTAATGATCTCTGATGGCTCCATGTTGGTAGGAGTGTCCACCGTGAGGACAATGTCCACTGAAGCAGAGTAGCGTCGCAGGAGACAGGAGAAAATGTTACTCCAAATGCAGTCATCCAAACCTATTCCCTCAATACTTCAAAACAGTTCCAGACATCTCTTAGGCTGAATCATCCCGTATCTTTGTACAGTACCTTCGGTCTGTGGTGGACATGGGCCGATGGCTGTGGAGCAAATGTTGTAAAAAATATATTACTCTGTGACGGGAAAAACCAATGTCCTGATCGTCACGGTCATAAGACCTGCACTTACTTGAGATTGGCTTACAGAACGTCCCAAATGGAGGGATTCCGTTGATGCAGTCACAGGTGAATGGACTGGCATTGCTGCATGCACCATACGTGTCGCAGATGTCACATGACCAAGTGAAGGAATCTTCACATTGACACTCGGTTCCTCCGGCAGAGTTTAGGGGGCAGGCTGAAAAAGATATTTGCGCCACAGTATTTCTTGGTGACCCATTTCAAAACAAATTTAGAATGACTCCTGAAGTTTGTCGAGGAGCCCAACCACCCGACAGAAAGCCTCACCTGTGGACAAGGTCCAGCTTGACAGTGTTAAATCATCAGTTATCTCTAAAGCCGACGAGACGTTAGCCACGGCGTCCCTCAACCGATTAATGATCTCTGATGGCTCCATGTTGGTAGGAGTGTCCACCGTGAGGACAATGTCCACTGAAGCAGAGTAGCATCGCAGGAGTCAGGAGAAAATGTTACTCCAAATGCAGTCATCCAAACCTATTCCCTCAATACTTCAAAACAGTTCCAGACATCTCTTATGCTGAATTATCCCGTATCTTTGTACTGTACCTTCGGTCTGTGGTGGACATGGGCCGATGGCTGTGGATTAAATGTTGGAAAAATATATTACTCTGTGACGGGAAAAACCAATGTCCTGATCGTCACGGTCATAAGACCTGCACTTACTTGAGATTGGCTTACAGAACGTCCCAAATGGAGGGATTCCGTTGATGCAGTCACAGGTGAATGGACTGGCATTGCTGCATGCACCATACGTGTCGCAGATGTCACATGACCAAGTGAAGGAATCTTCACATTGACACTCGGTTCCTCCGGCAGAGTTTAGGGGGCAGGCTGAAAAAGATATTTGCGCCACAGTATTTATTGGTGACCCATTTCAAAACAAATTTAGAATGACTCCTGAAGTTTGTCGAGGAGCCCAACCACCCGAAAGAAAGCCTCACCTGTGGACAAGGTCCAGCTTGACAGTGTTAAATCATCAGTTATCTCTAAAGCCGATGAGACGTTAGCCACGGCGTCCCTCAACCGATTAATGATCTCTGATGGCTCCATGTTGGTAGGAGTGTCCACCGTGAGGACAATGTCCACTGAAGCAGAGTAGCGTCGCAGGAGACAGGAGAAAATGTTACTCCAAATGCAGTCATCCAAACCTATTCCCTCAATACTTCAAAACAGTTCCAGACATCTCTTATGCTGAATTATCCCGTATCTTTGTAAAGTACCTTCGGTCTGTGGTGGACATGGGCCGATGGCTGTGGATTAAATGTTGGAAAAATATATTACTCTGTGACGGGAAAAACCAATGTCCTGATCGTCACGGTCATAAGACCTGCACTTACTTGAGATTGGCTTACAGAACGTCCCAAATGGAGGGATTCCGTTGATGCAGTCACAGGTGAATGGACTGGCATTGCTGCATGCACCATACGTGTCGCAGATGTCACATGACCAAGTGAAGGAATCTTCACATTGACACTCGGTTCCTCCGGCAGAGTTTAGGGGGCAGGCTAAAAAGATATTTGCGCCACAGTATTTATTGGTGACCCATTTCAAAACAAATTTAGAATGACTCCTGAAGTTTGTCGAGGAGCCCAACCACCCGACAGAAAGCCTCACCTGTGGACAAGGTCCAGCTTGACAGTGTTAAATCATCAGTTATCTTTAGAGCCGATGAGACGTTAGCCACGGCGTCCCTCAACCGATTAATGATCTCTGATGGCTCCATGTTGGTCGGAGTGTCCACCGTGAGGACAATGTCCACTGAAGCAGAGTAGCGTCGCAGGAGACAGGAGAAAATGTTACTCCAAATGCAGTCATCCAAACCTATTCCCTCAATACTTCAAAACAGTTCCAGACATCTCTTAGGCTGAATTATCCCGTATCTTTGTACAGTACCTTCGGTCTGTGGTGGACATGGGCCGATGGCTGTGGAGCAAATGTTGTAAAAAATATATTACTCTGTAAAGGGAAAAAACAATGTCCTGATCGTCACGGTCATAAGACCTGCACTTACTTGAGATTGGCTTACAGAACGTCCCAAATGGAGGGATTCCATTGATGCAGTCACAGGTGAATGGACTGGCATTGCTGCATGCACCATACGTGTCGCAGATGTCACATGACCAAGTGAAGGAATCTTCACATTGACACTCGGTTCCTCCGGCAGAGTTTAGGGGGCAGGCTGAAAAAGATATTTGCGCCACAGTATTTATTGGTGACCCATTTCAAAACAAATTTAGAATGACTCATGAAGTTTGTCGAGGAGCCCAATCACCCGACCGACTCACCTGTGGACAAGGTCCAGCTTGACAGTGTTAAATCATCAGTTATCTCTAAAGCCGATGAGACGTTAGCCACGGCGTCCCTCAACCGATTAATGATCTCTGATGGCTCCATGTTGGTTGGTGTGTCCACCGTGAGGACAATGTCCACTGAAGCAGAGTAGCGTCGCAGGAGACAGGAGAAAATGTTACTCCAAATGCAGTCATCCAAACCTATTCCCTCAATACTTCAAAACAGTTCCAGACATCTCTTATGCTGAATTATCCCGTATCTTTGTACTGTACCTTCGGTCTGTGGTGGACATGGGCCGATGGCTGTGGATTAAATGTTGGAAAAATATATTACTCTGCAAAGGGAAAAACCAATGTCCTGATCGTCACGGTCATAAGACCTGGACTTACTTGAGATTGGCTTACAGAACGTCCCAAATGGAGGGATTCCGTTGATGCAGTCACAGGTGAATGGACTGGCATTGCTGCATGCACCATACGTGTCGCAGATGTCACATGACCAAGTGAAGGAATCTTCACATTGACACTCGGTTCCTCCGGCAGAGTTTAGGGGGCAGGCTGAAAAAGATATTTGTGCCACAGTATTTATTGGTAACCCATTTCAAAACAAAATTAGAACGATTCCTGACATTTGTAGAGGAGCCCAATCACCCGACAGAAAGCCTCACCTGTGGACAAGATCCAGCTTGACAGTGTTAAATCATCAGTTATCTCTAAAGCCGATGAGACGTTAGCCACGGCGTCCCTCAACCGATTAATGATCTCTGATGGCTCCATGTTGGTAGGAGTGTCCACCGTGAGGACAATGTCCACTGAAGCAGAGTAGCGTCGCAGGAGACAGGAGAAAATGTTACTCCAAATGCAGTCATCCAAACCTATTCCCTCAATACTTCAAAACAGTTCCAGACATCTCTTATGCTGAATTATCCCGTATCTTTGTAAAGTACCTTCGGTCTGTGGTGGACATGGGCCGATGGCTGTGGATTAAATGTTGGAAAAATATATTACTCTGCAAAGGGAAAAACCAATGTCCTGATCGTCACGGTCATAAGACCTGGACTTACTTGAGATTGGCTTACAGAACGTCCCAAATGGAGGGATTCCGTTGATGCAGTCACAGGTGAATGGACTGGCATTGCTGCATGCACCATACGTGTCGCAGATGTCACATGACCAAGTGAAGGAATCTTCACATTGACACTCGGTTCCTCCGGCAGAGTTTAGGGGGCAGGCTGAAAAAGATATTTGTGCCACAGTATTTATTGGTAACCCATTTCAAAACAAAATTAGAACGATTCCTGACATTTGTAGAGGAGCCCAATCACCCGACAGAAAGCCTCACCTGTGGACAAGATCCAGCTTGACAGTGTTAAATCATCAGTTATCTCTAAAGCCGATGAGACGTTAGCCACGGCGTCCCTCAACCGATTAATGATCTCTGATGGCTCCATGTTGGTAGGAGTGTCCACCGTGAGGACAATGTCCACTGAAGCAGAGTAGCGTCGCAGGAGACAGGAGAAAATGTTACTCCAAATGCAGTCATCCAAACCTATTCCCTCAATACTTCAAAACAGTTCCAGACATCTCTTATGCTGAATTATCCCGTATCTTTGTACAGTACCTTCAGTCTGTGGTGGACATGGGCCGATGGCTGTGGAGCAAATGTGAAAAATATATTACTCTGTGACGGGAAAAACCAATGTCCTGATCGTCACGGTCATAAGACCTGCACTTACTTGAGATTGGCTTACAGAACGTCCCAAATGGAGGGATTCCGTTGATGCAGTCACAGGTGAATGGACTGGCATTGCTGCATGCACCATACGTGTCGCAGATGTCACATGACCAAGTGAAGGAATCTTCACATTGACACTCGGTTCCTCCGGCAGAGTTTAGGGGGCAGGCTGAAAAAGATATTTGCGCCACAGTATTTATTGGTGACCCATTTCAAAACAAAATTAGAACAATTCCTGACATTTGTAGAGGAGCCCAATCACCCGACCGACTCACCTGTGGACAAGGTCCAGCTTGACAGTGTTAAATCATCAGTTATCTCTAAAGCCGATGAGACGTTAGCCACGGCGTCCCTCAACCGATTAATGATCTCTGATGGCTCCATGTTGGTTGGTGTGTCCACCGTGAGGACAATGTCCACTGAAGCAGAGTAGCGTCGCAGGAGACAGGAGAAAATGTTACTCCAAATGCAGTCATCCAAACCTATTCCCTCAATACTTCAAAACAGTTCCAGACATCTCTTAGGCTGAATTATCCCGTATCTTTGTACAGTACCTTCGGTCTGTGGTGGACATGGGCCGATGGCTGTGGATTAAATGTTGGAAAAATATATTACTCTGTAAAGGGAAAAACCAATGTCCTGATCGTCACGGTCATAAGACCTGCACTTACTTGAGATTGGCTTACAGAACGTCCCAAATGGAGGGATTCCGTTGATGCAGTCACAGGTGAATGGACTGGCATTGCTGCATGCACCATACGTGTCGCAGATGTCACATGACCAAGTGAAGGAATCTTCACATTGACACTCGGTTCCTCCGGCAGAGTTTAGGGGGCAGGCTGAAAAAGATATTTGCGCCACAGTATTTATTGGTGACCCATTTCAAAACAAATTTAGAACAATTCCTGACATTTGTAGAGGAGCCCAATCACCCGACCGAAAGCCTCACCTGTGGACAAGGTCCAGCTTGACAGTGTTAAATCATCAGTTATCTCTAGAGCCGATGAGACGTTAGCCACGGCGTCCCTCAACCGATTAATGATCTCTGATGGCTCCATGTTGGTAGGAGTGTCCACCGTGAGGACAATGTCCACTGAAGCAGAGTAGCGTCGCAGGAGACAGGAGAAAATGTTACTCCAAATGCAGTCATCCAAACCTATTCCCTCAATACTTCAAAACAGTTCCAGACATCTCTTAGGCTGAATCATCCCGTATCTTTGTACAGTACCTTCGGTCTGTGGTGGACATGGGCCGATGGCTGTGGAGCAAATGTTGTAAAAAATATATTACTCTGTGACGGGAAAAACCAATGTCCTGATCGTCACGGTCATAAGACCTGCACTTACTTGAGATTGGCTTACAGAACGTCCCAAATGGAGGGATTCCGTTGATGCAGTCACAGGTGAATGGACTGGCATTGCTGCATGCACCATACGTGTCGCAGATGTCACATGACCAAGTGAAGGAATCTTCACATTGACACTCGGTTCCTCCGGCAGAGTTTAGGGGGCAGGCTGAAAAAGATATTTGCGCCACAGTATTTCTTGGTGACCCATTTCAAAACAAATTTAGAATGACTCCTGAAGTTTGTCGAGGAGCCCAACCACCCGAAAGAAAGCCTCACCTGTGGACAAGGTCCAGCTTGACAGTGTTAAATCATCAGTTATCTCTAAAGCCGATGAGACGTTAGCCACGGCGTCCCTCAACCGATTAATGATCTCTGATGGCTCCATGTTGGTAGGAGTGTCCACCGTGAGGACAATGTCCACTGAAGCAGAGTAGCATCGCAGGAGACAGGAGAAAATGTTACTCCAAATGCAGTCATCCAAACCTATTCCCTCAATACTTCAAAACAGTTCCAGACATCTCTTATGCTGAATTATCCCGTATCTTTGTACTGTACCTTCGGTCTGTGGTGGACATGGGCCGATGGCTGTGGATTAAATGTTGGAAAAATATATTACTCTGTGACGGGAAAAACCAATGTCCTGATCGTCACGGTAATAAGACCTGCACTTACTTGAGATTGGCTTACAGAACGTCCCAAATGGAGGGATTCCGTTGATGCAGTCACAGGTGAATGGACTGGCATTGCTGCATGCACCATACGTGTCGCAGATGTCACATGACCAAGTGAAGGAATCTTCACATTGACACTCGGTTCCTCCGGCAGAGTTTAGGGGGCAGGCTAAAAAGATATTTGCGCCACAGTATTTATTGGTGACCCATTTCAAAACAAATTTAGAATGACTCCTGAAGTTTGTCGAGGAGCCCAACCACCCGAAAGAAAGCCTCACCTGTGGACAAGGTCCAGCTTGACAGTGTTAAATCATCAGTTATCTCTAAAGCCGATGAGACGTTAGCCACGGCGTCCCTCAACCGATTAATGATCTCTGATGGCTCCATGTTGGTTGGTGTGTCCACCGTGAGGACAATGTCCACTGAAGCAGAGTAGCGTCGCAGGAGACAGGAGAAAATGTTACTCCAAATGCAGTCATCCAAACCTATTCCCTCAATACTTCAAAACAGTTCCAGACATCTCTTAGGCTGAATTATCCCGTATCTTTGTACAGTACCTTCGGTCTGTGGTGGACATGGGCCGATGGCTGTGGAGCAAATGTTGTAAAAAATATATTACTCTGTGACGGGAAAAACCAATGTCCTGATCGTCACGGTCATAAGACCTGCACTTACTTGAGATTGGCTTACAGAACGTCCCAAATGGAGGGATTCCGTTGATGCAGTCACAGGTGAATGGACTGGCATTGCTGCATGCACCATACGTGTCGCAGATGTCACATGACCAAGTGAAGGAATCTTCACATTGACACTCGGTTCCTCCGGCAGAGTTTAGGGGGCAGGCTGAAAAAGATATTTGCGCCACAGTATTTATTGGTGACCCATTTCAAAACAAAATTAGAACAATTCCTGACTTTTGTAGAGGAGCCCAATCACCCGACCGAAAGACTCACCTGTGGACAAGGTCCAGCTTGACAGTGTTAAATCATCAGTTATCTCTAAAGCCGATGAGACGTTAGCCACGGCGTCCCTCAACCGATTAATGATCTCTGATGGCTCCATGTTGGTTGGTGTGTCCACCGTGAGGACAATGTCCACTGAAGCAGAGTAGCGTCGCAGGAGACAGGAGAAAATGTTACTCCAAATGCAGTCATCCAAACCTATTCCCTCAATACTTCAAAACAGTTCCAGACATCTCTGAGGCTGAATTATCCCGTATCTTTGTACAGTACCTTCAGTCTGTGGTGGACATGGGCCGATGGCTGTGGAGCAAATGTAAAAAATATATTACTCTGTGACGGGAAAAACCAATGTCCTGATCGTCACGGTCATAAGACCTGCACTTACTTGAGATTGGCTTACAGAACGTCCCAAATGGAGGGATTCCATTGATGCAGTCACAGGTGAATGGACTGGCATTGCTGCATGCACCATACGTGTCACAGATGTCACATGACCAAGTGAAGGAATCTTCACATTGACACTCGGTTCCTCCGGCAGAGTTTAGGGGGCAGGCTAAAAAGATATTTGCGCCACAGTATTTATTGGTGACCCATTTCAAAACAAATTTAGAATGACTCCTGAAGTTTGTCGAGGAGCCCAACCACCCGACAGAAAGCCTCACCTGTGGACAAGGTCCAGCTTGACAGTGTTAAATCATCAGTTATCTCTAAAGCCGATGAGACGTTAGCCACGGCGTCCCTCAACCGATTAATGATCTCTGATGGCTCCATGTTGGTTGGTGTGTCCACCGTGAGGACAATGTCCACTGAAGCAGAGTAGCGTCGCAGGAGACAGGAGAAAATGTTACTCCAAATGCAGTCATCCAAACCTATTCCCTCAATACTTCAAAACAGTTCCAGACATCTCTTAGGCTGAATTATCCCGTATCTTTGTACAGTACCTTCGGTCTGTGGTGGACATGGGCCGATGGCTGTGGAGCAAATGTTGTAAAAAATATATTACTCTGTGACGGGAAAAACCAATGTCCTGATCGTCACGGTCATAAGACCTGCACTTACTTGAGATTGGCTTACAGAACGTCCCAAATGGAGGGATTCCGTTGATGCAGTCACAGGTGAATGGACTGGCATTGCTGCATGCACCATACGTGTCACAGATGTCACATGACCAAGTGAAGGAATCTTCACATTGACACTCGGTTCCTCCGGCAGAGTTTAGGGGGCAGGCTAAAAAGATATTTGCGCCACAGTATTTATTGGTGACCCATTTCAAAACAAATTTAGAATGACTCCTGAAGTTTGTCGAGGAGCCCAACCACCCGACAGAAAGCCTCACCTGTGGACAAGGTCCAGCTTGACAGTGTTAAATCATCAGTTATCTCTAAAGCCGATGAGACGTTAGCCACGGCGTCCCTCAACCGATTAATGATCTCTGATGGCTCCATGTTGGTTGGTGTGTCCACCGTGAGGACAATGTCCACTGAAGCAGAGTAGCGTCGCAGGAGACAGGAGAAAATGTTACTCCAAATGCAGTCATCCAAACCTATTCCCTCAATACTTCAAAACAGTTCCAGACATCTCTTAGGCTGAATTATCCCGTATCTTTGTACAGTACCTTCGGTCTGTGGTGGACATGGGCCGATGGCTGTGGAGCAAATGTTGTAAAAAATATATTACTCTGTGACGGGAAAAACCAATGTCCTGATCGTCACGGTCATAAGACCTGCACTTACTTGAGATTGGCTTACAGAACGTCCCAAATGGAGGGATTCCGTTGATGCAGTCACAGGTGAATGGACTGGCATTGCTGCATGCACCATACGTGTCACAGATGTCACATGACCAAGTGAAGGAATCTTCACATTGACACTCGGTTCCTCCGGCAGAGTTTAGGGGGCAGGCTAAAAAGATATTTGCGCCACAGTATTTATTGGTGACCCATTTCAAAACAAATTTAGAATGACTCCTGAAGTTTGTCGAGGAGCCCAACCACCCGACAGAAAGCCTCACCTGTGGACAAGGTCCAGCTTGACAGTGTTAAATCATCAGTTATCTCTAAAGCCGATGAGACGTTAGCCACGGCGTCCCTCAACCGATTAATGATCTCTGATGGCTCCATGTTGGTAGGAGTGTCCACCGTGAGGACAATGTCCACTGAAGCAGAGTAGCATCGCAGGAGTCAGGAGAAAATGTTACTCCAAATGCAGTCATCCAAACCTATTCCCTCAATACTTCAAAACAGTTCCAGACATCTCTTATGCTGAATTATCCCGTATCTTTGTACTGTACCTTCGGTCTGTGGTGGACATGGGCCGATGGCTGTGGATTAAATGTTGGAAAAATATATTACTCTGTGACGGGAAAAACCAATGTCCTGATCGTCACGGTCATAAGACCTGCACTTACTTGAGATTGGCTTACAGAACGTCCCAAATGGAGGGATTCCGTTGATGCAGTCACAGGTGAATGGACTGGCATTGCTGCATGCACCATACGTGTCGCAGATGTCACATGACCAAGTGAAGGAATCTTCACATTGACACTCGGTTCCTCCGGCAGAGTTTAGGGGGCAGGCTGAAAAAGATATTTGCGCCACAGTATTTATTGGTGACCCATTTCAAAACAAATTTAGAATGACTCCTGAAGTTTGTCGAGGAGCCCAACCACCCGAAAGAAAGCCTCACCTGTGGACAAGGTCCAGCTTGACAGTGTTAAATCATCAGTTATCTCTAAAGCCGATGAGACGTTAGCCACGGCGTCCCTCAACCGATTAATGATCTCTGATGGCTCCATGTTGGTTGGTGTGTCCACCGTGAGGACAATGTCCACTGAAGCAGAGTAGCGTCGCAGGAGACAGGAGAAAATGTTACTCCAAATGCAGTCATCCAAACCTATTCCCTCAATACTTCAAAACAGTTCCAGACATCTCTTATGCTGAATTATCCCGTATCTTTGTAAAGTACCTTCGGTCTGTGGTGGACATGGCCCGATGGCTGTGGATTAAATGTTGGAAAAATATATTACTCTGTGACGGGAAAAACCAATGTCCTGATCGTCACGGTCATAAGACCTGCACTTACTTGAGATTGGCTTACAGAACGTCCCAAATGGAGGGATTCCGTTGATGCAGTCACAGGTGAATGGACTGGCATTGCTGCATGCACCATACGTGTCGCAGATGTCACATGACCAAGTGAAGGAATCTTCACATTGACACTCGGTTCCTCCGGCAGAGTTTAGGGGGCAGGCTGAAAAAGATATTTGTGCCACAGTATTTATTGGTGACCCATTTCAAAACAAAATTAGAACAACCACCCGACAGAAAGCCTCACCTGTGGACAAGGTCCAGCTTGACAGTGTTAAATCATCAGTTATCTCTAAAGCCGATGAGACGTTAGCCACGGCGTCCCTCAACCGATTAATGATCTCTGATGGCTCCATGTTGGTTGGTGTGTCCACCGTGAGGACAATGTCCACTGAAGCAGAGTAGCGTCGCAGGAGACAGGAGAAAATGTTACTCCAAATGCAGTCATCCAAACCTATTCCCTCAATACTTCAAAACAGTTCCAGACATCTCTTAGGCTGAATTATCCCGTATCTTTGTACAGTACCTTCGGTCTGTGGTGGACATGGGCCGATGGCTGTGGAGCAAATGTTGTAAAAAATATATTACTCTGTGACGGGAAAAACCAATGTCCTGATCGTCACGGTCATAAGACCTGCACTTACTTGAGATTGGCTTACAGAACGTCCCAAATGGAGGGATTCCATTGATGCAGTCACAGGTGAATGGACTGGCATTGCTGCATGCACCATACGTGTCACAGATGTCACATGACCAAGTGAAGGAATCTTCACATTGACACTCGGTTCCTCCGGCAGAGTTTAGGGGGCAGGCTAAAAAGATATTTGCGCCACAGTATTTATTGGTGACCCATTTCAAAACAAATTTAGAATGACTCCTGAAGTTTGTCGAGGAGCCCAACCACCCGACAGAAAGCCTCACCTGTGGACAAGGTCCAGCTTGACAGTGTTAAATCATCAGTTATCTCTAGAGCCGATGAGACGTTAGCCACGGCGTCCCTCAACCGATTAATGATCTCTGATGGCTCCATGTTGGTAGGAGTGTCCACCGTGAGGACAATGTCCACTGAAGCAGAGTAGCATCGCAGGAGACAGGAGAGAATGTTACTCCAAATGCAGTCATCCAAACCTATTCCCTCAATACTTCAAAACAGTTCCAGACATCTCTTATGCTGAATTATCCCGTATCTTTGTACAGTACCTTCGGTCTGTGGTGGACATGGGCCTATGGCTGTGGAGCAAATGTAAAAAATATATTACTCTGTGACGGGAAAAACCAATGTCCTGATCGTCACGGTCATAAGACCTGCACTTACTTGAGATTGGCTTACAGAACGTCCCAAATGGAGGGATTCCATTGATGCAGTCACAGGTGAATGGACTGGCATTGCTGCATGCACCATACGTGTCGCAGATGTCACATGACCAAGTGAAGGAATCTTCACATTGACACTCGGTTCCTCCGGCAGAGTTTAGGGGGCAGGCTGAAAAAGATATTTGCGCCACAGTATTTATTGGTGACCCATTTCAAAACAAATTTAGAATGACTCCTGAAGTTTGTCGAGGAGCCCAACCACCCGACAGAAAGCCTCACCTGTGGACAAGGTCCAGCTTGACAGTGTTAAATCATCAGTTATCTCTAGAGCCGATGAGACGTTAGCCACGGCGTCCCTCAACCGATTAATGATCTCTGATGGCTCCATGTTGGTAGGAGTGTCCACCGTGAGGACAATGTCCACTGAAGCAGAGTAGCATCGCAGGAGACAGGAGAGAATGTTACTCCAAATGCAGTCATCCAAACCTATTCCCTCAATACTTCAAAACAGTTCCAGACATCTCTTAGGCTGAATTATCCCGTATCTTTGTACAGTACCTTCGGTCTGTGGTGGACATGGGCCGATGGCTGTGGAGCAAATGTTGTAAAAAATATATTACTCTGTGACGGGAAAAACCAATGTCCTGATCGTCACGGTCATAAGACCTGCACTTACTTGAGATTGGCTTACAGAACGTCCCAAATGGAGGGATTCCATTGATGCAGTCACAGGTGAATGGACTGGCATTGCTGCATGCACCATACGTGTCACAGATGTCACATGACCAAGTGAAGGAATCTTCACATTGACACTCGGTTCCTCCGGCAGAGTTTAGGGGGCAGGCTAAAAAGATATTTGCGCCACAGTATTTATTGGTGACCCATTTCAAAACAAATTTAGAATGACTCCTGAAGTTTGTCGAGGAGCCCAACCACCCGAAAGAAAGCCTCACCTGTGGACAAGGTCCAGCTTGACAGTGTTAAATCATCAGTTATCTCTAGAGCCGATGAGACGTTAGCCACGGCGTCCCTCAACCGATTAATGATCTCTGATGGCTCCATGTTGGTTGGTGTGTCCACCGTGAGGACAATGTCCACTGAAGCAGAGTAGCGTCGCAGGAGACAGGAGAAAATGTTACTCCAAATGCAGTCATCCAAACCTATTCCCTCAATACTTCAAAACAGTTCCAGACATCTCTTATGCTGAATTATCCCGTATCTTTGTACAGTACCTTCAGTCTGTGGTGGACATGGGCCGATGGCTGTGGAGCAAATGTAAAAAATATATTACTCTGTGACGGGAAAAACCAATGTCCTGATCGGCACGGTCATAAGACCTGCACTTACTTGAGATTGGCTTACAGAACGTCCCAAATGGAGGGATTCCATTGATGCAGTCACAGGTGAATGGACTGGCATTGCTGCATGCACCATACGTGTCACAGATGTCACATGACCAAGTGAAGGAATCTTCACATTGACACTCGGTTCCTCCGGCAGAGTTTAGGGGGCAGGCTAAAAAGATATTTGCGCCACAGTATTTATTGGTGACCCATTTCAAAACAAATTTAGAATGACTCCTGAAGTTTGTCGAGGAGCCCAACCACCCGACAGAAAGCCTCACCTGTGGACAAGGTCCAGCTTGACAGTGTTAAATCATCAGTTATCTCTAGAGCCGATGAGACGTTAGCCACGGCGTCCCTCAACCGATTAATGATCTCTGATGGCTCCATGTTGGTAGGAGTGTCCACCGTGAGGACAATGTCCACTGAAGCAGAGTAGCATCGCAGGAGACAGGAGAGAATGTTACTCCAAATGCAGTCATCCAAACCTATTCCCTCAATACTTCAAAACAGTTCCAGACATCTCTTATGCTGAATTATCCCGTATCTTTGTACAGTACCTTCGGTCTGTGGTGGACATGGGCCGATGGCTGTGGAGCAAATGTAAAAAATATATTACTCTGTGACGGGAAAAACCAATGTCCTGATCGTCACGGTCATAAGACCTGCACTTACTTGAGATTGGCTTACAGAACGTCCCAAATGGAGGGATTCCATTGATGCAGTCACAGGTGAATGGACTGGCATTGCTGCATGCACCATACGTGTCGCAGATGTCACATGACCAAGTGAAGGAATCTTCACATTGACACTCGGTTCCTCCGGCAGAGTTTAGGGGGCAGGCTGAAAAAGATATTTGCGCCACAGTATTTATTGGTGACCCATTTCAAAACAAATTTAGAATGACTCCTGAAGTTTGTCGAGGAGCCCAACCACCCGACAGAAAGCCTCACCTGTGGACAAGGTCCAGCTTGACAGTGTTAAATCATCAGTTATCTCTAGAGCCGATGAGACGTTAGCCACGGCGTCCCTCAACCGATTAATGATCTCTGATGGCTCCATGTTGGTAGGAGTGTCCACCGTGAGGACAATGTCCACTGAAGCAGAGTAGCATCGCAGGAGACAGGAGAGAATGTTACTCCAAATGCAGTCATCCAAACCTATTCCCTCAATACTTCAAAACAGTTCCAGACATCTCTTAGGCTGAATTATCCCGTATCTTTGTACAGTACCTTCGGTCTGTGGTGGACATGGGCCGATGGCTGTGGAGCAAATGTTGTAAAAAATATATTACTCTGTGACGGGAAAAACCAATGTCCTGATCGTCACGGTCATAAGACCTGCACTTACTTGAGATTGGCTTACAGAACGTCCCAAATGGAGGGATTCCATTGATGCAGTCACAGGTGAATGGACTGGCATTGCTGCATGCACCATACGTGTCACAGATGTCACATGACCAAGTGAAGGAATCTTCACATTGACACTCGGTTCCTCCGGCAGAGTTTAGGGGGCAGGCTAAAAAGATATTTGCGCCACAGTATTTATTGGTGACCCATTTCAAAACAAATTTAGAATGACTCCTGAAGTTTGTCGAGGAGCCCAACCACCCGAAAGAAAGCCTCACCTGTGGACAAGGTCCAGCTTGACAGTGTTAAATCATCAGTTATCTCTAGAGCCGATGAGACGTTAGCCACGGCGTCCCTCAACCGATTAATGATCTCTGATGGCTCCATGTTGGTTGGTGTGTCCACCGTGAGGACAATGTCCACTGAAGCAGAGTAGCGTCGCAGGAGACAGGAGAAAATGTTACTCCAAATGCAGTCATCCAAACCTATTCCCTCAATACTTCAAAACAGTTCCAGACATCTCTTATGCTGAATTATCCCGTATCTTTGTACAGTACCTTCAGTCTGTGGTGGACATGGGCCGATGGCTGTGGAGCAAATGTAAAAAATATATTACTCTGTGACGGGAAAAACCAATGTCCTGATCGTCACGGTCATAAGACCTGCACTTACTTGAGATTGGCTTACAGAACGTCCCAAATGGAGGGATTCCATTGATGCAGTCACAGGTGAATGGACTGGCATTGCTGCATGCACCATACGTGTCACAGATGTCACATGACCAAGTGAAGGAATCTTCACATTGACACTCGGTTCCTCCGGCAGAGTTTAGGGGGCAGGCTGAAAAAGATATTTGTGCCACAGTATTTATTGGTAACCCATTTCAAAACAAAATTAGAACGATTCCTGACATTTGTAGAGGAGCCCAATCACCCGACAGAAAGCCTCACCTGTGGACAAGGTCCAGCTTGACAGTGTTAAATCATCAGTTATCTCTAAAGCCGATGAGACGTTAGCCACGGCGTCCCTCAACCGATTAATGATCTCTGATGGCTCCATGTTGGTAGGAGTGTCCACCGTGAGGACAATGTCCACTGAAGCAGAGTAGCGTCGCAGGAGACAGGAGAAAATGTTACTCCAAATGCAGTCATCCAAACCTATTCCCTCAATACTTCAAAACAGTTCCAGACATCTCTTAGGCTGAATTATCCCGTATCTTTGTACAGTACCTTCGGTCTGTGGTGGACATGGGCCGATGGCTGTGGAGCAAATGTAAAAAATATATTACTCTGTGACGGGAAAAACCAATGTCCTGATCGTCATGGTCATAAGACCTGCACTTACTTGAGATTGGCTTACAGAACGTCCCAAATGGAGGGATTCCGTTGATGCAGTCACAGGTGAATGGACTGGCATTGCTGCATGCACCATACGTGTCGCAGATGTCACATGACCAAGTGAAGGAATCTTCACATTGACACTCGGTTCCTCCGGCAGAGTTTAGGGGGCAGGCTGAAAAAGATATTTGCGCCACAGTATTTATTGGTGACCCATTTCAAAACAAAATTAGAACAATTCCTGACATTTGTAGAGGAGCCCAATCACCCGACCGACTCACCTGTGGACAAGGTCCAGCTTGACAGTGTTAAATCATCAGTTATCTCTAAAGCCGATGAGACGTTAGCCACGGCGTCCCTCAACTGATTAATGATCTCTGATGGCTCCATGTTGGTAGGAGTGTCCACCGTGAGGACAATGTCCACTGAAGCAGAGTAGCGTCGCAGGAGACAGGAGAAAATGTTACTCCAAATGCAGTCATCCAAACCTATTCCCTCAATACTTCAAAACAGTTCCAGACATCTCTTAGGCTGAATTATCCCGTATCTTTGTACAGTACCTTCGGTCTGTGGTGGACATGGGCCGATGGCTGTGGAGCAAATGTAAAAAATATATTACTCTGTGACGGGAAAAACCAATGTCCTGATCGTCACGGTCATAAGACCTGCACTTACTTGAGATTGGCTTACAGAACGTCCCAAATGGAGGGATTCCGTTGATGCAGTCACAGGTGAATGGACTGGCATTGCTGCATGCACCATACGTGTCGCAGATGTCACATGACCAAGTGAAGGAATCTTCACATTGACACTCGGTTCCTCCGGCAGAGTTTAGGGGGCAGGCTAAAAAGATATTTGCGCCACAGTATTTATTGGTGACCCATTTCAAAACAAATTTAGAATGACTCCTAAAGTTTGTCGAGGAGCCCAACCACCCGACAGAAAGCCTCACCTGTGGACAAGGTCCAGCTTGACAGTGTTAAATCATCAGTTATCTCTAAAGCCGATGAGACGTTAGCCACGGCGTCCCTCAACCGATTAATGATCTCTGATGGCTCCATGTTGGTAGGAGTGTCCACCGTGAGGACAATGTCCACTGAAGCAGAGTAGCGTCGCAGGAGACAGGAGAAAATGTTACTCCAAATGCAGTCATCCAAACCTATTCCCTCAATACTTCAAAACAGTTCCAGACATCTCTTATGCTGAATTATCCCGTATCTTTGTACAGTACCTTCGGTCTGTGGTGGACATGGGCCGATGGCTGTGGAGCAAATGTTGTAAAAAATATATTACTCTGTAAAGGGAAAAACCAATGTCCTGATCGTCACGGTCATAAGACCTGCACTTACTTGAGATTGGCTTACAGAACGTCCCAAATGGAGGGATTCCGTTGATGCAGTCACAGGTGAATGGACTGGCATTGCTGCATGCACCATACGTGTCGCAGATGTCACATGACCAAGTGAAGGAATCTTCACATTGACACTCGGTTCCTCCGGCAGAGTTTAGGGGGCAGGCTGAAAAAGATATTTGTGCCACAGTATTTATTGGTGACCCATTTCAAAACAAAATTAGAACAACTCTTGACATTTGTCGAGGAGCCCAATCACCCGGCCGAAAGCCTCACCTGTGGACAAGTTCCAGCTTGACAGTGTTAAATCATCAGTTATCTCTAAAGCCGATGAGACGTTAGCCACGGCGTCCCTCAACCGATTAATGATCTCTGATGGCTCCATGTTGGTTGGTGTGTCCACCGTGAGGACAATGTCCACTGAAGCAGAGTAGCGTCGCAGGAGACAGGAGAAAATGTTACTCCAAATGCAGTCATCCAAACCTATTCCCTCAATACTTCAAAACAGTTCCAGACATCTCTTAGGCTGAATTATCCCGTATCTTTGTACAGTACCTTCGGTCTGTGGTGGACATGGGCCGATGGCTGTGGAGCAAATGTTGTAAAAAATATATTACTCTGTGACGGGAAAAACCAATGTCCTGATCGTCACGGTCATAAGACCTGCACTTACTTGAGATTGGCTTACAGAACGTCCCAAATGGAGGGATTCCGTTGATGCAGTCACAGGTGAATGGACTGGCATTGCTGCATGCACCATACGTGTCGCAGATGTCACATGACCAAGTGAAGGAATCTTCACATTGACACTCGGTTCCTCCGGCAGAGTTTAGGGGGCAGGCTGAAAAAGATATTTGCGCCACAGTATTTCTTGGTGACCCATTTCAAAACAAATTTAGAATGACTCCTGAAGTTTGTCGAGGAGCCCAACCACCCGACAGAAAGCCTCACCTGTGGACAAGGTCCAGCTTGACAGTGTTAAATCATCAGTTATCTCTAAAGCCGATGAGACGTTAGCCACGGCGTCCCTCAACCGATTAATGATCTCTGATGGCTCCATGTTGGTAGGAGTGTCCACCGTGAGGACAATGTCCACTGAAGCAGAGTAGCGTCGCAGGAGACAGGAGAAAATGTTACTCCAAATGCAGTCATCCAAACCTATTCCCTCAATACTTCAAAACAGTTCCAGACATCTCTTATGCTGAGTTATCCCGTATCTTTGTACAGTACCTTCAGTCTGTGGTGGACATGGGCCGATGGCTGTGGAGCAAATGTAAAAAATATATTACTCTGTGACGGGAAAAACCAATGTCCTGATCGTCACGGTCATAAGACCTGCACTTACTTGAGATTGGCTTACAGAACGTCCCAAATGGAGGGATTCCATTGATGCAGTCACAGGTGAATGGACTGGCATTGCTGCATGCACCATACGTGTCGCAGATGTCACATGACCAAGTGAAGGAATCTTCACATTGACACTCGGTTCCTCCGGCAGAGTTTAGGGGGCAGGCTGAAAAAGATATTTGTGCCACAGTATTTATTGGTGACCCATTTCAAAACAAAATTAGAACAACTCTTGACATTTGTCGAGGAGCCCAATCACCCGGCCGAAAGCCTCACCTGTGGACAAGTTCCAGCTTGACAGTGTTAAATCATCAGTTATCTCTAAAGCCGATGAGACGTTAGCCACGGCGTCCCTCAACCGATTAATGATCTCTGATGGCTCCATGTTGGTTGGTGTGTCCACCGTGAGGACAATGTCCACTGAAGCAGAGTAGCGTCGCAGGAGACAGGAGAAAATGTTACTCCAAATGCAGTCATCCAAACCTATTCCCTCAATACTTCAAAACAGTTCCAGACATCTCTTAGGCTGAATTATCCCGTATCTTTGTACAGTACCTTCGGTCTGTGGTGGACATGGGCCGATGGCTGTGGAGCAAATGTTGTAAAAAATATATTACTCTGTGACGGGAAAAACCAATGTCCTGATCGTCACGGTCATAAGAGCTGCACTTACTTGAGATTGGCTTACAGAACGTCCCAAATGGAGGGATTCCGTTGATGCAGTCACAGGTGAATGGACTGGCATTGCTGCATGCACCATACGTGTCGCAGATGTCACATGACCAAGTGAAGGAATCTTCACATTGACACTCGGTTCCTCCGGCAGAGTTTAGGGGGCAGGCTGAAAAAGATATTTGCGCCACAGTATTTATTGGTGACCCATTTCAAAACAAATTTAGAATGACTCCTGAAGTTTGTTGAGGAGCCCAACCACCCGAAAGAAAGCCTCACCTGTGGACAAGGTCCAGCTTGACAGTGTTAAATCATCAGTTATCTCTAAAGCCGATGAGACGTTAGCCACGGCGTCCCTCAACCGATTAATGATCTCTGATGGCTCCATGTTGGTTGGTGTGTCCACCGTGAGGACAATGTCCAGTGATATTGTTTCACTCGTGGCTGGAACAGACATCCAATTATTATACGTCCAGTTACGATAAGACATCAGATTATTTCAGTGCATGCTTAATTAACCACATTAGGTGCCTCCTAATGCCTATAAAACCTGTCTCACCAATTCTTTTCTCCCTGACATGTTTCTGGGATTGATGTCTGTAATTTCCATCCTGGAAAACATGAAAACACAGTTGACTCACATAAAGCGTGAATTAGTCGCCATATAGATGTTGAAAAAGAATGCCATTCATCCAGGTCATTTAAATTTTCACGGCACTGCTCGATCGCATCTGAACTGTTTAAAAAAAAAACACTCCTCATAAAATACTGTAATCTGACTTCCAATAATACAGGCACAGCAATTACCGTTCCAACGCATTCATGGCTACTGCCTTGCTATTCACCGAAGTTAAAAAAAAAATAATAATAATAATAATAATTCAGGGGTTCTCTCTGTCACTTGGAAACCCTCATTCTATCAATGTAGCCTTTTATCATTGATGAATCATTTCTAAATGGCTCTATTGCTGTAAATTCTTACTTGTGTAAACAATTCCGGAGGTTGAGCGTCACCCTTAGTCTCCCAATAGATGTTTGCAGCCAGAAGGAGGAGAATGATGAATCTGGCTGCCTTTGGTAGGATCATCTCAGCTGTCGACAAAATTTCAAATCAAGATCGTGGTTTGGCTGTATTCGTCAATCAACTTCGCGTGTGGATTCAAATTTGCTCCCATTTTTGCACCTGCAAACCTTTAGTAAATTTCGCCCACACAATCAATCAGTCAGTCAATCAAACTTTAATTTATTCACACTTTTCATACATAAAAATGCAACTCAAAGTGCTGTGTAATGCTTTAAAACATTTAGAGTTTACATTAAAATATCCACATGCACACCCATGGACAATTCAGGATCTACACTCTAAGGTTCCTCTAATATGCGTGGATTTTTTCTTTTTTTTTTTTTTACTGCGGGGGAAGAAACCTGAGTCATCAGACAAAGCCCACGCAGCATCGGGGCAACATGCAAATGCCACAGGAGAAGCGCAGACAAGCTCATTTCACGACACTACTCTCTGAGAATTTGCTTGTTAATTTGTAATCTTAGCATGAGATTCGCAGAGATAACATTTCGTTACTTTGTTCACGCTTCTTGAGTGGCAGTGTATTTTCAAATCTTTTCACTTGAATAAATGAGGTGATATTATATCATGTCTCAATACTCGATACACACAAAAATTAAGTCAAGGCCGTCAGTGTATTTGTTTACATCTTGTACCGTTTAGTGTCTTTTTTTTTCAAGCATTGTTCTTCATAATAGAACTTTAAATAACTAAAATATGCTGTTTCTTTTCTACAGGTCTCAAGAATAACGTACGATTTACAACAAAAGAGGAAAAAAAGTCTTAATTTACCTTGTGTCTTCTTTTCATTGATAAATCCCACCTAATTAACCAAAAACAAGAGGAACGGCTGTGTGTGTGTATGCGTGCATTTGTGTGTGTGTGTGTTCGTGTGTGTGAGGTGGCCATCAATCCACTTTGTTTCCTGGAATGAGAGTTTAAGTCACACACCAGTCTGACGGGTTCAGTGGCTTCACAGAGATAGAACAATTAGAATCATTACGAGTTCGTGTCATAATCATTTGAATTCAACTCAGGGGCTTTCTAGTTTATTGATGGTGTAAACTCACACAGGCTACAAAGTCGCAAAGATAACTCCTAGTTCCAATGCCTCATTAAGAATTTCCGAATAGCCTCATTATGAATAATTATAGTTGTGACGCA